>NC_058373.1:81495000-82217500 GCF_018350175.1 Felis catus
AAGCATACCCACAAAATTGATACTTGGTAAAAATTATATTCATTGTTCTACATCAGTGAATAGCTCTTTATTCAAGAGAAGAGTTGAAACTTTACCTAAAACCTGTAGGTTCTAAATAAGAGCTCAGAGATATAGTCTATACTCTATCTCCCATGAGAATTTTCCTCCTCCCACCCCTTTCCTTTAGATATCAACTTGGTAATTGAAATAACACTCGTGGAAAGTGAAGCTAGAATGCCTGCATCACACTGGCAGCCAACATGAGGAGTGCCCCAGGCTGTGTGGCTGGTCAAGGACTTTCCTCAATAAATTCTTCAGGGTATTTCCTTTCTTTGTTTATCGCTAAGTATCCTGAGGCCTTAAAAGGGTAGAGGAAGGATTCACTGCCAATATCATTTGGTATAAATCTCATCCCTGTGAAACAAGCCTTGCAAAATTTATAATGTGGTTATTCATCATTATTTATGATTCATATATACTTAAACTTTATGATAACTCTGACCACAGTCATCTCTCCTGGAACAGAGGCCAGAGGGATGGAGCCTTGGGGATATTTCCTGTGAACATTGACAAGATTCCTCACTGCGTAACAGCTGGGAGATGGGAATCTGTGAGTTGAACAGTCTTCTTCTTGGGGTTTAATATGCAGGATGTGCCGTGGTGTGCAGGCAGGGTACAGAAAAGGAGGAGATCATAGCCTTTTCATATTCTCCTTTCATCCTCCTCAGAGGTGATGATATAATTTTACCATTATCTGAGGTAATTGGGATAACTCAACACACCAACTCCATCCCTAATTCTTGCCAATATTTCAAACTCTTTTCCTGCCAGATCTTTTATGCAAGCGCAAAACCAATGCTATTAATGTTTATATCTCCCCCCCACCCCTATGCTCAAGTTATGCAGATTTTGCCAATAATTATGATGCAAAAGCAAAGCAAGGAAAAGGAACAAAGCAAGAGTTTTAACACCCTAATGCTAGATTTGCTGCCCTCATTGAGGTCATTCTTGGCTCAGAGCATATAGCTGAAGTTGGGGTGTGGTTTGGGCTCCCTCAGATTCCCCGGAGAGAGGGCAGTTTCTTGCACAGTTTTATTTATAAATTCTAACATACTGGCACAGAGGTTTCAAGGAAGTGGTCTGATTCCTGGCAGGTTCAGGAAGAGGTAGATTCTGAGGCTAATGTAAGGGCTATTCGATTATAAAATATTATTAGATTATTAATTGACTCAATCAGCAAATTTTACTGAGTACCTACTGTGGACCAGGCTCTGTTCTAGATGCTTAGAATACATTACTGAACAAAAAAAAAGACAAAGTTTCCTGCCTTTCTGAAGCTTACATTCTAGTGGAAATGAAACAGATAAAAATAGAACCAGTAAGTTAACAGTAAAGGTAAGGGGGATTGGGAGTGTTGGAAGGGTGCATTTCTGATTTTAGACAATAGTGATGAGACAGGGTGGCCAGGACAAATCTCACTGGGAAATGAGATTTGAGGAAAGAGTTGAAGGAGGTGAGGGAGTGCGCCATGGGGTATAGAAGAAGAGCATCTAAGTGGAAGGCACAGATGGAACAAAGGTAGGAGGTAGGAGCTTGTTGGTGCACTTAAGGACAGCAAAAAGCTCTGTAGCTGGAGCAGGGTGAGCAAGGGGGAAAGGAATGGGAGTGGTGGTCAAAAGTAATAGGGGTGGACAGAGCAAGTAGAGAGTTGTAGGCCATTGTAAGGACTTTGGCTTTCATTCCACATGAGGTGGACAGCCTCTGAGGAGAGGTAACACAACTGGACTTGCTGAAATGCATTCATGGGCTTCTGTAAGGGCCATTTCCCCAACACTCCTGGATGTCTGCCTTCAGCAAAATGCAGAGGGCATTTTGCACAGCCCCCATGCACAGCATCAGGGTCCACGCTGGGCCTCAGGTCTACTTAGCTTAGGGTTCTTAATAGTTAAATCTTGAGACTGGAAAGGAAAAAAAAATCCTGGGCTTGAGAGGATACTTTAAGAGGACATATAGAGAAATTAATCACACACCTTTCAAGAGCCTTAGCTTCCAGCATCTGAGCCAAACAAAATAATTGTCTCCTGCCATCCCATTTGCGTTGAATTTAACCATCTCAATATATTCTCTTTCCCAAGCTCAAGCTGTTCTTGGACTGACTGGTAAGACGAGCAAGCCCCCTATAGAGAGCATTTCTGATCTTTTGTGTCTATGACAGCTTCTCTGCCCAGGAATGGTGCAGGACCTGCCACACCAGCTGCACTTGTCAGATTCCTTCTAGAATCTGCCTATGATGCCCAAGACAAAAAGAGTACTTGTGTGGCTTCTGGTTCCACATTAAATGTAAGACTTTAAATTAATACATGTCATAATATTTAAGGCATTTTTGGATTAAACTAATTGATTAAAAACATCAATCAAACAAATAAAAAGGTGCAACTCACCTCCTGTTACCTTTAAAGGGAAATGTAGGAGATGAAAGGGTATTCTTGGAGAAGGAAGAGGAGAGTATTTGGGAAGTCGATAGCCTGATCCGCATTTGTCCCTTGAGTGACTTCTAAATGGGGAGCAGATGACATGATGCCTGTGTCACATCATAGGTGAGCAGACCTGGGGAGGACATGGGCTCACCAGTCAAGAAGCTAGAGACCCAGGAACTGTTGGCCTGGCTTGAAAGGATGATCTGAGATCATGACACTCCTCTGTGGGTCAACTGAGACTGAGAGATGATGGAGGTGAAGCAGTAAACTCAAAACTGGAGCTGTCACACAGCATGGTACAAGTGGAAATTTTGAGGAAATTAGGAATCAGGGAGAGCAGAAGAAGCCAACTGTGCTAATGGTGGAGTGCTGGAGTCAAGATCTTCCCACTGTGGCCGTTCAAGTCATGGTAGCTCTTTCTAGTTCTTGCCCTCAGGATACCTGCCCTACCAAGGAACCCCCAACACTCCCATTCTTAGATTTCTCTGAGATTCCTTCTTATTAAGGTAAATCCCTTTACTTGACATGGTTTGAGCAAGTGGCTGTTCCTATCAACTAGAGAAGGGATGACTAAAAAATATATTCATTCACTTGTTCATTTATTCAATCAACATTTTTATCTCTGAGGACCCAGCAATGAATTAGACAAAGCCTCTATTCCTATGGAGTTACATGAATGTGGGGGCTAAAGATGACAAACAAATAAACAAGTAAATCTATACTATATTAGATTCTGGTAAGTACAGTGGAAGAATGTGGGGGATGGGGTCACAGTGGAGGAAATGACAGAAGTTCTTACTGATAACGTGGCATTCTGAGAAGGTGAGTGAGCCAGTCCCGCAAATACATGGGGGAAGTATTCCAGGCCAAGAGTATAGGAAATGCAAAAGGAGGTAGGTGCTTGGTGTATCTGAGTATTGGCCAGGGTCCTATGTGACTGGGCTGAGTGAGTGAGGGTGAAAACATCAGAAGATGCATCAGAGAGCCTGTAAGACATTTCAAATAAATATCCTTCATTCATTATAATAATTTTTATTAAACTCTACTATGTGCTAAGTTTCCTGAAAGTCCTGGAATCAAAAATTAGGATACAAGTGTCTTCTGTCATAAAGGCACCGAATTTTAAGTCAGCCATCTGACACTAAAATAATCTGTAGCTTGTATTTTTCCATTCTTGGAAAATGAAACTAATGTATTAGGAGAGATAAAGTGATTGCTTACTTCTTAGGGCCAGTATACCACATGGAAAGTGATACAGAATAGCAGGATTGAAATGAGACATTAAAGTTTTATTTATCTACTTCAGCCCCTGCCTCCATGAGGGAGTGCCCCCAAATGCAGCCTTCTTTGCTGTACAAGTGAGGAATTTTCATAGCTTTCTTTGGAAATGCCTTCTACTAACGCAACATTGAATGTGTGCAATTCTGCATGAGAGCATAAAGCACCCCCCCAATATACTGATACTACCAAAAATGTCACCAGGTGACCCAATTCCTTCATTCAAATGTTATTTTTAGTGAATGTCAGATAAGGAAGAGTATCATTACGAAGCTGAGAACAAATCCCCTGTATATGCCTCCTCTTTTCATCTGCACCACCCATGGAGGACAAGAATGACACTTGGCCAGTTTCTCTCTCCAGAAGATGATATCTGACAATATCCCAAAATAGTTGTGTCTCAGCCAAAAGATGAGTCTGCCTTTTCTCTTCCAAAGAAAATCAAAACTGTCCCCAAATGAAGTTCCTAAATACATAACAACTCTGCTAAATAATGGACTTGAATGCAATTTATCATTCCCCCAGAAACAGAAATAACATTAATAACTATAATTTGGTTACAACTGCTCCTCAGATTTACAATCAATCTAAGAGATTATACTTGTTTCTGTGTCTTCTAGGAGGTCTAAACGTTGATGTGTGATCCTTTAAAGAAAATGCATGAAAGTGAAGTATTATCAAATCTCCTACTCTCATCTTATAATACACAAATCACTGGTCACTCTTGTTTCTGCTGTTCTGCTGTTGGTTGCTGTGTGTGTGTGTGTGTGTGTGTCTGTGTCTGTGTAGAATTGGGAAAATATGCATTAGAAATCTGCCTTCTCCTTGTCCCATTGAATTTTTATTTTCTCTTCCTCTCTTCTCGCAAGTCAAGAACGGTAAAAAGAAAGCTTGCTCAACTGTCAGAAACTCAGATTTTTGCCATCTGTTTACTAGGGTACAAAAAATGAAATTGGTCAAGATAAGGTTTGGGATTTCATTAGGGCAATTGGTTTCTTTGGATGAAGGGCAATGCTAATATGACCAAGGCACAGCTTCAATCCCTTATGGGCTGCCTAGAGTCGCATAGAGATGAAACCTGGCTTCATAGTATCTCTACCGTCTAAACCTTGACCAGTTGTCCTTTCAGTGTTGGCTGTTGGCCACATGATATGAGAATGGATCCATGAAAATTACTATAGACTAAATGTCTTAAACGTCTGGCCCTCCCCACAGGAAATACCATCTATATGATGTAATGACGAAATGACAGGATATTGCCAACATTGGTGCTTATGTAAACATAAAGAACGCAACGTCTGTACACAGATATCTGTTTTTCAGGATGATTACTTTCTTTATATATTCACTGGAGCCTAGTGGTTAGCATTTTGAGCTGTCAGAGTCAGAGAATTTTTAACTCAAAATCTTCCTTCATCTCTTACTTGCTGGGTCATCTTGGGCAAATTAATGAACCTCTCTAAGCCACAACTTCCTGTTTATTAAATAGAAGTTTAATAGAACCCAGCTCATTGTTACAAGAATTATGAAGATTATATGAGATGATGCATGTAAAACACTTGGCATAATATCCCCCATGATAAGCATTCACTAACTGTTGCTGTTATTATCCAGTATTATTTGCTTCTACAGATAACAATAGTGCCCATTGTATCAGGTGGTTGCAAACATTAAATGAGATAATCCAGTAAAAAGCTTAGCATAACACCTAACTCATAGTATAAAGTCTCAATAAATGCTGGCCATGATAATTGTGATAATAATAATAATAACCAGAGAGGTGAAGTAACTATCCCAAATTTACACAGCTGGCTAATGGGTGAGTGGGAAATAGAATCTGAGTATAATGTCACTTCTATACTATGCCTCTATATTAAAGTGTGAGCTAATAATTGTTAATGAAAATTATTCTTTCTGAATCTTAATATCTTTCATTAAGCAACAGCAGACAACTTCTTAGTATTTGAAAAAGTTGCTTACTTTGGGAAATCCAGGTTTTTCTAGAACCACACTTCAAACAAAAGTCTGCTTATTGTCCCAGCCTTCACATCGTGAATTTTCAATCTTCAGTGGACACATTGGTCATTTCTCATAAAGAAAAAGTTTATCACTTCTAGAAAGCTATTGAGTACCATAGCAGTAGAGAACAAGAAGGCCACATTAAGATGAAGTTCAAAATGACACATTTGGGGGTGCCTGGGTGGCTTAGTTGGTTAAGCATCAGACTCCTGATTTCTGCTCAGGTCAGGATCTCACAGTTGTGAGATTGAGCCCTATGTTGGGCTCCACACTGAGCACTAAGTGTGGAGCCTGTTTTGGGATTCTCTCTCTCTACCCCTCTCTCTGCCTATCCCCTGTTCATGCATGCATGCTTTTTCTTTCTCTCAAAATAAATAAACATTAAAAAAAACGACACATTTCTATGCAACATAGAACTCTGCAGTTTCTTACAAATAGCAGAAATTGCAGATTGTAATGTGCTATTGTGAGTTACTCATATGCCAAGGGTCTGCCCTCCCCATTCATTTCCCAGGATATTGTTCTAGGAGAAATCTTTGGAGAATTTGGAGAAAAGACCAAAGTAATTTCAGAGACCATTAAGGTTAAGCCATCTCTTGGTATGCAAGTTTCCTATGTTTGAATTTAATCAAATTTATTTATTTTAAGTTTGAATAAAGAGATATGATAAAGGACACCCATTATCATAGTCAGTGGTAGAGACAGAGTTATTGTTTTAATCTCACTAATCCATCATGGTGACTGAGATGGTTAGACATGGAAAAGCACATTTCCTTGGTGACATGAAAGATTCTTTCAACAAATCTCATTTGGAGTTATAGATTTAATCATAATTTCTTATATTTAATTACTTATTATTTTGGATTCACACCAATTAATCGTTACTTTGGATTCAAGATAACAAGCATTTTTCAAAAGCCATTCTTCCTATACTAAGCTGGATCTTACAGAGGACAATAATAGATTTCCTAAGTGATAATCCCTTGCCCAAATGTCTCTGAGACATTATGGGAATAAACATATTTCTCATTTTGTTGCTTTTTTTCTCTTGTTAGCAGAACCTTTGTCTCATATTTTATGATAGTGAAAATTATTCAAAGGATTATAAAAAATGGGAAGGGAGGATAATGGCAAGAGTTGAAAGAAAAAAACAGGTCTTGAGCAATATGTGATACTGATGAAGTAGATAGCCCAATGGTCATTCTTCATCACTGAGATCTGTCAGTGGAGATCCAAATGAAGCCCATCCCTCATGTGCATGGGTGCACTCCACAAATCTAAGCTCTCCTGGAATTTGGGTAGAGGAGGAAGGAAGAGGTAGCATCTCTGGCTCTTGATTCCTGCTTCTGGTGAAATGATGTATAGATCATCTGACCACCCATGAATGCAGTCCTTGCTCACTTGGTACTTTCTCACACTTGATAACTCAGCACCATTCACTGTTTGCCAGAAGCAGATAAAACAGCTAAAAGTCCTCACCTGAGACCTTTGTGTGTATAGTGGACTTTATGTAAATATGTGTAGATGGAGGGATTTTTTAATGTTTATTTATTTTTGAGAGCAAGACAGAGCGCGAGCAGGGGAGGAGCGGAGAGAGAAAGACACAGAATTAGAAGCAGACTCCAGGCTTTGAGCTGTTGGCACAGAGCCTGACATGGGGCTCAAACTCACAAACTGAAACCATGACCTGAGCTGAAGTCATACACTTAACCGACTGAGCCACCCAGGTGCCCTGAGATTTTTTTATTTTTAAGTAACCTTTACACCCAATAGTGGGGCTCGAACTCACAACCCTGAGCTCAAGAGTTGCATGCTCCACCATCTGAGCCAGCCAGGTGCCCCAAAACTGACTTTAATACAGCCTCGAGCTTCAGCATCTCTGCTCCTCCCTTCTGAAACATTGTTCCTCCCTCTCACTTTCCTTTCTCTCACCTCTTAAGGGACAGTTTCTTCCATTTTCCTATGTATAATCATTTGGTTTTTCTTTTGTTCTGCCTTGTCCTTCCAAGTGCTATAGTTAGTCTATCTATATGGTTCGTCAGTAAGTTGTATATGCATTCATTTTCGTTCAATGAATACTTATCGAGCACCAGTTTTATGCCCATCACTGAGAGGTATTTGAAAAGAAGTAAGAGATATAGTCCCCATCCTCAGGGAACTTAGTGGTCAATTCTCCTCACAAAAGAAATTCTGGTAGTAACAGTTATAAGATTAATTCTTTTTAAACTTCACTACATTATAATTGGCATCTGAACTTCGTAATTCATCATGGCATCCAACATTCTGTCATGATGGCAACAATTTTCAAATATGTTAAACCATCACAGGACTATAACAGGGGCTATTCAGGTCCCAAGGAAGTTTCTGTACTTTAAAATCAACAAAGGGAAAACCAGATCCAGGGAGATATTTAAGATGCTAAATCCACAGGACATTATTGTGAACACTCCCTGAAGGCCTGGACACGGGCATGGCTTACCTCAGAGCCATCATGAAGAAGGAGGAGGAGAAAGAGCCCTGTTTTCACTGCCAGACTGCCTTCTTTGGGGAAAAAGTACAAGAGAAGTACGCAGCATGTTTCTAGGAGTATGGGTTAGAATAAATAGTGCATTGTGGATACATGAAAACAGCATTCTTTAAACATGTTTAGGCCTCAAATTAGAGATTCCCCAGGACACACAAGAGTGGAACAAGTGTGAGGGCCAGGAGTTTGAATTAGCTCAAAGGGAGTCTTTTCTCCTCTCTTACAAGTGCCATGCAGGTGCGACTGAAAAGCATTCAATTGGGGACAACTAGAGACATGCAAAATAGGAGTCTAAGCCAGGAGACTTTGGTACTTGGGACTGGAAAGAAGGCCAGCAGTCAATGGGCAGATTGTGCCGGCTTCTTATCAGGCCTCACAAGCTAAATAGTACAGGACTTGTCCAATATGCAGATGGGGAAAGAGCAGATTCTTGTTTTACTAATGGCCTCATAACTACTGTCAAGTGAGAAGCAATAGCAGTGGGTAGACAGTGGGGATTTATTTACAGCAAGAGGAATGGAATGGCTCATGTTGGCCCAGGCCTCGTGCTACCAGCTTGTACAGCAGTGTGCCTGGGTCAGCCCTTTCCAAAAGAATGCCTGCTGCTGGCCAGCCTTGGGACACTGGTGTGGCAGGTAGTCTTCTATTTGTTAGAGTCAGTGGAATGTGCTTCCCAAGTGAGTCTGCCTGGGGAACCTTCCTGCTGCAACTCCTGGAAATCCAGCAGTTCGCTGAATACACACAGAAGTTGGAAAAGTTGGTTACACTTTCCCCTTTTATGTAAGAAATATATTAGAATATTATACTCTACTCCATAATATATTACTATTTTAATATAAAATTAAATTACTAGTTAAATTGCTCTGTATGTCCTAACCCCCAAATCTTTGGGGAAAAATATATATTCTAGGAAGATGGACTTTTTTATCCTTTGGCTACCAGAACTGAGCACATGGCTCCATATTCCCTGGGATTAAGGAGGTGAGTATTCTGGTTTGAGAAATAGAACATAATGGAAATGAATAGCAATACCAGCAAAAATGTTACATATACTGGGAGAAGGGAAAAATTGTTTAATAAGTCATCATATTGCTACTGCCACTACCACCCTCTCCCCTTTCCCATCCTGTGTCATTTGAATGTTAGTTCCTGCCAATTCTCAGTCATTTAAGCATGATAAACAATCGCATAGCCACCTCCTTAATAGATTGAAAAGCTATGCATTATTTAAACCCACTTGTCTCAGCCTTTCACAGACAGAATCAACACAGCCTCTGTCCTCTCTGGATGGACCTATAAGAAATGGTCTGAGACAGAAATGATCAAAAGTGGTCATCAACTTCTTCCTCTTTCATTTGGAAGTGAAAATAATGGGCATAAAAGCAGATGTGTGACTTCCATCTTTCTTAAAATAGGATAGACACTGAGAATAAAGCAAAGTAAAAGAACCAAAACTTGAATCCCTTCCCAAGTTCTAATATAACCACTTAGATGCAGGTAATCCATGTGAGAGACGTGTGAGACTCCAGTTATACCTCAAAAGACAGGTCTCCAGAGTAAAACAGAATGTGGAGACAAGTATCCAGATAGAATTCTAGCCTGTCCTTAAATTAACCTGGATGATTCAGATATAAGTGAGATTTTGCCTGAATGCCTCAGATAAGTACCTAATGTCCCATGGCCATTGAGATGGTGAGAGCCTGGCCCAAATGAGAAACATGAATACAAGTGTTTGAGACATTTTCTGGCCAAAAGAATAATTGGCCAATTACTTGAAAAACTTGGTTGCAGAAAAACAGAATCATGACTGTGCTTCCCAATCCATTATTGTTAATGGATTATTAATAATAAATTAATAATAATTATATTATGTGTTGGGTGGAATAACAATAATAAGTTAATCTCCTCTTTAGTTGGGAATGTCATTTGATCCACCCAGCAAAATCTGGAAGGCATTCCACCAGAAGACTGAGGACACATTTTCACATGGGGTATGTCAAGGAAATCATACCTGCCAAAGCAGAGGAAAACTGTCTCTCCTTTAATTTAGAGGTTTGCCTTCAGGCTGGGTGCCGGGAGACTTGCTCTTTGAAATGAAACAAGCGATCTCATGGCTCGAAATGGGATTATTTCAGTTTGAAATGTACACTAGAGGGGGTGGGAGGGGCTAGCTAATGAAAATGCTGTCATGGACAGCTGGCTTGCCAAAATCCATAGAAAATGAGAACTGGTGATCAAATTTGAAGTCACTTCTGAAATTCTAGTCTCAAAACCAAGAGAAGAGAGTTCACACTCCATGTCATAGAGTGCCAGTGGAACACTCTACAATCAGGAATTTTGAGGATATAGAGGATGCTCCTAGCCCATGCAGCCTATTCAGGATAGAATGGGCAGGGCCCTTCTAACACTTAAAAGGGTGATGATAGCTTTATCAGTACCCAAAATAAAGCTGGGTATCAACTTTTCTTTCCTTTGTTCTTTTTTAAAAGCAAGCCTTTACTCTCAGGAAGAATTGCCAAGGTACCAAAGCTGAGACTCTAATGACCTAATTAATTTGACATTAGACCCCAAAAACCTCTGAGCTGCAAACCAAGGGCTGTAGGTCAAGATTGTAAAGAGTTCATTCTGAGAACAGCGGAGTTCTGAGTGTGTGTGGTCAGGTGTGCCAGCCCAGCAGGCCAGGGAGTGGAAACAAGGCATAGAGTCTTCCAAATCACTGGCTGGACCAATGAGAGAAGACTGGTCTGCCTGCTCCCTCTCCTTGCATGGCTCTGGCTTACATATTCTTCCACAGGGCACGAGCAGCATTGTGGACAGGGTCGGCTGATATACCTGGGAGCTTATGCTGTCTCCAGCCCACCTTACAGAGGGGGTAGCCCAATGAACAAACTCCCACTGGCTTGTTAATGATTCAGTGTGTGGTTTGTGGTCTTCTCCCAGGAGGTGAGGGCAATGATGGAATTTCACGGATGCTATTGGGCCTGGGAGGGAGTGTTGCCTGGGTATAGGGTGTTTTCATCTCCCCTCCATCCCCACCGCCTTTTCTGACAGCGTTCATGAGGTCTGCCCACACTCTTAGCTCCACACTTTCTATGCTAACATGGGACTGGCCATCTGCTTTCCTGACCCCAGAGGAAGCCAATTTTGTCTGGTACATTCCTGTCCATTGTGAGGAAAAATGTATGTAGTTGCCTTTTCTGTAGCCACCTGCACGTCCTGGGAGATTAGGGAGTCTGTGAAAAGGCAAATAGTTACATAAGGAAAGACAGACTCACTTTAGTTCTGGATCTTGTGTAGGGCCTGCAATACCACGTGGGGCATTAAAAAATAATGTGGGGATTAACGACATCCCCTCCCTGTTTGTTCTTCTGAGTCATGCTCCACTTTAAGCAGCAAGAAAGATGATGACCTTTCTCTTCACTTTAACTTAAGGAGCAGCTGATGTCTAATGGAAAATTTTGAGAAAGTTATTGTCATGAACCAACTCAGTGGCCAGAGGATCTCCTGCAAGGTTTTCTTCTGGAGAAAAATGAATTTCAGGGTGAGAATCCTGGGTGCCATGGGTCCAGGGAAGTATTAGAATGACAGGGAGACCAGAAATAAGTTCCCATTCGTGGCTGTGGTTTTCAAATTTTCTTGAGATTTTTCTAGACTTCTTTTAAATTTTTATTTATTTATGAGAGAGAGAGAGTGCATGTGCTTGTGGGGAAGGGACAGAGAGAGAGGGGGACAGAGGATCCCAAGAGGCATCTGTGCTGACAGCAGAGAGAGCCCGAAGTGGGGCTTGAACTCATGAACCATGAGATCATGACCTGAGCTGAAGTTGGATGCTTAACCGACTGAGCCATCCAAGTGCCCGGAGATTTTTCTAGACTTTTAACTCAAGGACAAAAAAGGGCCCTTTAGGCTGTGAGCAAGGCAGGAAGCTCATGTCCAGATCCTGGAGGTTTTCCTAGCTGTGCTGATAACCAGCTGGGAAAAGTCACATTCCAGTTTCTTCCCTCATGTGGAGGGGATCATTCCTGCCCTTCATGAATCTTATAAAAATGTTTGGAAGATTAAGTGGTTAATCTTTGGGTAAATAGTTTGGGTAAATGCTAAAGAACTGTGCAGTTAATTTCCAGTCTGAAATTGTCTTATGGTGATTCTCTTCCCTATGATGGGTTCACCATACTGTGTACTAGGATGTGTTAGGAAAAGGCAGCAGGATCGGGTCTCATTCTCTATTCAGTTATTTTTCAAAGCCTTCCTTTGGGGGAGATCGCTAATGAATGACCTAACAGTAAAAAGTATGAAGGAATGTACTGTACAGAAGATAGGCACTAGTTAATCTCCTCTGTTGAGTCTGGACAGAGAAGAAAAAAGGAACTTGTATTAAAGCATGAGAGATGTAAGTTAGACATGATGAAGAACTTGCTGATGATAAGCATTTTAAGTGGCTGAGCAAGGCATATAACACCATAATCTTGGTCTTGGCTGATATAAAATGTGACCAAAAAAAGCCAAATTTCTCACAAGGAAAGAGTCTATAGTATCTGAATTAGTTAGTTCTGCTTTCTGGCATAAGCAGGCTCATTTTCCCCACAACCAGCACTTGAACCTGTAGGCCTGACAACTTTAGGACCTCTCTCTAGAAAAGTCCCTTTTGGAAACGAAAGTCTTTCTCATCACTGTGAAACTGAAGATTCTAGAAAGATTATAGATTTTTTTAAATTGAAGGGTTTCGTCTTTCCTTCCTCCCTCCCCCATCCCTCCCTCTCCTTCCTCTACCTTTCTTTCTCTCTCCCTCTTCTCTTTCTCTCTTTCCCACTCATTCTTTCAGTCTGTTTTATTCAGTCTGTTAAACCATCACAAACCCAGATTCTTCCCAGGGGGCTATTTCGGTCTCCCATTTACTGAGACTACCAGGTCATATCACTTGTTTTTGATTAGCCCCCCGCTTTCTAAAGCTGCTATTAGGCATTGACTGCCTTACTAAATACCTGCTCTCCAGTCTCCCTCTTCTTCCTGCCAGCCTAGTAACCCCCACTGCCCTTCTACCATCCTATATTTTCCTCTATCCCTCCTGCTTGCCTACACCCTCCTTCTCTTTCCCTTTTCCCTCACCTTCTCCAGATAGTGCCCTTTCCTTCCTTTCTGCCTTTTCCTTCTTTTCCCTTCTAAGCTGTGTTCATTGTACCTTCCAAAGCCATATTGTAAAAGTTACACAGTGTCTTGGAATCTACCATAGAAAGCTTGGCTGAAAATCACTCCTGGGAGGTCCAGTAAAGCCAGAAGAGGCATTCAGATTTGTTTATTCATTCAACAAATATTTACCGAGTAGCTACTATGTGCCAGGCCCCTGCAACTAAACTATTGGCAGTCTTTAAACTGAGAGAGAGATGGTCTCACCCATCTGACATACAAGTAAGTGTCCTTGAAGATTAGAGGTTGCACTAAAAGATCTTGGGTTAATTTCCAGACCTGTGTTCATAATCGGTGATTATTGCTGCAAAAAAAGTGCAACCACAGACCTTTTACAAACATCCCAACAGCCATAGGGGGTTGCCGTAGAATGTCAGTAGGATTTTGTGTGGTAATTTGTTTCCTTTTCTTCCAGCCAAAGACCTCTTCAGCATAGTAGTGTATGACCCTTTCAAATTCTTTTTGAGCAACCAGTTTCTAGATCATTATAATCAATTGTTTCCTATGGGCAAACCCTTGTCGATAATGAGCTCGCCATCCCATCAGGTGAAAATACAGCAGCACAATTAATAATTGGGGATGCAAATAAATTACTGTTTTCTGAATAATGAGCCCTGAGTCTGTTTTAGAGCTGAATATGCAGAGCAAGACCAAAATTTAATTCTTTTCATGAGAACCGACAGACTTTACTTCAAACCAACTACACTTCATTAAAACTCTGATAAGAGTCTGCAAAGCAGCACAGAAATATTGCAGCTGTGGGCTCTGAGAGAGAAGGAAAGAATCCTTATATTGTTCAAGTATGACACAATGAGTTTGTAATGGAGTAACTCCATTCCAGATATATTCAGATTCAATGCATTAATTCTCCTCGCCTGCCACCCGGGTTCACTTAATGGTGAGAGGGAGGCAGCAACCAACTCTCTTACTTGTTTTAGACTGTGCAGGAATTGAGCAACCAAGTTGGGGTGAGGGGAGGGGCAGAAGCATGAGAAAGATACACTCCCTCTGAATAAGAGGCTGGTACCAGGACCGACAACAGTTTCAGCAAGTCATGTCCAGCCAAGATGTGAAGGAGGGAAAAGTGAGTGGGAAATTCAATAGCCCTCCACAGAGGTGGAGGTGTTGTTCAACCTTTGTGACTGCCTTAGTGACTCTGTCTCTTGACTACAGATGGAGGATTCTGAAGCCACTCAGAGAACATCTCCTCCAGAAAGCTTTCTGTAATGCCTCAGGCTAAGTTAGGTGACTTCTCTGAGCTGCCTAGGTATCTTGTACATCCCCCTTAATATTCTTACCACTGTCTATTGAAATTGTCTACTTTTTCACAGTGGTTGCATCGTGGCCTTTTATTTGACCCTGTCACTAATTAGCTGTGTGGCCTTGGGCAAGTTACTTAACCTCTCTGAACCTCAGCTTCCTCATGAATAAAGACTGGAGGTAATAATACTTAATAGGGTTGATGTGGGAATGAGGTGAGTTAGAAAAGGGGCTGGCATATATTAATCATTATTACCATCATCATTATTAATATCGTCTTTGTCACCTGATCATAAGTTTCTTATGTACTCAGAGCTCAATAGACAGGATGTTCTCAATAAAAGTCTATTCAATGGATTTCATAACGCTTCCAGCATCGAGTAAAAGGCTAGATGTGCCTCTCACGGGATAATGATTTAGCTTGGAGAAAGCTAAGGGTCAACAGAGATATGGAGGGGTCACCTACTCTTGCACTGTATCTTTGCGTTAGTCAGTGAAGAGTAATAGGAACAGACTTTGCTATGAAGGGTTAGCATAGATTTCTTGATAAGGAGATGGTACAATGAATCCAGAGAATCTTGCATCATTTGCAAGCTCCCTGCCACACTCAAGTATGTCCACTTGGAAGGAGGTGGCTATTGGGGTATGTCTCCCAGGAAAGTCTCCTTGATAAAGAGCCCAGCATAGGGGTTCCTGGGTGGCTCCATCGATTAAGCGTCCACTTCAGCTCAGGTCATGATGTCACAGTTTGGGAGTTTGAGCCCCAGTTTGGACTCTCTGCTGTCAGCACAGAGCCTGTTTCAGATGTTCTATCTCACTCTCTCTCAGCCCTTCCCCTACTCGCATGTGTACGTGCTCTCTCTCTCTCAAAAATGAATAAACATTAAAAAAAAAAAAAGAGAGCCCAGCATAATGTATTTAGAACATGAAGCAATGGTTACCTTTGTATTTCCTTCTCCATCTGCACTGCCTTCCCTGGACCTCCAGGAGCAGTGAGGGGTTCTCTGGTTCCCTTGGCTGCTCATTATAAAGTCTGGCCGTGGTGTGTACTCATGTGGGGTTCACTCTTAGTGAGACTTATTAGAAACTAAAGGGCAGTTTTGAAGGAATAGTACTCTGTACAGTCAACTCTGCTTGCATCTAGGATGCACGGGTATGGGCATGTCCAAGAAGAACAATCTGGATAACTTCTTAAGCTCCTTTGCAACATATTTTGAGTGCAGGAAATAATTGTTGTTTATTGTTGTTGTTGTTGGTGGTGGTGGTGGTGTGTGTGAAAGAAACAGACAGAGAGATGAGGGTAAGAGGAAGAGGAGCAAAAGTTGTGACATCTCGAGCCAAATCGTTTTCATAATTTTGCCTGTCTTAAAATTAGCATAGCTAGTAAAATGAAGAAGTGGCTTAGAAATACTTCAGACAGCAATGTTTCCACCAGTTTATCAGAGATGTCACTAAGAAAGAGAATGACTAAAATCTGGTGGTATAAATACTGTTTTCAGCAGCCTTTCTCAAGGAGTGAGACTGGCTAATGTCTGGTACAGTAGACTTCAAAATTAAAGGGGGAGACATTCATGGAACATGGTAGTGAAAATACACCTAAGGAGAAGGCCTCATTACTGACCAGGGCATAGAGGAGGAAATGCCAAATGGGAGTTAGGAATCTGTCCAGATCCTGGACCAGGATCTGCTACTAACTAGAGCGTGATCTTGGACAAGTCACTTTATTTCTTCAGGACTCAGTTTTTATATCTGATAGTAGTAGATAGTAGTAGTCCTGGTTTATAGGAGTCCTCAGGAAACTCCTGGATAAAGAATTTGAACTGAGTCAAATTTGAAGGAGAAAGATGTATCAAACACTAAATTGCAAGAGCTGTGCAGTCCATGGGCAAACGTTTATCCTTAAGGGAAGAAAAATTCTGGCACAGCAAGCTGGGCTGAGCAACAGGACTTAAGGATCAAAAGGAGTAAATGACTCTTGATTCAGCATGGAGGCTGTTATTTACAGCCACTGTGGGCCAATTATTCTGGTGTTGTATGCTAGCCCTAGAGGGAAGAACAAAGCTAGATAAAGCAGTGCCACCAAACTCTGTAACACCCCGGAGCCCAAGCAACCCCACTGCAGGATGAAGCCTCTCCCCCAACAGAGCATAACACCAGGGCAAATACCATTTCCTTTCTGTGTGGCAATTTACTAGGTGGCCAAGGCAAGGCTCTGCCTTCAGATCAGAACATGGGCAATAGCAGGGCTATCAGCCTGCAGGGGCAGAGGCTGTCACCATTAGGAAAGGGATGCATATAGAGGCATTTCACACTAAGCACAGACCCAGAAGGAGCTGCAGGCACTTTTGAGACATCTCCCCAGGTCTCCCAAGAATACCTACAGGGTGAGGGACTGCTGGAAGACGGTGAGGCAGATGGAGTCTTACAACCCAGTACAACTCCATATTAAAGACAAAATTGCTTCATTAATTCTTACAGCCTGGAGACAGCTTGGTCACACTTCTTTGGGAATATGCTTTGCAAGGGTGTTTCAAATACTTATGTTCTACTTCACGTATTCTCAGCCTTACCTGTCTGTTTCCAGCCACTGCGGCACTTGCCATTTCTGCGTGGGCTTCAGTGGACTTCCGGTGGCTGACATTGTCTAGCCTCGTAACTGCACTGCAAGCCATTTACTTTTTTCTCAGGACTTCCCTGTTGACACCCAAGCATATGTCCCTACTAGATATCCCTGCATGAGCAACATCCTAGAAATGCAAGATAGTTAATCCCATCGTTATTAACCCAGTGGGAGAGAAATTGTTCCATCTTTCTGTCCCATTCCAATACAACATACAATCTTTAAGATTCAGTTTATATAGTTTCTTGAAGGATGGTTTCATCATCTGGAGCAAGAACGTATAGAGAAGAAACATGTAGCTTGACCTATGGGAGTGGGCACCTCGTATGTAAATCTTTGTGTCTCAAAGTAATGATCACCAAAGAGCATCCACAACAGAGGAGGATTTTAACAACCAGGAACAGATGAGTCATCCTACGGATATAAGCCAGTGTCTCTCCTGAGCTACCCCAGTGTTCATGCAATGATCCCATAAAGAGAGTGACCAAGGTAGCAAAGAAGGAGCCTATGCATGGGTCCAGGAGTCTGGGCTCTAGCACTGTCAGAAGCAGAGATTGATGCTTATTCCTTGGTATGATGCGATTCTTCAATGAAGCCAGCCAACCACTTCATGGCAGAACAGTTACATTGGTCCCTTTTACCCCCACATGTAGTAATTCATTTTTACTGGAATTGATACCTACTCTCCATATGGGTTTGCTTTACCTTCCCAAAGTGCCTTCTCCAGCATATCCATCTGAGGCTTTACAGAATGCCTAATATACTGATGTGGTAGCTCTCATGACATTACATAAGACCAAGAGACCTATTTTACAGCAACAGCAAAAGAAGTATGACAACAGTATCTACCATCTACCTGCTCATCAAGAAGCAGCCAGTCTAACAGAATAGTAGAATGCACTATTAAAAGCTAAGTTGCCACCTTAGGGAAAATACCCTGCAATACATGTGTTGAGCTCTTAGCCAATATATGGTGTTATGTTCCCAGCAGTTAGAACACATGAGTGGGTTTGGGAAGGAGCATGGCCTCTCTCATCATCACTCCCAGCAACCTTCTTATGAAAGTTGTGTTTTCAATCCCTACAAACAGAATTTTCCAGGTTTAGAGCCCCTGATGCCCAGAGGTCACATAAGATTTCCACTGAACTTGAAACTGCAACCACTACCAGATTACTCTGGGTTCCTTATGCTGGTGGATCAGCAAACAAAGAGTTACTGTACCGCAAACCATGAGGAGCTGATGTTGCTCTGCACCATGTGAGCAGGGAAGAGTACAGCTGAAATTCACAGGATTCATGAGGATGTATTTTGGTACATCCATAGAAAATGGGTAATTATAGGAATCACAGCCCAAGGACAAAACAATAAAGACCTCAGACCCCTTGAGAATGTAGATCTCACTTATACTTCTAGGCAAGTGCAGTGCATATCAGTGGCAGACTGCTGGCCCAAGTGATAGAAATCTAAAATGGGAAGTGGAAGAGGAACATGGTGAATGTCAATTATGGCCTTAGGATGAGCTGCAACTGTGAGCTGCATCTTATTTCACTCACCCTCTTGCCTTGGATCTTTTTGGAAATTTCAACTGCTACCACCCTGAGGGAAACTCTGTGACTGATTAGACTCAGACCAAGAGACACTTAGAAGACTCAGACTTAGACTTAGATTCAGCCCTTCAAGGAAAAAGTGAGGGCCTGTTGTTCTTGGGAAAACCCCAGAGTATATAAGTGAGCCAGATGACAGAGGGCACAAGCAGACTGTGTGGTACAGGGGTGGACTGCATTAGACCATTCTTACCCACTGCTTTAGATATCTCAGCTTCACTTGTCTCTTGCTCCAGCTGTCACTGCAGCAAGCAGCTCCACAAAGGCATAGCCTGGCTGAGCTTTGCCTGAGCATTGCCATGCTATGCAATGCTTGCCTGTTACTCTAAGACTTCTCTGATACCAAGATGTAGACATAGAAATTCACAGCAACTCTTACACACACACATCTGGGTGTGTAGGAGAATTAACTCTGTAGAGTGAACCTTTGACCAATGGGATATGGGAGCAAGGGATAAATTCTTCCCCTTTTCTCCCCTAGAGGGACATTCCTGAGACATTGTGTATATGGCTCCACAGAAGATGTTCCTATGATACCAAACAATTAGTTGTACTCAGGGGTGGCAAGCTCAAAACACTTTCTTGTATTGGTTCTATCTCTTTTCCTATCTTACTTCCCATGTCCTTGACTCCTGATTCTTGGTCAGCCCTCCCTCACAAAATAGTAGCGCATGAACCTTTGCCTCAGGCTTTGCTTTCTGAGGAATCCAGGCTAAGAAAATTGTGTCTCTGACAATAGAAAAATAGATAAGTGTACAAAAATGAAAATATTCCCCTCCACAGGAAAAAAAAAAGATAAGTCAAAGTTTAAGCCTCACCATAGATAAATAGTCCATGGTACCAAGTGTTCACTATGGGGATATGATTTGGGCTTTGAGTAGCAAGAGCTACAGGGTAGTTTATAAGCCTTTTTAAATTGCCCTGGGACATCTCCATTGGAGTACCAGGAAATTTTTATTTAAAATTCAGGAGCAGCAAACACTCATATAAAGATTTGTGTTGGCCCAGGGTAGCCTGGTAAGAAAGTGAAGTTGATCCTTAATGCTTCTCTGTAGACATTCTTTCAGCATCTTGCACTCCACTCCGAGAACATTCAGTGCTATGTTCTCTTTTCTGTGTCCTTTATCCCAACCTTTTTAGCTACACATTACTTGGAAATGGTCACTTAAGATTTGCATTTGAGTGTTAATGACCAGTGGAGCCTAATCTGGTAGTCCTCCAAAAACCCCAGGCGGTTTTTATAGACTAACCCCTTAACTCAAAAGACTGTGTTTCTAATGGGGGAATTTCTGACATCAACAGTTGGCTGGTAGAGATAGATTTGAAGGTTCCTTTTTAAAAATCACATATACAATTCTTACTTTTCATTCATGTCTAGAACTAAGTCTAAAGTATTTTTTCTGTGTCCTTTCAGATTATGATCTTTAACTGTTAGGGGAAGGGGATGGGTAACCTCAGTTGTTCCCACCATGTTGCTATATAATATTAATAATAAAGTTGAAAATTAAAATAATTTTATATGAGCAGGCTTATACCTACCACTTAGATTTTTTTCGTTACTATTTTACTATACTTGCATTCTCACATATCTACATATCTACCCATCTCCATATCCACAGAACAATCCATCTTATTTTTTGATGCATTTCAAAGTAAATTGCAGGCATCAGTCCTCTTTTCCCTAAACACTCCTTTGGCTAGATTTTTCTCCTAAATAGTCTGCATGTCAGGACAAAGCGAAAAAGAATTCAGCTATCACTGCTTAAAAACTCATTCATTATTTTGAGAATCAAGGCAAAGCGAAATACAGGGATGGAATGAATTCGGTTCCCTCCTATTTGTCTAGCAAGAAGGTGACTGAAACCATGAACGTTTGTTTCCTGGAAACTGAAGCCCTGACTTATTAATCTCTCTAGTAAGAAAAAGCCATCACACATTAGCTCCTACATAGCCACATGCAATAGTAAAACCAGCTCTCAATTGTTCATTTTTTATACTCAAATTGTTTTGCAGTGTCTTTGTGTTTATAGGTGTTTGAAGCCATAAATCACATCTCGAACTGAGTGCAAAGTTTAAGTCAGACCAACATAAGTTGTCTGATTGCATTCCTGACCCACACAGATACCCTTTGTGGATAAAAACAAGTTGCCCCATCTCGATCCTTCCTAAATTTATGTTCTCCCTGACACTCCCAGCCACTGAGTGTGCAGCTTCTCCACCAAGTGCCCTCGACAACTTCAGCCCCAGTGCTCTCTCTTGCCCAGCTGGCACAGGGCTATTTACAACCACACAGTCAAGCACTTAATTGCTTATTTATTTTGCATAGAAAGGCCCTGTCTCCCTCTTGGTGTCTAAGTTTCTGGAACATAAGAAGCCTGTCTTCTGAATCTTCTACATTCAGTGCTGGGTGCTTGGCACAGTGCTAGGCACATGCCCGAGACTTTACATATCTTAAAGCTTTCTTATATTCTCTCATTTACACTTAATGCAGAGCAGTGGACTGCTTGGCCTACTTGCTTCCAAACAACAGGCTCTGGATACTTGCAAACTGTTTCTCCCCGGATACGTGATCACGGCAGTTAATATCAGCCAGAATACTCTCCAATAAGTCCGCAGGCAGTCATCATGAGCAGGGACTTAGAGACAGGGCTTTTCTGTGTCAGAGCCAGAATTCAGAAATGCTCTGCTTTTCTTGGGCAAAAAAGACCCAGGGTTTTTCTTTTCAACACCCATTTGCACTGACCTCTTTTTCTGGCTTCTCAGTAAAAGGATTAAGGACTCAGGAAGCATTGGGGGGGAAATGGCTTATTTAGTTGGAGAGGGGGCTTCAGCAAGTGTGACGCTGTGGGGGTGGAAAAACCATAAAGGAGCTTCCACTGCTCTGTTTCTGGCAGTCCTACAAAGCCAGGTCCCTGGGTCATCCCACAGTGAAGTGTGTGACAGTATGTCTATTGTGTACATTGAGATGAACTGTTCCCTCGAGTAAGCACCTTCTGGGAGTTAGCAGGACACAGGGTGCTGAAGCACTGGGGCAATTCATTAACCAACACCTTAATAACCCAAATCATTTATGTCGACTTCCAGAGAGTCCAGTCTCTTCTGAGACTGTAGCCCATGGCAATGTGTTGATCCTTACATGTGACACCTTGTGGGTGTTTAAATAATAAATACACTGATGTGCTTAAAAAAATGAAAACAGATTCAGGCGATAGATAAATATGCCTCTCTTTCTTCTAAATTTCCCCAGAGAAGCTTCCTTCTCATTCTGAATTTTATATGATAGAAAAGTCATCTGCAAACTCTTGGAGCTATTGAAAATCATTTCACTGAGGTCTGATGGTAGATGATAGCAAGTGGGTCCCATGTCTTGTCTCTGACCTGAGCTGGTTTAATTCTAGAACCCAGGTGGGCAACAGAATGACCTTCTTCTCATTATCCTTGTTTTTACTGTGATTTTACAGTGGTTTCAGTGAAGAACAGACTGAAAGAAATCCCTAGGGCCTTATCATCAAAGTTGGATTTGGAAACATAAGGCACCCAGCAAGCAGCCAATTGTCTAGAGAAGAGTGAGTCCCAGAACTGCTGCTTTTGTGTTTCTTCTTTCCTCTGCCATTCTATAAGATCATCGCCTTCAATATTTTTCAGATCAGTCTTCTCAGGAGTGGTCTGGAAAACAAAAAAGCATTGAGAACAAATTTTGCCAGAAGAAACATAAGTGCACTGGGGGAGCAGAGGTGGGGCAGCTTTACCATGATCTTGGCAAAGAAGCATCAATGGGATATTCAAGGCACCACTCAGTTCTCCCATCCTCATCTACACATGTGGTGGGTGGCCTTACATTCCCATCAGAGCCCACATGCTATGGTGACTAGAGTTTGAGGAGATCCCCTACAGCCACCTCAGATACAGCCTGTAGGTTGCCAGACCGGAGCCCCAGTGACTCGTCAAGATATTTACATGCAGCAGCTGGCCCTGCAAGAGCCAGGAAGGCCTACCTATTTTGTAGCTAGATTCTGCTCAGAAGTAGGATTAAGAATGAATAACTCCCTCCCCCCTCCTTAAAGCCTGACTCTCACACTGGAGGCTGTTATCAAACCAACAGCCTATTTAAGAGACTTCCCAGAGCAGATTAAAGAAAATCAGTCACATACTGTTAGGAGGGAACATCCTAAAAAGTTTTCACCAGAGGAGAAATCAGTACATGGTAAGCAAAGCCAACAGAACAGCTGGAGGCAGAGACAGCAGGGCTTAAATGCTGGGTCAATAGTGACAATATTAGATGGGATTGTTCAGCAGATAGCAACAGAAAATCTACTGTGAGAATATCCATTGTTGACTGAAGAAAACCTTGACCTAGGCAGGTTTCCATCAGCATCTTCACAATGCAAGTATACTGAGTCAGAGTCTTTGCAATTCTCTTGGACTTTCCCCTCATGGTCACAAAATGGTTGCCATAACTCCAGGCATCATGGCCTCACAAAGCCATTTCCAAAGGCAGCTAGCAGAAAAATTTGTCATGAGCCTTCTATCTTTTATTAATTATAATCATAGCTAACATCTTTTGAGAATTTACAATATGCCAGGGCCTACCCTAAGCACTTGATGTGTTGTTTCATTTAATTCTACAGCAGATGAGAAAAACTGAAGCTTAGAGAGTGTAATTAACTTTATCAGGGATTCACAGACAAAAACTGATAGAGCTGGGACTCAAACTTGGGCATTTTGGCTCCAGAGCCTTAACAGTGCCAAACCACCTCTGAACTAGGGAAGAAGAGATTTCCCAGAAGCCCCCTAGCTTCTTTACCTTATGCTTTATGGTTTAAACCTGAGTTACATGACCACCCTGGCTGTAAGGGAGGCTGAGAATATAAGTATTTGCCTATTTTAACCTATAGAAAGATGGGGGCTGTGAAAGGCAGTTGGGTAACCAACCACAGTATCTGCCACAGTTACAAAAGAAACAATGGCCTTTGTCATAGGGAAAAGATTCTGGTGCACTGGGCTTAAGTAAAAGTTCGGGGTCACCAGGCTTTTTGGCTTAATGCCACTACGGGAAAAAACCAAGCTTCTGCTCAAGAACAACCAGCAATAGTAAAAATGCCAGCAGCCTGACAGTCTTATCTTTCAACCACTCACTGGAGTTTCTGTGCCTAAGCAGTTCTTAATAAATTATTCATCCTGATTTAATGGGGAGGAAATCAAATGCAACAGGTGTGGTTCTTCCTGCTTGTTGAATGGCCTTAAAACAAGCTTTCAGACACTGGTCGCCTCAGGGAAAGTAGCAGGAGGACAAATCAGCTGTATTTTAAACTAATTACCAAAATGCTACAATACCTGTCACATGGGGACATTTTGTTCTAGTATCAGTGGTCATAGAATAGAACTCTGGAAAGGAAAGGAGAGTATTACATAAGCAATTTGCTTTACATATGCAGTACACTGAAAAGCAAGACATGGTCACATTCCAAATGTTATTGTACCTACTTGTAAACTTGGGTAGAATCTCATTTTAATAAGCTTGAAGAGACTTCCAAATTGCTGCATTAGATCCAAATCTCATTAAACTTGAAGCCTATTTCTGTAATATACTAAAATATACTATATTGTTTCCTGGGTTTAAAATTCACTTGCACAAAGCAAATGTTAGGTGCACAATTTACTTGCAAATGACATGTAGGAGGGAGGAAGGGGTGGATGCCAAAGGATGTGCCTGCCTTGTGCCAACCCATTAAGAGCCAGAGAAGGTAAATGATGCTACATCCTTCTGCAATGAATGTAGTTCAATGCAACACAATATCTTAATGAAATATGACATGTTTTTCAAATGTTAAGTGGATATGTTTTGCAATTTTATAAATTGCATGGTTTGTTCTTGCTCCAATTTTTCTTTCTGTTTTTTGGTCAGGAGCTCATTGTATTAGTACTAACAGCTAAGGAATGCTGTAAAACAAACAGGGTTCTGAATTGCCATTATCTATTTGGAGAATAATTAAAGGTTCACTAAAGATAGTCTGTAACTGGAAGATGGGTAGAACTCCAAAGCAAATCTATCCAGACCTGCTGCTTTCTCTCCCTGGCCCTGGAGAAAGCCATTACTTCTACCGTCCCTAATGTCTTTCAGCCTCAATTTTCTTATCTGCAAGGTGGGGAACTGGGTGTGATCCATTTTGAAATTGTGAGGTTCTAAAATTCTATGATACCAACACCCTGGATCAGGATTTAACAGAATCTTCAAATTTGATAAATGTCACTGAGACAACTGACATGCTTTTCCATATGCTGTTAAGCATATTTAACAAAGCAGACAAAACACTATATGAAAAGGAAATATCTTCATCCAAAAAATGGTTGATTAAAAGGATAAATATTTGTCAGTGTTTTGTCAGTCTGAGATTTCTCTCCTTTATATTGTTTCTACACTAACAATGTTAATATGTAAAGCTCTCTCAAGGAATGGAAATAGCCTTGTTCACTTGGATGTTAAAACGGCATTCTCCCTCCATTATGCTTTATGAATGGAAGGCTAATGAAATTGTGCATGTTTCAGTTTTCACTCTGCAGGTTATTTTGTAATAGGGATGAGACTGTTCTGCCTTTAATTTGGTGTTTTATTAAATTAAATGTATTTCAAAGGAAGGGCCATTTTATTCTGCTATTCTGCCTTATATTCACAAGCAAGAGGGCATGCTAACTGCTTCTCTCATTGATTCTCTTAGAAGTCTCCTGTTTCCAGTGAATGTGGTATACACCCATATTTTATGCACGAGAGAAAAAACTATAAATTTTCTTTACATCAGAAGTTTTTTTTTTTTTAATGTTTATTTATTTTTGAGAGAGAGACAGACAGAGCATGAGCGGGGGAGGGGCAGAGAGCCAGGAAGACCCAGAATCTGAAGCAGGTTCCAGGTTTGAGCTGTCAGCACAGAGCCTGACACAGGGCTTGAACTCACAAATTGTGAGATCATGACCTGAACCAAAGTCAGACGCTTAACCAACCAAGCCACCCAGGCACCCCTAAATCAAAAGTTCTTAAACTAAGGCAGGAGCTTCCTTTTGGATTCCTATGGTTTACTCTCATCTCATCTTTAAAAAAAAAAAAAAAAGGCATATCAATGGTTAACCAATGGTTTTCAACTAAAGGGCTTACTATATCCCTTAACTCAAGTGGTTCTCAATCGGGGGTTACCGGCGTTGGATGGGACAGTATTTAGTTTGCATGACTGACCCATGCATTGCAAGGTATTTGACATTCCTGGCTCCCACCCACTAAATGCCAGAGCACGCACTGATCATTGTGACACTCATACCAGCCCCACACACATTTCCAAATGCCAATTTCTCTGAAATAGTCCAAAGTGGAAGTGTCCCTCTGCAAAAGAGGAGGTCTAGCAATAAGAGATTACCTTTCTCGGGGCGCCTGGGTGGCTCAGTCGGTTAAGCGGCCGACTTCGGCTCAGGTCATGATCTCGCGGTCTGTGAGTTTGAGCCCCGCGTCGGGCTCTGTGCGGGCTCTGTGCGGGCTCTGTGCGGGCTCTGTGCGGGCTCTGTGCTGACAGCTCGGAGCCTCGAGCCTGTTTCGGATTCTGTGTCTCCCTCCCTCTGACCCTCCCCCGCTCATGCTCTGTCTCTCTCTGTCTCAAAAATAAACGTTAAAAAAAAAAATTAAAAAAAAAAAGAGATTACCTTTCAAAAACCCAAAGAGGGTCTGAGTCCACATGTGGATAAACATGACTTTATCATATTTTTAGTTAACATACATTGGTGACATCATCACTCCCCTGATGATGACATTTATATTAAGAGAAAAAGCATGAGAGAGGATGTTTGAAAATCACGTGACATAAAAAATAATACACTTTTCCTAGATTTTAAATAAAAATGGGAGCTTTCATCATGTAACCTTGTAGAAAACATAGACTTATTTCCTTTTCATACCATGTAGAATAGACTAAGTGTGGTCCACCATAAAATAACCCTTGAGAAGTAAAGATCCTGCATAATGGGAAACACACACAAGAGAATGAGTAGATTTTGTTTTCACGTTCCAGATTCCTCTGTGGTGTCAGGGTTTTGAATTCCAATAAAATTCAACAAACAGGCATTGAGTGCTAAATGAGACAGATGTTCTCTTGGGCCCTGGAAACGTAAAAGATGAATAAGACACATTCTCTGCTTTTGAGGCTCAGAGCTGTGCCTGGGAGACTAACTCTTGGGTAATCAGGATGTAAAATAAACATATCCACAGAAGTATGTTTACATGCTATAGGAATCAGGTAAAGGGATAGTTGGTTTCACCCAGGCATAGAGGGGTGGGGAGACAGGGAGACAGAGACTGAACAATTCAGAAAAACACTTCAGAGAGAAGGTACCAAGTGAGTTGGACCTTGAAGGATAAGTGAGTATTTGCTAGGTGGAGATGGTGTGGGGAACAAAATTCCTAGCAGATAACAGCATATTCATGGTCCAAAAGTGTGAAAGACAATGGAGAAAATCCAGTGTGGTGGTGGTACTGGTGGAAGGTGGTAGAGAGGAGGGTAGAAGATAGCCAGGAGTGGCAGTGTCTAGAGGGCCTGGCATACCTGGTGAAGAAGCTAGAGATTAAGTTACAGGCAGAAAGGAATCACTTTATATTTTTAATCGGGAAAGTAGAATAATCAGATTCATATGAGGATAAGAACTCTGATGGCAGTATGGAAGATGAGTAAATGCAGACAAACTCAACCAGGGGTAACAGTTAAGTGAATTGACCTTAATACTTCACTGTTAAGCATTCGTTCATAAGATTTGGGAAACCAAGTTAATCCATAGCAAATTAAAGGCAGATAATAGGTTTGAGGATTTTCGCCAATGAAAACACATGTTTTTTAATTGAAGTATAATTAATATGCAGTGTTATATTCAAAAGAATGTAACGATTCAACAGTTCTATACATTACTCAGTGCTCATCACAATAAGTATACTCTTAATCCCCTTTATCTATTTTACTCATTCTCTCACCCACCTCCCCTCTAGCAACCACCAGTTTGTTCTCTGTATTTAAGAGTCTGTTTTCTTGTTTGTCTCTTTTTTCCTTTGTTCAGTTTTTCTTAAATTCCACACTTGAGTGAAATAATATGGTATTTATTTTTCTCTGAATATTTCACATAGCATTATACCCTCCAGGTCCACCCATGTTGCTACAAATGGCAAGATTATTTTTGATAGCCAAATAATATCCCATTGTGTATACATACCACTTCTTCATCCATTCATCTGTCAATGGACCCTTGGGCTGCTTCCATATTTTAGCTATTGTAAATAATGCTACAATAAACATAGGGGTGCCTATAACCTTTCAAATTAGTGTTTTCATTTTCTTTGGGTAAATACCAAGTAGTGCAACTGTTGGATTGTAGGGTAGTTCTATTTTTAACTTTTTGAGAAACTTCCATACTGTTTTTCAGAGTGCTTGCACCAGTTTGCATTCCCGCCAACAGTGCATGAGGGTTCCCCTTTCTCCACATCCTTGCCAATACCTTTTGTTTCTTGTGTTGTTGATTTTAGCCATTCTGGCAGGTGTGAAGTGATATCTCATCGTAGTTTTAGTTTGCATTTCCCTGATGATAAGTGATGATGAGCACCTTTTCATGTATCTGTTGATCATGATGTCTTCTGTATGTCTTCTTTGGAGAAATGTCTGTTCATGCCTTCTGCCCATTTTTAAATTGGATTATTTATTTTGGGGGTGTTGAGTGGTATAAGTTCTTTATATATTTTGGATATCAACCCTTTATTGGATATGTCATTTTCAAATATCTTCTCCCATTCTGTAGGTTGTCATTTTGTTTTATTGATGGTTTCCTTTACTGTGCAAAGCTTTTTATTTTGATGTAGCTGCAATAGTTCAACTTTGCTTTTGTTTCCCTTGCCTGAGGAGAAATATCTAGAAACTATTTCTGTGGCTGATGTCAAAGATATTACTGTTCACCACTGCAAATTTTAATGATTTGCCCTATTCCTGATATTCTGAGTGCCAGCTCCAACCACTATTCCTTTTTAAACAAGGAAGCATAAAGCATTTTTTTTTGTGCCAGATCACCATGTTTGTATGATATATTCATACTGCCACAGGCACAGTCAGAGATTCATAGTAGGCACAAAAACAGCCATCAAAAGCCTAGGTGGACTGGCTCTGGGTTCTGACCAGTGACAGGTGCCCTATATTGGATAAGGGCTATCTAACAATCAGATCCTCTCAGAGTATCTGAGCACAAGACATAGACAGAGACTTGCAGAAAATACAATGGCAAAGAAGCCATCATACTCAGATAAAATCTCACAGGAGAAAACAGGAGGTGCTGAGAAGAGCAGAGTAGTCAGTCAGAAGCAGCAGAAAAAAAGAGATGCTAAACCAATGAGGAGCTAACTCTTGTGGGTAAGGCAGCCAGTGTCCCTCTTGAGAAGTACTTCTGAGCTTCTAGGCCCTTCTCATCACTTATGTAATGCTCTCATGCCAAGAAGCTAGTTGTGTGGTTGCTCAGATTTTTTCCTGCTCTTTTTTTATGCCCTTGCATCTCTTAGAAAGTAAATTCATGTTGACTGAGATAACTTTTATATGTCTCTGTTCTTTGCAAACTATAGGAAACATACCCAACTCACTAAGTGAGATGGTGGCATTTCTTCATAGTTAAGAATAAAAACACCATTTGCTGAGTGCTCACTATGTGCCGGGCACAGTGACAAGGGTTGTATGTTCATGATCTCAGTTAAATCCCATGGCAACCCTGTGAGACAGATCCTTCCATTATTCCCATTGTACAGATGAGGAAACGATCTCAGAAAAAAGTGAAGTTAACATGCCCACATGCACAGCTAGTGAGTGACAGAACCGGGGTCTGGATCCAGACTCACTGGACCCTACAACTGGCATTCTCGACAGTTGTGCCACTGTGGCAAAGATGGCTTTTGCTCCCCACAAGTTATGCTCCACCTTCCATAGAACATAGTTGTTTCTGAGAAGCCACTACCTAGCTGGTCACTACATTTCCCAAAACCTCCTTGCTTTGAGGGGAAGCCATGAGACCAACTTTTGCCAATGGAATATGAGCTTTAATTTTCTGTGAGCAGAGTGCCCTCTCCATACTCCCCTCTTCTGCCAGCTGAATGCAGATCACAGGGACAAGGCTTCAGGGAACAACAGAGACACAATGTGGAAGAGCCTGTGTCCTTGAGTTATAACATAGAAGAAAATTACCAAAGAGGAATACCAGAATTGTACTATTAAGCAGGAAATAAAACGAGATGTTTGAGTCTTTGTTTTCACAGTCTGATACAGCTGTGTTGCCTCCCTTTCTTGCCTTGGACATAAAAAGCAGAATAAGCTTGAAGCTTGAACCTCTCATGCCACGGTAGGTCACCCAATGTTTTTAAAGGACTATGGTAACGGGGTGCCTGGGTGGCTCAGTCAATTGAGTGTTTGACTTAGGCTCAGGTCATGATCTCACAGCTTGTGAGTTTGAGCCCCATGTCAGGCTCTGTGCTAACAGCTCAGAGCCTGGAGCCTTCTTTGGATTCTGTGTCTCTTTCTCTCTCTGCCTCTCCCTTGCTTGCACTCTGCCTCCCTCTCTCAAAAAAAATAAATAAATAAACTTAAAAAAACAAAGGATTGTGGTAACTATCTCAACTTCACTCGTTTCTCACACCAAGTATAGCTCCCTTGTTTTACTCAGCATTACAGAAAAACCAGAAGGTGTCATAAACACAAAGTATGTTTGTAAACACATTGTTCTCATGCCTTTTCAAGATTCTTGAAAATTCAGGAAGAAAAAAAAAAGCAGCAGAGCTTTGAGCCTAGTAGCACCTCTCATCTTTTAGCAGCCTCCATTCTAGTCCAACTTATGTTTAGATGTCACTTCCTATTTTACGCCTCCACCTGCTGAATCGTAGCCACCTTTGGTGTGAAACCCAGCACCTGTTTAACGGGCTCACAAGAGATGACACAGCTGTTTTAGGTAATAAGCAAAAGTGTAACACACCTGGGAAGAGGCAGAGCGACTGTAAAGGACAGAAGCTAGGAATTTGAAGCATTGCCTCTATGGCTACCCACTTGTGGATTATGTCACTTGTGGATGTGGCCAACTTGGATCCATCCTACAGGGCCCCCAAAGAGAGAGATAGAATGCACCTGGAGTTATCTGCCTGAGGACTAGAAGGAGAAAGCATTTACCCATGAGGAACCATTCCCTATTGGTCAAGAGTTGCCCTCTGGGTTGGTAAGACCCCTGCACTTTCAGCTTCCACATTCCTAAGGACCAGTTTTGGCAGTATACCATGCTCAGGTATCAAAGAGGCCCCATTAAGGGAGGAGAGGGGAGGAGAGGCTCCAACAGTGTCTGATATAGACCTCCCTGCTAGAAAATGCAGGCAGGACTTGAATCCATACTTTCTAATGCTGAAGTACAATGTCACTGCCCATATGCCACTGCTCACCTGCCTTGGGGGAAAAATTGCAGACCTGGGAGTTGGAACATTTGCCTCTAGTTCTAGAATTGCTGTTACAGACTACTTGACCTAGGCAAAACATTTAATATCTGGACCTCTGGGATGCCTGAGTGGCTCAGTTGGTTAAGCGTCCAACTCTTGATCTTGGCTCAGGTCATAATGTCATCATTCATGAGTTTGAGCCCTGCATCAGGCTCTGTGTTGACAGCATAGAGCCTACTTAGGATTCTCTCTCTCTCTCTCTCTCTCTCTCTCTCTCTCTCTCTCTCTCCCTCTCTCTCTGCCCCATCCCCACTTGTACTCTCTCTCTCTCTCAAAAATAAACATAAAAAAATCTTTAAAAAAATATATGGACCTCAGTTTCCTTATTTCTAACATAGGGATACTGGACTACTTCATTATTTCCCAACGTGTGTCCAATTGTAATGTTGCAGAATGTTAATTAACAGGGATAGCTGGGAAGAAAGGATTTTGTGCCCAAAGAAGATTAGTAAATAGAACTAACAAAGTTGTACAGATTTCTTCACTAAAGGTATGTTAGTCTTTATAGTATATACTACACAATATCCTTTATTTGAGAAACATCTCACAGAATTAAGTTGGTTTTTTTATTTTAATATTTATTGAACACTTACTATTTGCTGGGAATCATGCCAAGAATTTATCATTTTTTTTCATGTTTATTTTTGAGAGAGAAAGAAAGGGAGAGTGCGAGTGGGGGAAGGTCAGAGAGAGAGAGACAAACAATCTGAAGCAGGCTCCAGGTTGTCAACACAGCCCGATGTGGGGCTTGAACCCACGGACCAAGAGATCATGACCTGAGCTGAAGTCGGATGCTTAACTGACTGAGCTACCCAGGCACCCCAAGAATTCATCATTTAAAAAAAATTCATTATTTTTTAAAAACAGTATTCAATGAGCTCCTGCTGTGTGTACCACATTGTTTGTTGCACTGGGAATACCTCCATGAACAAGACAAGGTCCTGAGGTAAGATAGAAGAAAGGCAATAAACACATAAACAAATACACGAACAAAAAAAATGGCATGCACCATTTCATCTTATTCTCACAACCATAAGTGACACAGGAACTTTTAAAATTATGCCCATTTTATAAATAATAAGACTGAGGATTCGAGAGGGTAACGTTTAAAATCATAGAGGTAGGGGAGCCTGGGTGGCTCAGTCAGTTGAGCATCTGATTCTTGATTTTTGATTTCAGTTAAGTCATAATCTCATGGTTGGTGAGATTGATCCTCACATCAGGCTCTGTGCTGACAGCCTATAGCCTTCTTGGGATTCTCTCTCTCCCTCTCTCCCTGCCCCTCCCTCACTTGTGTGCCCATGCCCTCTCTTTCGCTAAATAAATAAATAAACAATTTTTAAAAAATTCAAAAATCATAGAGGTAGAAATTACAGAACTAGGATGATATCTGGATTAAAATCTGCTTTAACTTTGTTAACATCAGGTGCGCAGCACTGAAATAATCAGTATCCTGCGTCTCTTACCTTGTCATTGATCTAAGTTCAGCTCATGCCTATCATCACTACGGTGTCAACCGCTCTGCTCTATTGTCTTTTCCTTCTTGAAGGTGGGTGTCCTGTGAAACACCAGTCTGAAAAACAACACACCAGATAGTCTGGAGAAAGGAATTTCCAGGCCTAATGAGACAAGCTGCAATAAAATTTTTTGCTCAAACACATGGCAGAGATTCAGAACTCAGATTGAGAAGTAACAGTATTGCAAAGAACTACATTAAGTATTGTGAGTTATGCCTTTCAACAATTCTGAATAGACTTACATTTTTCTCTTCTTACCATAATAATTAAATTTTTTCTCCATAAAAAGTAAATGATGTTGTGGAAGTTCCTGCAACTTTAATAATCTAAGGAGTGACTTGTCAGTGATAAGCTGATTTAAAAAGCATATACTTTATCTTGACAAGTTCCTTTGAAGAAAATAAAAAATCCAGGGCCCAATTTTAATGATCCTTCATTCGGTCTGTGATATCACTATCAGAAATAATTAAGTAGGGAAAGGAGGATTATACTTTCTGGTATGGCCTACTGAAATGGTCAGGATGGTTGAATATTAGAAATAAGAAATATCCTTTGAAGGTATGAACTATTTGTTTGTAGATAACACTTTCTTTGGTGATTTGCTATTTTTACCATTGAAAGGCTCCTCTTAAAACTCAATCTAGATCTAATCTGACTTAAAAACTTCTCAGACAAAAGGAATTTGAGAAAGTTATAGTTTGTATAAAATCTCCACAGTAGATGGAAACATCTCTCACACACAGACAGACAGACACATAAACACACACACACACACACACACACACACACACACACACACTATTATCTTTAGATAACAAAGTAACAAGATTTGAAAAATGGAAAAAACAAAAACAAAACAGATTGCTTTTTTTCCAAATTTTCACATTAAAGAGTCACTAACAATTAAGACAACACAAGATAATCTTAAACAGATGGGACCCCAATCATCTGAGGCTTTTATAAGCACATCCCCATTGGTGTTAGGATCTAAGAAAAAGATATCAGGAAATTGTAGCAGAATAGTGCCTTTTACTTCTACTGATTGACATTCAGTGGGGTCATGCTCTTTAGGTGTGTAGTAGGGAAAGGGATGGGAAGGGAAAAAGCAAGAGAGTCAATGTATTGACCATTCACTATAGACTATGTGTTGTTGTTTTTAATGTATTATCTTATTTGATAGGGCTGAGGCAGGAATCAACGTATCTCTGATTTTTGACTTAGATGCAAGTAAAAGTGACTTGGAATGTGTTGGAGGCTGTGCTGGAATATTAAAAGCCTAATATTTATATGACTCATTATTAACCCCTAAGGCAAGCCTCAAAAACTAGTTCTCTGCTTCTCTAGAAGAAAATATGGTCATCTGTCAGCAACCTCTTTGAATAACCAAGGTTTCCTCAAACGTGGAGTAATTATACAATATTCAAGTAGATGATCAAGGGAAATGCATCCCCTGTTCTAAACAGGTCATAATGGAAAACTAATTGCAGATGATTGCAAAAAGAAAAGGGCAGGATGTATGGAGAGATAGAAAAACACATTATGAAGCAAAAGCTATCTCATTAAGTCTTTGAAATTATTGATTCAGGATTCCTGGGCCTTGGTTAAGGGGAAGTAAATGTTAAGCTATAATTCTCACCTTGTACAAGGTGGAGGCCATTTGCTACATATATAAGAATTCTTTGGATACTCATGTAAAATCAGAAAGAAGAGAACAGACCCTTGCAAAGGAAACTCTTGCCTGTCCTAGCAGAATAGAATCAGAATTGTAACTGCTTTTTAGAAATTACTGGGATAGAAAAGGTCTGGTGTTTTGTTTTAGGGGGGATTTAGTGCATCTACACCCCCTACACTTTGATCCTTTCTGTCTTGTTGTCACCTAGTTTAGACCTTCCCACCCCCCGCCAACAGGATCAAAAATCTGCCTCTAGTCTGAGATAGCCTACTTTTTCATCCAGATGACACAAACAGAACACTTCCCATTCTACAAGACTATAAAGGTGGTCATTAAAAGGAACTACCTATAATAGGTACACGTGGCTAATTTTTCCCTTTATTATTCTATCAAATATGTACTGAGGAATTCACATGTCTTTACCAGGCCTTGGGAACACCAAAGTGACTTACAACTTGTCTTCTTTGTAGAGCTTTCAGTTTAGCATGAGAAATAAAGTCAGAGCAAAGCACAGTGTGCTAGTTAATGGGGCAGATACAAAGGCCTAAGAAGACCTTGGGAAGTCAGTGAAAGTTTCACAAGTTGCCAAGTAATAATGACTATAAAAAGATTTTGATAAAATATTTTCTTTATGTACATGGTTCTCTTGGTGTCCAAATATACAAAGCTCCTTTTGCAAGTCTACACTACTTCTTTTCCCTGAATGCTGACAACTCTTGTGGTGGGTTGAATGACTCTGGCCCTGAGGACCTGTTGGTGGCTCATTATGGAATGAATGTTTGTGACTCCTCAAAATTCATATATTGGAACCACACCCCATATTGCGATGTTATTAGGAGTTGGGCCTTTGGAAGGTTATTAGGTTAGATGAGGTCATAAGGATGGAACCCACATGGATGGGCTTAATGCCCTTCTAAGAGTCACGAGAGATTGTTTCCTCTCTCTCTTCTCTGCCATGTGAGGATACCTCAAGAAGTCGGCAGTTTGCAATCCAGAAGAGAGCTTTCACCAGAACCTGACCTGTTGGCACCCTGATAATGGACTTGCAGCTTCCAGAACTATGAGAAATAAATTTCTGTTTTTTTATCAGCCGCCCAGTCTATTGTGTTTTGTTTCAGCAGCCTGATCTGAGTAAGACATGGCCTCTTGCTTACCTTCACTTAGTCTTACAGGTCACATTGCTTACATGCTGTCTGCATCCTTTTCCAGGCTTGTTACAAAGGCAGTGCTGGGCACAGATCCAGTTGAAGAGCTTGGCCTTCATCATTGTCTTTTAAGCAAAGCACAATGTCAGCTTTGTCTCTTTTATTATGCTGATAGTCGGCACTAATCAAATTTAACATTTTTGTCCTTCTATTCATTTTCTATAGCTATCATTCCTTTGATACTTCATTACCGACTTCTTCAGAAGAAATAGTTTTTATCCAAGGTGGCAGGGTGATGGTGGAGAAGAAGCTGATTGCAAAAGATTTATCTAAGCAGACATTCACATAAAATCAGTTTATATCAATTCAACAAAGAATTAAGTGTCTATTATGTGCCAAGTAGAGGCAAGTTAAATTTTGGGTGCATATGTTGACATATATATAAATAAATGAGTAGATGCAAAGCCATCTACAGATTTAATGCAGTCCCTATCAAAACACCAATAGCATTTTCTACAGAAGTAGAACAATCCTAAAATTTGTATGGAACCACAAAAGACCCCGAATAGGTAAAGCAATCTTGAAAAAGAAAAAACTTGTGGTATCACAAGTCCAGACTTCAAGTTATATTACAAAGCTGTAGCAATCAAAACATTATGGTACTGGCACAAAAACAGGACATATAGATCAATGGAATAGAATAGAAAAAATCCAGAAATAAACCCACGATTATGTGGTCAATTAATCTTCGACAAAGCAGGAAAGAATATCCAATGGGAAAAAGATAGTGTCTTTAACAAATGGTGTTGGAAAAACTGGACAGCTACAAGAAAAAAATGGAATTGGACCACTTTCTTACTCCACACACAAAAATAAAGTCAGAATGGATGAAAGACCTGAAACCATAAAAATGCTAGAAGAGAGCACAGGCAATGTCTCTGACAGTGGCCATAGCATCTTTTTTTCTAGATTTGTCTCCTAAGCCAGAGAAACAAAACCAAACACAAACTATTGAGACTACATCAAAATAAAAAGCTTTTGCACAGGAAGAAAACAATTGACAAAATTAAAATGTAATTTACTGAATGCAAATGTAGCTTGTAAATGGTATATCTGATAAAAGGTTAGTATCCAAAATATATAAAAAACTGATACTACTCAACACTAAAATAACAAAACAGGGCAGAAGACATGAAAAGGGACTTCTCCAAAGAAAACATGCAGATGACCGACAGACACATGAAAACATGCTCAACATCACTTATCATCAGGGAAATGCAAATCAAAACTACAGTGAGATATCACTTCCCACTAAAATCAACAACACAAGAAACAATAGGTGTTGGCAAGGATGTGGAGAAAGGGAAACTCATGCGCTGTTGGTGGGAATGTAAACTGGCACAAGCACTCTGGAAAACAGTATGGAGTTTCCTCAAAAAAGTTAAAAATAGAACTACCCTAGGATCCAATAATCGCACTATTAGCTATTTATTCCCAAAATACAAAAACACTAATCCAAAGGGATACATGCACTCCTATGTTTATTGTAGCATTATTTACAATGGCCAAATTCTGGAAGCAGCCCACATGTTCATTGATAGATGAATAGCTAAAGAATAGATATATGTGTATATCTATATCTATATCTATATCTATATAGATACACATATGTATCTATATATATATGTATCTATATATGTACACATATGTATCTATATATATATAGATATATATATATATATAGACACATATGTATTTATACACACATGCAATGGAGTATTACTCAGCCATAAAAGAAGAACGATACCTTGCCTTTTGCAAAAACATGGATGGAGCTAGAGAGTGTAATGCTACATTAAATACGTCAGTCAGAGAAAGACAAATACCATATGATTTCACTCAGATATGCAATTTAAGAAACAAAGCAAATGGGCAAAGAGAGAAAAAAGAGCAAACCAAGAAATAGACTTTTAACTAGAGAACATACTGATTGTTACCAGAGGGGAGGTTGGTGGGGGATGGATAAAATAGGTGATGGGAAACAAAGAGTACACTTACCATGATGAGCACTGAGTAATGTATAGAATTGTTGAATCACTATACTGTACACCTGAAACTAATATTACACTGTATGTTTACTAGAATTAAAATTTTAAATTTAATAAAAATAAAGAAATAAAATAAATGAATGAGTGGGGGGTCAGATGGATGGATGGGTATGGGTGAAAGAACAGTCAAACAGATAAGGCAGGTGCCTCTGCCCCGAGAATCTCACTAATAGGCAAACAGTTCACACCCCTAGTCGGATATGTGCCATAACTACAGTTGCCATGTTGTCTAAACCAAGACTGCCAAGTACTGGCATGCTTATGTGGATAAACTGACAGAATATTTGAAACCGAGATTGCCAGAGAGCTAGGACTTAAGTTTACTTTACCTGTAACTCAAAATAAAATCAAAGAACAAATTCATTCTGACCAAGAAAACAGGGATGTCTACATAAAGGAATTGATATGTAGGTTGGCTGTGAACAGTAAGCAGGATTATTCCATCAAGCAACCAAGAAGGAAAAAGCATCGAGACAAAAAAAAAAAACCAGTGTGAGCAAGGGCACTGAGCTAGGGAAGCCCATAATCTAGAACGGCTGAAGAGTTGGGATTCTGCCCTGAGGTGTTGGGAGGTGAAGCTCAAGAGAGGGATTGGGGCTGACAATGAAGGAGTTTTGCTCCATAGAAAATGAGGAGCCATAGATGAAGAGGCACTTTAAACCTAAAATGGGAAGGAAGGCAAGGAAGACAACACATCTCAAGCTCCAGAAGGCCAAAAGCCTTGTCTTCTAGGTCAACTCAATTCCACAAATAAACATTAGAGCTTGAAGGAAGATTAGAAGTGATCTAGTGTCTAATCTGGCATCCCTCACTCCAAATGAGAAAAATTAATGACTCACATGATTCACATAACTACTCAAATGACTCATGTACTACTTAGTGATAAAGCCAAATTCCTGCTTTGCCACTTACTATCTCTAGTTTTAGGCAAATTATTTAACCTTTCCAACTCTTAGTTTCCTCATCTGTAAGATGGATGGTTGTTGTGATGATTCACTGGTAATATATGTAAAGTGCTTAGTAACATGCTGATATGTAGGAAGAACTCAATATTAACAAAATTTACATTTAACAACAAAAATAATAACTATAATATTTTTTTAACGTTTATTTATTTTTGAGACAGAGAGAGAGCATGAACAGGGGAGGGTCAGAGAGAGAGGGAGACGCAGAATCTGAAACAGGCTCCAGGCTCTGAGCGGTCAGCACAGAGCCCGACGCAGGGCTCGAACTCGCGGACCGCCAGATCATGACCTGAGCCGAAGTCGGACGCTTAACCGACTGAGCCACCCAGGCGCCCCAATAATAACTATAATATTATCAAAGTTCCCTCATTCTGTTCAATGCTCCTTTATATATATATGCCAGTAGTGCCTAATCCTGCACCCGGGGTGTTTTAGGCAGTCATAAATTTCCTGGCCTACCCCAAGCCTACTGGATGTGAATCTTGAGATTGTTGGGGAATATGAACTTTTGAAAGGCTTCCTAGATGTTCCTGACAATAAGAACTAGGATTAAAAACAACTGTCCACATTTACTGCTTTTCAAACTTTATTTTCTTAATCTTTGAATAAGAACATTAAATTATTTTCCATGTTTCAGTCCTTTAAATGTAGAGGTAGGAGCTGAGGGTGGGGGAGGGGATATTGCACATAATGCTGGAATCCCAGGAGGTTAGAAACACACATCTGTGCTCAAAAGAAAGGAGAGATTGGACAGCAAGGTTGGAAATGGGATATTCATCACTGATGGAAATGATTAATTATGCCCATTTTGCACATACATTTGCATGCCTCTTAATATAACATATGCAAATACATCTTTAATAGCATGACTTGTTTGCCAATGTTGAATGCTAACTGTAAATAATTTCTATTTTTTGTAGTGTTTAGGAAACTTCAATATGGCACTTGCTGGCAGGCAGTTGCTGTCTCCTGGATTTAGCAACATATTAAGTAATCATTACAGAAACATTTTTCACTTACTACTAACAAAAGATGTCTAGACAATAATTTGTAGTTGTCTATGGAAATAGAGGATAGGTAAAGCAGGAATAATTTAAATTTATGGAAAACTGAAAAAATGTGTTCTATAGTTTCCTTTTTTTTCTTACTCAGTGTTTGCTAATACAGAACAAAATAAGCCATTCAAAGTTTTGCCCCTTCTTTTAGGACCCTACTTACTTATTCTGATGATGTCAACAACAGCCAACAAAATATGGGCAATAGAATAAAGGAGAGAAAATAACTATGGGCCCTGGCACTCAGTACCTGGAAATATTGATCACTGAATACCCCCCTGTTGACATCCCCCTCTCCCTGCCCTCCTCCTCCCCATCCCTAGCCCCCAGTCCACTGTTTTCAGTCTGTAGAATTGTAGAAGCACTTGATCAACCTGCAGATTCCTGGGGACCCACTTCCAGAGCTGCCTCCCAGATACAGCATATCTAAGGGGTGGGCCTAGGGCTCCACACTAATAGCAGTAGCTTCTCTCCCCAGTCACCCCTGTGTTTTTGATAGAGATAGTCTTTAGGGTACACTTTGAGAAACACTGTCCTGGGTAATGTAGGACCTCAGTGTGGCTCCTGGACCAGCAGCGTCATGTGCATTACCAGAAATGCAGAATCTCAGAACCCCCTCCAGCTCTGCTTAGTCAGAATCTGCATTTTAACAAGACCCTTAGGTGATTCATATGCACATTCAAGTTTAAAATGCACTGGGTTAGAGGAAGCATCTTCTTACCCTTTGCATGTGTGAACCTATTTGTTTTACCCATAGTCTTCCCTCCTCAACTTCCTGGGATTGCTGAGTTCTCAAGGTGAGTCCCCAGATGAGTCAGAAACTCTAGAGGGAGGACCCAACAGTGTGTGTTCTAACAAGCCCTTTAGTCCAGGTAATTCTGATGTATACTGAAGTTTGAGAACCACTACGTAGCTAATGTTACTTCATTTAAAAATGAGGTTTACCAGAATACTCAGTATCTTCTGTTGTATATAACAAATGTTATATGATATAAAGCAAATCGCACAGACTCTTGCTTCATACTGTCAGTCCTCCAGAATCAGTCAATCCCGTAATATCTCCTACCTCCTACTTCATGGATGAAGAAGATGCTTTGATGAATATAGTGTCAGAGGTGATATCACGTTCTCTTGTAGTAATCAATGAAATGCCAGGACCTGAGAACAACCTGGGTAGCTGTGCCGTAAAATGGTATCAGGGGATGAGTGACTCAGACAGTTGAGTCTCAAATGAAAAATAACTTCCTGATCCAAAAACCTTGGAGGTTACAAATTAGTATTCTCCACTTTCTGGCAACTGACCCAACTGGAACAGCCTGAGTGAAAATACCAAGGTTAGACGACACTCAAAAAAGAGACCCTGGACATGAAGTAGGGTGCAATGTGGTGGGAAGGTCAGAAAATTTATGACTGGAACACTGAGCAAGTCGATTTAAGCTGAATACATCCACCTTTGTTTCACTCTTGTTTGAACTCTCCAGTAGATTGTTATACTCATTGCCTAAACTAATGCCAACTAGCTCTAACTTAGAGGTTGTTGTTTCTCTCTCGCCTCTCTCTCTGTCTCTGTCTCTTCCTCTCTCTGCCTCTTCATCATACTCTATGTCCTCTGCCTCTGCCTCTCCCTAGCTTCCCATCCCAATCTCCTTAATGAAAAGATTCAGCATACCTCCCAAGGGATGGAGGGGAGGAGGAGTGGATTTCAATATGGACAAAGGCAAAGAGGCTGCCAATAAGGTTTTTGTTGGTTACCGTTGATTACTTTTTCTGCTGTTGGAGACTTACTTGTTATATGCTATCTCTGCTCCCCCCCCCCTTTTTTTTTAATTTGTGAATGTTTGCCATAGATCATTATCGTGATAGTTCTCGATGGGACTAGAGTACTAGTTTATCAAAATGTCAGCATCAAGACCAAAAGTCAAGCAAATTTGCTGCAATAAGGAGATGCTGTAAATTTGCTGTCAGTTAAGAAATCCTCTCAAATTCAAAGTGCAAGCCTAGCTGAAAGCATTTTTTAATAATTATGACTAAATGAGTGTGAGGTTAACCCAGTGTGTGTGCACTTTGATCTTGTGCCTTGTTAAATTTCTCAGTTTTAATAATTGGAGCCATTATTTATGCTATGGTTTCTGGAGCTATGCTATCACGGAATGCCTAAAATATAAAATCAGGTTCATTTTGCTAATTTCATTTGTTGAAACTCACACTATCCCCCTTTTATTCTTTTTGAATGTTAATGATGATGTACCCTGAAATAACTCTCTTCTTCAAGCCTTAATTATAGTTTGGTTGAAAAACAGAACCATTTAACATTGAAAATATTTGGCAAATCAGCCTGATAAGAGAAATTTTATGAAAGTTCTCATTGTGTCTTGGATATAAGCACAAAGAGATAAAACGTGTGGAGAAAGACCTTTATCTCCTTGGAATTTTATGTCTTTCTGCAATACAGAAAACAGTGAAGTCACAGCAGACAAAAAAAAAAAAAAAAAAAAAAAAAAAGAAAGAAAGAAAGGAAGAAAGATTTCCTCAAATCTAATTATCAAAAAGCAATTCATCTTGCTTGAGTATTTCAATCAACACATCCCTGAAGCCACTTTCTCAATTCGCCCTCCTGTCTGATGTATGGATTTTTGTGCATGTGTTATCATTTGGAGAAACCTCTTAGCATATGGTGGGAAAAAAGGCTGTTTTGCTAATTTTATGTTTTATTTCTTAATGACCTACTTCTCTGCAGCAGCTTTAGTGGAATGGTTTAAGCTCAGTCTGACTTTTTTGAGAGTCCTTTACTCTGTGGCAGTGACTCAGCTGGGACACAGCCAAGATGTTTACAGGACTGTGGTGGGGGAAAGGAGGGTTGGTTGCATCGCCTCAGCTTTTGCCACTTTTGGAGAGAGCTTACAAATTGTAAGCACTCAGAGTAAGTGGCATCATTAGTGGGCATAAAATACCCTAAGGATGTGGGAGTGATTTAGAACTCTAGGATTCAGTGAAGAGAGAGGAAGATAGGGGCTCAGTTGTCTAAAGGACCTGGATCCAACAGTAGTGCTAAACTGTGACATTGGGTAAATCACTTGACCTTAATTCTTTTACCTTTAAGTAAGGTGAATATATGCATTTTCCTTTTATTGAAATACTGCGAGTTATCAGGGCAATATTGGCCAAGCACAAAGAAATCTTTTCACTTTAAGACAATTATTTTAGTTAATATTTTGCAGAAGACTGCTTAACATAGACAGCTTCAATCTAAGATTCTATGCAAATTGAATGTGCCATAGAGGACATTAGCTCCTAACTGAAGGGGTCTTTGGCAGAATAATTATTTCCCCCAAAACGAAAATGGGCTGGGCTCTTTGTACCTTTAGTCTTTTGTAACTAAAGTTGAAATTGTATGAATAATTTAATCAGTCAGTATTTTGTAGCCTAGATCAAATGATCTTGCTTACATTAATATTTCCATTAAATGTGAATACTCTTGGTGAATCAATAAAGCAAAACACAAGTACTCAGTTGAGTTCCTTCTATGTAATCATTATGTTATGCACTGCTGGGTTTCTAGAACTTTTTTTTTTTTTAATTTTTTTTTCAACGTTTTTTTATTTTTGGGACAGAGAGAGACAGAGCATGAATGGGGGAGGGGCAGAGAGAGAGGGAGACACAGAATCGGAAACAGGCTCCAGGCTCTGAGCCATCAGCCCAGAGCCTGACGCGGGGCTCGAACTCCCGGACCGCGAGATCGTGACCTGGCTGAAGTCGGACGCTTAACCGACTGTGCCACCCAGGCGCCCCTAGAACTTTTGCTATGTATAGTCTTTGTCTTCCAAAGGTTTATATTTTAGATAGTACCCTCCAATAGAACTTTCTATGGAGGTAAAAATGCTATAGAGATATTAGTGCTATCCAATATAGTTCACACCAGCTACTTATGGCTATTGAGCACTTGATATATGGCTAGTGTAGCTGAGGAACCAAAAAAATTAATATTATTTAATTTTAAATGATTTAAATTCAAATAACCACATAAGGCTAATGACTACCTTATTGGATGGCCATTTTAATCAAAGACAAAATCAATGCCCATAAAACCATTAGTGACCACCCATAAGGAGGTGTATAAAGAAACATTATCTTGGACAGAGGGGATCTTGAGATGAACCTGGTAGGCTAGGGTAAGGCAGAAAATGGAAGAGAAGAGTAAATGTTCTGGGCTGAGGGACTAATAAACCAATGACCTGAAGACAAGAAGACCCTGCTGTTATATCTGAACAGTTAGGAGATCACCTTGATGGGCACTGAAGGAAGGTTCCTGCTAGAGCTGAAGAGGAAAAAGGACTGGTGGTGAGGGAAGAAGAGTGGGGTGCAGGGGGAACACCTATCATGTACCAGGCTTTTCACATGTATAATATGATTTAATCCTCACAACTAACTGATGTATGGTTAGTGCTATTATACTTATTTTATGTTTAGGAAACAGACCCAGGGAAGTTATGTAATCTCCCCCAAGGTCATGAGCCAGAAAATAGTGAGCCAAACTTTAGAACCTAGGTGACTATTCTCTTAGTGCCATGCTCTTTAACCATATCACTCCACTGCAGTGGTTGAGAATGCTGATTCTGGAATCATTGCTCTTCTGTCTCTGTTAGCTTGTAAGTATAGGCATCTATAAATTGAGGAGAAGAAAAGTACATCATTTAAGATTGTTGTGCTAGAATTATATAAGCTATTGCATGTGGAGTACCTAGCAGTGCCTGGCACATAATAAGGGCTCACTACATCTTTGCCTAATCTTATCATATCAGATATAGATTCAAAAGGCCGTAGAGTAATTAGGACTTGCTTGAGGAGGCATTAGACAATTACTGCAGCTTCTTGAACCAAGGATTGACATGTTCTGTTATAAAGGACATAAGGATATACTGTTCTTTTATAAAGGACAAAGGACAAGAGGGGAAAAAGGAAGGAAGACTGGAATCAAGGAAGCCTCCAAGAGGCAGATATTCAACAGATGACAAAGTGTGGTTTTATTTGCCCCTAGAAACAAAAGTAATAAATATTGATTGGGGATAATTTTTAGATTTCAAAAGAGGACAAGGAAGAAAATTACAATCTCCCATAATACCATATCTAAGAGATAATCACTGTCAGTATTTTGGTATATATCTATCCGGACTTTTAGGTTTTTGTGTTTTTGTGTGTTAATTCACATTTTAAGTTTATCATATTTACCTATATTTAAAGTCACACTTTTGGTGTACGATTCTATGAATTTTGACTAACACACACTGTTATGCAATAACCAGCACAGTTAAGATACAGAACAGTTCCATCACTTTAAAATTTTTCTTTTGCTGCCCTTAGTCCTCTTACTGCCAACCCTTGTCCCTGGTGACCGATGATCTGTTTTCTGTTCCTACAATTTTGTCTTTTCTGGAATGTCATATAGTGGAATTTTATAGGATTTAGCCATTTGAGTCTGGCTTCTTTCACTTAGCATTGGCATTTCAGATTTATCCATGTGTGTATGAGTAGTTCGTTTCTTTTTATTGCTGAGTAATATTGCTGTGTATAGATGTACCACAGTGTATTTCTATTCACCAGAAGGACATTTGAGTTGTCTCCAGTTTTTAGCAATTTGAAGAAAGCCACTGGAAAATAAGTTTTCATTTCTTTTAGGTAATACCTAGAAATGGGTTTGCTGGATCATATGTTATGTAAATGTTTATAAGAAAATGCCAAACTCTTTTTCAGAGTGGCTCTACCACGTTGCACTTCCACCAGCAAGTATAAAGTTTCTAGTTGCTCCACATCCTGACCCAAACTTAGAATGATCAGGTTTTTTTTAAGCCCCTCTCATAGATATGTAGTGGTATATAATGGTGGTTTAATTTTCATTTCTTTATACTAATGTTGAGTATCCTTAAATGTGTTTTATATCTTTGAACAGAGAAAATTTTATTTCTCCTTTTCCAAGTATATGCCTTTTGTTTCTTTTTCTTGACTTATTACATTGGCTAGGACCTTATGTCCTAGGAGTGATGCAAATAGACATCCTTACCTTAGTCCTGTTCTTAGAGAGAGAGTATTCATTCTTTCACCAATGGGTATGATGTTATCTGTAGGTTTTTTTTTATAGATGCACATTTTTAACATAAGGAATGTCCCTTCATTTTCTAAATTGCTAAAAGTATCATGAATAGATGTAGAATTTTTTTTCAAATGCTTTTGTGTAATTATTGAGATGATCTTACAATTTTTCTTCTTTAGTTTGATGTAGTGAATTACACTGACTGATTTTCTAATGTTGAACCAGCCTTGCATTCCCATAACTCCCACTCAGCTATAATAAACTATCTTTTATATTTGTTGTTGTACTTAATTTACTTGTGTGTATATGTGTTTTTGTGTATGTATATTTTTTAAAAATAGTCCCATACATACTTGTTTGTAGTCTTTTTCTGAAAACTCATATTTTCTTTAAATGTAGAAGAAATACATGTTTGTAAGCTGCTCTCTGATTACTTCAGGAAGTTCATTTTTTCCCTGTGTGTTCTCTTGGTAGAAGATAGGTACCTCTCTAGGTAGAGGTAGTTTTTATATGTATTTTGTTTCAGTTTCATTAAATTAAAAAACTGGAATGAGAAGTTTCCAACCCACATAAACAAACTCTTAGCTGATAAATTTTGAACTATTTGCATCTTGACAAAATGTGAAGAGAAAACTGCTGTAAGTTTTGAAGGCCATTATAAATGCTGAAAGCAATGGAATGAAGGTAGACCCCTGAAATGTAGCTATTCATCAGGAATCTATGGAGTCTAAAATTTCTGTCATATGATAGTTACCTTAAATAACTGAATATACAACAGACAGCTCTGATGTTTATGAAGTAAGTTTTCTTTGTTCCATTAATAAACACTTGGGGTACCTGTGTGGCTCAATCAGTTAAACGTCTGGCTCTTGACTTTGGCTCAGGGTATTATTTCACAGTTGGTGGGTTTGAGCCTGCATCGAGCTCCATGCTGACAGTGCAAAGCCTGCTTGGGATTTTCTCTCTTTCCCCTCCCCTGCGCATGCTCTTTTTCTATCTCAAAATAAATAAATAAAATTTAATAACCACTTATGTAGATAGATAGAGATATACATATGCACATACCTAAGCTTAAAGAGAGCATCGACAACTTTTTGATGAATTTTATTCTGAAGCTTTCTTTTTTTGAGGTATTTCTTCCCTGGACAAGTAAGGTTTTTTGATTTTTTAAAAAAATAGAAATATGAAAGTTTTCTACTCCAGAAAAATGCTTTCAATACTAATATACTGCAGGCACCCACTTTAGGCCTATTTTTATAATTCCAAAAATCTAGTTTTTTTGCAAGATTTATTTTAGAAAATACAATCTAGTTACTCTTCACATCCTCATAAAGAAAATGGCATTGCTTCATTTTACATGTGAGATAGAGTTCCAGATCATGGTAAATCTCACCAAAGGTCTCAAGGACACTAAGCATGAACTTTGGGAGGAGTTTTTGGGGTTTTGTTTCTTTTTTTCTTGGTGTCTCTCATTCCCAGTCCAGGTTAAGATGGGTCTGGGTCTCTCAAAATGTTTGCATGAGAGGATGAACTTCAATGTTTGCATCGTTTCCCCTGTTTTACACTCTCCTCGCATAGACCACAGCTGAGACTTTTAGAGAAAAGGCGCTTTGGGCAAGTGCAAAGTGGTATTGTCATGTTGCTACTGGAGCTGTCTGTGAGAGCCAAGAAAATAGGACAGAATGAAAAGGAAGTAAAATAAGTCATAGTGAAAACTTCTCCCTCAGAGGAAGGAAAGCAAACATTGAAATATTGCTTTTTCCTGGCTGCTTATTAAAGGGGAAATTTGCCTACTGTGCTGGAAGAGTCTTTTATTCATCGTTCTGTTGATGCACAGCATCCAAGTTCGGGTTTGTTTTTGTATGCATAACCCGTTCTGTTTCTTAAGGTGAACTCTACTGACAGTAAGTATTGAACAGATTCAGGATTTCTCTGATTACAAAACATGTTGATTTGTTTTAATCGTTCAATAATTTATACTAGATCAATTCCCCAAAACAATTTAATTTAAACATGTGTTGCTGCAAAGTCTGTCCAAATTTCTAAAATATATGAAGTCATTGTTTATATGAGAGTGGACGTCTTATTTTATTTTTAATATGGATCACTTTGTTTGAAATAAGATGCTACTTGGATATTTTTGTAAAACTTACATAATTTTGTCACTTTCAGAAATGTTTAGGTACAGGCTATTGTAAATTAATTAACTAGTATGAAAACCTTGAATTTATAGGTATAGAATTGTAGTGCCACATTATGCAATTAAATACCCCACATTCTATTTTCACAAGTATAAGGTCATTGGTCTACAATTACAATTATATGATTTCTGTTATGATTATTGGTGATTGGTATAATTTGACTAATTATTGACTAAACAATAGAAGTTGGCTGGGACTCAAATTGCAACAAATGCTTTTTTATATGAGAAGAGCAAGGAAACTGAATGCTTTTCTTCTTTTGTCATTCATTATGATGGGCTGCAATTAATCATAAATATTGCACTGGGGGGTGTAGAAAGCTTTCTTTATTTTCCAGGACCATCTTGCTTGAACAGGATAGAAGGAAGCCCTCGAGAGAAAAATAAATGATTGTGTTTAGAGAAACATCACATTGACTGACTAATTGGAAGGATAGTGGAAAAATCCCACAGGAAATAGTCTGGAGCCTGTGACTTTTATAGTCAATACTCTTCTTAGACAGAGCAAACATTCCTTTTAATGGCATAAAAATCCATTTAAATTAAAAGTACCATCTGCCAAACCTTCTTATCTGACCACAGGGTCAAGAATAACCACTGTCAGATAAGGTAATAATAAAAATGTTTTGTAAAATATAGGAGAAACTTGTGTTTACACAATAAGAGTGCAGTTACAACTTTGCACTGCCTTTTGAAAAGGCACTTGTACTTTTAGACAACTACATATTACATAATTTACTAATACCTTTTTAGCCTTTCCAACTTTTTCCACTAATTTCTTTGGCTGTTTTGACCACAAGCTTTGAATAAATCGGTGATAAGAGAATCTGGTCGTTGTCATTTTCCAAAGGCCTGGAGATATGTGTGAGTGTAGATAACACAGAACGCCACAACTGGGAATAGAAAGGTAGGGAAGAAAATAGTATGCACTATTTAGCTGTGCACCCGAACATGTTGGAAATTGCACAGGGTTCTTGGAATTCCTTGGCATCTCTGCTGGGGCTGAGGAAACCACTGGCCCCTACAAGTGAGTAGGGAGCTGTAAGGATCCACTGCTGAGGTACTGCTGGGACATCCTAGGCTCAGAGTTGGTGACAAGTTCCTCCTGAGAGCCTCTAGGCTGTGAGGTTTTCCAAGTTAAAGTGACAGAAGTGAGAATTCAATCTGTCTTATGGCTACTTCCCACAAATTCTAGGAAAGGGTTGCCCCATCTTCTCCAACACCTTGCAAGGAGACTTGTCACTTGGAGTGTGTGGAAAGAGGCCCTAAGTCCATGTCTCTAAATGTTGTAGGCTCAATGCAAGAGAAATTCCTATTGAAAGAATAATATTGTATAGGGCAAGTTTTCCATGCTAATATCACGTTCCCAAGTTAATAGTATGGATTCTGAAGTACTGAATGAAATAAATTGCCTTTAGTACTGCACGATGTAGCATAAATAAAAATGTAAGTTCCTCATTTAAATCTCATTTGAACATTTTACGTTGCTTACCTTAGAGATTGTCTCATTTCCTTGGCAACTAATCACAGGTAGGCAGAAACAAGCTAACCATTGTAGAGCTGGACTTTGAGGAAACAAAAGAGGCCTTCTGGGAGGTGGTATATCATATTGCTTAAACATGTCAGATCTGGAACCCTGTGGCCTCAGTTAAATTCTTATCCTGCCGTTACCAGCTATGAATCTTTAAGTTGCTTAACTTTTTGGACTTCTGTTTTCTCATGTGTAAAATGAAATATATAATTATACCCACCTCAAATGATTACTATGGAGATTAACCAAGATCTTTTGTGTCAAATACTTGATAAATTTTAGCTGCCAGTATTATTAATTCATTTCATCTACTTTGATATTCCTTCTTCTAGCCTTCCAGACCCCGAGATTATTCAGAATTATTATTAGTTGGAATTATTATTGAGAATCATTTAGCCTACCCAAATTCTGAATACCTAAACAATTCTAGAAAAAGCTCTTTACTATTTAGGTACAGAATAGACACATTTCCACTAAATGCCTTTCTGTGTTTCTCTCAGCATTGATAGGATATTCTTACACCATAATTATACTCAAAGTTATTTAAGTGGGCCCAATGCTTCTAAGAAATGAGGTAAATGCAAATTTTGCAGGCCAAGTAGAACTCTGACGATTTCTGAAAGTCATGATTACAGATGTCCCTGGCCCACTAGGGACATACATACTCTTTTCATTTGTCTTGGTAGAGAGAGCTTTGTAGTTCCACTGGCCCCTTTCAGACTCACAGAACTGGTTTTTTTTTTTTTTTCATCTTACAAGATAAACTAAAATGTGAAGGGAGAAGTTACTTGAGCGCCTACATAGCCTAGTGCCCCCCCTTGGCCTTTGATGAGTTGTCAGTGGTTTGGTTCTGGAGTTCATATTTTGAGTTATATGTGGATTTGAGGTTATTGGCTGGCATTTTTTTTTAAAGCCAGGCCAAAAAAAATTTCCTTTGGTTTTTTTAGGTCATAACATTTATGAATGTTATTAAAGATTAGTATGGAATATAAAAAAATTGTTTTCCTTAGAATTCTTGACCTAAAAAAGTAACCTTTTCATTTTAACTTCTGAGCTTACCTTGCAATACAAGTAAATAGACTGTAGCAATATTACACTCCTTAGCTGCAGCAGAAAACATTTTATCTTTCTTGGATGCTGCAAAATCATAAACTGGAGAAGTCAAAGTCAATTTATGAACCCTCCAAGATCTTGCTAAGGAAATAGCTAGAAAAATACATAGAAAAAGAATATTTATCCTTATGATACATACGAAATAATCTCAGAACACTTCCCTAAGTGACTCTACTATGCTACACAGGCTATGTAAGATTATGAATGCAATGAGTTTACTTAATATGATGCTTCTGGGAATGTGGTATAATTGAAAGCTTTGGAGATAAAACTAGCATCAATTGAGTTGAAAAGTTCCTTTTTAAATAAGAGCTGTTAAATTATACTGCAAAATGCTGGAGAAAATATTACACACTATCTAAATGTGAAATTAATGTCTCCCTCAACATTGCTATAAGTAGTGCATCTCAACTTAGTTCATAATTGAATGAATGTGTTTTTTTGTTGTTGTTTCTGATGATTCAGATTTCCTGTATAACAAAATACCTTTTCCTCATTTCTCTGTAACCAAGTTCTGCCACTCAACTAGGCTGCCTGAACTAGCAAATTAATGCCTCCAAGGAAGGTGTTAATAAATTACAGGGCAAAGAGGAACATTTCCAAGGAGGTAAATGTCTACACAGTTTTCTGATAAGTACAGCAAGTTTGCTTCATGATTTTCCTCAGTGAGTTAGAACCATAGCCATTTCACCGGTGCTCTTTTTTTCTCTTTTGTAACTTGTGTCTTCATTTATATGACTCATTTCACTTGTTAAGCTTGTCTCCATGCACACTAACTGCCCAATAAGTCACACTTGGCATTTTAAAACAAGATGTAAATCAACAATTCTCAACCTGTGTTTTCAGTATCCAAGGATGTATTGATGTAAATCAAGGGGTATCTGTAGTTCTTTAAAAACAAGCTCAAAATAGCTCTGGACTTCAAGATGCAACTGAAAATGAGAATGAATGATTGTGTAACAACTTGCTTTCTAAGATTGGAAATACTATGTACCTGAAGAAGTCTTAGTCTATAGGCAACTACCTGATTGAAGAAATTGGTTGCTAAGCAAACAACTGAACTGTCTTAAAAATATAACTGAAGTTATACCTGCTTTCATTTTTGGATTCCATCCCCTTCCCCCAAACCCATGATATTTGGAGGCACTGTGTTGATATAAAATTTATAAAGAAAGTAGAGTCTGCTTCTTTCGTTTCATCATTGAAATGTTTAGACCGTTTAACTCATTATCACTTAAAATATTGGCTTTCTGCAGCCAAATAAAATCAGAGATGTGTGATTTTAGAAAGTCTTCATTTTACAAATGAGGGGGCAAAGTCCCACAACAGTTAAAGGAACTGTTTGAGTTTACCCAACTGGTTGGCAACAGAGTTCTACCAAGGCCACTCCCACCAGTATTGTATTTTTTCCCCACTACAACAGACTACTGCCTTTACTCATACCTCTACTACTATGGCATGGCTCCATCTGATTTAGAATAAAGCAAGTGACAAAGCAAGGCAATAGTTACCTGAGACTTGGCAATTCGGGGTAAGGTCTGTGACATTGTTTCTTAAAGTGTGATCTGAGGACCACTTATATTAATTACCTAGATGCTGTTAAAAATATTGATTCCTGGGGGACACTTGGGTGGCTCAGTTGGTTAAGTGTCTGACTTCGGCTCAGGTCGCGATCTCATGGTTCATGGGTTTGAACCCCATGTCGAGCTCTGTGCTGACAACTCAGAGCCTGGAACTGCCTTGGATTCTGTGTCTCCCTCTCCCTGCCATTCCCCTGCTCATGTTCTGTCTCTCTCTCAAAATTAAGTGAACATTAAAAATTTTTTTTAAAATGTTGATTCCTGGACCCTACATAGACCTATTGAATCTCAATCTTCCAGGGATGGGACCCAAGAATATGCAGTTTGAACAAGCTCTCTAGGTCATTTTTCTTACAGTTTGCATTCCATAGACCAATGATATCTTACATGTTTCATTAGAAACTTATTTAATAAATTTTAAATTGTCACTATAATGTGATATATTGCCATTTGAGAAAAGTGTAATGTTTTGCAGTGGATTCTTTTTTTTTTTTAAGTTTATTTATTTTGAGGGAGGACCAGTAAGGGAGAGGCCAAGAGAAATGGGGAGAGGGGATCTGAAGCAGACTTTGTGCTGAGAGCCCGATGCAGGGCTCGAACTCTAGATGGTGAGATCATGACCTGAGCCAAAGTTGGACACTTAGCTGACTGAGCCACCCAGTTGCCCCTGTTTTGCAGTGGATTCTAAGGAATGGTGCAGAGGAGACCTGTGGTGAAAGGGAAGAACATTGAGTTTAGGTTCCAATACAGGCTCTACCACCTTGCCATGTGGGGCTGGGCAAGTTACTTAAGTCTCTGAGCCTCCAATTTTTCTTCTTTAAATAAGAATAATGCAACCTTTACAGGATTACTGAGAGATAATGGATATAAAATACCTGGCAGGCAATGGGCCTAGTGTAGGAGAGGCCTGTACCTATTAATTACTGTCATTACCTAAGCTAATATAACTATTATTTTCCAGGCCTCTTCCCTTACTTTGTAAGGTGCAGTACACTGGATTCTACATTGTTTCGGACCTAGCTACCATTTGTGGATTATTTCTGTCCTTTGTTCCTCCTCCTCCCCTCTGTGGCCTCCTGCCTACCTTTTGGCTACTTCACTGTTCATTAGTCACCTCCACCAGAAAGAAAGGGAAAAGAAGACGTTCGACTCAAGGCATCCATTTTCCTTATATGTTATTACTTTTACTAAAAGGTTTGGTTTGAGGGAAAGAGGCTGAATCACTGGCCAAAGTACTATTTTTTGTTTTCCGAGAGTTTAATTCACCTATTTTTAGATCATTTCTATTCCTACTCTTATAATGGATAACTTAACATACCCTCATTTGAAAACAGTGATTTTAATCAACATTGCATGATAAATGGGCATTTCTAAATGAATCATTTCGATTTGGTTTTTAAGGAAACTGAGAAGATTTGGTTTAACAAAACTCATTAAGATCCCACGGAGAAGGAGCCAGAGTATGAAGTAGGTCAGATTCTATCTTCCCGGTCATGCCCTACAGGCATTGCTGACAGGAGTTTCTAGCTTGACAGAAGCAGACTGTGTGTGGATGGATTCCTAGATTGCAGAGCTCCTCCGTCCAGGCTGACACCTAATGGTAAGGTGACTCTGCAGGGCGTGTGGTCAGGAGTCTTGATTTTCATGTAAAATGTCCTCAGTTTTTTCACATGTTTGGGTTTTGCCTCTTGAAAGGCCCTGTCTCCCAGGTGCTTGGTGTTAGGTATCCACTGGTTGGGAAGAAGAGCCACGAACTCAGCTGCAGCCACCGAGACTCCAGAGCCTGTGACAACCCAAAGCCCCACACGAAAGTGAGTGTAGCAAGAGGGAAAATTTTTCTTAGCCATGCTGGTACAGTAGTCAGACTCTGGCAGGAGAGCAGGGGTGCAAGGTAGGGGTGGGGAGTGGCAGCTGTCCGGAGGCCTGGTCTTGTCGCCTCCCCATTCTTTACCTATTGTCAGGCTTGTGTCCTGACAGGATGTTTGATCTGGAATGTTGGCTGACTGTTGATCTGGTTGAGACGTGTGGCATGACTGAGCCACTAGAATGGCATCTTCTGGAGGCCAGGTATTTTTGTCTGCTTATCCACTGCTCTAATCCTACACCCGAAACCAGGTCTGGCATAGAGCAGTCACTCGATATATATTTATTTGTTGAACAAATGGATGAATTAATTATGAGAGTTAATAAATGCTTGTTGAAGCAGAGAAAGAAAAAGGGGGGGGGGATGGGAGAGGAAAATGGTGAGATGATGATGGCTTGCTTGAGTCAATCTGATTATGTGAAGACTGCCTTTTTCAGATAAAAGAAGATACTTCTTTGGTCAAAGGCATATGAGATTCCTGCTACTGTTAGGCCCTCCAAATAGTTTTAGTGTCTACTCCTGATGGTATTAATGCTGGTGACTGGTTGGATTGGAAAAATAACAAAAATGAGGATAACAACAGCAGCAGCAACTAACATTTATATAGCGTTTACACCATGTGCATTATCTTTTCCAATCTGTTTCTAAAACTTGATGAATGATAATACAAGTCTAATGGCACTTTGCCACAGCAGTGTGAATATTATATCCCATTTTGATATTACATGGTAGCAAGGCCCGTTTAGTCACTGGAGTGTGATGTTATAAACAGGTCCTAAAGGCAGAAGGCAAGCCTGGTTTCTCTAAAAAGATACTGTCTGTATGTGTGGGTATACATCTAAATGCCTAAAGCCTCCTCAAAATCATTTTAGTAATAACCTCGATTCTGGAAGTTGGGCTGCTAGGTAAGGCTAAGTGTCATTTTTACCTTAATACAACATCCTTTTATTCAGATCATAGTTTTCTGGGAAGTTTCCCAAACCACAAATGCAAATGACACATGCATCTCTAGAAAATTCCCTTTTAGGAGAATGGCAGTATGCCAACAAGGGTGAAGTATAGAGCATACTTTTTAAAAAAGATCCCCAACTAGGCCTGTATTTTATAGATCCGCTGTGTGACCCTTATTTTGTCCTCTGTGCTGCTTTAACACTTTGGCTCTTAAAGGCACTTTATTTAAATTCAGTGAAGGCAAACTGGAATGAATGGAACCATTAAATAAATTGTAGTGTCCTTGAGTGTGTCCTCTGTGAAGGGCCATGGGTTTTGGAGGAAGACAAACCTGACTGGTGTGAATTCCAGCTCTGCCAGTGGTCACTTGCATGACCTTTGATAATTTTCTTAGTAAACAGAATTCTCCACAAAATAGAGAGTAATAACTTCTAAGGGTTGTTGTAAGAGGAGAGCTGAAACTTCCAAGCTTCTAATCATGGCTTAGTCTTTTTTTTTAAGTTTTTTCTTAAGTTTTATTTATTTATTTTGAGAGAGACAGAGACAGCATGAGTGGGGAAGGGGCAGAGAGAGAGAGAGAGAGAGAGAGAGAGAATCCCAAGCAGCCTCCACGCTGTCAGCTCAGAGCCCAATGTGGGGCCCGAACTCACGAACTGTGAGATCATTACTGAGCTGAAACTGAGTGGGATGTTCAACTGACTGAGCCATCCAGGCACCCCATTGCTTAGTCTTTCTCGTGATCATCCCCCAAAGAGGGGCCATCTAGGCACCCACCCAGTGTCACCTCATTAGAACAAAAGATACTCCTAGTGCTCTTGTCACTTAGGAATTCACAATGGTTTTAGGAGTGCTGTGTCAGGACCTGGGGACACAGCAAATACATATTTCTTATTATAAACCACATTATCAAGTAAGAGCCTCAGGGAAGACCATTCTTTCTCTCCTATACTGTTGCAGTTAGAGCTAGACATTGTACTCCGGCCCACTCTCTACATTGACACAAGCATTACCTTCAACACACATGCACACACACACACACTTTTATATTCCATACCCGTGTTAGCTTTCTGCTGCCTACAGGATAAAGCCTAAGCTCCTTGTTGAAGCATATAAGCCTTCCTCTCTAGCTCTAGGTCTGTTGACTCGTTTCTTGCTGATCCTGATGTGTTTCTTCAACCTTGCTATGCCCTTTTATACCTCTGTGACTTTGCATATGTTGTTGTTGTTGTTGTTGTTGTTGTGTGTGTGTGTGTGTGTGTGTAACAGCTTAGAATGCCCTTCTGCTCTTCTCCACCCAGGGAATATCCACTATTCTTTCAAGACAAAGCTCAAAGCTCAAATGATATCTCCTCTATAAATCATCTCGACTGCCTGAAGCCTTCCTAGCCTGAAGCCGACTTCCCTTTATGCCTTCCTAGCTCCCATAGTTCTTTGCTTATATCTTTATTATAGCAATGTCATGTAGTAATTAAACTCAAACATGCCTAGCAATGCCACTTTCTGGATGTGTGACCTTGGGCAAGTACTTAACTTCTATTAGCCTTGTTGTCTTAATTTGCAAAACTGAGGCAATATTAGTGCCTAACTGACAGAGTTATTTCAAATATTAAATTAGATAATCCATGTAAAGCACAAAATACAGTGCCTAGAACATGGTCTTTATCTTAGACTTTATGTTAGACTGTAAGCTTCTTCATTTTTGTATCCCTACTACCTAGCACAAAGCCTGGAACGTAGTAGGTATTTAATATATGTTTGTTGGAAGAAAAGAAGGAAGCAAACAAGCTACCATTCATCTGTAAAGAAACAAAAATGTTAAATCATATTTATGAGGAAGGGTTAACTGTCTTTTCTTTCATATTTTAGTTAATTTTCTTGGATCTTAAGTTTCACCAGCTATAAAATGCATGCTCTCTCCCCTCTCCCCAAAAAGTTTACAAGATATAATATATAAAAATGACACTGCCTTAAGTCCTGTAGATATTTCTTAGCTATATAAACTGAGCCAATACTGTACCAAAAAAGAGAAGAAAAATTATCTCCTATTTTAAGAATACATATAAAAAGTGAATTAATCAAACTTGGTAAAATGGAGGTCAGATAAGCCATTCAAAAGCATTTCTAGAATCTTCTGTTGTTGTATATAGTGTCAACATTTTTGTCTTCAGGAAAATTCACTTGCCCAATTATCAATTCTTTTCTAATTAATTGTTAATTAGGGGCGCCTGGGTGGCTCAGTCGGTTGAGCATCTGACTTCCACCCAGGTCATGATCTCACGGTTCGTGAGTTCGAACCCCCCCCCCCCCCACCTCGTTGGGCTCTGTGATGACAGCTCAGAGCCTGGAGCCTGCTTTGGATTCTGTGTCTCCTTCTCTCTCTGCCCCTTCCCCACTTGTGCTCTGACTCTCTCTGCCTCTCAAAAATAAAATAAATGTAAAAAAATTTTTTTTAATTGTTAATCAAATAATATTGTTGTCTTCTACTTAAAATTCAAGACCCAATTATTAAAAATGAACACAATGTTTCACTGTAATGGTCTATTTCATCTCATTTATTTCTGTTGGTTTAAGTTTATTTATTTATTTATTTATTTATTTATTTATTTATTTAAAAAAATTTTTTTTTCAACGTTTATTTTTATTTTTGGGACAGAGAGAGACAGAGCATGAACGGGGGAGGGGCAGAGAGAGAGGGAGACACAGAATCGGAAACAGGCTCCAGGCTCTGAGCCATCAGCCCAGAGCCCGACGTGGGGCTCGAACTCACGGACCGCAAGATCGTGACCTGGCTGAAGTCGGACGCTCAACCGACTGCGCCACCCAGGCGCCCCAAGTTTATTTATTTTTTGAGAGAGAGACAGAGAGAATGAGTGGGGGAGAGGCAGAGAGAGAGGGAGGGGGAGGGGGGAAGAGAGAGAGAGTCCCAAGCAGGCACCACACCATCAGCATGGAGTCTCATGTGGGGCTCAAACTCACGAAATGTGAGATCATGACGTGAGTCGAAACCAAGAGTCAGACACTTAACCGACTGAGCCACCCAGGTGCTCCTGTTTGTTTAAAAGTTGAGCATCATCAACAGTGTGCAATAAGATTTTTGAGTTCTAGTGCAGGAGCAGTTATTGACAAATTGATTAATCCAGCCAGGTTTATAATTTACCATATTCATAGCACTGCTGATTATCTCTCAGATGCTTTGAAATTTTTAACACAATTTTTTCTACAGTTCATGTTCCTTATTTGCAAAAGAAGAAGGTACAAATACTTATGTGAGGGTATGAAGATTAGACGTGAAGGTTAGATGAATAATATATATAAAACATCTAATATTATGCTTTGCATGTAGCAGACACCTAATAAGTATTATGTTCTTTCTCATCAGGATTTTGCTTACAACACCATGTTTTATTAAGATCAACCTGTTTACATATGCGTGTCCCTTACTCTGCTATAAACTCGCCCAAGACAGGAATTATGTCATACTTATCTTTGGATCCTGAGCATCCAGCACACTGACACATTACAGGTGTTGAATACATAGCTATGAAAGGCAGGAAGAAAGGATTAGAGGAGGGGTGCCTGGGTGGCTCATTTGGTCAAAGCTTCTGACTCTTGATTTCAGCTCAGGTCATGATCTCATGATTTGTGAGTTTGAGCCCTGCATCAGGCTCTGCACTGACAACGTGGAACCTGCTTGGGATTCTCTGTCTCTCTCTCTGCCCCTCCCCCACTTGTGCACTTGCTCTCTCACTCTCAAAATAAATAAATAAACATTAACAAAAAAAAACAAAAACGATTTAAAAAAAAAAAGATGGTAGGAAGAAGAGCAAGAAGAAAGGGAAAAGAAAGGAACTAAATACCATGAGTACCATGGGACAAAAATGCTTGTATGATTATTCAAGTTATTGTTTTGAATATTTATGTTTTCTCATATTAATTCCAAAAATTCTAAATTGCCATCATTATAAAAAATATAGTTGAATACTCTTTCATACCTTTGAAATGAAAGAGACTGATATATGTCTTCTTTTGTTTTATGCAATTTCATATGAACAAACATTACTGAATGAAAATTGCTTGTCACAAATGTAACAAATGGGAGATGGGGCTGTGATTTTGATGGCATGTGTCATTTATGCCAGCAAAATGAAGAGTGTCATCATGTTTCAGGGCTCTTATGTGGCAGTTAGAAAACCCTGCCTTGTGCAATCTACTCATTCTGTGACCTAGCCAAGGTGATTTATCACAGGTAAAAAGCATATGTTTCATGCCTTTTTAGTGACATGCTTGACACGTATTACAAAATGATACAATCTGTATGGCATAAAGTTGTAGTGCATACCAATCAGCGTTGTTATGCTTTGGGGTTACACAATGCACTGTTTGAAAATACCTTATCTGATATCAAGAAAAGATCAAGAAGTGGCTACCAAGATAGTTTTTAGTCTTCTCAAATAGACTTCCAGTACTCTTTTTCTGATGTGTACTGTGGCTCCTGACTTTCTTCGCTTTAGGCTTTTTGTTGCATTGCTGTTCTTTTCTCTTGGTTAACAGTTAGTGAATACTGTTTACTTTTTAATTTTTAAAAGTTTTAATCATATAAATGACAGCAACATAAAAGCTTGAGAAGTAACAAATTCCCCTTTGATATCTACTTACCCCATTTTCATGCATTCTATCCACTTTCTTCCACAGCTGGGCATCCTTCCCAACCTTGCCTATATATCAGATGTATAGACATATGTACATGTACATGCACATACATTTTTGAATATAAATGGGATCCAGCTATATACATATGCATTATTAAGCAAAATTATTTTCTTACTTAATATGCCTTGGAGATTTTTTCATGTTAGTACACATAAGTAGATCTCTCTTTTTTTTTTTTTTTTTTTTTAAGAGAGAGAGTGCATGGGCGCCTGGGTGGCTCGGTCGGTTGAGCATCCGACTTTGGCTCAGGTCATGATCTCTCAGTTTATGAGTTCGAGCCCCGAGTCGGGCTCTGTGCTGACAGCTCAGAGCCTGGAGCCTGTTTCTGATTCTGTATCTCCCTCTCTCTCTGCCCCTCCCCCGCTCATGTTCTCTCTCTCTCTCTCTCTCTCTCTCTCTCTCTCTCTCTGTCAAAAATAAACATAAAAAAATAAGAAAAAAAAAGAGAGAGAGAGTGCACATGTGCACGTGAGCTGGAGCAAGGCAGAGAAAGTATCTTAAGAAGGCTCCATGCTCAGTGAGGAGCCTGAGGCGAGGCTCAATCCCCCAACCCTGGGATCATGACCTGAGCCAAAATCAAAAGTCAGACCCTCAACTGACTGAGCCACCCAGGTGCCCCCTACATTTCATTCTTTCTAATGGTTGTACAGTATTCCATACCATTGTTCTAACAATTGATGTACCCATTCCTCTTTTAATCAGAATAGTTTGTTTTCCTGTTTTCATGATATAAATAATACAACAATGGACATTCTTGTCTATTTACATCCCCATAGGACAGAGTCCTAGAAGTAGAATTGGCCTGTTAAAGATCACACCGTTTTTGGAGTACCACTTAGAGCAGTCTTTTGCAATATTTAGTAACCATTGCATTTTGTCATTCTTTCCCATTTTACATGAGGTTGGAATTTTACTCTGGTTTAATTGATTCTTCAAATACTATATTGAGATATCAGCATAAAGAGAACTTATCTTCTTAAACGGAACGGGGAAAAGGAAAGATTGTGCCACTAATGTTAATTTAATCAGTAAGTTTTAATGATATGATATTTGGATTTTCACCATAACAAAACTCATTTTAAAGTTGAATTCAGCTTAAGTTTTATATTTATTTTATGTTATGCCACATCTAAGGAGATTTTAACTATTTGAATGGGTAGTCTTATCTTAAAAAACTTATCCTACATCATGGATTTGAAGGGGAGGGTGTTTCAGGCAAATATGGGATGAAGTGCTTTTCAGCATATAAGACTATTGCAATCCAGTTCTGTTGAAGTGCTACAAATGATTTCTGCTAAATTTAATGTACATTTTCTGTTTTGTTTTCTTTCTGTTTTTGTGTTGAAACAAATACTTCCATTATTTCCTTTGTATTGAATAAAGGGAAGCACCTAAGAATTCTGAACTTCTAAGTGTTAAAAATGAGGAATGTAGGTTATCATTATATGGGCCATATTTTGAGCTAACTTTCAAAAAGGGCCATATTTTGAGCTAACTTTCAAAAAGGTAATGGAGATTTCTAAGAATGGGGATATATCGCAGCCTCTCAAATGGGAAATTATGAATAATGTTCAAAGAGGGTTGAGGAGTTAGGGTCATATTGGCTGATGGTTTTTATGGGCTGTTTGATGATGCCTCTCGGATTCCCTCCTGTATTCTCCCAGCTCCTTTCCCCACCTATCCTGACTGCTGTAGTCACAAATGAAAGTTGATCTTTTTCTTTTTTTAAAATCACTTTATTGTTACATTTGTGTCACTGCTTTAAAAATCAGAAGATTTTAAAGTGGATAAAGAGTCCTTGGCCATTGATTCCTTTCTCTTGCCCTGAAGCAATAAAACTCTAGTGTAAACACAAGTTATCTGTCTTTCCAAATGATTCCTACTGAATTTCTTTCAGCTTTTTTGTAATTAAGAAAATTTGATGGCTGATGAGAATGGAGTGATCAAATCAGACTCCTCCCTCTCCTTGCCCTCTGCACATGTGCCCGTTCCTTGATTCTTTCTGACTTCCTTCACCATTGCAGTTCCTCCTCTTCCTCCTCTTTCAAGCTCTGGATGGAAGCATTCCTTGCTACATCCTCACCCCAGAGGAGACTTTTCTTGCATCATGTTTATCACTATGATTCGAGATGGTTCTCCTGTTTGTCTCTCCAATTAAACAGTGAGGAGAGGGAATGTGTCTCTTTCTTCATATGTCTAGTACCAAGCACAATATCCAGCTCTCAATAAATGTTTAAATGAGTGAGTGAATGAACAATTGACTGAAAAAACCAATGGACAAATACTCCATCCTTAGATATCGTAAATGTATTTCAATCTAGAGGAAGAAAGATGGGTTAGAGGTCCCTCTCTATTTTCTGAGTCCATGTTAAAGCAGTAATCCTCTTATTTAGACTCTTTAAAGTCTTTGTGTGAAGATGATAATCACTCACTTTGGACGATGACTACCGCATGATTTGGTGTTTGTTAATGTGCCAAAAGGCATCATGACAGCATTTGTCCATCCATCATTTGGTAATTTCCTGGATTCTTAGGCAATGGAAGTGATTCCAGAGGTTTGTCGTAGAGACTTCTGATCGTTTGGATTGGGCCAAACTAATTTATACAAATTTGAATCTTTAGGGGGCATTTGTACCAAGAAATATTCTAAAATTTGTGTGTGATTAAGTCCAGGTTTGATTCCCCCCCCCCTTTTTTTTAATTTGTAAGTTGAGGGCAAGATTGACAAGACAAAATATGTCATGAAAACTGCTAAACAGTGGCACTTGGGAAACATGGTGTGTGCTTTTGTCAAAGTGATTAAACTGAAACAGGATTAGCAAAAATTTAGGGTTCAAGATTAGCATAGAAATTAATTTCTGAATAAGCAGGTTGTCTTGTTTCATTTAATAGCTTTCTGTGTGATTATGTAAAGTTGAAATTAATTTCTGAACTTTTTTTAGGCTTGAAATAATAGTAGTGTCTCTCCACTTTCTACTTGTGTTTGTGTCTAGATTCCCATCTTGTGTCCTCCCCTCATGCAGTGGCCAATCAAGAGTTTATTTTTACCCTCATGAGTTTCTGAGCAGTTGCTTCTGCCCCTATTTATCTCATGTGGCACTTTCCAGGTTGTATCTGAACCATTCCTTAATCAGTATATTTTTGAGGAAGATATTTACCCTGCTAAGCAATCCTGGGAAAATTTTATGAAGAGACTGCTCAGCAGCCTTGAATTCGCAAGTGCTTAATCAGAGCACAAACTTGCTCCAGCTTGCAGAGTCAGTGTCCTGAATGCATCCAAATCCACACAGCAGAGTGACTGTGCAGGGGGCCAACCCCTTACAGGGACTTGCAATGTCGACCCATCATCCTACTTCACTGAGGAAGAAGAAAGATAGAAAGAAGAAAGAGTTGAGTTGACAGAAGTCTCAGGTGCTATACTTCCTGGCTCTACACAAGTTTTCTGGGTTTTAGTTCCTTATGATTTAGGCTCTATTTTTTTTCTCCTTTCCACTGCCAGCTAAACCCCTGCCTCTTTATCATGTCTATCTTGATATGATTCCTTAGATTCTTAATAAAATGTTTTATGCCTGTGTGAAGTGTAAACATACTAAACCCTTGTTAAACTGGTACTAGTTTATTCTGGACAGAGTTCTCTTGCTCCAAATTGAAAGCTACTCTTCTTCCAAGTACATTAGGTGCTCAGTTGAGCTTAAAACATTGGCTACCCCAAGTTTCTTGAAGGAGAAATATCTTTATTTCTTAACTTCTAGTATCCTAAAACAAGATATTTTCCTGTAGTTAGGTTTTAAAATGATGGTGCAATTACAAATAAAAGTTATTCCTATGGCTACCTGAAATATCCACTGAGAGTTCAAAGTGATCAAGAAGAGGAACAGATGTGTGCATGGCATTTAAATAGTACATATGCATACTGGTGTATAAGGTCATATTAGTTTTGTATATAAGCTCACTTCAGGAAAAACATAATCAGAAGAGTAAAATAAATGCTAAAAATAACACTAGAATTTGCTGAAGAAAAGTAAACATATCAAACAGATATATAAACATTAAAATGTGACTTGATATTTAAAATTTTTAAAGTACACTTATTGGGGCAACATTCAGTTGGTTGCACATCTGACTTGATTTTGGCTCAGGTCGTGATCTCACAGGTTCGTGAAATGGAGCCCCAAGTCAGGCTCTGCATTGACAGCATGGAGTCTCCTTGAGATTCTATCTCTCCCTGTCTCTCTGCCCCTCCCCTGCTCTCTCTCTCTCTCTTTCTCAAAATAAGCACTTAAAAATAACAAACTAACTATAGTATATTTATTGAAATTTACTAAGAACAGCACTTAATAGGATTCCAGTAACTCATTCACTCTCAAAATTTTCCTGAAAATACTATTTACATGCAATAATATTAATATTAAATATTTAAGGTAGAGTTTAACTTCAACATTTAAGAAACACACAAATCCTGAGATAGCAGCATTATAATCTTTTAATCAATTACAATCAAATAGCATAAACTAGAAAAATACTGAGTTAATAGTCATCAGTAATTAGGACAGTGACAATTTTGGATAAGAAAATCATCTGCCATGATTATTTCAATAACTTACTCATTACTGTGAAGAGAGCATAAACAGATTCTTTTACCGTTCTTTTAGTGTTCTTTGCAGAAATAATCAAATGACAGCTCCACTCTAAACCATGTCACTGACTTATGTGATCCTTTGGACAGCCTTCATTGTTTCCATCAGTAAGGATAAACATGTTGAAACCTAATTTTTAATATCTATTGACTAAATGAAATATAAAAAATAAAGCAGTATTTAAGTATAGGTATACTGGATATTTATAATGGGTTCACTAAACATAAATACATAGGAATATTGACAAATTTTTTATAAGAACAACTTCCCTAGCATGAAAAGCATATTAATAGTGCCACACATTGACATTTACATCCACATATGACATTTAAATCCAGTTACATATGGTTGCTAAATAAAGGACCTGATACAATCAAAGAAGTTTTAGAGCTCAAAGGATTCTTGAGAGCAGCTAGTCCAACCTCCTTATTTTATGGATAAAAAATTTATGGTTCAAAAAAGCGAAGATATTCACTCATATGTCCAAGGAGTTACTGCAGATCTAGGTGTCCTTGGCTAGGTGGGGTAGTTATTCCCTTAGAGGGCTGACTTTTGTTGGGAACTTTGAATATGTATGCCAAACATTGTCTGGAAAATTAATACATAACTTTCCACAGGTGCAACTTTTCCAATGTATATATGCCACTGGGATTAACAAAATACACTCTTTTTAAAAAATGTTTATTTATTTTTGAGAGAGAGTGTGCGTGCGAGCAGAAGAGGGGCAGAGAGAGATGGAGACACAGAATCTGAAGCAGGCTCCAGGCTCCAAGCTGTCAGCACAGAGCCTGATGCAGGGCCTGAACCCACAAACTGTGAGATCATGACCTGAGCTGAAGTCAGGCAGTTAAGCCACTTGAGCTACGCAGGCACCCCAACAAAATATAGTCATTTTAAAATATAGTCATTTAAAAATTGGTGGTAGTTTTTTGTTGTTGTCATTTTGTATTAGTTTCATCAGTAGATTCTCAAAATACAAAATATCACATGGAAACCATTGAAAAATTTTGAAGTGAATGTGAAGTTGGGCAACCACAACCCAATATTCCTTTTCCTTACCTATTTATTGAAACTCATAATGATTCAAAATGTCAAAAAAATGGCAAAGGGATAATGATTTATTTGTTACCGATTGTTATTATTATTACTATGATGATGATGATGATGATGATGAACTGAAGGAATGGAGGACCAGTAGTACTGATCAAAAGATAAGTCTGAAACTAATGAAACAGTAGAAGATAATAGTAATTCTGATATTGGTATGTACCCCAGGACACTGGAGCATTATTACCATGTGCTCATATCAAGTGAAAGATAATCTTTACACACTTGTTAAGATACATGGAACATTTGATTTTAATGGCATTTTCCACTTAAGAGTAGCATCATAGGAATATCTACCTAATCCTTTATCCTGACTTAACACTAGCACCCCTGACTCTCTATCATTTTTAAACATCTCTAGAGAAACCTGCAAAACCCTATGGGTATCTAATTTTTAAAATCAGCACTGGCAGGTCTTCCTTCTTTTTAACCTTATGGCAGGGTAAGCTTATTTCCTTTTGTTCATTCATTCTTCATTGCATTCTTTATATGCTTAAAAGTAGTATTACTTTTCTCAAGCAAAAGAATCCAAGTTACTTCAGCTCTTATAAAGCATCTTTCCCACCAATTAGCACACTCAAAAGTATCTGTATAAAATTTTGCTCTGTGAGTAGACCGTGAGCAGCACATCCCTAGAACAAAACACTCTGCCATGAGTCTGCACAAAGGCAGGGTTTGAGAAAATATGCCAAGCCTTTCCCAGATGAAATGAGGACCCGGAACACAACCCTTATTACAATTCAACAAACCAATTGCTCATTCACAGTCAGAATGTTCTCAGAGTCTCCTCTGCTATTATATTCTGTGGGTTCCATGCTCGCCTTGATGAGTGCGCCTCATTCCCATTAACTTTAATGAGTTTTACCCGCACATCAAAAGAGACTGACCCACTGTATGTGGGGAACTGCCATAGGCTTTATTTCTCAGGAAACAAGATGCCACAGGGGTAATCTTACATGGTATGATAGTAGCGGTCTTCCTTAAGGTCTCCTCTCCATAACAGAATCTGTTCCTGTTTCTCTTTGTATTTAAAGTGCTTGGAATCCAAATAAACTTTTGCATTTAAAAGAGAAACTAAGATTTTTAGGCTACAAATTTGGCAACCCAGAAAAACCTAGTTTTCATTTCAACAATTTGAGAAATAGCACAAATTGCTAAAGAATTGCGACTATTATTTGTATTGAATCAACTAATACATGTACAAAATGACATTTTTAACTCTTGGATTTCTTAGATTTGTTTAAAAGGGTTGATATTTTATGTGCTTAACTATCTTAGAATTATTTTTATATACTACTCTTACTACTGGTCTTGCTGTTACTACCGTTAACATACTACCAAAAGGACTTGCTGAATAAGAATTCTGTTTTGCTTGTCTTAAACATCTCCCTTTCTCATTTTTTTTTTTTGGAATGTCCTGCCAAAAGTTTAGTTACATTGAAGGAAATGGAAACAGTATATGAAGGAGGGATGGCTTTTATGAAATGGAATTTGTGGAATGCCCTTATTTTGGATGAGTTGCAGACTTCCAAATTCCATAGAAACCCAAATAAAAACAGTTATATGCCAGTTAAAACAAGACTTCACTCAGACTTGGAACAGCCTCTGTGTCATTTGGTGGTATGGCACTAACCTAAAGACTGCAAAACAATGCCACAAGACTACAACATTGACAATGGAAGAGAAACATGAGTTGATTCAAAGTGCCTCTAATATTCAGCATGTAAGTCTGAAAATATCCTGATCACAAAAGTAATTTGAGCAAGCTAGTTGTTTAATTTGATTAAGAAGAAATTATTGCCCATTCAAATTTGTCATTCTTCAGCAGTTTATCTATCTATCTATCTATCTATCTATGACCTACCTACCTGTCTATGCTTGTCATGTTTATAATAAGAAATTATAAGTAATTAAGCTATTATCAGATAATAGAGATTGAAATACTTATTTGCTCTTCATTAGAAGATGCAATCTATGGGCCTACTTCTAGGACATGATCCCATCCTGACTTGAAAATGAGCTCATTACAATAGGAACCATGCCTTTCATGTTTATATTTCTGATTTGAGTACAGTCTTTGGCACATAGTGGGTACATATTGATGGTTACTGAATTAGAGGGCATATCAAAATGGTATTCCAGGGATGCCTGGGTGGCCCAGTTGGTCGGGCGTCCAACTTCGGCCCAGGTCATGATCTTGAGGCTTGTGGGTTCCAGCCCTTCATCAGGCTCTGTGCTGACAGCTTGGAGCCTGGAGCCTGCTTTGGATTCTGTGTCTCCATCTCTCTGCCCCTTCCCCAGCTCACAGTCTCTCTCTCTCTCTCTCTCTCTCTCTCAAAAAAAAAAAAAATAAATAAATAAACCTTAAAAAAATGGTATTTCAAAGAGATAGTCTACCTAAGTTTCAAAACTCCTGTTCAATATATTCTGCCAGTCAATGTAATTTTAAGGAATGTTGTGAATGAGAAGGTAGAATTATGTGCAGCATTACAAAAAATTCTCTACTTTAAATTCTAAGAAAGAATGTAGATATATGAGAAAGTATATATGAGAAAGTATATAGGATGCACATGTAAGAAAGAATATATGACAATATATTTCTCAGAAAATTACCCAGAGATAGCTACTGTTAATGTTTTCACATATTTTTCCCCAGGCTACTTAAGTATTCATATTTTTTTTTCAATGTTTATTTATTTTTGGGACAGAGAGAGACAAAGCATGAACGGGGGAGGGGCAGAGAGAGAGGGAGACACAGAATCTGAAACAGGCTCCAGGCTCTGAGCCATCAGCCCAGAGCCTGACGCGGGGCTCGAACTGCCGGACCGCGAGATAGTGACCTGGCTGAAGTCGGACGCTTAACCGACTGCGCCACCCAGGCGCCCCAAGTATTCATATTTTTTTATATTAGAACAAATTTGGGATAATATCAAATTTCCAGAATATATCAAACTCCAAATATGTTTCATATATAAAATAATCCAGAGTAAACTGAAAATAACTACCCTATAACCTGCATGCACTTAATATATATCACTTTCAAACAATAAGAGTTCTCAACAAAATTAATCTAAAAACTTAAAGCAAGTAGGATTTGGATCATTGAAACAGGACTAGTGAGACTCAGGAGATTCTTGGATCTCTAGATGGTCTGCATTCCTGAAGTGTTTCCACCTGTATGAAGATTCCTCTATTTTTTAAAGGACATTTCATTTTAGTAACTTTGTGTATTTATTCTCTATGACTTAACAGAGTTTGATGGGCAAGTCTTTCCTCTAAGTTGTATGTGTACGTGGTAACATCTGATCTAAAAATACCCTCACAAATATCTATTATTGTGATGATTTAGCTAAAAATACTCATCTGAATGGCATGGGCTGTGGCAGCTGATTACAGCCGAGTTAACTGATGAGATGACTGGGGAAGGTGAAGAGTTTTACCCTAAGGTAAAATCAAAGAATTGTCAGCAGCCTGTTCCAATACAAGGTGAACATACAGAACACTGTCAAAGCCAGAGCTCTTTTATTAGGATTAGGATGACACTTGGGATACATACCACAGTAACATGAACCCACAGGCCACACCGTGGATGTACACATAGTAAATCAGAAGGGAGGACTGAAACTGCAGTAGCCTCTTTTCTTTCTAATCCCTAAATCACTGTGGCACATGATTTCTTTGGGGCCAAGAAGTTGCCTTGCACTGCAAAATATTAAAAGGCATGGCAGTATTTTGAGGCATCAAATGAAAAGATCACTTTGAAGTGCTCTAAAATTATACTCCTTTGGCTGAAAAGAGTTAACTCACTTTCAAAAATACTTACAACTGAAAACGAATTAGGCACCATGGAGAAGAAGATTAGTTGCAGTTACTCACTTTTGATTGAAAAGACTCAGAAGTCTTGCTCAAGGCTCATGTTATTGAGATCCTAATTGGTGTGGATCAGGGAGCTCACTGTTTAATAATCCTACACCAGTTTTTCTGATAGAATGAATATACTGTTTCCAACAATAAGATCAAATGGGATAATTGGCTTGATGCTATACTGTTTGAATAAGGAGGAATTGGGAAAGAAAGCTTGATAAACAATGTATTGCCAAATAAATTAACTGGCTATAAGAATGCCCTAGAAGGGTAAGTATTTCACTCAATGACGTTTTATCTTTTCCAACTTTTTTGCAAGTTGGGAAAAAGAAGTATTACAAACATGCAAGGAAGTGATTCTTGGGAAGTATTGGGAAATATTAAAATAAAGTCATAGTTGCAGGACACCTGCAACTATGTGATAAACACGTAAGTGTTAAACACATAAGAAATGCTCAACATCACTTGTCATTAGGGAAATATGAAGTCAAACTACAGTAAGACATTACTTCATACCCATTAGAATAACTTTAATAAAAAAGGCAGACAATAACAAGAATTGGCCAGGTTGTGGAGAAACTAGAACTCTCATACATTGCTAATAAGACTATAAAAATGGTACAGCAAGTTTGGAAAATGTTTGGAATTTTCTTATAATATTAAATATAAATTTACTATAGGGGCACCTGGTTGGCTCAGTCGGTTAAGCGTCCAACTTCAGCTCAGGTCATGATCTCATGGTTTGTGAGTTTAAGCCCCGCACCTGGCTCTGTGCTGACAGCTTGGAGCCTGGATGGAGCCTGCTTCCGATTCTGTCTCCATCTCTCTCTGCCCCTTCCCCGCTCATGCTCTCTCTTTCAAATATAAATAAAACATTAAACAATTTAAAAATATATATAAATTTACTATATGACCCATTAATTTCATCCATAGGTATCTAAGAGAAATGGAAACATATATCCACACAAATATTTGTGTGTTCAGAGCAGCATTACCCATAATAGCGAAAAAGTGAAAACAATCTAAATGTCAACCAACTAGTAAATGGATAAATAAAATGTGGTATATGCATATAATAGAGTACTAGACAGCAATGAAAAATAATGAATTATTGGTGCATGCCAATATATGGATGAACCTCAAAAATGTTATAGCAAGTAAAAGAAGCCAGATGCACAAGACACATATTGTATGATTAGATTTACATTAAATGTCCAGAATAGGCAAATCCTGAAAGAAACAAACAAGATTAGCAGTTGTCTGGGGCTGAAGATGGAAACAGGATTGTCTATATGGACACAGGGAGAAAAGACATGGACTGTCGGGACCCAGTATTGACTACTTGGATGATTTGGATTATACTGTTTGAAGAGTATGCAAAGTGATGAATACATTGTGGGAGAGTTGTGGACTTAGAAACCACAAGGCAACCTTTTGTCAAGGAAGGTTCAGAGCACTTGACCTTATAACAAGGATGGGGCAGTCTTTCTCTGGGAAATCCAGAGGTTCAAACCTAATGAAATAGATTTTAGGGATGAATATTAGAGTATTAATATTAACTTTCTTTCATTAGGATAAAGGCTTTTTTGTTTTGTTTTTTTTTTTCTCTTTATTAGGGAGAGTTGAGGTAAGGGCCCTAGACAAAACCAGTAGGGAGACTAAGAGTAACAGCCTTGTCTGGGTGTGGTGGTGGGTATGGGTAGGTGTTTAAGTGAAAACCAGAATAAAGTGGTCCCTGGGCTAACCCTGCAAAATAATTTCAAACTTAATAATGTTAGAGTGGTAAAGGCACCATTTTGTGGATGCAGAAATTTCAGCTCAGAGAGCTTCAATGACTTCTGAAGGTCACACCATAAGCAGAACCTGAGATACTAATTCAGGTCTCCTGACTCCCAGTTTGGGTCTTTCTACTACAAATGAATTTGTGCCCCAGCATTTCTTTGCAGTGTAGTCAGACCATTTTTGCCTGTTCTTTAAACTGGTAACTGATTATCCTGTGCTAAGGAGGATGCAGTGAAGGAGGAGTACTACAAGATAAATGCTCTGACTGAAAACAGCAACCCTCAGTTCCCTGGGGTGATGGAAGCCAAAGGTAACTTCCAAGTATCAGGAAATCCACATGGGAAACCATCCAAATGGAACACATTTTATCATAATCCTTGTGGTCCAAAGGGGAATACCAGAGCATGTGGAAAGATCAGTTTGGCTTTATCAGCAGTAGAAATTCTATCTATTGTCTATGTCAGAAAGCTTTTGAACAGTCTTGGTGTAGAAACAGTTTAAAAATAGAATCTGTGCCATGAAATCATCAGCAATATAGGCAATAATATGGGCAGATTTATATAATTAAAAATAAAGTCATTAAATATAACAAAATGTACATTCTTTGATATATTTTGGTCTGTAGGACCTTTAAAAAAAATTCATCAAAGACAGGCTACAATCCAGTGGTGGCAATATGTTTATCCAGGCTATTTCATTCCATTACATCAGAGGTTGCTGCAGATGGAACCAGTCAATGCCCAAGGTGGCCTGTAAAAGGCACAAGAGATACTTAAGAGAGTAGGAAAAGCAGATGGAGAATCAAAAAGGAAGGAAGGAAGAAAGAGGAAACAATCTAAAATAGGAGTAAGAGGGAAAAAAGAGAGAAGTCAAGGAAATAATAAAAGAGAAACGAATAGAGATATATGTGGTAGGCAGTTCATTGCTTCAAGAGAATTTATCTCATCCTGCTTTATATATTCTCTCTCCGTTTTCAACACCACCATAATCCAACATTTTATTGCAGAAGAAATAATGTTTGTTGTAAAAAATTAGAAAATATAGAAAAGCAAAAAGAAAATTAACATTAGCTATAATTCCACCATCTAGATTAAATCACTGTCAACATGTCAGTCAATAACATTGTCATCTTATTTTCAAAACATTTTCTTTTTACAAAAATGGAATCATACTACCTTTATTTCTTTGTAGCCTGATTTTTTTCACAGAAATCATTATATTTTTCTACCTCAAAAATATATACTTTTAAAATATTTTATTATTACTTTTTTAAAGTTTATTTATTTTGAGAGAGAGTGCCTGTGTGTGCACACTTATCCGTGCAAGAGAGGGAGGGGCAGAGAGAGAGAGGGAGAGTGCGAATCCCAAGCAGGCTCCACTCTGATAGTGTTGAAAGCGTGAAGCCCTATGTGTGGAGCCCGAAGTGGGGCTCAATCTCATGAACTGGTGAGATCATGACCTGACCTGAAATAGAGAGTCGGATGCTTACCCAACTGAGCCAGCCAGGTGCTCCTAAAATATTTGAAATATTTGCCTGCATCGTAATGTAATTTCATAAGAATTTGATCTACAGTACACGTTATGAATTTTTGCTACTTTACTTTTACTTTGTTACCATGTTTGTAAAATCTCAGAATTTCTAATGTAAATACTTTTTGAGGGAAGAAAAGAATTATTTGTGGGTACTAAGGCTAGAAATAAATGAATTATATGCTGAAGTCCTGTACTAGACTGTGCTGAAGGAGATTGGAAGCCTATTTGGGGAAAGAGGAATATTATTATTCCTTACTATGTAATAGATGTGTTTGAAAGAAGTTGTGTGTCCATCAGAAAAACCACATTATTATTTGAGAAGCTTTTTGAAGAAAATGCAGAAGCATGCACTGGCAAAGCAAACATTTATCATCTACTTGCAACTTATAATAATAGGGAAAAATAACAAAGTCTTAATTATGAAGTGATTATACAGCTTTTCATTGATTTCAGAAACTCTTATGCTGCACCAGGTCTTTACAATGTTCCCTGATATTTCAGATCCACAGTTATTTGTTGCTAGTAACTCACATTTACCTTCTAGAGAGATGTGATTTAGAGAAATGTGGGTTGTACTCAGGGAAGGGCATCTAACTTGACTTTCACCGGCTAATTCAGCGACTGCTTTAAGTGATTTGTATTTTCCAAAGTGATTATCTCAGCTGGTATTTCAAAATATAATCTAAATCCTTCTGTTAGTAATAAATCCACAGAAATCCATAAAACCTAAAGTGTTTCATGTTATTATTATTATCAAACATTCATTGAGCTTTCTGACTATGTTCCAGGTATTGTATAGGGCCAAATGTTCATTTGCGATTCTTACCTAGAGGGGCTCACAGTCCAAATTTGGCCTAAAGAGAGCAGGAATAAGAGATATTTACAAAAAATTATGTTCTTGTGGTTAGTCAATGAATACAATTTCCTGTTTCTCACTGTAATAATGATTTGTGAATGACAGTGGTAACAATCTCAAAGAGAATTCCGTTAGCAACCTCTGCAATTATTTTTTAGCTTTGTGGGGTTAACCTTATTGGGGTTGATTAAATTCAAGCTGTGATATTTCATAAAAACTCAATGGAGGGTCCAGATGGCCCAATAATACCTCCTTTTGTGAGAGAAAATAACTTGAAGATTTTTGTCTAAGGTATTTGTGCTGGTGGGACCTGAATGAATTGTTATACCTTTAAAAGGAGTCTGCATTACAAATAATTTTTATAAAATACTAATTATTAAAAAACAGAATTCTGCTTTCACCATTTCAGTTATGTTCTAGGACCAGAGTGGCAAGAACATGACATTTTGAAACTAGACTCTGATACCATCTTTGGGATTTCAGTCTGAAAATACAATTCTGGAAAATCAACAGAACAAGGCTCTGTGGAACAAAATGCCAGGAAGGTCAATGCATTACATTCCTACTGTTCCAGTCCCATGCTCACAATTACCTTAACTCTTGTCAAAATATTTTCTACAGTAACAGCCAAGACATAATTAGCACCTTTTCTTCATGCTGAAAATATCATTGGTAGCCATAAAACATAAATACATTTGGAGAAAGCCTTTCAGCACCAAACTCAGCAAATGGTTACAGGGGTTATTGGGTATATCACGATTTGCCTACTAGTGGGAATAGCACCCCATCTTACTCTGGCTTCTGTTTGTCTGGAAGTTCTACCTGTATGAGACAGGGAGAAAGAGAGAACTTTCTCTTTCAAAGTGGGGGTTGGTGGGAGGTGGAAATGAGTTATGAAGTTCAACAGGAAATTACACAATAGACAATCATTCAGTGCTTTAATTATTTGGTTAATTTTCCTTCCTTATTCTCCAACTTCTTTGTGTATTTTGTGTGTAATTAGGCGACATTGTGAAGTAGTTTGTTCTTCAAACTACTTTGCCTGTCTTGTATCAGAAGGGCAAAAGGTATTGGTCAATTTTGTCATGAATGCAAAGGCCCTTTATTTGGCTTTTTGTATGTTCTTGGTGGAGGCTACAAAAGCGAAAGTTGTTATGATCAGAGATTTCCAGCAGGGGGTGCAGCCGCTTCTATAGGGTAAGTTCTTTTGAAGCCAAATCACATCAAACATCTGAATATTGCAGATGGTAGAGCTGGAATTTTGATAACATTTATGGCTGTCTTCTCTTTTGATCCTAGAAAAACCATGCATATTAATATTTTGTTAGGATATGTTAAAGAACTAGAAATTTGTGGAGAATATTTAGATTAAAAACCTAAAATGCCTGACTGAAATCTTATTCTGCTAATTTTTTCAAAGTAAATGACAAACAAAGCTTCGGGTAATTTTAATTATCCAGTAGAGTGGAGTAAGTGGTTAAATTTTTTATTTTAGATAAGAAGAGTAGATGGTCTGAGAGAGCTTGGTAATATTTACTCATCTCTCTCTCGTGTGCATGTGCAAAGAATAAACCACTTATTTTCTCAAAATTTCTCCTTTGGGTGGGGAGGGTGAGTGTTTAAAGCTATTTATCTGAAGGCCTGGCTCCTGATAAACTTTAGGAGATGCCATCTTATTCTTTGTCTTTTATTTTTTCCTCTTTATTGCCTTTTATTTGTAGATATCTAAGCATTTTCAGCCATAGGACTTTGGCCCCCAATCCTCATGTTCAGATTTTTATTTGTACAGAAAACTATATGCTTCATTTTTTGAGAAGAGTAATATAAAAACAATAAAAATCTGTTAACTTTTTCATAATAGTAAGCAGTTTTAGACTATGTATTAATAAGGAGCAAAGTTCTAAACTTCTATACCCCTTAAATCAAGATGGATGATGGACTAATAGTATTGTCAGCTCTGAAAATTATCCTTTGAAAACTATGGCTATGTTTGTTTGTTTGCTACATTTTCTGGGTCTTCATTATGAGATAATGAGATTTCAAGTCTTTTTTTCCCTCCAGAATCAGGTCTTGATTCTTTAGTATCATGTCCTGTTTTAAAGGAAACATCATCATATAAAGAAGGTATAATTTTCACCTTCTTTATATGATGATGTTTCCTTTAAAAGCCCTGATTTATTTGACTTTGGTTTATGTTGATACATGTCCATGGTTAGGACATTTCTGATTATTTAGGGAGTAGTTTTTTAAGTATCTTTCAGGTGGACACCTTATAACACTTAACATTTCAGAGTCAAAGTTGTGACTCTGAATCAGCTTACTGTATTTTTAAGGACTCTTAGTACAAAGGTCATTAAATGCATTTAAATGCATGAACTCTCCTACCTGTACAAGTGGTATGGGTACTTTAGGGCATCAGTACCTCACTTTGATGGTTCCACTCCCTTTCCCCAATTTATTCCTCTTCTTTTTCTCCTTTCCTCCCCTCTATATTTACTTTAATTGTAAGTTTTCTTTTGCATCCTTCCCTGTGCATGGTTTGATAGAAAATAAGTACCTACAGTCCTTAACTACTTAACATCTTTGGCAGCATTCAAATGCAAGAAAGTGGCTACAGTAAGGAATTTTAGTGATGCCTTTTTACAGTTAGGGAGTAAGAGACAGAGGAATTAAACACCTCTCTTCTGCTTTGTCTATTAAGTTTACCTTTGAGAAATAATGCAGAGTAGAGGGGCAAGGGTGTGAACAAACTTGTGTTGGAATACTGGAATAGATTTACTGACAAATTTTGTAATTTTTACGAAAAGGCACTTTTGTTTTTCTGGTTTAGTAACAGACCATAAATGTACTTCTGGTTGGCAGCAGCTGCATCATTATAACACAAAAAAGCAACCTTGGCTACCTCCAGTACCTTATGTAAGAAATAAAGAGTAACTTGAATTTAAAAGACTTTTTAAATGTTAACTTTACTGATGATTAACTGTTTTCAGCGTAGAAAACAAATCTTCCCCCAAGAGAAATTCTCCCCCAAATTACTTCTTTCAGACTTAACAAATTGGGGTAGATTCATGTTTTTGCTCATTTTTTATCTGCTGGCAACTATTTTCAGATCTCTAAGATTCTGATGACCTTGGGAAAGTCGCAGGACTTCAGTTTCTTCAATGGGTAAAAGGAAAGCCATTTTCCTACTGTTCGTCCTTTCTCCACCTTTCAGTACCAATGCCCGGAAGAGAAATACATAGAAAGCCCAGGGCACCCCCAAACTTGTAAAATTTCTGTAAGCTTAAAAAAATATTGAATATACTTAAGGCTGTATAATAGAAGCCTGGTGGCCGATGTTTCCTAAGATTGGGCTGGTAGTGTTGTGGAGCTGGCGTCTTTGGGGCCACCTTAAACCCCTAAATCTTGGTATCTCGCTCAACTTCCATTAAGAATGGAATAAACCACGGGCCTGTGCGCCTCTGCCATGTCGATGGAGAATGGGATTCTTGCTCCCATGGAGTTCTGCCTTCTGGGTGAGTATGGCACCAGGTCCCGGGCGGGTGATGTCTGTAGTAAGCGAGCGATCCCCAGACAGGAAACTGGCTGCACATGCAGAAGTATCCATGCGAGCAGGTCCCCGCCAACGTGTTAGGGCGCATATTTTCCTCTCTTCAATTCTTTAATGCTCTGAGACCGTAGGGGAATTTACCGAAAATCTTTCAGTGCCCGTGCGATGTTTTGCAACGGCTAACACGGTATCAGGTTCTTTTGCAGTACTGTGGTTTGCTCTCAGTTTCAGCCAGAAACCGGAACAGAAGGAAAGGGAGAACGCAGGGAAGGCTCGGAGACTACCGCGCTCAGGGCTGCATGGTCTGCAGCTTCTAAAGCGTGGAGGATGGGACGGAGGAGGAGAATACGGAGAAAGGGGAAAGCGGAGGAAAAATACCCACGCCAATGGGTAAAAGGGAAAAGGTGAGAAGGAATAGAGTAGGAGAGGGAACCAATGGGTGGGAGAGGCGGAGGAAGAAGGGGGAGGGGCAGAAGCCAATCGAGGAGCCCGGACGCGAGCGAGGACGCGGCCCCGCGCTTGCTCCCCTCCCTCCGGCCCAAGCGCTCGCGCCTTCCCAGGCTCCCCGGAGACGAGGGCAGGGGCGGGGCCCAGCCGGGCGCGCGGCGCGGGAGGCGCCGCGAGGTGAGGGCGGCGGGGGCGGGGAATTGTGGGGAGGGCGGTGCGGGTACGCGCGCGCGCGCGCCCCGTCGAGGCTGCGCCGCCGCTCCGCCCCCGGCCGGGTGTGTGGCTGCGCGCGCGCGCGTGCGTTCCGGCGGTGCGCGCCGGGAGAGATGCTGAGGTAAAGTTCGGGAGAGAGGGAGAGAGATCCGTCAGCGCGAGGGAGCCCGAGTGGCCGCCATTACTGAGCCCGGCGCGGCGGCGGGCACTGGGGAAGGGGGGAGGGACGGGGCCGCCGCTGGTGGCGGGAGGGAGGGAGGGAGGGTGGGTTACCCGGCAGCGGGAGCTGTAAGGCTTAAGGTTTCGGGGCGTGTGTGTTGGGGAGGGCGGGGGGAGGTGGCTGAGGGGACGCGGCGCTGGGTGAGCGCGCCGGGGAAGAGAGGCGAGCAGAGAGTGGAGGAGGAGGCGGCGGCGGCGGGAGCGCTCCCCAGGAATGTCGCTGCCGCCGCCACCGCCGGGGCCGCTGCCGTTGAGGAGGAGACGGAGGAGACCCACGGTGTTAGGTAGGACCTTGCCATCTCAGCCCCTCCGGGCCTGCCCGCTCGCCCCCTCCCCGACCGGGACCCTCCCGCCACCGGCTGCCCCGCTCGGTCGCCGCCGCCGGTTGTAACCAGTTCAAGGCGCTGGGGCCCCGCAGCCACGGAGGGGAGCCTGGCGCCGCGCTCGGTCCTCGCAGGCCGAGCGGGGAGCGGTTGCCGCGGGGGGGGATACGGTCGGCGTGAAGGGCAGAGAGGCCGGGGGAGGGGGCGCTTTCTCCACAGGTGACGCGGCCGGGGTCGCTGGAGGCCTGGTTGTGGCCGGGGATCGCGCCGGCCCCGCCAGGCGTCCGCTCTCGCCCGCCGCCCTCACTTGCCCTGCTCTCCGATGGTACGTGGGGAGGGAAGGTGGCGGTGTCTGTTGGCTGGGTTGCTGCTGTTAACGAGTTCCACCTGGAAGGGGGAGCGGGGGGGGGGGGTGGGCGCATATTCACGGAAACACAATCTTCATTGCAAACTTAAGCGCTTTTCAGGGGGATCGGCCCTTTCACTTTTCCCCGATCTCCCCCACTCCTCCCTGGGTTCTGTTCACCAATTTCCCATCTGCTGCGAAAGCTCGGGCAAGGGTGTGAGAAGTTGCACTGCGCAACCAAAACACGGGAGTCTTCTGGGTTGACTGCGTCCGGCTTGAGGCTTTGATACTGAGTGCTTGCTAGAATAACCTTTGGATTCTTCCTCTGTTTCCACTAAAGAAAAGTATCGGGGTGGGGGTGGGGAACCGCGCGGGAGCGCGCGCGCACTTATCCACACATAAATACTCACTCCCTCACACCCTCCCTCTTCAGCGTTATTAGAAATGCAAGTGAGGTGGAGGCTGTGGGTGTAGCTGACGCCGAAAGGTGCTCGGAAGTAAAGGCAAACTATTGGGACGTTTGGTAAAATTCCGACAAAGTTGTAGGGAGACGCTTATACTTTTGCCATACGATAGAAATCCAGTTTTGGCTCATGCTTAATAAATGGGAATTTTAAGTGTTTTAAGTCTCGACCAAAATAGACCTACGTACGCCCGTTTTTAAGTTTAAATTCCTAAATATAATTTGCCTTTTTCTTTGTGATAGATAGGAAACGATGTCATTTTTTAAAACTACTCAGTTGTAAAACGGTGGAATACGTCGTTGTATTTACTGGTATTTGCTTATGCTGCCTTCTACAGGTGTGTGTGTGTGTGTGTGTGTGTGTGTGTGTGTGTGTGTGTGAGTGTGAGGGGTTTGCCGGCTTCACCTAAAACACCCAAAATCAGTACTCAGTTTGAAAGTATATGGTGGTGGTGGGGGGGGGGGGCGGAGGAGTTATTTGCATTGAATTCATTTGTATTCACTTCTGGAAATATTTCTCAAAATCTTCGTTTAAAATGGTTCTTTTCACAAAAATTTGATCCAGATGCAACATTTGGAAAAATATTTGGTTAAGATATATTAGTAAAATGTGTTTTGGAGATGTTTTACTGCCAATTTCACTTGACTTCACTATGATAAAACTGTATTCTTAATGAGTATTTTTAGATATACATACCATATAGGTAATCTACTACTAGACAGTTGCCAAATTAAGGTTTTATTTCCATTTTAAATTGCTTTCTCATTTTTGGCTCTTTCAAATTGACCCACATTTCCCATATGTGTAGTAGAGCAGAGGAAGAGAGTGTTAAGTGTGGATCACTAAAAAACTTGCACAGGCCTTGGAGCACTTTATGAGACTAAACGTACATGATTGAAAATCTGCGTATACCTATGTATTTAACTTTCAAGAAATAGCACTATTGATCTGACTGACTTAAAGCAGTCTTTAGTTAGAAGGACACAGATGACTAGATGACAATTGATTTGGTTGTCATGTGTAGGCTACATTTTTTTAATCCACCTTAGCATATATTATTTTACCATTCTTTGTATATGTTAGTTATAAGAGCATTGGGGAATGGATCAGTTATACTTTGCTATAAGAAAGAATTGTTGCAGAATTCTGATATGTTTGTAATTTTTTAGTACCCCACTCCCATTTAAATTACTTTAGGGGTTGTTTTTGCTTTTGTTTTGTTTTTAAGGAGAGTGTGCAAGCGGAGGAGAGGGGCAGAGGGAGAGAGAGAAAGTCATAAGCAGGCTTCACACTAAGCTCAAAGCCAGACTTGGGACTCCATGCCACGACCCTGGGTCGTGACCTGAGCCGAAATCAGGAGTTGGATGCTCAGCCGACTGAGCCACCCAGGTGCCCCACTTTAGCAATTTAAAAAATGTATTCCAAAATTAATATCTTAATTCTGTCACATCTGTAAAATGTTTTAAGCCCCATACTTTTTTTTTTTTTTTTTTTTTTTTCCTGTTGTAAAGCAGAGTTAGTACACTTAACCCTTTTGGAGAAAACAAATTATTTTGACCTTGAAAATTAAGATTTTTTTTTTTGAGGAATAAAATACTGTGTTTGCATTCCTTTTTTGGAAGTTGTGGTACAGCTTAGAATAATAGTTTTTAACTCATTTTTTTAATACTGAAGGAAAAGTTATGTCTCAGGAAGACTACTAAGCTTTTTCAACATTAGCAGGACTTCAGGTAAGTATTGCCTTTAGTATTCCTCACTTAAGTATGAAATGGCTTTTTTTCTTGGCAATTTTCTTGATAGCTACAGAGTAAGTTTCATTTGTTGCAACTTCAGGTTCCTTAGAAATTTTAAAAAGTATTAGAGCTGTAAGACCCATGATTTTTTTCTTCGCATACAAGAAGGTATGCAGAGAATATAATTGACTCAGGTGTTCTGCTTTAGTAGTATCGATGTTTCTAAAAAATGTTTGTAAAATACATTTAAAGTACACTAAGAAAATTTGGTTTTCTAAGAATGGTGAAGAAACCTTGATAAAGTCATTCATCATATGGTGACTTGAGTAAGCAAGCTTCTATTTGTTTAAATGCAGGTTGTAGTTAATCATTTTATCAAACCAGGAAAAACCATATTAGAAATTTAAAAAGTTCAGTGCTAAAAATATTAAGTATGAACTTTAACTCAATTGGTTTTAAAACTCTGGTACTTGAACCCCTTATGGATTTTTCCTGGATGGCATGAGACCTCCTTTGACAACCCACCCTCCCAAACCACAGTCACTTCTATTTTTGGTAAATCTATTGTACTTAAATATGAAAATTCCTTTGAAAAAAGAAATCTATGTGTAAAAGAAGGCCTTTGATTTGTTATTCATTAATTCATATTATCTTTATTTAGCATTTGCTGTGCGCCTGGCCTTGAGGATACCAAGATAAATTAGAGATTGTGTAGCTTGAGCTTTAGTTGACAAGGTAGTAACTATAAAGGAGTAAATACGTACAAGTACTAAGAGATGCAGAAAAGAGAACAACTCTTTCTATCGGGGTCTCTTTGGGAATAGTATACAGAAGAATTAATCATTTGAATTTGGATATATTAACTGCAAATAGAAGTTTGAGATGGTAAGCAAGGTTGATTTTTTTTTTCCCCCCTGTATTTTGGAGGTTGCCTGTCTACAATACTTAGATTTGCAGTAAAAATAGATTATTAATGTTTGGTCATGTCTTTGTGTTGGACTCCTTAGAACTATTACTTGGGAATAAGAGTTATGAATAACTTTATAATTTTAGGGTTAAAATATGACCCGCATGTGTCTCTTGGTTAGATTCTAGAGCTTTCATCATGAAGAGTTAATGGTAAAAGTGAATTTTGATTTTTCTAGCTTCATATTAGATTTAGCATATTTTATTCCTGAACAATAATTTATTGAGCAGCTATGGCACTGTAAGTGATACAAGGAAATATAAAATATTACTCCCTTAAAAGAGCTTATAGCTTTGGTGGAAAGAGAGCTGGACAATTTAGCAATGGTTAGATGCCAGCTCAACATAGAGTAGAAGGAGCCATATAGAAGGCAGGACATACTGATTTAAAAATCAGTGTAAAGGAATTAGATAAAAAAGATAAGATTTGGAAATAGAAGAGGATTGGAATAAGGAAAAAACAACTAGATAAGTTAATGACCTTGTAGACCAAAAGCACAGGGAAGTGAGGATAGGTTGGCAGGTGAGAGGAAAATATAAGGTAAAAATGTAAGAGCATCAGTTTGTACCTTTTGAGGAAAACTGAAAGATGTGGGGAAAAGTTAATAGGTTAGATAGAAGGTTAATAGAAGGAGTGATGGGGAAAGAAACAATTTTTGTGTTACTATTTATCCTCTTTGCTGTATTTGGCATTACCAGCAGCCTTGAAAGAAGTTGTACATTGGTTCTGATGGTTTGTTAGTTCTCTTCCCGTTTATCATGTGTTCTTCCTGATCCAAAATTTTGTTTCTTTCCATACTTAACTTTTCAAAGCCAAATAATAGCTCTTTTTATTTACTTATTTTTATTTTGGTTGACAGTTTATAGAACTAGTGGAAAATTAACATTCCTATATGATCTGAGCTTTGAAAAATCCAGATTTGCTACTCTTCTTTGTTGACTAAGTAATTACTTAGATGTTTTTTATAAGAGTAGTAAATGATCTCTTACATAATTTTCTTAAGGTTATGATCTTCAAATTTATGTTGCTAATCTTGATGTTGCCTTATTTCATTTCTTTATTTTGATTTTTCTTCAGAAATACTGTCACCTGAAACTCAAGTGATACTACCGTCTGTTGCTGAAACTGAGTTTTTCATTAAGAAACATTGACTCATTTGTCTTTATTATCATTAGCAGCCAGTCACCAAATTCTTTTTTCTTGGATTGCTCTTTTCATTTCTGTGATAGTTCAGGTGTTTCAAGTCTCCAGTATTTGTCCATCTCTTGGGCTTTGTGCCTCAGCAAATCTAATTTTGTATTCCACTGCTAGTTTATAATGGCTTCTTATTGCTTATTACAAGGTTTAACTCCTGCTTGCCCTTGAAGACCTTCTTATTGTTGTACCTTTAATCTTCAGAAATAAGTGAAATAAGAAATAAGTCTACTTTTCATCATGACAGGTATGCTCAACCACTCCACCCTAATCACACACCTAGAGTTACTTCTTTTTAAAATTCAAATCCAGTCTATTTTTCAGAGTTGCCTCCAGTCCTTTCTCTACTCTGAAACTTAATCTATTCCAGGAGTTTCCAAGTTATGACCCTTGGACCAGATCTGGTCTTTTGCTTCTGTATAATGGCTTTTTACATTTGAAATGGTTAAGAAAACAGTTAAAAGAACAATATGTGTGATAAAGTTATATGAAATTCAAATTTTAGTTCTCAGACACAGCCATGGTCATTCATTGAAGTATGGTCAATGGCTGTTTTTGCGCTATGACCACAGAGTTGGATTGTTCTAACAGACACCGTATGGACGCAAAGCCTAAAATATTTACTGTTTGGCCTTGTGCAGAAAAAGTTTTCCAAACCCTGATCTATTCCAACTTGCACTGATCTTTCATTTTTTTGAATTCCTATCGCACTTACCAATTCTACGGTATAGCACATTGTCTTTGTCTTCTCAGTTATGGTGCTGTAAAGTTTCTTTAAAAACAGTGGAGGAGGTACTTTTAAGCCTCCCCCCCCCCCCCAATATATACCTTCTTTTTAGTCTATACATCTTCCTGAGATTCTTATTCAGCCTCTTAATGTTCCCATCACGGAGAAAATTGTTAAGCCTTATTTAATGTAGTTTGTATCATGAAAATAATGATTTCCCTCTGGTATAGCATTATAATTTTGAATGTGAAATCCCTTCACTTCTCTGTTTTCTCCAAAGCGAGAAGACTCAGACTCTGGAAGGGAGGTGAACATTTTCATAGTGCCAGCTTAGTGGACTTTCCTGCATATACCTTTGTACCCTCAAAACTTCTGACATAAAGCTGAGCAGATAGTGGTAACCACAGTAAATACTTAATGGATTGTTTACATAGGTTGATATAAATCAGGCGACCTTTGGTTCTTCTGTTTTCACCGGAGTGAGGAAATGGTCTAGAAAGAGTTTAGAATAACTTTCATACCAAGGCGTGGGACATAACATGTTGTTAGAGGAAAGTGTCGATTAAATAATAGGGTAGGCAGTAATTCTGTTTGGAAATATTTTAGGTCATTGGTTTTTCAAATATTTTATGCAGTGAAACTTTTTTCAAAGAATAAATATTTGAAATATCAAAAGATAAAAATGAATGAAAACAGAATTATCTTTACTGAGTAGGGCTTGGGGAGGGAGCTCCAGAGTACTGCCTACTTGGACCCTCCTGGAAATACTTCCATTGAGCCTTCAGGCTTGCCTAATTTGTGTTAACCAGCAAACTGTTGGTCTTGGACAAATCTGGACTTTTTATATTAGAATATTATGCTATACTAATAGACCTAGGGCCCATAGCATTGTGCAATTTTTGTTAATTTTGACTACAAATACGACTTCAGTGGTTTAGGATCTGAGTTTGGAGACTGACCCAATTACTCATCAAATATTTGAGCAGCCAGTTTGTGTCAGGCACTGTTTAGGGTGTTGGGAATGTGGTAAAAACAACAGCAACAAAATCTCCATTCTAACGTAGTTTAATCCTAAATCCTAACCAGGATATGCTTCCAGGTTATTTAGTCACTACATAAATTGTTGAAATTTTTAATAGATTCTCTTCATTCACTTGATTATAATCTTGTGTAAAGACCAATTCATTGGAATGATGTCTTTAGTGTTCCTTTCAACCTTAAGATTATGTGCTTATGTGGTAGAATTCTTGGTCAAAGAAAATGTTGTGGAATATAATTGACTCGTAGTTCTACAAGTATTACATTGTTTAATGACTTAACTATTGTATATGTTAAAATGGCTTTTTCATTTCCTCTTCTAGTTTTTCGCTAATAATAAATTTGTTAATTAATAAATTTGTTACTGAGAATAAGAATTAAGTAATACTGTATCAATATTGTACCATATTCATCTTTAGTAAATCAGTTGATAACTTTTATTAAGCTAGGTTACATCACCTGAGACTGTGAAATATATGACAGTCTTCGGGCTCCGATCTGTCTTTTCTCAAATATTTGATTATGTAAGAGATAACTTTGTTTGACTTAAAGAAGCTGGAGCACGTAATTACAAAGATCCTTCTGTTTAGTTTTGGAAAATGTAATTTCTTATAATATTTCTGATTCTAAAAGTTTCAAAAATTAGGGCTAAATGTATTATAGATCATAGTCTTTATTCTGGTGGCTTAAGTTTTGACTGTTTTTGGAATCTTGAAATAAATGTGCATTTCTTCCATTAGTAGCTTTAGATTAATATATTACAGTGCTTATTCAGTAAACAAATGTGCTTTCCTCTTTTTTTGACCAAAGAATTAAGAACATTTTGATTTTAATATTTATTAGCATTCATGTATTTATTGAGTACTAAGTAGGAGGCACTGTTGGAATCTTGTGGAATATATTGATGAAATAAAGATTTATGCCTTTGTGGATCTTTGTTAAGTCTGGAGTGGGGGTGGGGAGAGGGATAGAGTCTAATGACAAGTAAATAAGTTGCAAGTAAATTAGGAGGCAAGGTGGACTTTGGAAGTTATTAGGAAAAGTAAGTGTAAAGGCAGAGGCATGCTTAGCATGTTAAGAAACTGTGTTAGTGTTCCTCAGTGTATTTAGAGCAGAATGAGTGTGGGAGAATATATGAGAGTAGGTCAAAGAATAAGATAGGTTTGGAGAAGGCAGATCTTATGCCATAGAAAGGATTTGACTTTTAGGAGCCACTGGAGGTTTTCGGACCTAAGAATGGGAAGCTCTGACTTAACGTTTTAAAAGAAACTCTGGCTGCTCTGATAGTGATAGGGGAAGGGGAGCAGGAGTGGAAGCACAGAGATTAATTGGGAAGCCTTGGAATAATCTAGGGCCAGATATGATGGTGGATGGGTCAGATTAGAGCCCTAAATGTAATGAAAAGTGATAAATTCTAGATATATTATGAAGATAGGACCAACAGGAATTTCCTGACATGGTGTAATAACTTAAAAGTGTAAAATAATTAAGATATCACACCTTTTATCTATGAATGCAGAAGTTTTGTGAGAAGATAGAAAACAAAGTTTTAGTTTAAATCCAGAATTACTAAGAATTTATTTTTTTCAGTTTCCTAGATTCCTTGTAGAACTTAAAAAGCTTTTGTTTTTGTTTTTCATGGAAAGGCACTTCATGTTATTAAAACTCGATTAAGAGGAACAAGTTGTGTTTGAATGACTTAGTAAAATATCTTTGAAAACTTAGTTGTATAGATCGCTTCATTTCTGAGACAATTGTAGGGAGCACTCAAGAAGAATATTAGGCAAATAGTTGATCTCTCCCTCCAACTCTCTCATCAACTGTAGCTCCACTGAAGTTAAACATTTTTCGTTAATTTCTGTGAAGATACTTAATCTAAACATTTCCTTGAAATGGTTATAAGGTAAACTTAAAGGCAGAATGAGAAAGAAACTGCATTGCAAACATAAAAAGCAGTAGTCCTGCTTAAGAAAATAAAGATGGGTCATCCAGAGACTCATTTTAACTGGATTGCTTTGAGTAGGTCATTGCTACTTTTGTCTTGGTTCCTTCATGGGTAAAAATATGAGAAAATGAGAACAAGTTATATGAAAGAAAGTCACACCAAAAATCAGAAAGATGTAGGAATCAACATTATCAGATATTACCATTACACATATCTGAAAGGAATTTTCAAATTAAATTGAATAATCTGCATATATATATTAGCCATTAGTTTATTACTGGGAGCACACAAAAAAAGAAAGGATTTTTTTTTTTTTTTTTTTTTTTTTTTTTTTTAAGCACAGAAGAAAAACTGCCTCAGTTGGTTAATGGACAGGAATTTTGACCTGGATGTTGAGGGCCAGAAGGTAATTCATGTAAGTATATACTATCCAGATGTCTGAAATTAAATGCCCTTATAACCTATTACAGTCAACCTCATGAAAGCTATCTTTCTCCCATGAGGTGGTAATACCATACTCACCTAAACAAATAGCAAAATGTTTTGGATGACCGGTGACAGTTTTTTTTTTTCCCCTAGTCTATGGTTTCTCAAACTTTTTTAAAATCTGAAAACATTTTTTATTACTATATTTTATTTTATTTTTTAACATTTATTCTTTTTTTTTTGAGAGAGAGAGAGGGGGAGAATGTGAGTGAGTGGGGGAGGGGCAGAGAGCCAGGGAGACACAGAATCCAAAGCAGTCTCCACACTCTGAGCTGTCAGCACGAACCACGAACCGTGAGATCATGACCTGAGCTGAAGTTAGAAGCTTAATGGACTGAACCACCCAGGCGCCCCTGAAAACATTTTTATTAAATTAGGGCTTTTGAAAAAAAAATTAAAAAAAAAATCTTTTGGGTTAAGTAAACTTCTAAATTAGATAAAGAGTGCACTGCTTTGATGAGAGATTTGGAGGGAGAGAGCAACTATTTGCCCGGTATTATTCTTTCCTACCTGTAGGTGAAAGAATTTTCCATCATTGTTTGAAAATCACTATGGTGACTCATGACATAAAGCTCTGCAGCTGACTTCATAATACCAGCAGGTAGCCTTCTTGAAAGAAGAACATGGATGTTACTTAAGTGTCTAATTGATAGTTTACTGTGAATTTGGTGTGAAAACCATAAATGTCATGTAGAGCTACCTTATTTCTAATTTAAACTTTAATATTCATGATTCAAAGCCTGCCACTATCAAATTTATTAGGATGTGTAGAAGCCTCATTATAAAATTTGATATAATAGTTTTATTTCTCATTAGATAAGAAGCTTTCCATTTTTCACTGACCTGTGAAAGGGTGGTAACTTCATGCCTTCACTCATCTTCTTTTAATTTTAAGACCCTTTTCTTTCTGAAATTTTTATTTTTAATGTTTCTTTATTTTTGAGAGGGAGAGCTCAGGTAGGGGGGCAGAGAGAAGGGGACAGAGGATCCAAATTGGTTCTGTGCTGATAGCAGTGAGCCTCATACAAGGCTCAAACTTGTTAACTGCGAGATCATGACCTGAGCTGAAGTCGGATGCTCAGCCAACTGAGCCACCCAGATGTCCCTGTGAAACTTTTAAAATACATTCTACGATAAGAGTGTTTTCATTTCTGCTTACACTCTATAGCTTAAGATAGAAAGCTACCTCAGTATTTTGAGGTACATGCTGTAGGAGAGCAGAAACGTGTCTGTTAATGTTTGGGTAAGCATATATGAGGAATGAATAGTGACTGTTAAGGCAAGGGATTAGGTTTGTAGTTGAGAATTTTCTATAATACTTAGGTTCATATGACAATGTGCTGTTACTTTTCTGTTAACTTTGTGTCTCTTAAACTGGAAGGCAGGACAGTCTTAACATGCTTTGAATTGCTTAGTTTTCAGAATAGATGTTTGTTTAATAAAGAGCCATATGTAGTGCTAGTGTTTATGCTGTTGAACATGAAAATTCCCCAAAGTAATCACTAGGTAGGTTTTCTTTTGATGTATATTTTAAAGAGTATTGTCTGCAGTTTTCTGCTTTTCTAGTAAGACGAAAGGATTCTATTCCTTGTTTTCGATTTTTTTCTTGTTAGTTATGGAATCATTGTGTTGTTTTCCCAAACTAATTTCCTTTTGCCTTTTTATCACTGTATATAATGTTGTTATCCAGTTCATTCACTGTGTTTTCTTACCAGTAAATACAAATATTCTTTTACACAGTTTAGGTAAAGAAAGTTAAACTTGTGCTAGGTGTAAATACCCAATTTGACCAGATTAAGATTTTTTAAAAGGTTTATTAATGAAAAAGAGTTAATAGGATTGGAGGCACTGCCCCAATTTCTCTTACTTCTAGTTATCATGTACATTGCTGCCAGATAAATTTTTTTAAGTCACAGGTCTGACCAGATCATTTTTTTGAAAAAATCCTTGACAGTTTCACTGGTTCTAAGAATCAAATTAGTAAACAGAACTAATGCTTATTAAAGCCTTTGTTGGCTAGGTGCTTAACATTTAAAAAAATGATTTACTTCTTAAATTTGTGTAGATACACAGCCCCATTTTATAGATGGGGAAAACATGTATCAAAGCAGTTTTGGTTTTACTGTTGTCATAAACTCAAATAGATTTGAAATAACTTTAACTATTTGTGTTGCTTTTTCTACATAGGATTATTTTATTAGGAAAGTGAATCTAGTAAATGCTTTGTTTGAATGTCATATGGCAGATGCTAGTATTTATAGTTGAGGATAATAGAATAAAGTACATGAATACAAAGATCTGAAATTTTACTTTTTAATATTATTTTACCAGAAATGTTAGTCATAATTCTGAATTACAATTTCTGTTACTCATTAGTTGTTAGTATAGTAAATGTACAGTATATTTTGAATAAATGTTTACTTGCATTTGAGGTTAGTGTAGAAGCCAGGTATTTGGGGCAAGTGGTGGTTCTTTTCTTTGTATTTTTTCTCTATGTTCTTTATTTTGTTTGAACTGAAGATAATTTTCACATATGTTGATGTCCAAATGATATATTGCTTTTAATTCAACCTCAAAAGAATGAGGAATCTATAAATAAGATTATTCTAAAAGACTGATTCATTGCTTCCACATAAATAACCTAAATTAAATTGCATGTAGTTCTTCCAGGTTATTTAATGTTGCTAGTGTATCAAATACTTGTAGAAGATTATCTCAAATATATAATCTCCAAATTCTTTAGCTTACTGCTACTTAAAATGTGGTCCATGAGCTTTTTGTAGCTACTCTTAGAGGAAATAAATACAGAAATCAAGAACATTTAGAAATAATTTGACAGTGATGTTATGTCTCTTCAATCTAATAATTGGGGCTTGGATTTTTAAAAAACTGCATTTATTGCATTTTGCAAAATTGAACGTGCAGATATGAAATAAAAATTGATCCTTTGATAGTTTGAGAAACTTTGGTCTGGTTAAATACTCTCAGTATTTGTATTAACTGTCCCATTTCTACTTACCTATTGAAGTGTGTGAATATTTTAAATTTGTTTTTGGGCATAAAATTTTATAGATTTCACAGGAGCATGTTGAAACTTTATGAAAAATTTTATTTAATTCTAACATCTTGCTAAATTTGTATGAAATTCCATTTTAGGGAACAAGTTTTGGGGAATAATGTAATAGGAAGCAGGTTGTTTTGAAAGTTGTGAGGGAGTTGTTAAGGCAACTAGTTGCTTTAGTTATCAGCAAACATACCTCCAGTCACAGAAGGCAGGAAAATTGAGGGAGGGGAAAGGACTAGTTGTTTCTTCAAACGTCTAGGAAGGAATAGAGACAAAACGCACATTTGGTCAGTAGGGGCTTAGTTTAAAGCTTGTGAAACATTAAATTTTGTATGTAATTATTTTAATTATTAGATTTCTCTTAAATTTTGAAGTCCGGTTGCATTTATAATGGTAAATCATAAGCAGTGTTTAATGGTGGTTTCAAACCTAAAATACATGTAACATTAATATCCATAGTGCTTTGTTACGAACATTTGTAGTATGTATATAATTTAATATGTAATTCCTGATTAAGTTTTGTCCTTTTTCTCCTCTTTCTAGGAAGATGATCGTTATGATCTTGAAGACCTTTCTGCATAGAAATGAGGGAAGTACAAAGAACCAAATATAGTTCTGAACTTTCGGATCTGTATTTTGAGATGATTTTATTTTCAGAATGAGAAGTATATCTGGTTATCTTTATGAATGTAGAGACATGAGAAGAGAGTTATGATGGCAAAAAACAAAGAGCCTCGCCCCCCATCCTATACGATCAGTGTAGTTGGACTCTCTGGGACTGAAAAAGACAAAGGTAACTGTGGAGTTGGAAAGTCTTGTTTGTGCAATAGATTTGTACGCTCAAAAGCAGATGAATATTACCCAGAGCATACTTCTGTGCTTAGCACCATTGACTTTGGAGGACGAGTAGTAAACAATGATCACTTTTTGTACTGGGGTGACATAACACAAAATGGTGAAGATGGAGTAGAATGCAAAATTCATGTCATTGAACAAACAGAGTTCATTGATGACCAGACTTTCTTGCCTCATCGGAGTACGAATTTGCAACCATATATAAAACGTGCAGCTGCCTCTAAATTGCAGTCAGCAGAAAAACTAATGTACATTTGCACTGATCAGCTGGGCTTGGAACAAGACTTTGAGCAGAAGCAAATGCCCGAAGGGAAGCTCAATGTAGATGGGTTTTTACTGTGCATTGATGTGAGTCAGGGATGCAATAGGAAGTTTGATGATCAACTTAAATTTGTGAATAATCTTTTTGTCCAACTATCAAAATCAAAAAAGCCTGTAATAATAGCAGCAACTAAATGTGATGAGTGCGTGGATCATTATCTTAGAGAAGTTCAGGCATTTGCTTCAAACAAAAAGAACCTTCTTGTAGTGGAAACATCAGCACGATTTAATGTCAACATCGAGACATGTTTCACTGCACTGGTACAAATGTTGGATAAAACTCGTGGCAAACCTAAAATTATTCCCTATCTGGATGCTTATAAAACACAGCGACAACTTGTTGTCACAGCAACAGATAAGTTTGAAAAACTTGTGCAGACTGTGAGAGATTATCATGCAACTTGGAAAACTGTTAGTAATAAATTAAAAAATCATCCTGATTATGAAGAATACATCAACTTAGAGGGAACAAGAAAGGCCAGAAATACATTCTCAAAACATATAGAACAACTTAAACAAGAACACATAAGAAAAAGGAGAGAAGAATATATAAATACTTTACCAAGAGCTTTTAATACTCTTTTGCCAAACTTAGAAGAGATTGAACATTTGAATTGGTCAGAAGCTTTGAAGTTATTGGAAAAGAGAGCAGACTTTCAGTTATGTTTTGTGGTGCTAGAAAAAACACCTTGGGATGAAACTGACCATATAGACAAAATTAATGATAGACGAATCCCATTTGACCTCCTGAGCACTTTAGAAGCTGAGAAAGTCTATCAGAACCATGTACAACATCTAATATCAGAAAAGAGAAGGGTAGAAATGAAGGAAAAATTCAAAAAGACTTTGGAAAAAATTCAGTTCATTTCACCTGGGCAGCCGTGGGAAGAAGTTATGTGCTTTGTTATGGAGGATGAAGCCTTCAAGTACATCACAGAGGCTGATAGCAAAGAGGTGTATGGTAGGCATCAGCGAGAAATAGTTGAAAAAGCCAAAGAAGAGTTTCAGGAAATGCTTTTTGAGCACTCTGAACTTTTTTATGATTTAGATCTTAATGCAACACCTAGTTCAGATAAAATGAGTGAAATTCATACAGTTTTGAGTGAAGAACCTAGATATAAAGCTTTACAGAAACTTGCACCTGATAGGGAATCTCTTCTACTTAAGCACATAGGGTTTGTTTATCACCCCACTAAAGAAACCTGTCTTAGTGGCCAAAATTGTACAGACATTAAAGTAGAGCAGTTACTTGCCAGTAGTCTTTTGCAGTTGGATCATGGCCGCTTACGGTTGTATCATGATAGTACCAATATAGATAAAGTTAACCTTTTCATTTTAGGGAAGGATGGCCTTGCCCAAGAACTAGCAAATGAGATAAGAACACAATCCACTGATGATGAGTATGCCTTAGATGGAAAAATTTATGAACTTGATCTTCGGCCAGTTGATGCCAAGTCGCCTTACTTCTTAAGTCAATTGTGGACTGCTGCCTTTAAACCACATGGGTGCTTCTGTGTATTTAATTCCATTGAGTCACTGAATTTTATTGGGGAATTTATTGGAAAAATAAGAACTGAAGCTTCTCAGATCAGAAAAGATAAATACATGGCAAATCTTCCATTTACATTAATTCTGGCTAATCAGAGAGATTCCATGAGTAAGAATCTACCAATTCTCAGGCACCAAGGGCAACAGTTGGCAAACAAGTTACAATGTCCTTTTGTAGATGTACCTCCTGGTACATATCCTCGTAAATTTAATGAAACCCAAATAAAGCAGGCTCTAAGAGGAGTATTAGAATCAGTTAAGCATAATTTAGATGTGGTGAGCCCAGTTCCCACCAGTAAGGACGTATCAGAAGCTGACTTGAGAATTGTCATGTGTGCCATGTGTGGTGATCCCTTTAGTGTGGATCTTATTCTTTCACCCTTCCTTGATTCTCATTCTTGTAGTGCTGCTCAAGCTGGACAGAATAATTCCCTAATGCTTGATAAAATCATTGGTGAAAAAAGGAGGCGAATACAGATCACAATATTATCATACCATTCTTCAATTGGGGTAAGGAAAGATGAACTAGTTCATGGGTATATATTAGTTTATTCTGCCAAACGGAAAGCGTCAATGGGAATGCTTCGAGCATTTCTATCAGAAGTTCAAGACACCATTCCTGTACAGCTGGTGGCAGTTACTGACAGCCAAGCGGATTTTTTTGAAAATGAGGCTATCAAGGAGTTAATGACTGAAGGAGAACACATTGCAACTGAGATCACTGCTAAGTTTACAGCACTGTATTCTTTATCTCAATATCATCGACAAACTGAGGTCTTTACACTGTTTTTCAGTGATGTTCTAGAGAAAAAAAATATGATAGAAAATTCCTATTTATCTGATAATACAAGGGAATCAACCCATCAAAGTGAGGATGTTTTTCTACCATCTCCCAGAGACTGTTTCCCCTATAACAACTACCCTGATTCAGATGATGATACAGAAGCACCACCTCCTTATAGTCCGATTGGGGATGATGTACAGTTGCTTCCAACACCTAGTGACCGTTCCAGATACAGATTAGATTTAGAAGGAAATGAATATCCTATTCATAGCACCCCAAACTGTCATGACCATGAACGCAACCATAAAGTGCCTCCACCTATTAAACCTAAACCAGTTGTACCTAAGACAAATGTGAAAAAACTGGATCCAAACCTCTTAAAAACAATTGAAGCTGGTATTGGTAAAAATCCAAGAAAACAGACTTCCCGGGTACCTTTGGCACATCCTGAAGATATGGATCCTTCAGATAACTATGCGGAACCCATTGACACAATTTTCAAACAGAAGGGCTATTCTGATGAGATATATGTTGTCCCAGATGATAGTCAGACTCGCATTATTAAAATTCGAAACTCATTTGTAAATAACACCCAAGGAGATGAAGAAAATGGATTTTCTGATAGAACCTCAAAAAGTCATGGGGAAAGGAGGCCTTCAAAATACAAATATAAATCTAAAACCCTGTTTAGTAAAGCCAAGTCGTACTATAGAAGAACACATTCAGATGCAAGTGATGATGAGGCTTTCACCACTTCTAAAACAAAAAGAAAAGGAAGACATCGTGGAAGTGAAGAAGATCCACTTCTTTCTCCTGTTGAAACTTGGAAAGGTGGTATTGATAATCCTGCAATCACTTCAGACCAGGAATTAGATGATAAGAAAATGAAGAAGAAAACCCACAAAGTAAAAGAAGATAAAAAGGTAAGTTTAACTTATAAAACTTTACTAAACACTAATAATGTTTATGAAGATGTTTGTTTTGCCTTTTAAAATACATATTTTTTAAGGTAACGAATTGAATATCATTGAGAACTTAGGCTGCATTAGGTCATTCGGTAAATAATTAGCTCTTTTTAATGTTTTTAGTATTTTGTGAGGGTGAATTATTTTCATTACTTTTTAAATTGCATTATTTTTTACTTGTGTCTTTAGTGTAGAAGTTTGAATAATTATTCTTCAGTGTAATTATTCTAGGTGAATATGCTTATTTTCCTTTTAGAAACGGAGATATAAGGTGATTTTGCTCTTTTTTTTGTTTTTACGTATCCCATTTATCTTTTTGCCTTCTTGACCTAGCAGTTTTGCAAAATTAATTTGACCTACCAGTATCAAAGATACTAAAATATAATTAATAATTTGTAATATTGGAAATTATTCGCAATTTTGGAATTTACAGTTCCAGGAAGCTTCTTTGTGGATGGTGGTGTAATGCCTAAAGACATACAGAAAGGTTTCTGAAGTTTGAATTGTAATGTTCTGACCAAATAGCAATACAGTATCCATTTTCAGTAGATATTAATTTACCTGATGGTATTAAGCATTAAAAGCTTAAATATGTATGCTATTAAAGTTATAATTAATAATTTTAATTAGATCTTTATCACAGTGGTACCTTAGCATCTTTACTTCCAGTACTCTTTGACTCTTGAGTGTGCATAAACTTTCTTCACATTTTTTATGGTTTTAAGATAGTCTTTCAGGGGCGCCTGGGTGGCGCAGTCGGTTAAGCGTCCGACTTCAGCCAGGTCACAATCTTGCGGTCCGTGAGTTCGAGCCCTGCGTCGGGCTCTGGGCTAATGGCTCAGAGCCTGGAGCCTGTTTCCAATTCTGTGTCTCCCTCTCTCTCTGCCCCTCCCCCGTTAGACTCTGTCTCTCTCTGTCCCAAAAATAAACGTTGGAAAAAAAAAAAGAAAAAAAAAATTAAAAAAAAAAAAAAGATAGTCTTTCAGCAGGCTTTCATTGTCCATGTTGATAATTTTTTCATCAGTTATGTATGTCCATCATCTTCGTACATATTTACAGCAGGTACTCACAACACATGCTACTAGCTAACGATCTTTCATACTCAGCTATTAATTACTAGTTTTTACTATACATTTTATCACCACCAAAAGACTTAAGCATTTTTTCTTATGTTATTAAAACTACTTAATGCATATTAACAAAAATAAAGCATTTACAGCCTTTCCATTTTAAATTGCTTTTGTGTATATGTGTGTTATTTTTCTATTGTTGATCATAAGTTTACTTAGTTGTTTTGGTAACTTTTTTTTTTTAATTTTTTTTTTTTAACGTTTATTTATTTTTGAGACAGAGAGAGACAGAGCGTGAACGGGGGAGGGTTAGAGAGAGAGGGAGACACAGAATCTGAAACAGGTCCCGGGCTCTGAGCTGTCAGCACAGAGCCTGACGCGGGGCTCGAACTCACAGACTGTGAGATCATGACCCGAGCTGAAGTCGGACGCTCAATCGACTGAGCCACCCAGGCGCCCCGGTAACTTTTTATTATAATTTCAACTTGGAGAATAGTTGCAGGAAGGATAAAAGCTTTTGTATATTCTTTACTGAGATTTACCCTCAGGAAGCATTTTGTCCTGCTTCCTTGATCTATTTGATATGTGTGTGTGTATTGAGGTTTATTGTTTTGAGCCCTTTGAGATTAAATTGGAGATGTTGGACTCTTTCTACCATTAAATACTTCATTTTGTGAGAACAAGAACATTCTCTTAAATAGTAACAGTACAGATACCAAAATGAGGAAATTTAATGATGGTGTAGTACTATTATTTAATATACAATCTATGAGCAAACACTTAGGTTTTCAACATCTTTCTCAATAGTTTTCTTTATATTTCCCCATTATTCCTAATTTTTATTTAGTTGCAGTAGTAGTGTATATGTGCTTTTTTATTTTTTTCACTTAGTTATATTTTTCCATATTGCTCCATAGTATTTCAGTTAATACCTTTACTTATTACATTGTTTTCCATTTAACAAATTGGTTTAAAACTGGGTGGCTAGGCTTCTAGGTTTTTAATTTTGCTATCATTTTTTTATTGCAGTGGCCAATTTGCATGAAAGATTGTTCTTTTTCGATTATTTTCTTCTTTAAATGTTTTATTTTTGAGAGAGCATGCAAGTGAGCACGGGGAGGGGCAGAGAGAGAAGGAGACCTAGAATCTGAAGCAGGCTCCAGGTTCTGAGCTGTCAGCACAGAGCCTGATGTGGGGCCCAAACCCACGAACTGTGAGATCATAACCTGAGCTAAAGTCAGACATTTAACATACTGAGCCACCCAGGCACCCCTAGGTCATTTCTTTAGGGTAAAAATGTTCAACAATTGAATTCCAAAGACATAAATGACTCGATATTTATTATTACTATAGTTATTTTAGTGTTAATTTCTTAACTATGAGCACTGTGAGGAAGGAATATACCAAATTTGTATTTATATTCTGAAATTTTAGCACATTACCTGATTTCAGTTAGTTTAGTAATAATATTCCTTGAATTAAATGTTTCTCATACATGATTTGTCTTACATAGTCACTTAATTATACACATGGTCCTTGACTTAGGATGGTTCCAACTAAGATTTTTCAGCTTTATGATAGTGCAAAAGCAGTAGCACATTCAATAGAAACCGTACTTAGAATTTTGAATTTTGGTCTTTTCCTGGGCTAGTGAGATGTAGTACAATATTCTTGTGATGCTGGGCAATGGTAGCAAGCTGCAGCTCCATTCAGCCATGCAGTCAGGAGGGGTAAACAACCATTCTTTGCCCACAAAATCATTCTGTTTTTCACTTTCAGTACAGTATTCAGTACATTTCAGAATATTCATCACTTACTAATAGCATAGTCTTTGTGTTATGTGATTTTGCCCAACTGTAGACTAATGTGTTTTGAGAGCATTTGAGGTTGGATAGGCTAAGCTATGATGTTAGACGTGTGAGGTATATTAAGTGGTTTTTTGATTTAATGATACGTATTTTCAACTTACAATGGGTTGAGCAGGATATAACCCCATCCTAAGTTGAGGAAGTTCAGGAAGATAAGAATTTTACTGAATCTAATATCCAATGTTAATTGATATTATAATTAATACAGGATTTTATTGTTTCTTTTTTAAAGATACATAAAGTAATGGTGGTATTTACATTCACCACATCTTAAAATCACTAAATACAGTAATTTGTCTTTAATTTTTGTTATTATTCCACAGAGAAACATGAGCCTAGGTTCTCTTCTTCTTCACTTGCAATGGTTCATATATTTGCTTCTACTCAGCCTTTTGTATAATGTACCTCTTTTCATTTGGTGTCAGTCTTGTCCTCACTTCTATTGAAGTGGTGCATTGGCTTTGGGTCGTATTTATAATCTGCTTTCAGTTGACTTAACTCACGGTAGTTTGTGCTATTTTAATCTTTAGAGCTATTTTAGAATTTCCTTGTACTTTCATATAACATTGCTTTAGTTTTTAGATTCATGTATTAGAATATTTGAACTCTAAGAAAATTGAAGAAATTCTATTTTAGAAGTTTTTAGGTCTGTAAATAATTTTTAATTTTTTAATTTATCGCTTAAATGTTTAGTTTCTATACCTGTGATCTTAAAAAGATAAACATAGTTTACAGTGAAATTTTACAGAAACAGTGTTGGACCACAGCTATATTTTATGGATTTGTGTGTATATATGCACAGTATATGTCTTAGCTCACTCCAAAGCTAACTTTATATAAGTTATCCATAATATTTTTTTTTTCCAAGCAAGGCTGGAGCACTTTAGTGCAACTTAATTTTCCTAAAAATTATTTTCATTGTGTAAGCTGGACTTGAGTAATTGTTGTCTCATGTTTCAGTTCAGTAAGCATTAGCTAATAACCTGCTAAACACTTAAAGTCTGTGCAGAAAGTTGTTGAAGGATATAAAAAAAAGAACACACATTCCCTTAAAGAGTTTAAATGGTAGTTAGAGAGACCATACCTTGTGCTTGGGGCAGTGTTAAGAAAGTACTACTAGAACAATTTAAGGAAGCATAGTTAAGGGCACATGGTTTGTTGGAGCCAGACTTCTGGGATTTGAATCCAGACTCTGTCATTTACTAGCTGTGTAAGTGTGTAATCATTCTGCACTTCCAACTAGGAAAATGGAGATAAACATATTTCTTGGGACTGCTATGAAAAATCAGTTCATATTTATTTATAGTAGTGCCTGACGCATTAGTAAATTTGTTAAATAAAGTATGTACACTATTTTTTGATAGTGTCACTTACAGGCTGAGCTATTACCCTAGAGTTTATAGTTAATTTCACAAAGCTTCATGAAGAAAGAGGTACGGCACCAGTTTGGGGTATTTTGGTTGGCTTTAAAGAAGGAGAAAAGATTTTAGGTGGGGAAAATCATGTTTACAGAGGCATAAAATTGTTACTAAGTAAGGTGAGAGATGATAGGAAACTGCCCTTATTTGGGGGATATTGTGAAATAAGACTGCATTTATAAAAATCTGCTAAGTTGAAGAGCTAGTTTAAATCCAAAAGCAGTTAGTTAAGCAAGGCCTGAGGAGTAAGGAAAGTTGTGTTGGATTTCAGGTTGCAGATAGGGAAGTGATTGGCCTCACATAGTCTAGGTGGGAAGCTGATGTATATACTCCGTTTATTTTTACTTATTTTTTTAAGTAATCTGTATACCCAAAGTGGAGCTCGAACTTAGAACCCCAGGATCAGGAGTCACGTCATCTACCGACTGAGCTTCCTTACATATTCATTTTTGAAGTTAGAGAGCTACAGAAACCAAATGAGAAGTCAATAAAGCTAAAAGTTGACTCTTTAAGAAGACTAGAAAAGTAGACAAATGTCCTTCAAGATTAATCAGAAAAAAAGAGAAGGCATAATTAAATACTGACAATGAAAAAGGGAACATAATCACAGATAGATTAAAAAATAATAGAACATTGGGGCACCTGGGTAGCTCAGTTGATTAAGTGTCTGACTTCAGCTCAGGTCATCATCTCACAGTTCATGAGTTTGAGCCCTGCGTCGCGCTCTGTGCGAACAGCTCAGAGCCTGGAACCTGCTTCAGATTCTGTGGCTCCTTCTCTCTGCCCCTCTACTGCTCATGCTCTGTTTCTCTGTCTCTTTCAAAAGTAAACATTAAAAAACAAATTTTTTTTTTCAACGTTTATTTATTTTTGGGACAGAGAGAGACGGAGCATGAATGGGGGAGGGGCAGAGAGAGAGGGAGACACAGAATCGGAAACAGGCTCCAGGCTCTGAGCCATCAGCCCAGAGCCTGACGCGGGGCTCGGACTGCCGGACCGCGAGATTGTGACCTGGCTGAAGTCGGACGCTTAACCGACTGCGCCACCCAGGCGCCCCACAAAAGTAAACATTTAAAAAAAAATACTTAAAAAAAAGATAATAGAATACTATCAACAGTTTTATGTCAGCATATTTGAAAGTTTAAACAAAATTAACACAAACTCAGAAAAATACAGACAAGAAAGCTTTGAATAATCCCATAACTATTTTTGTTGTTGTTTTTAAATTTTTTTTTCAACGTTTTTTATTTATTTTTGGGACTGAGAGAGACAGAGCATGAACGGGGGAGGGGCAGAGAGAGAGGGAGACACAGAATTGGAAACAGGCTCCAGGCTCTGAGCCATCAGCCCAGAGCCCGATGCGGGGCTCGAACTCACGGACCGCGAGATCATTACCTGGCTGAAGTCGGACGCTTAACCGACTGCGCCACCCAGGCGCCCCTGTTGTTGTTTTTAAAAGAAGGAGAGTGAACGCAATGGGGGGTGGGGGAGGGAGGGAGAGAGAATCTTAAGCAGGCACCACATCCAGTGCAAACATGATGTAGGGCTCAATCTCACGACTCTGAGATCATGACCTGAGCCAAAGTCAAGAGTCAGACACGTAACCAACTGAGCCACCCAGGCACCCCAGTCCCATAAGTTGTGGAGTAATAGTTTTATCTTGCACAAAAATACCAGGCTCAGATCATTTGATAGGAGACTTTTCAAGGAATGGATGATTTCAGTGTTCTTCAAACTATTCCAGAAAACAGAAAGCAGGAGAATACGTTCATTAATTCATTTTCTTGAAGTCATCTAGTCTTAATTTCAGAATCAGACAAGGATGGTATAAGAAAGGAAAATTATAGTCCTGTTTTGCTTAGGGGAGTGTACATGCAAAAATCCTAAATGAAATACAAATACAGGTCCACAGGCCCTTGACTGCAGTTTTGAAATCCAACAACTTCTGAAAACCAAGTTTTTTGTTTTTGTTATTTTTTTTCAAACTTTGCGACACAATCTGATTTGACCTGCTCTTGGTTGCAGAATCTTATTTGAGGCTATTTTTAATCATTGCTGATCTTATTTAGAGTAAATATCCATACAGTTCACTGCAGAACCGACCCACACTTTAATGGGGTTACATAATTGACAGTTTTTGTACTGTACATTATGGCTAATGACTAAAAACTTCCAAATGCTAAAACATATTTTCCTCAAGGGTTTTAGATAAGGGATTTTGGACATATAATAGCAAAAAACATGCAGCAACAGTGTATGAAAGGCATTTTATTAAATTTAATTCATAGAAAACTATATTATGAATAGATAAGAACCTTAACTTGGAAAAAAGGTTTCTACAAATAAACAATTGAAATCTGCAACAAATATCCTGCAACAAATGCCCTAAATGGGGAAATGGACTCTCTTTTCAACCAGGAACAAGATAATGTACACACTGTCACCACTTTATTCACTATTATGTGCAGGTGCTAGTCAAAGCAATAAAATTAAAAAAAATTAAATGCATGAATATTAGAATGGAGGAAGCAAAATTGTCATTATTGGCTGATGTGATTGTCTATGTAAAAGCCATAAAGGATCTACAAATAAATTAATGGTAGTAGAGGAGTTAACAGAAATAGTTTGAGTAATATCAGTTACCAAAAGTCAATTGCTTCTCTGTATATTGGGAATAAATAGTAAAAATAATTAGAGAAGATACTAGTTACAGAAGCATGGTAGATTATCCAGTGCCTGGGAGTAATTATAACATGTGCACACCACTATGTGGAAAGGTATTGAAAAACAGTGAAAAAGATCTAAATAAATGGGGAACTCTAGTGCTTTCCTGTCCATGAATATAGCATATTATGAAGAAGTCATTGCTTTCAGACTAATCTCTGGATTCAGTGTTTCATTCAGAGTGTCAGGGTTTTTCAGGTTACTTCACACAGTGTTTTTAACCCATGTATGGAAGAGTAAAGAGCCTAGAATAGGACACTTCTTTAAAAAAAAGTTTATTTATTTTTGAGAGATAGCAAGAGAGGGGCGGAAGGAGGGAGGGAGAGAGAGAGAGAGCGAGAAACCCAAGCAGGTTCTGCTTAAACCCATGAATTGTGATATCATTACCTGAGCCGAAATGAAGAGTCAGATGCTTAACTGAGCCACCCAGGTGCTCCTAGAATAGGCCACTTAAGAAGAAAGGCAGAGGTGGAGTGGTTGTGATGGGTGTATGTGCTTATTTTATCAGATAATGTAAAACTTTAGCATGTAAGACTGGTATTGGCACAGAGATAGGCATATTGACCAATAGGATAGAAAAGTACACCTCAAAACATCTAGTCTTCTGTCTTGGAACTGTTATTCCAGTATGGTAGCCAACGGGGCTATTGAAATGTGGCTTATCTGAATTGAGATGTGCTAGTGTAGAGGGTGAGGAAAGGCCTCCCTGAGAAGTGTCATTTTAAGTCAGATATGATGGGTTAATAGGACTTAACTAGTGGAATGGTTGGATGGTTGGAAGACTATTTAATGCTGAATGAATAGAGTGTTCATGTTGTGAGAGGGAATGTGGTATGTTCTTTAAAGAGGTCACTGTAAGTGGTCATTAATCTAAGGAAGGTACTGGCATACTTTCCATAGAGTCAGGTAGTATTTTAGGCTTTGCAGGTAACGTAGCCTCTGTTATAACTGTTCAGATCTGCTGTTGCAGTATAAACACAGGCAGCAGGCTGAATTGCTGACCCTTAGTTCTGTGGGAAAGAGTAGTACAAGGAGAGACTCGCTAGTTGGGACTAGACTTGGACCTTTTTAGCATTGTTAGACATTTCTGTTATTTAGCTTTGAAGTGATACACTAGACAGTGGATGGATTTGAAATCACTTGGTTTCCATGTGGTGAATGGGTTGAGCCATGGAAGACCAGTTAGCATATTACAGTAATCTAAATAAATCATGATGAAAACTTTTGAGTAGTTGGAGTGGGAAGGGAGAATGATGGCAGTGGAGGGAATGAGATGGATTTAAGAGTACCTAAAATCTCTAAGATTTGATGGTGTATTGTTTGGGGAGAAAGAGTGAGAATGGTAAATCAGATAGGAAAGATACCTTCTTGGTGTCTGGCTTATGCAGCTTTAACAGTGTTGATGTTGTTTATGATGTAGAACATTAGAGGTTTACCAGGTTTAGAGTTGGGGAGTGGAAATTATAACTTTGGTTTTAGAGTTCAAGTGGAGATGTTAATTTGGCAGTTAGATGTTCTCACAGGAGAGGTCTGAGTTGGAGATACATATTTAGGACACACTGAAGTAGAGATGGCAGATGAAATTGACCTTGGGGAGTACAGAGGAGCGCCTACCAGAGCCTTGAGGAACTGCCAGTGTTGAATGACTAGTCTTTTGTTCCATTATGGTGGATTAGTTTCTATATTCATTTTTAAATTAAATACTCTTATGAATTCTGAACCCAAGTTTATACATTTCTTTGTTTTTTTTTTCCCCTCTAAGAGGAGAGGTCATTCTGTTTATCTTCGTTCTTTGATTCCAAGATGGGAGCTGTAGTCTTAAAAACCTTTTTTCAGATTCCTTAATACCTAAAAAGTTACGACTTTTGGGCATTAGTGGCATCTAAGGAAGATCTGTTTCTCTTAAAGTGGGCTTATTTGTCATTCCTGCCAATCAAAGAAGGCTTTATGTTTGATCGTCCTTTATTCTCTGCTCCAAAATGAGTTTAGTGTTAGTTATGAAATCAAAACCTTTTAAGACATTTCTTGATTGCAACCATCAGAATTACTTTGTTTATATCATACACATAAATATTTCTCCATAAATGAAATCTCAAAAAACAATACTGTATACATTATTTTGATTTTCTAGTCTATTACAGTGAAATAAAGAGGTGCTGGTTGTGACCTACTGAATTGATTTCATAACTTACAGGTGTTTGAAAAAGTGCTTTAAGACCGTGAACTGAATGAGAAATTTGAGTTGCATTGGTAAAATTGCCAGTTTTTAATACACTTATTCAATGAAATGAGGTATACCTGTGATCAAGCCAGTTTGGTTTTTCTTCAGTATCTATTTCTGTTATGCTAGCTTGACTCAGATCGGAAATAGTAAATTATTTGTTGAATTTTATGGTGCATTAGAGTGAGTTGGTATTTCAGCTTCTTTTAATACTGTTTTTCTGTCTTATTTCCAGGTCCTGAGTCTTTTCATCCTCTTATTTATATTAGTGACTACCAATTCCTCTTTTATTCTCAAATGTTGCTGCTAGTCTATATTCTTCTCGATGTGTTTTACTGCTTCTTTCTTACTAAACCTGATTCTGAGATAATGCCTTAGAAGATTCTGTTGCTTTAACCCTTGTAATACGGTTTGAGGAAGAATACCAAAATAGGCATGTTACCTTTAAAAAAAACCAAAGAGGTAGATGCCTATGTATGTAATGAGTCACAAAATGTTAATTTAATTATTAATAAATAGTGAATTGATACCTGCTATTAATACTTTAGATTCTTTTGAATGTAATGAATCTTAGGTTTAGTTTTTACTTCTGACTTGTAGAATATGTCTTTATTAAACAAAGTACTTCTAAATATACTGTTAATCAAACAGTGGTGGCCAGAATTTTTTTTGATTTATAAATTGTTCATTCCAGATATAAGAATGAGATATATATCTGCATTGAACTGTTTTGTCTGTATCAAAATGCATAAGTTACAGGGTAAGTTTGCCTTTCACTTCTAGTGTGTATCCCTTAACTTGTTGACAGTTAATTTGATGGACTATCAGTGTTCACATCTGAGAAAAACTGAAATTCTTTAAAGAATTTTAATTAAGGCTAAATAAAAATTGGATGCTAAAAAGCTTACTGTAGAAAGAACAATACTTTTAGATCAGATACAGATAGAGTAAGCTTAGACTTTGTTTAATGAGCAAGGTCATTTAACGGAGCCTTGAACTGCTTGGAAGTTTCAGGTTTTCTATTTTATACATATTTTGGGAGAGTACCTTAGTTTTCTTGTTGGCAGAGTACCCATTATATTGATTATTATCTTGCAGATATTCCTTAGGGGAGAGAGAGTATGGGTCACTCTTGTAAAGGTGATATATTCAGAAGAAAGGGAAAGCTGGTTTCCCAGACTCTCCTCAGTCAGCATCTTTTCTAGGCTATGTATCTTGATTTGGGACTGTACCCATTTGTAGCCAGGGAACTCTGGCCGGGAGAATAGAGTTTATGGTACTAAATATAGGCCTGAGCCTTTATCCGTAGAACTTTGGGTGGAGTTGCCTTTCTCCCAAATTGGGTAATTTGTTAAGGGATGAAAACCATAATATCTGTTACAAGGAAGATTTATATCTTGTTTATAATACATTTTTATGGCCTGATACAGTATGTTGACTGTTGTCAGTTGAAGTCAGTATGAGTATGTGGCTTTGTTTTTGTAGTGGTGAAAAAGAACCCTTTATGTGTGTGTGCTTTTTTTTTTTTTAGTAATTACCATTTAGTTTTGACTTAAGGAAACTGTCAATTTATTCAATGAACATCTTATTGAATGCCCACTATGCTTGAGCGCTGTTTGAAGTTAAGGGTACAGGAATGAATTGGTGTGTGGGCTCTGCTGTCAAGGAATTCAGTCTAGTAAAATTTGTTGTTGAAAATTAAACATTTTATACTTACATTGAGATTTAGCAGAACTTATGGTTCTTTAATATTTCCATTCTCATTTGGAAAGCATTTGGTGAGGTGTTCTTTAGTAACCATTTCAATTGCTTTCTTACTGGCTACTGGCTAAATTGGTCTATGCCTGATTATTTACATGAAGTTCCTAAAATTTCTCATAAAGTTGGTGACGTTTCTGGTGCCAGATACATCAATTTATGACATTACGTAGGTGTGGATATATTATGTGAGTATTTCTGTTTATGTTTTACAATTTGCTATTTATTTGTGCTGTCCATTTGACCATGATTTTTAACTTTTCAAATTCATATTGAAAAGTAACTAGATGGATAAGGTTTTTTTTTTAACGTTTGTTTATTTTTGAGAGAACACATAAGTGAGGGAGGGGCAGAGAGACAGAGGGAGACACAAAATCTCAAGTAGGCTCCAGGGTCTGAGCTGTCTGTACAGAGCCTAATGCAGGGCTTGAACCCACAAATTGTGTAATCATAACCCGAGCTGAAGTTGGGATGCTTAACTGATTGAGCCATCCAGGGTCAGCCCCTATATGGGTTAGTTTTTAAAGTATATTTATTTTACTCATGTGTTCTAATGAGGCTTAATTTAAATACTTGTATCATTGGTGTGCTTTTTTTTTTTTTTTTTTTTACTAACTTAGAAGCAAATGGAATGGCACCTGGATTGGTCATTTGGTTAAGTGTCAAACTCTTGATTTTGGTTCAGGTCATGATCTCCCAGTTTGTGAGATTGAGTCCCCAAGCTCCGCGTCAGACTTTGTGCTGTCAGTGTGGATCTTGCTTGTGATTTTGTCTCTCTCTTTCCCTCTGTCCCTCACATATGCTTACTCTTTCTCTCAAAAAATAAATAAATAAATTTAAGAAAATTAAAACGTAAATTTCTCCAGTGTGGCATTCTTTTCAAACTTTTTTTCTTTGCTTTCATAACAGCATATTTTGAATGTTTAGCAAAAACTGGCATAGCACAAATTCTGAAATTTTGTTTTTTAATTTTTTTTAATGTTTATTTTTGAGAGAGAGTGCGAGCAAAGGAGGGATAGAGAAAGAAGGGGGACGCAGAATCTGAAACAGGCTCCAGGCTCTGAACCATCAGCACAGAGCCCAATGTGTGGTTCACACCTGCAAACTGCGAGATCATGACCTGAGCTGAAGTCAGACAGACACTTGTCTGACTGAGCCGCCCAGGCACCCCAGTATTGAAATTACTCTTAATTCTACAGCACACTGATTGTAATTGTTAGAATATGTTAATATATCAAGGAGTCACTTAACTCTGTTAACATAGAAAATTAAAGCTTATAATTTTCTATCCGTGGTCCGTTGTTACTGTTCTAAGACTTACGGGTAATTTTACAGGGCTGTCACTTTTATGTACTCTAAAATTTGGTATACTACAAATTGTCCCACTTTAATCCTAGAAGAGTTATTTCTGTAATAGGTATAGTTTTATGATTTCTAACTCTGATGTTTTCTTGTCATCTCAGCTGATGTTGTAAAGGAGTCCTCGAGTAAAAATGACTTAATTTATGAGTGTGAAAAGAAAAACCCCAAAAGACTGCTTTTTAAAAATAGTAATTTTTGATGTTTCCAATTTTTAAGGACAAAATATAAGTGTAACAAAAGTGATGTGAGTGTATCTAACTTTATCCATGTGGAAGGTAAACTTCGAACATTTTTTATAAAGTAATTGTTTTGAGCTTCAGGGGAATTGTTCTTAACCTTTGAAAATTTGAGGAAAGGTTTGGGTATTTTCCCTGGAAAAATGCACATGCACAAAATTTTAAGGGTTTCATATATTTTCTAAAGCTGTGGACTCTAGCTTAAGAACCTCTGTTGAGGGGCGCCTGGGTGGCTCAGTCGGTTAAGCATCCGACTTCAGCTCAGGTCACGATCTCGCGGTCCGCGAGTTCGAGCCCCGCGTCGGGCTCTGGGCTGATGGCTCAGAGCCTGGAGCCTGCTTCCGATTCTGTGTCTCCCTCTCTCTCTGCCCCTCCCCCGTTCATGCTGTGTCTCTCTCTGTCTCAAAAATAAATAAACGTTAAAAAAAAAAAAATTAAAAAAAAAAAAGAACCTCTGTTGATAATGAGGAAGGAAGAAGACACACTGAAAAATTTATCTATTGATGCTCTGATTGACAATCGTTAGAGTAACAAAGTACCTAACAGATTAGTTGTGAAGCAAAAGAAAAATCAGTGGTTTTAAAAGGAAGTGCTGGGGGTCTTCTGGGGGGCTCAGTCAGTAAGTGTCCCAACTCTTGATTTCGGCTCTGTTCATGATCTTGTGGAGCCTGCTTGGGATTCTCTCTCCCTGTCTGTCTGCCTCTTCCCCGCTTGCTCTTGTGCTTTCTCTCTCAAAATAAATAAAAATTTAAAAATAATGGAGTGGTGGATATAATAGAAAACATATTTTTATGTGAATACAGTTAATAATATGTATTTGAGGAAACTGGGAGGAAAGCCATCCATTATTTCTTTTATTTTATTTTATTTATTTATTTATTTAAATTTTTTTAACGTTTATTTATTTTTGGGACAGAGACACAGCATGAACGGGGGAGGGGCAGAGAGAGAGGGAGACACAGAATCCGAAGCAGGCTCCAGGCTCTGAGCCATCAGCCTAGAGCCTGACGCGGGGCTCGAACTCATGGACCGTGAGATCGTGACCTAAGCTGAAGTCGGACGCCCAACCGACTGAGCCACCCAGGCGTCCCAACCATTATTTCTTTTAAATAGCTAGATGCTTTGCTAGGACCCTCCCCAGATGATTCCATGTTTATTTTTTGGTTGCTGAAGTTGTTAATGGCATTAATAAAATAACTACCAGGTAGATAATTTATATTGAAATGCTTTATAGGAAGATGGCATCTTAGAGATGAATCATTGCTAGAAACCAGTTTGTCTGTTAGTATGAACAAGAACCCAGACCACATTTATTTATCCTCAGTTACTGTCTCTTCCTTCTTTTTGCTGAGTGGTAGCTTAAAGGGTGTGAAAGAGCCTTCACAATATCCCTGATTTCCAAAGTGTGTTTATACTCTGAGCTAGCACCTACAGCTTTTATAGACTTTTTGAAAAAGGATTGAAGAAGCCTTCGGGGAGTCCTGGCTTCCATTTAAGGCTTTTCTTCTCTTTTTCTTTTCTTTTTCTTTTTCCCTTTCCCCTTTTCCCTTTCCCTTTCCCTTTCCCTTTTCCATGCCCAATGTGGGGCTTTGAACTCATGACCTTGAAATCAAGAGCGGACACTTACCTGACTGAGCTGCCCTAAGGCTTCTTTCTTATACTGACGTAAGTGTGTGATATGATATAATACTTACTCCTGTCACCTAATCACTTTGTAGTAGTTTTATCACTTTGTAGTTTTTTTCTTACTACACTGTAAGCTTTTTGAGGAAAGTTCTGATTATCATTCATCTTTGTGTACCTTACAGTACTATTTCTCAATCTTGAGTTACCTATTGACCTTTTTTAAAGTTAAAATTCTCACACTTCCCAGAAGTCTGTCTTTAGCTATCTCCCAAACTTGAGTCCTTCATCCTTGTTTTTATTAGCCTAGCACGATTGTTCTCAACCAGGGTCAGTTTTGCCCTCCAGGGTACATCTGGCAATGTCTGGAAACATTTTTGGCTGTCACAACTGGGGTAGGGAGTTGCTACTGGTAGCTATTGGGTAGAAGCCAGGGATTCTGCTAAACGTCTTAATGTTTGTGGCACTCTCCCACAACAAAGAGTTATACAACCCAAAATGTCAATAATATGGAAGTTGAGAAATCCTGTGTAGCAGAATGTGGTCTTTAAGGAAATTCCTGTGAGATTCTAGAAGTCAGTCATACAAGGCATGTTTGTACCTGCTCTTTATGAAAGGCAAGATTTCCTCATAGGTCATAGATTTTACTTCCCTCTCCTTAACATGATTGGATGAGTGCATTTTCAGGAAGGAGCTACTGTGGGCCAAAGCTACATGCAATTGCTGTTTATCCTACTTAGCTGATCTTTATTCTGCTATAAAATACATTGCTTACATTTCATTGTCCTAGTCTTTAAAAAAAATTTTTAATGTTTATTTTTGAGAGAGATGGAGGGGCAGAAAGAGAGGAAGACACAGAATCCAAAGCAGGCCCCAGGCTCTGAGCTGTCAGCACAGAGCCCAACACGGGGCTCCAATCCACAAACCATGAGATCATGACCTGAGCCGAAGTTGGGCCCTGAACTGACTGAGCTACCCAGGTGCCCCATTGTCCCAGTCTTAAATTTGTCATAATTTCTTACTTGGGTTATTGCAGTAATCTTTTCTTTCTTTTCTTTTCTTTCTTTCTTTTTCTTTTTTTCTTCCAAGAGAGCATGAGCAGGGGAGAGGGGCAGAGAGAGCGAGAATCCCAAAAGGCCCCATGTTTAGCACAGAGCCCAATGTGGGGCTTGATCCCATGACCCTGGGATCATGACCTGAGCTGAAATCGAGTCGGTTGCTGAACCAAATGAGCCACTAATGATCTTTTTCAAAATAGCAATTTTAATATGAGATAATTAATAGGTTGACATGCTCCTATAAAATAATGCCAAAAGATCTCATACACCCTTTGCCCAGTTTCCCACAAATGTAACATCTTGCAAAAATTGTAATACAATATCACAACCAGGGTATTGACATTAATATGATTCACAAATCTTAGTTTTCCCCGAGTTTACTTGTACTGTGTGTGTGTGTGTGTGTGTGTGTGTGTGTGTGTGTGTGTGTGTTTAGTTCTGTGCAGTTATTCACATGGGTAGGTTTGTATATTGACTACTGCAAGGTGCAAAACAGTCTATCACCAACAGATCTCTTCTCTCAATCCTATCCATAACCCCTGGCAACCACTAATTTGTTTTACACTTTCTCATTTCTTAATTTTGCCAGTTCCAGAATATTATATATAAATAGGATCATACCATATGCAACTTTATGGGATTGACCTTTTTTTTTTTTTTTACCATGATTCACTTGAGATTCAGTCAAGTTGTTGCCATAAATCTATAGTTTGTCCTTTTTTTTTTTTTCCTTTTTTTAAAATTTTCCTGAGTAATATTTCCATGGTATGGATATACCACAGTTACTTAACCTGTTGATGGATATATGTTCTTTCTAGTTTTGGGCTATTATGAACAAAGTAGCTTTAAACTGTAAAATTTTATACAAATTTTGTACAAATTTTTATATAAATACAAGTTTTCATTTCTCTGGGATAATGCCCAAGACTTTACACTGGGTCATTTGGTATTTTCATATTTAGTGTTAGGAGAAACTGCCAGCCTATTTGCCAGAGTGGGTGTACCATTTTAGATTCCCATTAGCAGTGTGTGATGGATCCAGTTTTTCCACAGCTTCATTAGCATAGGTGGTACAGTAACTTACATTTCTATGTCTCCTGTTTACCATTGCTTCACAGTGTTGTTTTATGTTGCTTTCTGAGGAATAATACTGAAATAGAAATGCCTAATCTGTCTCTCTGCAAAATATGTTTTGTGGCCTCTGTGTAAAGTTCATATTTCTTAGGGACATACCTGAACCCCTTTGCAGTGTGGTCCTTACCTTCCTTTCTATCCACATTATTTGTGCTGGCACATTCCAGGTGTACTGAAATAGGTGTTAAATAGATGCAAAACAGTAGCTGTCTTAGAGTTATTGTGACAGTTAAGATTATACATGTAATAATACCAAGTACATAGTGTATAGCAGTAAATAATTGGCAGTTTCTAGTGATTTCTGAGTTCTTATGCTGACATATGGTAGGCACCCAAATGTTCAGATGAGAAAGTAAGTGACCTACAGACCAGATTCTTTTCTATATTCCTGAAATATCCCTGAACTTCATCTCTTACTTTTTAAGTTCTGCCTTTTGAAGTCTGAATTTAAGCCTTGCATCCAATTATTTTGACACTTAGTCACATACTATTTTTTATGTGCTGTTAATTAAATGATAGGTAGTTAGATTTGTTTTCTTTATAATAACATATTTCTTGAGAGCATTAACCTTACTTGCAGCAATTTTTGTGTTTTGCACAATACCTAGCATGATGCTATGCACATGGTGCTCAGTTCTTATACACTATTGAAAGTACATCACCTTACATCCAAATGAATTCCTATAGAGTTGGCTGTTTAATTCTTCTTGCAATTTTATGACGTGTAATAATTATTCTGTGCAAATCCTGATTTTATAGCTGAGGTACATGCATATAGTGACTTTTATAAATAGATCTGCGGAATTAGGTATAATGAAACTTTGCATAAACTGGTAAGTACACCAACAAACAGTACTTTGTGTATTTATTAACAAATCTTATATGGTAAAAGCTTTCTCTGGTTCCTGTTTGTAATTTTGTGTGCTTCTGTCAGTGTTTACTGAGCATCTATTTATCATGTACTATCACTGTATTTTGTCAGTACAGGTACCAAAAAAGGGAAAAATGGACAGTTTCTCCATAGTATTTTGGAAGTAATACCAACAGGGCTTCTTGTGCAATTGCTATGGAGAGTAAGGGAAAAGGGAAAAATCAAGATTGACTCCAAGATTTATGGTCTAAACCAGTGGATAGATTTACTGAGATAGTGAAGACTAGGGTGAAAGGTTTCAGACCAAAGGGAATCACGATGTCTGTTTTGTGCTTTTTATGTTTTATGTTAAAATATCTAGGTCGAGATCCCAGTGAAATTATAAAGGTTACATATATGAATCTGGTACTTAGAAGAAAAGTTGTCATTGTCAGGATGTAAGGAGATTTACAGCTAGGGATTAGATGAATTCACCTATGGGTACAGTATAGTCAGGAAAGAATGGGGAGCTCAGAACTGAGTTTGAGTAAACCAGGAAGAGTTGTTGGCAGGTGAAACTGAAAAAGGAATCCTTTGAGCCAACAGTAGTGAAATGGGAGCGAAGAGAGCAAGTGTTTAAAGAAGTAGTCAGGAAAGAATGTTACTTAGAGCTCAACAAGGATGAAGAGAATTGTTTCTTTTTAATTTGGTAGTGTGGAAGTATCTAATCTTAACAAGAAATTACATAGAATGGAAGAGAAAACAGAATGGAAGAGAAAACCGGATGGAAGAATGGGATGTGAAAAATAGTAGATGTAGATGGCATCTCCAAGAAGTTTTGCTGTAAAAGGGAGTAAGACAACTGAAACTAATACATAACACTGTGTGTTAATTAACTGAAATTAACATAACTTAAAAAGCTAAGAAAAAGAAAAGCAGCAAAATTGGGGTAATAGCTAGAAGTTAATGTGGAATCAAAAGGGTTTTCATGTTTGTTTTCAAAGATGACAGGTGGTAGGGGGTACCTGGGTGACTCAGTCAGTTAAGCCTTGACTCGTGATTTGTGCTCAGGTCATGAACTCACCTTTCATGGGTCCTGAGTTAGGCTCCGCCCTGAAGGTGCGGAGCCTATTTGAGGTTCTCTCTCTCCCTCTATCTCTGTCCCTTCCAGGTTCACTCGCTTGCGCGCGCTCTCTCTCTCAAAAATAAATATTAAAAATACATAATTAAAAAAATAAAAATGACAGGTATTAGAGAGTATTTATATGTTCAGAAGAATGACCTGGGGAGGGACAAATGTTATAGAAGAGAATGGGTAGAGAATTAGTGGTAACTCTTTGTATAGTTCAAAGAATTTAGCCTTGAAGACAACTCCAGTGTTAACATTGCTCCTTTAAAAAAAAAAAAAAGTCATTTTCCTGTCCTTTTATTTTCAACTCTTAGGAGATCCTTTGTTTCAATGGCATGTGTGTAATTGGGTTTAATTTTGTACCAAGTCTGAGAGTCTTTTATAGTTAATCTTACTCCATTTATATTTATTTTTGTAAGTTTCAGTTTGCTTTTTTTCTTGTTTCCTATTTTTATTTTACATTAGTAGGGAAAAAAAGGGTAAGAAAGAAAAATGAAGGAACTGTTAGTGTGCCACTTATTTTTGTTATTAAATATATATTGAACCTCTATTTTACTTATCTTTTTTACCTTTCCTAATAGTCTATCATAATATTTTGTCATGCATTAGCACAATTACATGATCTCTTATCTTTTCCCCTTATCTTTTAGAGTATGTTGAGGCTTTTGGTTCTGGCCTATTATCTAGTTATTTTTACATTTTGTAGCTTTAGCCACAGAATTGTAGGTAATGTTTTGTTATATAGCCACACCACTGTAACTTAGAATTAGTTCTGTGTGTTTAACTATATACAGTGTTCATTCTTTTTTCCATAACACAAATTCTTCACATATAAGTTCTTTATTATCAGTGCTATTCATCATGTGTTTTAAGATTTTTCAGGAGTTTGCTATAATTTAAATACTAATTATTACATATTTGAGAACTTTAAAAAAGGTTATTGTTGGTTGTTACGCACATCTGATTTGTCATACTAGCTAAGTAAAGAATTCTTGACAGTCTTTTTCCTGTTAACATTCCTATAGGTGAATCTTCTGACTTCTAGTTTTCCTGAGAACTTTAAAGCTAGCCTGATGTTTTCCCTGTACTGTTGGTTCTTGATTTCTTCTGTCTGGATGTTAAGATTCTTTGAAGCTTACTGAGTTGAATATGATATATCTGTAACTTGATGGTTCATTCCTATTTTTTTACCGTTGTTATTACATGATGAGATCATTTAATTTAATCTACATTGGTGTTCATTATTTCAGAAGAGATCTCAAATCCCTTTGTACTTTCTTTTTTACAGGCACTATACTAGATCTTTGGAGTATGTTGATGAACAGAGCAGATAAAAACCCCTGCCCTTGTTTGGAGCTGAAATTATAGCAGGGGGGCACCAAAAGATATAATAAAAATATAATAAAAATACATGAGTAAAGTATGTAGTGTTGTGGGTAGAAACAGCAGTATAAGGGATTGGGAATACTGGGCAGGAGCTAGAAGACAGGCATTAAAATTACAGTTTGTAATACAGTGTAGGTAGAGGTAGGCCTCATTGAGATGGTAAAGGGAACAGCCAGTATAAGAGTCCTAGGTCAGGAGCAAGCCTGATTTATTAAAACAAGTTAGCCATGTGGATGGAGGAAGGCAGTAAGTGATGAAAAAAGTAGAGGGAAATGAAGTCAGAATATAAGAGACCAAGTTCTCAAGGCATGCAGATTTGTATATGGCTTTATAGGCTGCTGTTTGTGTAGCCACTATCATTCTGGCTGCTTTGTTGAGAATGGTCTGAGAGGATGGTGATAGGACCAGGGGGAATGGATTGAAGCAGTTGATATAATAATCTAGATGTGCGAAGTGATAGCTTTAAGAAATAGTTAGATTCTATATCTAATACATGTGCTTGACAGTTGGAAGTAGAGTATGAGAAAAAAGAGGGATCAAGGCTAAGACCAAGATTTTTATAGCCTGAGTGACTGAAAGGTTGGAATTGTCAGTATCTGAGGGATAAGGCTGCATTTGGGGAACATTTTAAAGAAATCAGAAGTTTAGTTTTGTACATTTTTCTAATGTTTGTTTATTTTTGAGAGAGTGAGCATGTGCACATGGGAGAGGGGCAGAGAGAACAGGGTACAGAGGATCCAAAGCAGGCTTCATGCTGACAGCAGAACTCCAAATTGGAGCTCAAACTCACAAACTGTGAGATGGTCACCTGAGCCTAAGTCAGATGTTTAACTGACTGAGCCACCCTGGTGCTTCTAGATTTGCACATATGAAGAACGATAAGTCTCTTAGAAATTCAAGTGAAGATGTCCAGTAGAATGTTTTAGATGAGTCCAGAGTTCAGGAGAAAGAGCTGAGCTGGAAGTATTTGGGTTATCAGCAATTGGATGACAGTATGAAGAGAGCTGGGACAGATGTTGAGAAAAAAAAGATGGTCAGGGACTGAGGCCTGGGATATTCACAGCATTACAAGGCTGGCTGAAAGGGACCAGCAGAGGAGACAAATAAGGGGAGAGTGAGTGAGGTCATACAGGTGGTGTTCTGAAAGTCCAGTGAAGAGAGTGACTGCTGAAAGGTCAAAGAAGGTGAGAGTTGGGAACTAACTGTTGCAAAACGAAACCTTGATAAGAACAGGTTTATGGAGTACTGAGGGTGATAGACTAATTTGAGTACATAAAAGAGGGAATGAAAGAGGAATTGGAGACCTCTAGTCTATATGACTTCTGCAGAGTTTGTCTGTAAGAGAAAATGGCATTATGGGGCAAATAGGAGAAGATGATTGAGACTTTTTAATGTGAAAGTAGAAGGGGCGCCTCGGTAGCTCCTTCATTTGGGCATCAACTTAGCTCAGGTCATTATGTCATAGTTCGTGTGTTCAAGCCTTGCATGGGGCTCTGTGCTGACAGCTCAGAGTCTGGAGACTGTTTTGATTTCTGTGACTTTCTTTCTGTCTCCCCTGCTCTCTCTCTTTCTCTCAAAAATAAGTAAACATTAAAAAATAAAATACAGTGGAAGCAAGAGTAGTTTTTGGAGTGTGTCGTAGGAGTGATACAGTAGATGAGGGATCTCTGATGATGTTTTTCACTTTATTCTGATCTTTTCAATTGAATCTTCACTAAAGAGGTTTTCATTTCTTTAATGGGTTTTTTTTCTTCAGTTTCTTTACATTTTGCTTCCTCTTGTCTCATTTTCTTGATGTGTTTTTTTGTTTGTTTTCCTTCCAAGAATCCCATCTTAAGAGAGTAGAGAAGACCAGATATTCTTGTTTCCTGGATTCATTCTTTGAAAGCCAAGTTAACTGCTTTTTGCTATTTTTTTTTCCTTTGGTTGGTTGTTTACAAATGAAGCAGTTGAGGCATTATGTTTTTTAAGTGTTATTAATTACAGTAGTTATTTGACAGTGTCGCTTATTAGATGCCCTTCTTTGTTGTGTTGCTGATCTTCGTGAAGCGGGAGCGCAGCTCCTGGAAGAAGCTATTTATATACCGTTTCCTGGTCCTGTTTTCTTACACTAATGATAGTTTTTAATATCTGCTGGACATTTAATTGATAACATTGTTTACATTATTTGTGAATGGGATATTTATTTTATTGCGGACATTCATTTGTAGCAGACATGACATGAGATTTGCCTAAGTGGCCAGAAAAAAAAGATGGTGGGCATTTGCATTTAAGCAGAAATGAGGATATGTGTGACTGTAGTATGAATTAAAAATTGGGTTATCGTAAATTAGATGTTTTCCTGCTGGCGTAATTATTTAATTGGGGCTGCCATTTCTGACAATGCTTCTTTAATAGCTGTGGAAATAAATTAGCAAATAACCATACTCTTTTTTTTCTTGCATTTCAGAGAATCTTGATGGCATTTTTTTTATAGCAATTGTAATCATCTAACCTTAGTTTAACTTAAAACATTCGTTTTTGAATTGGTATAAATTTATCGCTATAGATCAGCAACTCTTAACCAAGGGGTGTATATCAGAATTATGTAAAGTTTTTTAAAATTCACATGTTTTAAAAGAAATCCTTGAATTCTGACGATTAAGAACTATCTCTATTAGAAAAAAGGAATTGTATATATTTTTATTTATCATAAAAGCTAACACAGGAATGTCTAATCCAAAACTTTTTCTGCATAGAATTTTCTTTTATATTCATGTCAGTTAGTAGAAAAATTAGTAAAATCACAGAACTTTTTACCCTTTTTTCCTCCTAATGTATATGAATTAAAACTTGAGCTGTCAGGGCAGTTCTGTGTTAATAAATTATCCCTTTAGAGTTTGCCAGAAATTCCATGCTATAAGACATTTAGCCTTTCATTACCTTAGAGTACTATCCCTGAATCTTGGTATAACTACAGAATTAAATAATTTGCCCTTGAAATTTTACAGACCTTGGGGGATGTTCCCTGAGCATAAGCCACAGAATCAATCTACCTTACTTTGCTTCCTGTCTTCACCCTCCCAATTTCAGTCAAGTATTCAGTGCTTACTAGATGAAGTTTACACTTCATTTTTTCCTCCTTTGTTATGATTCCAAGGATAAGGGGTGGAATATTTTTAGAGTCATCTGAAAGTTTAGATTGATTCCTAAAGGGCAGTATTAAAAAGAGGATTTCTTAAGAATTGACTGGAACATTTAGGATCAACCAACTTACTTTTCTTACAACTGTGTTCTTTAAGTGGCCAAGATGTATTAAGATCTTTGTATCACTTCATTCCTGTTGCTCCTACCATAGGCTAGACATTGCTATTTTCATTAATCTACCTAAGTATAATCTTTTTCATTGTTGTATTAACTCTTTAAAGAAAATACATTCATCTTTGCCTCAGTTTTCAGTTTTCTAATCAAATTTTGCAGCTGATAGTTTGCAGGCTAGAAAAAGGACTCTGCCACTATCCTATCTCATTTTTGAAATTACAGTGTCTTCATTTCCACTTCCTTGCGTAATGTTCTGCTTTGGTGGTGGTGGGAGTGGAAGGATTATTTAAGGAGTAAGGATCTACACTACCGGTGGGTTTAGGTCTTGACCCAGATCAAACACTCCAGTGCTTTCTTGGCAATATCCTAGATACCTAGTTATATTGTATATGATTTGTACACACCAGGTTTGTATATAATCCCTATCACCATTGAGATATAGTACATGTGGATTTAGAAATTGGGTTTCATGAGCTCTGGAAGTTTGCTAGGTGGAACAGCCTAGAATTGAAATGAAGAAAGGACTTAGTTAATTATTTAAGATAGCCAGAGACTTGGAAGAATACATTGGGGGATCCATCCAAAGGAGAGACTCCTCCAGGAGGAATGGGAAATTAAGATGAGGAGTATTGCTTTAGGGATAGAAAGCTCTCCTACGTCTGCCATTCTCCCCTTTTCTGATAAGAAATGTTATGTTTTTATCCTATTTACAAGTCAGTAATGATACTTATGACAAATTTGAATAGATCTATGATTTATAACAGAAAATAAAAGTTCGTAGGTAAACTAAAAAGGGAACAAGGGCTGTCAATAGAAGTGCTCTGACATCTTTGGATTTCTGAAAATTTACTTATCTTCATATATTTTAGAGATTCTCAATGGGGGATGCATAATAGAATTATCTTTGGAGATGCCTGTAGTATCCTACTCCAGAAAAACTGACTCAGAATCTCCTCAGCAATTCTAAACCTCCATAGGTTTTTCAGATGTTCACTTCTTGGTTAAGAACCCATTTTCTCCCAGTGCTATATTGAAGTTAAACTCTAAAAATCAGTATTTCATTTTGTTTTTACTATTGTGAAAATGTTTTATCAGTTACTTAAGAAAACTATTTTAACGTTTAAGATATAGTCAGTACATGGGAAGAAAATGGGAAAATGAGAAAAGACAAATGATGGGACTAAAAGTCATGAAGTTACATAGCTTCATTGTATAATCAATAATTAAAGTTATGTTTTTATAAATATACCTATATGCGAAAAACTCGCTTGGACCTGACCTAAAGACCAAATAGCGTTAGTAAACCACACCTAAACTGAATTGAGCATTGCTCACTTTGAGCTTTTCCTTTGAGTTGGTATTGAAAAATGACCTTTTCTAATTTCCCTACCTATCCAGTTTCCTATTATTTTCTAGAGGGAACATTTTTTTCTAGTCATATTTCCTCTGTTCACTTTTTGTCTCTTTCCGTTGCTCAGGTTGATGCTTCTGGCAGAATTTAACTGAGTCCCATATTGATGGTCATTTAAGTTAGATGTGGCTTTTAAATAAATCTTTTGATACAAAATGTGTATTTACATTGCTTAATACTCACACTATTTTGAAGGAAATTAATTTTAATAGTTTTAACTTGAATATGTTTTCTTATAGCAGAAAAAGAAAACTAAGAACTTCAATCCACCAACACGTAGAAATTGGGAGAGTAATTACTTTGGGATGCCCCTCCAGGATCTGGTGACAGCTGAGAAGCCCATACCACTATTTGTTGAAAAATGTGTGGAATTTATTGAAGATACAGGTAGGATAGAAGTATCATTGCAGAGATTTAATTTAAAATTTCACTTTTGCTATACCAACAGTTTGTCAAATGTTCATGATTCATAAAAGCTAAGTTTTGAAACAGATGTGTAGTTCTCATTAGGATTGATTGTGTTGAGTGTTCACTCTAGACATAACTATCTGATATTTGCAGAAAACTTTGTTCTTAGCCATTAATGCTTTTGTTGGACTTCTCTCTAATAAATGGGTAAGTTGAATGCTAAAATGTTAAACTTCTCTTATCTGGAATTTAGAATAAGTTGATGATTAAATTATGCTACTATTTAATGATAGTTAACGATTTAAACAGATAATTTGAAAGTTTTGAATATTTTTTAAGTCTAGTACTATTTTTATTACCCATTTTACATATGAATATTTGTTTTAAATTTCGTAGCAATATTTATAAACGTATGAAAGACTGCTGATTTGAGATGTTACCATTTGTTAGCAGCACTAGCTCTATGTGGTTTATATGCTGTAGTTTTAAATATTTTTTGAGAGAGAAAGAGAGAATGGGAGTGGGGAGGGTCAGGGAGAGAGGGGGACAGAAGATCTGAACCGGGTTCTGCGCTGACCCCAGCAAGCCAGATGCAGGGCTTGAACTCAGGAGGGACTGTAGAGATTAAGACCTGAGCTGAAGTCAGGTGTGTGCAGATATCCTCGCTATTTTATTTTTTTGTTTTTGTTTTTAATTTTTTTATATCCTCACTATTTTAAAAACAAGCCTGTGTTACGTTTACTTTGCCCAATGTAAACTATTAGCTGAGGGTTGGAGTAGTCTAAAGTTGAGGAATAAAGGTAGAATATTATCATGTTTATTTGCATTTAAAGTGAACATGAGTTAATCATGAAACCTCAGTAATTGACTGGAGTATAAAATTGGATGGTTTGAAAACATGAACTAATCCCATCTTAGCTTTATTTGTTCTTAATGATCTTCTTTGATAAATAAGCATTGTTTAAAGACAAAACTAGGATGTCTGACCTATCTAAAATGTCAGGCTCATTTTTACTTCAGTGTATATTTTAGCCTTTTTAGTCTGATTATTAGCTAAGTTCTATACTAATTGGGTTGTCTGGTGAGAAATGCTGACTTCCTGTTGTAAAAAAGAAGTGGAATATGGGGCATTAACTGTTATCCACTAGTGTTAGAGTTGAAATAGTCTGTAATCTTCTCCCTTCTTTTAATAAGTGTTAATTTATAGAGCATACATTTGGATATACTCTTAATCATTTGTATTTTCCTTCAACAAAGTGTAGTTTTAGCCATATTTCTTATCTATATTTGTATCCATCTTTAGTATGATAGAAATGTAAAGGTTCTTAGAATACTAGCTTTCTGCTCTGAACTTAAAGAATTCTTATTTGCTCTAATAATATAGTTAGGCTTTATGGAAATAACTGAGAAATTAGAAAATATTTTTCTTTAGTAATTAGAAAATAATAAAGTAATAGTCTTTTGTACATTTATTTTTATAATTAAAAATTCTTATTTCTTGAATATCTTCATGGTAATTGAGTGATTTGGTTTGAGGAAAATGAACGAGTTCCAAGTGTAAGATAAAATGAAACTCTATCCCATATTTTAGCATAATTTGAATTATTTCATTTAAGTGACAGATAATTTATATATTTAAGTGCTTTGTTAGAAGTATACTGAGGTGGGGCTCCTCGGCTCACTCGGTTGAGCATATGACTCTTGGTTTCGACTCAGGTCACCATCTCACGGGTTTGTGAGCTCAAGCCCCACATAGGGCTCTGCCGCTGACAGTGTGGAGCCTGCATAGGATTCTCTCTTTTTCTCTCCCTCTCTCCCTCTCTTTCTCTCTCCCCCTCTCCCTCTCCCCTCCCTCTCTCCCTCTCTCCTTCTGTCTCTCCCCCACTTGCACACTGCTCTTTCTCTCCCTAAATCAGTAAACAAACATTAAAAAAATAAAAAGAAGTATACTGAGGTACTGTAAGATCACAAGAATAGTTATATAGAAGTTTCAAGTCCACTTCTTTTGTGTTGTTGGTGGTGGTTCTAATTGATTTTACTGAGTAATGCTGATCAGTTTTAGAAATTCTCAGTTGTTTGAATTCAATATCAAATTCTCAGTATGCACTGTGGCACAACCATCTTCTGTTGAAGGTTCAACTTAATGTAAATATATATCAGATACTTACTGTTTAAAAGTTGAACTTGATTGTAGATCTTTAGGCATAGTAATATAAATGAGCAGTACTTTATTGTTATAATTAAGTCTTGTTTAAAGAACTAAACTTTTTAAACAATCTTGAAGAAGCTATTACAGTAGTTTTAAAATTCAACTTTATTGATATAATTTACGTACAGTAAAATTTATCAATTTTAATAGAATGGTGAGTTTTGATAACTCTGTAGTCATTTAAGCACCACCACAAGCAAGATACAGAGCATTCTCATCACCCCCAAAATCATTCAGTGTATTATCATTAAGTATGGTGTTAGCTGTTGGGTTTTTCATAGATGCTCTTTATCAGGTTCAGAAGTTCCCTTTTCTTATGTCCAAAATCGATGTTGATTTGGTTGTGATTTTTCTTCATTTGTTGAGGTGATCATATGGTTCTTTTAAAAGTCTGTTTAATGGTAAATTATATTAATTGATCTCCAGATGTTAAAAACTTGCATCCCTGAGATAAACGCAACTTGGTTATAATGTTTTGTCTTTTTTATATGTCACTGGAGTTAGTTTGCTAAAATGTTAAGGATTTCTGCTTCCTGAGGGATATTGGTCTATGGTTTTCTTGAAGTGTCTTTGTCTGGTTTTGGTATCAGAATAGTAAAACGGACACCACAGACTTGAATCTATTTTCTAAAAAGGTTGTACAAGATTGGCAATATTTCTTTCTTAAATTTGATATAATTCACCAGTGAAACTGTTTGGACCTGGATTTTTATTTCTGAAGAGGTTTTTAACTGTGGATTAAAATTTTTTTAATGTTTATTTTGACAGAGGTCACACATGTGTGCAAGTTGGGGGAGGGGCAGAGAGAGAGAATCTCAAGCAGGCCCTACACTCTCAGTGCAGACCCCACATGGGGCTTGACTCATGATCAGGTCATGATGAGATCCAAGACCTGAGCTAGAATCAAAAGTGGAATACTTAATCATCTGAGCCACCCAGGCACCCCTGGATTAAATTTTTTAAATAGATACAGGGATGTACAGATTTTTTATTTCTTCTTGAGCAAGCATTGGTTTTCAAGGAGTTTGTCCATTTCATCCAGGGTGACAGAAGATTGTTTATAACATTCCTTATCAGTATTTTAATGCCTGTAGCATCTGTAGTGATGGCTTCTCTTTTGATTTTGTATTACTAATTTGCGTTTTTTTCCCCCCTCGTATTAGAGATTTGTCAATATTACTGATCTTTTCAAAGAGCCAGCTTTTGGTTTTATTGATTTTTTTTCCTTTTGTCTATTTTTTTTTTTTCAACATTTTTTAAAATTTATTTTTGGGACAGAGAGAGACAGAGCATGAACGGGGGAGGGAGGGGCAGAGAGAGAGGGAGATACAGAATCGGAAACAGGCTCCAGGCTCCGAGCCATCAGCCCAGAGCCTGACGCGGGGCTCGAACTCACGGACCGCGCGATCATGACCTGGCTGATGTCGGACGCTTAACCGACTGCGCCACCCAGGCGCCCCGCTTTTGTCTATTTTTTAATTGAGTGAATTCTGCTTTTAATTCCCTTTTTCAGCTTTCATTTGGCTTCTTTTTAGTGTCTTGAAGTAGAAGCCTAGATTAATGATTTTGACCAATCTTATTTACTATAATATTTTCTGTTAAACATTTTCCTCTAAGCTTGTTTTAACTGCATGCCACAAATTTTGGTGTTTACATTTGCATTCAGTTTCGAATACTTTGTAGTTTTCCTTTTGATTTTTTTAAAATCATTGGTTATTTTATAAGTATTTTATTTCTAAATATTTTCCAGATATTTTTCTGTTACTCATTTTTAGTTTAATTCTCTTGCAGTTGGAAAACAGCAGTTTGATTTCACTGTAAATTTATTGAGATTGCTTTATAACCCAGAATATAATCTGTGTATGGTGGGACCTTGAGTAGAATGTTCATTAAGATTTCAGGTGAAGGGTTCTGTAAATGCAAGTTAAGAGGTCACATTCTTTGAGAGTACCAGTCAAGTCTTATATATCCTTAGTGATGTTTTTGTTGTTGTTGACTTGTTTTTTTTTAATTACTTAAAGAATACTAATGAAATCTGTAGTTGTGATTATATAGGTCTTTCTCCTTTCATTTCTCTTAGGTTTTGCTTCATGTGTTTTGAAATTTTAGTTAGGATTATGTCTTCTTTATGAACTGAGCTGTTATTATTATAAAGCACTCTCTTTATGCTTCATAATACTTATGAAGTCTACTTTGTGTAATATTAATATAGCCAATGGTATTTTCCTTGAGTAATGTTTGTGTAGTGTATCTTTTCCATCCTTTTAGCCTATTTGTATCTTTATATTAGTGATGTACTAGTATTTGAAATATGTATCTTTAAACACAGTTCATTATCAAATATTACACCACTATCATTTATAATTTAAGAACCTTGTAACAGTATATTTAACCTTCTAATCTCTTTTTCTTTTGTTACACATTTTAATTATATATTTTTTTCTTTTATTCTTTTTTTTAAATTCCAGTATAGTTAACATGCAGTGTTATATTAGTTTCAGGTGTACAATATAGTGATTGAGCCATTCCAGAAATCACCCCATGCTCTTCATGACAAGTGCACTACTTAATCCCCATCACTTATTTCACCCATCCCCCTACCTACTTCCCCTCTGGTAACCATCAATTTGTTTTCAATAGTGAAGAGCTTGTTTTGGGGCATTTGGGTGGCTCAGTTGGTTGTGTCCAACTCTTGATTTTGGCTCAGGTCTTGATCTCCCAGTTTTTGTGAGTTTGCTGATGGTGCAGAGCCTGCTTGGGATTCTCCCTCTCTCTGCTCTTCCCCTGCTTCTGCTCTCTCTCTCTCTCTTTAAATGAATGAATGAATGAATGAGCAAGCTTCAAAGAGAGAGTGTGTTTCTTGGTTTATCTCTCTCTCTTTTTTTCCTTTGCTTGTTTGTTTTCTTTCTTAAGTTCCACCTATGAGTGAAATCATGGAATTTGTCTTTCTCGGACTTATTTTGCCTAGGATTTTACTCTCTAGCTCCATTCATGCATTACAAATGGCAAGGTTTCATTATGACTTAATATTCAATTGTATATATATACCACTTCTTTATCCATTCATCTGTCACTGGAGACTTGCACTGCTCCCATAATTTTGCTGTTGTAGATAATGCTGCAATAAACATAGGAGTATATATATTCCTTTGAATTTGTGTTTTTGTATTTCTTGGGTTAAGTACCTGGTAGTGCGATTGCTAGATTATAGGGTAGTTATATTTTTAACTTTTCAAGGAGCCTCCATACTGTTTTCTAGAGTGGCTGGATCACTTTGCATTCCCACCAACAATGCACAAAGGGTTCCTTTTTCTCTGCATACTCCCCAACACTTGTTGTTTCTTGTGTTACTGATTTTAGCCATTCGGACAGGTGTGAAGTGATACCTCATTATAGTTTTGATTTGCATTTCCCTGATGGTAAGCGATGATGAACTTCTTTTCATGTGTGTGTTGGCCATCTGTATGTCTTTGGAGAAATAAATTTCTGTTCATTTCTTCTGCCCATTTTTTAAATGGATTATTTGGTATTTTGGGGTGTTCAGTTGTATAAGTTCTTCATATATTTTAGATACTAAGCCTTTATTGGATATGTCATTTGCAAATTTCTGCTCCCATTCTGTAGGTTGCCTTTTAGTTTTATTGACTGTTTCCTTTGCTGTCTAGAAGCGCTTTATTTTGATGAAATCCCAATTTTTGCTCTTACTTTTCTTGCCGCAGGAGACATATCTAGGAAAGTGTTGCTGTAGCTGATGTCAGAGATGTTATTATTGCCTGTGCTCTCTTCCAGAATTTTTATGGCTTCAGGTCTCACATTTAGATGTTTAATCCCTTTCAAGTTTATTTTTGTGCATGGTATGAGAAAGTGGTCCAGTTTCATTCTTCTGCATATAGCTGATCAGTTTTCCCAGCTCCATTGGTTGAAGAGACTATTTTTCCTATTGCATATTCTTTCCTCCTTTGTTGAAGATTAATTGATCATATGATTGGTTTATTTCTGGATTTTCTATTCTGTTCCATTGCTCTATAATTCTACAGTATGTTTTAAACATCACAGTATATATTTATAATTTTTGCTTTGAAGAGATAATAATTGTTTTTAAAAGATATTTTCTTTCAAAAGAAAGAAAATATTACAGTAAGAAAGAAAATATTACAGTATAAATCTTTTTATTTAACAGCTTTACTGAAATATTCATATATTCTATAGTTCACCCATTTAAAACATACAGTCCAGGGGTGCCTGAGTGGCTCAGTTGGTTAAGCATCCGACTTCTGCTCAGGTCATGATCTCACGGTTCATGAGTTCCAGCCCCACATTGGGCTCTGTGCTGACAGCTCAGAGCCTGGAGCCTGCTTCAGATTCTGTGTCTCCCCTATTTCTGCCCCTCTCCCACTCACACAAGTGCACGTGTGCTTGCGCTCTCTCTCTCAAAAGTAAGTATTTAAAGAATTAATAAAAAAAGTGATCTCCAACGTTTCAATGTAGCCATTTACCGTTTTAAATACATACATACATACCTACATAAATAAGATGTACAATTCATTGGTGTTTTAGTACACAGAGTTATGCAACTATCAGTGCAACCCATTTTAGAGCATTTTCATTACCCTAAAAAAGAGCCACATACCTATTAAGCCATCACTTCCTATTGCCCATACCCACCCACCCTTAACTTTCTGTCTTTTATTGATTTAACTGTACTGGTCTTTTTGTGACTGGCTTCTTTTAATATAATATTTTCAAGGCTCATCCATATCATAACATCCAGTAACACTTAAATTTTATTGCTCAATAATTTTCCATTGGTGAACATTTGGGTTGTTTATACTTTCTGAATATTGCTGCTATGAACATTCCTCTATAAGTTTTTGTGTGGACATGTTTTTCACGTGAGTATATATCTAGACATGGATTTGCTAGATAATATGGTAAGTCTGTGTTTAACTTTTTGAGAAACTACCACTGTCATACAAACTAGCTGTATCATTTCACATTCCCACCAATAATATATGAGTTCCAATTTCTCCACATCTTTGCTAATACTTATTTTCCTCTTTTTTGATTATAACCACCCTAGTGAATATGAAGTGATATCTCATATGGTTTTCATTTGCATTTCCCTGGTGACAAATGATGTTATGCATATTTTCAAGTGTTTATTTTCATATCTTTGCATATCTTCTTTGGAGAAATATCTATTTAGATCTTTTGCCCCTTTTTAAATAGAATTGTTTATCTTACTTTTAAGGGCTCTTTATATATTCTGGATACAAGTTGCATTGAAGTATGAGTTGCAAAAAATATTTTCCCAAAAACACATTCCTTGATGGTATCTTTTGAAGCACAAAAGTCAAAAATTTTGATGAAGCCCAATTTTTTTTTTTTTTTAATGTTTGTTTAAGGGCTCCTGCAGTGGCTCTGTCGGTTGAGCATCCAACTTCAGCTGAGGCCATTATCTCGTCGTTTGTGAGTTTGAGCCCCTCATTGGGCTCTCTCCTGTGAGCACAGAGCCTGCGTCGGATCCTCTGTCCACCTCTCTCTCCCTCCCTCCCTCCCTCCCTCCCTCCCTCTCTCTCTCTCTCTCTCTCTCTCTCTCTCTCTCTCTCTCTCTGTACTTCCCCTGCTTGCACTCCTCTCTTCTCTCAAATAAATAAAATTTAAAAATAAAAACAATGTGTTTATTTTTGATAGAGCACAGGTGGGGGAGGGCCAGAGAGAGGGACAGAAGATCCAAAGCAGACTCTGCGCTGACAGTGTGAGCCCTAGGAGGGACTTGAACTCAAACCACAAGATCATGGCCTAAACTGAAGTCAGATGTTCAACTGATGGAGCCACCCAGGTGCCCCATGATGAAACCCAATTTTTTATGATTTTGTCACTGTTAATGGTATGATGTCTAAGAAGGTTTTCCTCAGTCCAAGATTACAGAGATTTTTATTCCTGTATATTCTAAGAATTTTACTTGCTAGTGCTCTTACATTTAGGTCTGTGATTCATTTTGAGTTTATTTTTGTCTGGTAAAAGAAAAGGTCCAGCTTGATTCTTTTGCACTCAGATCTCCATTATCCAAGCACCATTTATTGGATTTCCTTGTCATTCTTTTTGAAAATCAGTTGACCATAAATGTGAATATTTCTGGGCTTCTCCTTATAGTTCACTCATCTATATGGTTATCCATATATGCTGGTACCTCTCTATTTTCATTGCTGTAGCTTTGTAGGTAAGTATTGAAATCAAGAAATATTGAGTCCTCCCACTTTGTTCTTCTAAGTATACAGTTATAGGCTAATGGATTTTTTTTCTTTTCATTCAGCTTTCTAAAGACTGTTCATTGTCTTTTTCATGATCTCTAACAGTTTGCTGTTACTCTTTTCTGTGTTCCTCTGTGTGTGATGTGTTCTCCTTTCTCCTAAAACTCACAGATGCTTTTAAGGTTATTCTCTTTTTTTAAAAAACAATTTTATTTAAAATGTTCCTTAACGTGCTTTTTTAAAAAAAGAAAATACTTCTACTTGAGGTTTCTGGACCTCCTTGGATCCTTTTGGTTTGAAATTTTGAAATTTGTAAAATTTTAGGCCAATGTTTATTGAGATATCTTTTTTTTTTGTTGTCTTACTCCCCTTACTTCTGCTCTGGACTCTCAACTACATGTGTGTTAAACCTTTTAAAATTTTCCCACAGCTAACTAAAAGCTGTTTGTTTTGTTAAGCCTTTTTTTTCTTTCTGTGTTTCATTTAGACTGTATATCTATTGTTTTGTCTTCTAGTTTATTGATTTTTTTTCTGTATAGTCAAATCTAGAAGTTCCATTTAAGTCTGTTTTTACTGTGTGTCATTTTTCTACCCATCATGTTGGTGGGGTTTTTTTTGTTTTTGTTTTTTTTACAGCTTTGAGTATACTTAAAAAATTTAGGGATGCCTGGATGTCTCAATGGGTTAAGTGCCCAACTTCAGCTTAGGTCATGATCTCACAGTTTGTGAGTTCGAGCCCTGTGTCGGGTTCTGTGTTTACAGCTCAGAGCCTGGAGCCTGCTTCGGGTTCTGTGTTTCCTTATCTCTCTCTGCCCCTCCCCTGCTAGCATTCTGTCTCTCTGTCTCTCAAATAAACATTAAAAGAAGTTTTGTTTTTTGTTTTTAATTTATAATAATTGTTTTAGGTCCTTGTTTTACTACTCTTCCGTATTTCATTTCTGGATCTATTTTTTTTTTTTCTGTTGGTTTTTTTCTTGATTATGAGTAACTATTCTTGGTAGTTTTGGTTTGATAACAGATATTTTGAATCTTACATTATTGGGTGGTGAGTTTTCTAAGTGTTCTTTTTAAAGAGTGTTTAAATTGTTTTGTCATGTGTTAAGTATTTGTGAATCAGTTTGATAATTTCTAGGCTCATATATGTAAGTTTGTTTTGGTGAATCCAGAACAGCTTTTATTCTATTGTTTATTTAGATCTACAATAAGGTGAGAACTTGACCCTATATCCTGTATATTAAAGGTCTTCTGAGAATGGAACTTGAACTATTCTCTGCCCCATCCCCAGGAAATTTCCTTTCCTACATTTGGAGTATTCAACCAAAGATTTTCTGCACATATCTGAGGGTCTTTCTCTGTGTATCTCAGCTTCTTTTTTGGTACTCTACCCCTTAAATTTTGGCCTTCTCATCCTTTTTGAACTCCCGTCTCCTGTCTTCTCAACTCTGGTAGACCATTGTGCTCTGTTGTGATTCTACCTTTCTGTATGTTTTCTAAAAGCTTTTTCCAGGCACTAAGTTGGATTATTCAGACAGTTTAACTTATTAGCTGTTTTTCCCCCCACAGATCACTGTTTTGAACTGCCTGTGTCTCAATATATGAAAACTTGTTTTATGTAATTTTTCCAGTTTAGTTCTTTGCTGAAGCAGAGCAGTTTGCATGGTAGTTAAGTCCTTCATGGTGGAATCAGATGTTTCTATAACAGTTTTTTGATAGTACTGTATAAGTTGTGTTAAGGTCTAGTTGAGAATGACCCTTGAAGTATGAGTGTAAGTTGAAAGTAGACAAAAGTATGTGGAGGAGAGAGATTGAAAAGAAAGGGAATGATAGACTTCTCTCAGGGATTAGTATGATAACCTGATAGATAATGAGCTTGAAAGATAACTCAAAAGTGCCCCTCATATTGCAGGTAGGGCAACTGTAGGTGTACCATTAATGAAAACAGAAATTGTAGGATGAAGAGTAGAAATGATATTTTGATAATGGATTCATATTATGTACATGTTAAATCTTCAGGTGCCTCTGGGTAATCCATTTAAAAGCCCCAAGACTCCACTGGCTGTGTGGCTATGGATCTTTGGAAAATGGTTTAATCTTAAGATTTTGGCAATTGTCATTGTATAGATATTAATGTAAGTTGTGTGTAAGCTATGAAATTCAGGGTGAACATACAGAGTAAGAAGAAAAGTTCAGCACAAATAAGCTGTACAAAAGAATGGAGGTCTAAAACTCCAGAGAGAAGAAAAATTTTAATAAAGAAGCATTGTTATTAACATTGAATATAAAGTCAGGCGACTTAGAATGATACTTTTTAAAACATTTTTGTTGAGGTAAAATTCATATGACACAAAATTAACCATGTAAAAATATACAGTTCAGTGACATGTAGTGCATGTACAGTGTTGTGCAACCACCTCCTTATCTAGTTTCAAAGATTTTTATCACCCTAAAGGAAACTGTACCCATTAAGTAGTTACTCCTTTCCCTATTCTTTTTTTTTTTATTTTTTTTAATGTTTTTATTTATTTTTGAGACAGAGAGAGACAGAGCATGAATGGGGGAGGGGCAGAGAGAGATGGAGACACAGAATCGGAAGCAGGCTCAGGCTCTGAGCCATCAGCCCAGAGCCCGACGCGGGGCTCGAACTCACGGACCGCAAGATCGTGACCTGAGCTGAAGTCGGATGCTTAACTGACTGAGCCACCCAGGCGCCCCACTCCTTTCCCTATTCTTAATTGGGCCCAGGCTGGCATCCCACCTACCTGTTTTCTGTTTCTTTGGATTGACTTATTCTGAATATTTCATACAAATGGGATCCAATATGTGACTTTTTGTCTGTCTTCTGTTACTTTGCATAGTGTTCATTTATGTTGTAGCATTTCTCATTGTATGGATATATACCACATTTTGTTTATCCATTGATAAGTTGGTGGACATTTAGTTTGTTCCACCAGTTAGCATTTGTAAATACCGCTGCTGTAAATATCCATATACAAACATTTGTTTGAGTGCCTGGTTTCAGTTATGTTGGGTACATACCAAGGAGTGGAATGTTGAGTCCTGTGGTAATTCTTTGTTTATCTTTCTGCATAGCTGTCAAATTATTTTCTACAGTGGATTCACCATTTTACATTTCCACAAGCAATGCACAAGAGTTCAAATTTGTCCACATCCTTGGCAAATGGGAAAGGCAAAATAAGATTATCAGCAGGAGGAGGTGCACTGACAAAGCAGGAAATTCAAAAACTATAAAATGTAGGAAAAATCCACAGTCTCTAATAGGAATGCCTCAACAGATTCTGAAGGTAGCACACTTTCAAAACCAGAGAAAATTTTCATTAAAATACCATTTTAAAGGAGGAGATAAAAAGAAAAAAAGGGGGAGGGGAGGAGGAAATGCTTAGAAATCTGCTGTGAGTCAGGAAAACGTGGCAGACTTAGCCTTAGTTGTGCTTTTGGTTAGCCAATGAGATTCTCTAAATATTGGTCTGAAAATTGTGTTTTATTGCACACATCAGTGATGTGTGAAATAATTGAAGTGTATGAGTCTTTGTTTTATTGCTGAGGTGAATATAACTGTATTAACTAAAAGACTTTTTATTTAAACTTCAGCGTTCCTACTTGCTGTTTGGAAGAACTCCCATTTTTTCATCACTTGAACATTTTTTCACAAATATTGTTACCCTATGTCTTCTCTCCTCTTTTGACTTGCCTACATTTCTGAGTCCATTTTTAAGTTCATTTGCTTGCATACTTCCTCAGCCCCCACCATGTTACTCACTTGTCAAAACCTCAACCTTGGTTAAACTAACCCCCTGCCTACTCTGTCTTGGACCAGCAAGTGGTTATGGCTATGGATAAACATAAACCATGTATTTCACTTTAAGTATATAAATGCACATCTGAAGAAATCCTACAATTCCTTAGTTTGTTCTCCTAAAGGATTATTTCTTTTTTAAATAAGTATTTTGTCTTCATTTTTTTCCTCATACTTTGGAACATATTTAGATCTTCACAAATGTTACAAGGATAGTATGGCTAAACATTCATACACCTTTCACACTTATTTTTGTCACATTTCTTTCTTTTTTTTTTTTTGTCAAATCATTTCAGTAAGTTATGAGAGATTATCACACTTCACTCTTAATGAATCTTTTAGTGCATATCTCCCAAGAACTAGGACATTTTCCCCACATAACCACAAGTGTCACCTTCAGGAAATTTAACATTGATAAAATTTCCCCTGTTGTCCCATATATTATATATACATATATATATCCCATTATATTTGGTCGTGTGTGTGTGTGTGTGTGTGTGTGTGTGCATATATTATATATATACATATATATATATACCCATATATATACATATGTGTATATATGTGTGTGTGTGTGTGTATATATATATGTATATATGTATATATAATAGGATATTACCTCCTAAGAGCTTTTTTGTTCTTTCAGTTCAGATCAAGTCAGGAAGTTCCCTAGACTTGTGTGTGTGTTTTCATGACACCTTTTTTGAAGACGTTAAGCCTATTTTTATAGATTGTTCCTAAATTTTAATGCCTGGTCAGATTTAATTTAAAACATTTTTTGGCTACATAGGGCTGATGTATCCTTCCTAACACATCATTCTAGAAGACCCATGATGTCAGTTCCTAAAGGACTTTTTATGTTGCTTTTGAAATTCTAGGCTTTCAGGGTACCTGGGTGGCTCATTCTGTTGGTGAAATCAAGATGGAGCCCTGCATCGGGCTCCACACTGACAGCTTAGAGCCTGGTTGGGATTCTTTCCCCTCCCCCATTTGTGCATGCATGTTCTCAAAAATAAATAAACTTTTTAAAAATGGAAGTCTAGGCTTTTATTAACCTCAATAGTGTTGAAGAAATGCTAAAAGTTGGTATCATTGACATCTGAATTTAATGATTCAAGTGTGACCTGTTTATTTTTGATCTAGCAAGGAGGAATTATAAGTTAGTAGTCCCTTAAAGAATTTCTTTAGTTTTAGTATGTTGTATCTAGCAGAAACTCCTTGAGTCTCCAAACATTCAATATTGGCATTTATCCTTGAGATTTTCTGGTATATTAATACTACTTTTTATGGTTTATGGCTCTGGAATATGTTTTTATCTGTTAGCTGGAAGTTTGTCTTCTTGAAGTAGCTAGTCAGTGGGCCTTAGAGTAATGCTTTGTTGTTGTTGGTTTTTATACCATAGCCATTAGATAATAATCTTGATGTGAGTAAGGACCCTGAGCTCGTAAAACCCATGGCTGTGGTACATATAATTAAGTCCTTACTTAATGTTTAAACAGTTTTTTCATAATAACTATTTGTCCTTGTGACATTAGTTATACATGAATAATATTTTAGTCTTTATTTTCTAAGCTACAATTAGTGTTTGTTGTTTTTCCATACAAAGAATGCATGATAAGTGCAAAAGATGAGAAAATGGAGGCATTTGTGCTACAGTGAGATTTCTTAATAAATATGTATCAACTGAATAATTTGCATTATGCAGAACCCCCCCACTAAGTTATAATATCCTGAAAACACGAGTTTTGCATTGTAATAATAACATGATCAAGATGATACACAGTGTGCAAGATGTTCTCTGGTTTTTCTGTGGAGACTATTCTTAGGTGAAAGCTATTTCAAATGCTTTATATGCATAGTAAATTTTTATTATTCTATAAAATAACTTGTTCATTTAATTTTCATACCTCTATGAGTTGTGTGTATAGTTACTGTATCTAGAGGTGGAAACAGGTTTTACAGAGGTGGAAACAGGCTCAGAGAAATTAATTAATGCATATGAGGTCACACAATTGGATTCTAGCTCCACTTAAAATTACTGCTTACAAGTGACTTTTGATAATCAGAGTTGTTTTTTATTGTTAAGGAAAGGAATTATCTCTTTCATTATAGCCAGAAAAAAAATACAAATAAGTCCAAAAACCTGAAAAAAACACTTGTAATTTTATGATCATGAGATAAGTTTTATTTTTGTACATATTTTTACAATATATAATACACTTTTAAACATACTGTAGCTTTTTCAAAAGGGGATAATTAAACAAGGTTTTGTAATATTTTTTAATGTTTATTTTTGAGAGAAAGAGACAGAGCACGAGTGGGGGAGGGGCAATGGGGGAGAGGGAGACACAGAATCTGAAGCAGGCTCCAGGCTCTGAGCTGTCAGCACAGAGCCCAGCGTGGGGCTGGAACACATAAACCGTGAGATCATGACCTGAGCCGAAGTCAGATCCTTAGCCAACTGAGCCACCCCGGGCACCCCTGTAATGTTTTTAGTACACAAGCAACATCATTCCATGCAATAAGATAATTGTCTTTGGAATTACTTTTTATGACCTGTCATATTCTAACATCTTGATAATCATAGTTTGTTCAATTATCCTATATTTCTGAATTAAGTCTCCACAAACATTCACTGTTGGCATTTATCCTTTCATATATACATGTTTATATGCTTGTATTTCTGGGTTGTTGTTGTTGTTTTTTCAAGAAAAAATGTTAAGACACAAGTTTTCTATGTGCAACCCCTAATGGTAGAAAGTATGTAACATAAAATAAATGGGGAGATAATATATTGAATGTGACAAACTAATTACTGTAACTTGTCTAATGTGTGACCTTGAGAAAGTCCTTTCACTCTTCAAAGCTTGTTTCCTTTGACATTAAGGCCTCTAGTCAGTTATGTTGAACATGGAATGAAAATGATGCCTGAATTAAAATTTTTTTTGATTTAAGTAATCTCTACACCCAACATGGGGTTCAGACTCACGGCCCTGAGATCTAGAGTTGCATGCTCTACCGACTCAGCCAGCCAGGCACTCCTACGTTTAATCATTATAGTAAAGAAAGTAACAAAATGAAAGATTAGAAAACTATTGTTGTTTTTTCTCCTATATTAAAGATTTAATGGCTAGGAAATATAGTGACGTTTTAATTCAGTAGATTGAAGTTACAATAATTAAATAGTAAATAATAAAATAATAATAAATACTGCCTTTAGCCTTATTATTCCTGTAGTAGCCTGTGCCTAAAATGGTACTTACCATTGCTAGAAGATTCTTACTCCATTGATGTTACTTCTTCTTTATAAGCTTGATGCATAGATTTTTTTTTTAAAGAGGAATTTTAGGTTTACAACAGAAATTTCCCATATATTTCCTGCTCCCACGTGTGAACCCCACCCCCACCGCACATTACCACCTTTACTCACCAGAAAAGTACATTTTTTTTTACCAAGGATAAATCTACATTAACACATCAAAATCACCTAAAGTTCATGGTGTACGTTAGAGTTCACTCTTGGTTTTGTATATCTTATGGGTTTGGACAAAAATTCTCTGTGCTCTTCTTCATCTCTCTCCCACTATCCCTAACTCTACCGTAGGCAACAACATCTTTTTATTGCCTTCCATCATTTTGCCTTTCTACACTATCATATAGTTGGAATCATATAGTAAGTAGGCTTTCCATATTGGCCTCTTTGACTTAATAATATGCATTTTAAGATTCTTCCATGTCTTTTCATGGCTTGATGACATTTCTTTTGGTACTTAATAATGTGCTAGTTTGTTTATCACACACCTACTGAAGGACATCTGAGTTGCTTCCAACTTCCAGCAGTTATGAATAAAAATGCTATGAACATGGTCTGCAAATTTTCATGTAGACCTAAGTTTTTAACTCCTTTGGATAAGATAACAAGGAGTGTGATTGTTGGATGGTATGATATATGTTTTGTAAGAAATGCCAAACTCTTCCAGAGTGCCTGCAGTTTTGCATTCTCACCAACAATGAATAAGACTTCCTGTTGTTCTGTATCCTTGCCAGCAATTGGGGTTGTCAGTGGTGTTATTCTAATAGGTATGTAATGGTATCTCATTTTAATTTGCAGTTTTCTAGTAATGTATTCTGTGGAACTTATCTTCATACATTGTTTGCCATCATCATATCCTTCTTCATGGTGTCTCTTAAGGTCTTTGATTTGTTTTGTAATAGAGTTTTCTTATTACTGAGTTTGGAGAGTTCTCTGTATATTTAGGATAATACTCCTTTATCAGATGTATCTTTTATAAATATTTTTTCCCACTTTGTGGCTTGTCTTCTAATTCTCAAGATATACTGTCTTTCACAGCACAGAAATTAAAGTCCAGTTTATCAGTATTTTCCTCAGGGATTGTATTTTAAAAGCATCAGCATAACCAAGGTCATCTAGGTTTTCTGCTGCTATCCTCTAGACATTTTATAGTTCTGTGTTTTACATTTAAGTCATTTAATTTTTTACATTTGTAATCCATTTTGAGTTCATTTTTGTCAAGGTTGTAAGGTCTATGTCTAGATGCTTGGTTTTTGTTTTTTTAATGTAGATGTCTAACTTTTGTAGCACCATTAGTTGAAGAGACTATCTTTGCTGTGTTGTATTTATTGCCTTTGCTCCTTGGTTAAAGATCGGTTGACTTTTAATAGATTTCTGTTTCTAGGCTCTCTATTCTGTTCCCTTGATCTTTTTGCGTGTGCTTTCCTCAATAATACATTGTCTTGTTTACTAAAGTAGCTTTATAGTAAGTCTTAAAATCAGGTAGTGTGAGTCCTCCAACTCTGTTCTTCTCTTGAATATTGTGTTTGCTTTAAGTTTTGACTTAATCTTTATATAAAATTTAGAATCAATTTGTTGGTATTTATACAATAATTTGCTGGGAATTTGGGATTGCATTCAATCTGTAGGTCAAGTTGAGAAGAACTGACATGTTGACAGTATTGTGTCTTCCTATCTATGAACGTAGGATATCTGTCCACTTAACCTAGTTCTTGGAGTTCATCAGAGTTTTGTGGTTTTCCTTATATAAATCTTACTCATGTTTGTTGATTTTTTTATATAATTTTGGGGAGTGCTAATGTAAATGGTATAATGTTTTTAATTTCAAATTCCATTTGTTCATTGATATATAAAGAGAACAATTGACTTTTATATATTAACCTTGTATCCTGCAATCTTGCTGTAATCACTATTAATTCCAGATTTTTTGCCTATTGGTTTTTTACATAGATGATCATGTCATTTCTTCCCAATCTTTATGCTTTTGATTTCCTTTTCTTGTTTTATTGCTTTGGCAAGTATTTCTAGGATAATGTTGAAGGGCATGGTGAGAGTAGACATCCTTGCCCTGTACCTGATCTTAATGGCAAAGTTTCTAGTTTCTTACTGTTAAGTATGATTTCAGCTGTAGGTTTTTGACAGTCTTTATCATATTAAGGAAGTTGTCTATTCTTGGTTTACTGAGAGTTTTTATCATAAATGAGTGTTAGATTTTTATCAAATGCTTTTTCTGCATATTGGTATGATTGTGTGATTTTTCTTTTTTAGTATAATGATTTAATGGATTGATTCATTGATTTTTTTTAATATTGAACCTGCCTTGCATATGTGGGATAAATCCTACTTGGTCATAGTGTATAATTCTTACACATTTTTTGATTAAGTTTGCTAATACTTTGTTGAGGATTTTTGCATCTATTTTCATGAGAGATACTGGTCTGCAGTTTTATTTTCTTAAAATACTTTGGATTTATAAGTTTTTTAGCATGTAAAAAATCAGCTTGAGACTAATGGACATATTACCTCAGCATTTGTTTTAAGACTCAACTGACATGTTGAATTATATACTGTGTCTTATTTTATTTTTTCTGTTACATGCATATTCTAATACATAGCACATAGTAGGCATTGTATTAAGGGATATTAAATTCTGTTTCAAATCAAAACATATCATAGTAGGTGTCCACATGTTCATATTTTTTCTGCATTTATGAAGTACACCATTAATTTGAGGAAGATATAGCTGTCCCATTTAGTGTTCATCTCGTTTATGCATACTCTGTTAGACATTTTGTTTTAGGCTTGGGGCATCATGTCTAAGAGAATAACTCCCAGATCTTTTTCTCACATCCCAGTGTTTTCCTGTATTCCTGACTGCCTACTAAACATTTCTATTTGGATGTAATATCTTGGGTTTTATTAAAATTTAGTTATTTTTCCTCCAAGCCACTTCCTTCTCTTAATTTCCTTTTTTCTAATAGTGCCAGTTTGTTTTTCCCAGTTTTATGGGCGAAGGCATTTCATTAATCTGAGTCCTCTTTTCACCCTTTGTGCCCATTCATATGCCATTAATTGCTAAGCATTGCCCTTAGTATTTTTCTTACATCTCTTCTCTAGTGTCACTACCATATAAAGATCTTTTTTAAAAAATCACATGTATACTGTTATTGCTTCCAGTCCCTACCCCCAGATGTCTCTTCTACTTAAAAATATTGAGCCCTTAGGAGAAATCAAAACAACTGAATTCCATAGCCTAAGAATTGCTTTTAAAATCTTAAATTATTTTGGTTGCAAGAAACTAAATGCAAAAAATACGCTTAATTGAAAGCATACTCATCTGTGGAAGCCAAGAGTCCACCCCAGTGGACTAGAATTCAGGTAATAGTATCATCTGTTTTTCTGTGTCCTTTTCTCTCTCTTAGACTTACCTTGTCTATTTACACATCCTATATTTTTTGTTTTAATTTTAATTACATCTTAAACCTAACCAGATATCTTTTAGTCTCCAATTCGAAATTCTCAGAAGAGAGAATCTTATGAGTACAACATAGCATATTATATTGACTAGTTTGTTGGTTTAGCATTACCAGATAATCAAATTATTTAATTTTTTAAAATAACCAAGGGCACCTGGGTGGCTCAGTCGGTTAAGCATCCAACTTCAGGTCAGGTCACTATCTCACAGTTTGTGAGTTCGAGCCCCGTATTGGGCTCTGTGCTGACAGCTCAGAGCCTGGAGCCTGCTTCAGGTTCTGTCTCCCTCTCTCTCTGCCCCTCCCCCACTCACACTGTCTCTCTCGCCTTCAAAAATAAATAAACATTAATAAATAAATAAAATAACTGATTAATGTAGAATATGTGTTGTTTTGTCTAAATGTATATTGCATTGTGCAGTTTTCTTGAAATATGATTTTGCCTTAATACTACTTTTGACCCATCTACCTCCCTCTGTGGTTTTTACATTTCTATCAAGCAATAAGAATACATTTTTTATTGTGTAGCATCTAGCTTGAATAAGTTATATCCTACCAATTATTCATTTTTTTCCCCACAGGAGCTTTTTAGGGTGGGTTGTTTTTTTTTTTTTTTTTAGGTAAAAATCATATAACCTATAACTTAACCATTTGAGAAGAGTACAATTCACTAGCATTTAGTACATCCACAGTGTTGTGTAATCATTCACCTCTAATTAGTTCTAAAATATTTCATCACTCTAAAGGAAATCCTGTACCCATTAAGTATGCAGTTATTCCTCATATTCCACGTTTTGTTCATCCATTCATGGCTCTTTGGGTTACTTCTGTTTTGTGTCTCTTGTGAATAGTATTTTTATGAAGATGTGTGTACAAGTATTTCTTTGAATACCTGTTTTGAGTTCTTTTAAAGTATATGCCTAGGAGTATGTCTAACTTTTTGAGGAATAGGCCGTACCATTTTATATTTCTGCCACCAGTGTATGAGAGTTTCCATTTCTCCACATCCTTATCACCTCTTGTTGTTTTCCTTTTTTTTTTTTTTTTTTTTTTTTTTTTAGTATAGCTGTAATTCCTTCATTCCTGTGTATGAAGTTACACCTCTTTGTGATTTTGGTTTACATATCCCTAATGGCTAATAATGTTGAGAATCTTTTCATGTGCTTGTTGGCCATTTGTATATCTTTGAAGATGTATCTTTTGCCAATTTTTACATTGGGTTGTCTTTCTGTTGTTTGGTTATGAGAGTTCTCTGTATATTCTGGGTATTAGACCCTTATCATGCAAATGATTTGCAAATGTGTTATCCCACTTTATAGGTTGTCTTTCTTCATAATGTTTTTGATGCAAGTTGTGAACTTGGTAAATGTTTCTGATGAAGTTGTAAATTTTCATAAAATTTGTTTTTATTTTGTTCCTATTGTATTTTAAGATACATGTCTGCCCATTAACATAGATTTATAATACTTGTTTCTTGCATTTTTTTTAATCCTAGAGAAAAAGATGCTACAAATCAAAATTGCAATACTACTGGTTTATAAAAAAATTATCTGTAACTACTTTTATTTTAGTTATTTTTTTGGTGTGACTTCAGGTTAGTGTCTGATGCATTATATCAGCTTGGAGGACTCTAGCATTTCTTGATAAACTTTGTCAACTTCTGTTTACCTAAAAATGTCTTAATTTTTTTCTTCATTTTTGTTTTGCCAGAATTCTTGGTTGATAGTTATTTTCAGGACTTTATATCATCTTACTGCCTTCTGGCCTCTGGTTTCTGAAGAGAAATAAGCGTTAATCTTAATGTGGATTCCTAGGATATGGTTAAGTTTCTCTTGTTTTTTTTAGTGTACCTCTTTTTGAGTTCATCCTGCTTGCAATTTGTTGACATACTTGGATGTATGCATTTGTGGGTTGTTGGGTTTTTTTTTTTCCATATTTAGTTTTAGCCATTATTGCTTTAAATATTATCCTTTCCATTTAGGAAAGCCCTTGCACATGTGTTGGTAAACTTGATGGTGTCCCAGAAATGTCTTAGGCTCTGTTCATTTTTCTTCATTCTTTTCTCTTTTTGCTCCCAGACTGGATAATCTCAGTTAACCAGTCTTTAAGTTCACTGGTTATTTCTTCTGCTTGCTAAAATCTGCTCTTAAACCTTGCCAGTGAAGTTTTCATTTTTGTTACTCTACTTTTCAGTTCCAGAATCTCCTTAGTTCTTACTATAATTTCTTTGTATTTATTGATACTCACTTTATTGTCATCCCTCTGGTTCCTTTCACTTCTTTGTTCATGCATTTTTTTAAAGAGTTGATTTAGAGTCTTTGTGTACTACAAAGACTGTAGTACAAAGAACAGTTTCTGTTCATATCTTTTTGTTCCTTGAGCATACCATATTGTTTCTGAGCATACCAGTTTTGTTTCTTTCTATGCCTTTTAATATGTTGTTGAAAATAAGGGGTTTTGAATTTTGTGTTATCTCTGGATATCAGATTCCCCTCCCTTACCAGGGTTTTTGTCGCTGTTTATTGGCTATGTTTGCTTGTTTGGAGACTTTCCTAAACTACTATTTTAAAGTCTGTATTCTTTGTCATTTGTGGCCACTGAAGTCTGTATTCCATTAGCTTAGTGGTTAGCTAGTGTTTTGACAGTTTGTTTAAATGCCTGAAGTCATTGGGAAAAAAATTCTTTCCAAGTCTTTGCACATTGTGTTCGCTTACTCTTTTAACACTTACCCAGGCCATTTATAACTCTGCTTGAGCCTTCACTTCCAGCTTGAGCAGAGCTTGTGGTTAGCCAGAGGTGAAAGTTTCTGATCTTTTCAGGCATTTTCTGAGGATGTATCCGGCTTTCGGCATGCATGTGGGCTTCTTGATTCCCCCCATATACGTAGATGCTTTTAAACTCCGTAATCCCCCACTGTCTCCTTTTGCCAACATCTTCCATGATAGGCTTTCCCTCCCATTGCTGATCCTGTTGTTCCTGTCTCCACATTGCTGCAGCCAGTACTTGTGCCTTTACATGCCAGTGAAGCCACCTCAGCCCTGGGAACACTTCAAGTTGAGTGAAACATGTAAAAAGCCCTTTTGTTGTTCCATCTAGGAGACTGGTCAAAACCCGTCACCATAGTTCCTTAAGAATAAGATCTGTATTGCTTCCTCTGGCACTTGTAACCTTTGCCCAGAGTGCAGGCTGCCATCATCATGGTTGTTGCTAATCTGAAGTATAAGGGTATGGTGGGTGGATAATTAAAAGCTGCTTTCTTCACCAAGCCTTCTAATGGTTGTGATTTTCTTTTTTTTTTTTTTTTCTTTTACTAGATTTCATCCTTCTGCAAAAATTGATACACTTTTTGACAGCTCATTAGTTGCTTTTTTAAGGGAAACAAGCCCTGAAATTCCCATTTCCATCTCTTTACTGATGCCATTTCCACATGAACGCATTTGTCTTAATTTTTGTGTTATTTACACATTTTACTTTTTCTCTTACACACTGTAATCTATTTTGTGGCTTAGTATTATTTCATCCTGAAGGTACAGAAACAGGCTTTGAAACTCTTAATTCATTTTCTTCATTAGCAGCTCAGATAGAGCTTGGACCATTTTAGAACTTCAGATACCAATAAGTTTGTACAGCACAAGGGTTAGTTACTTTTCTAATAAAAGAAAAAAAAAAGGATTTGGCTTAAAGTTATTTTCAATTTCTACATTTTTATATATAGTTTCAGAATATTGGAATATATTTCTAATGCATTTATTTATTGCTTGGAGACCCATGATAGATACCTTGGGTGATTTTAAGTCCAAGTAAAACTTTGATAATTCACGTCTTGATAATTGAGTTGGGGATGTTTTTTCATTTTTTTTTTTACATCATTTAATTATTAGTAAATGGAAGGCAAGATTTTTAGTGTAGATGATTAAGTACCTTAAAATTTTCACTAAACAAGTAATACTAAATGCTTATCTCTGTCAAGAATTGTCAACCTCAGTTAATGACATTTGGAGCTATTTAATCAACTTCATGAGAGGAGCAGTCCAGGATATAATTTAATTTAGGTGTATTGCATTTAGTGATCATGTCTTTTTCAGCTCATTTATTTAATTTTTTAGATGTTTTTATTTATTTTTGAGAGCGAGAACACATGAGCACAAGTGGGGGAGGTGCAGAGAGGGAGATGCAGAATCTGAAGCAGCTCCAGGCTCTGAGCTGTCAGCACAGAGTCCAGTGTGGAGCTTGAACTCGTGAATGGTACGTTCATGACCTGAGCCTAAGTCAGAGGCTTAATTGACTGAGCCACCCAGGCTACCCTTTTTCAGCTCCTTTAATGAAAAAGAATTTTTGAGATTATCTTCAGCCTTTTAGCCACTAGTTTTAGACTTCGTTGATTTTTTTAAATCTAATTTCTCCTGTGTTTATTGGTTGACATTTCACTATATAAATGAACTACTCGTCTCCCTCAATTTGAATATCATGTTTCCTCATTATTAGATTTGAATTATGCATTTTTGTTAGAAATACCATCCAGGTTGTTGTATCTTTTTAAGTATGTCATAACCTGTTGAGACAGTGTATCAGTTTGTCCCAATAATTTTGATTATTTGTTGGTGTCTGCCATATTTCTTCATTGAAATTAAAACTTTAATTTAGTAAGTTTTTATTTATTTATATTGGTATGAGTTCATGTGTTCTTGTATTCATTGAGTTATAATGCATTAATGTTACTCAGATCATCCTAGCTTAGACTCCTTCATGAATTCTATGTCCTTTGAAGATACATCTCTATAATTCTTTAAGTACTTCCTCAGCTTTCTGGCACAAGATGTACCAGGCATGGCTTATACTTTCCCTGATTCATCCTTGGAATCCACCTTTTCTCCAAATTGCTCTGGTTTGTTTTGGTAGAAAATGGTATTTAGAAACCAATATTGGGGCTACTTCTGGACCATCTCAGCAAAAAAAGCTAAGAAATGTATGTATGTATGTATCTATACTTATTTCTATAGCAGTTTGTTAAAAACCATGAATTTATGTTGTTACCTTCAATTTTAATCTAACACCATACATTACATTTAATTCTAGTTCCCCTTTTGTTATTAATTCCCTTCTTGAACAGTGAGAATCCATGCTCCTTTTATTCTTCACATATTTACTCATTTGCTCAAGTCTGAAATATGCAAAAAGATTTGAAACCTAGATTTGAAATCTGCTAAGTAGAGTTCAATAATTTATCACAATTTTTCAAAATTTTTTAAGGTCCAATTACATAGAGTGAAGTTCACCAAACTTAAGGGTACACTTAGATTGACATGTGACAAATTCATTCCCCTGTTTAATGCACACACCTGTCAAGATACAGAACATTTTCATGACCCTTTATGTCTCTTTCCAATTGCTTTTCCAAACCACCCAAGGTAACTCGTCTAACTTCCCCCAGCCCCCACTTATAGTTAAGTATTACCTTTTTTAGAACTTGATATAAATGGAATCACATAAATAAATTCTTTTGTGTCTGGTTTCTTTCAGTAATCACAGGTGAATTCATGTTGACTATGTAAGTAAAACCTTGTAACATTTAAATAACATTAGGGGCGCCTGGGTGGCACAGTCGGTTTTAAGTGTCTGACTTTGGCTCAGGTCATGATTTAACAGTTCCTGAGTTTGAGCTCCATGTCACCCGCTGTGCCAACAGCTTGGAGCCTGCTTCTGATTCTTTGTCTCCCTCTCTCTGCCCCTCCCCTGCTCACCCTCTGTCTCTTTATCAAAAATAAATAATAAACATTAAAAATTTTTTAATATAGCAACATTAGCCCATGAAACTTTGTCAGATTGGATTTTTTGCTTCCTTTTATATGTTCATGAATTTCTGAATATTAACATTTTCCTCCCAGCGTGAGATATACTTCATTCTTCTTTCATATTGTTATGTATTCTTTGTAAAGACTAAAATAATTCTAATAACTAGGTAAGAAATTAGAAGAAATTAAAAATACGTTGTCCCATGGAAGCTGTGACATTGGTCAAGGAATAAGTTTGAGATAATCTACTTTTTCATTGATTTGGTTTGTTTTTATTTTTTTGTAACTCTTGTGATCAGAAGAGTATATAATGCCTTACGAAATTGAGTCCTTTTTAGAAGTGCTTTAAGAAACTTCCTGTTGAGTACAGACAATAGGTATAGACTTTTGGCCAGTGACATAAATTTAGGTCTTTTTTTATTGTCCATAATTCCCTGAGGCCTTTCTTTTTTCATTCTTTTCCCCCCCCTCCTTATCCAGTATAAATTTCTTTACGTTGTTTAGTCTCTGTAATTTCTATTGATTTATTTTCAAGGTCACTCGTTCACTGCTCTGTCGTCTCCATTCTATTTCTTTTCCTTAGTTCTAAAGTTTCTAGGTCTTACTATATTTCTGATTTTTTATGAAACTTTCAGTTTTTTCAAGTGTGTTTATAATTGTTCATTGAAATATTTTATGATAGCTGCTTTAAAATCCTTGTCAGATAATTCCACAGCTGGCACCTTTGTATTGGTATCTGTTAATTATCTTTTCTCCTTCATGTTGGAGATTTTCTTGGTTTGTGGTATGATGAATAATTTTAGCTTTATTATTGTATCCAGGTCATTTTGGATATTATGCTATGAGACTTTGGATCTTCTATTTTAGTGAACCTCTTCTGACTGCACCAGCAGTTGGGGATGAAAGCCCTGATGCCCTACTTGGTCTCCATAGGCCTCTACTGACATTACCATGGTGGGGAGGGTAATTTCCCTCTTACCTCTAGATTCTGGTCTCTATTCACCCCTGCTGACCCCCCAGGAAGAGGAAGGGGGGTGTATGCCATTTTTACCGCTGGGTAGAAGAAGTGGAATTCTGATCTCCCTACTGGTTTACCACTTGTGTGTGAGGAGTGGGTTTCATGGTCTTCGGCTAGAGGAAGGCAGTTCTAATAAAAAAAATGTTTTGTTTTTGCTTTATTTTATTTTATTTTATTTTTTTAATTTTTTTTTTTCAACGTTTATTTATTTTTGGGACAGAGACAGACAGAGCATCAGAGCATGAACGAGGGAGGGGCAGAGAGAGAGGGAGACACAGAATCGGAAACAGGCTCCAGGCTCTGAGCCATCAGCCCAGAGCCTGACGCGGGGCTCGAACTCCCGGACCGCGAGATCGTGACCTGGCTGAAGTCGGACGCTTAACCGACTGCGCCACCCAGGCGCCCCTTGTTTTTGCTTTCTAAGGCTACACCTTTCACAGTCCTTCCACTTGAGAGAGAGCAAGCTTTTCTTGTGTTTGGTTTTCTGTTATTTTTTCTTTCTCTTTTTTTGCCTGTGCTATTTCTGGGTTGAAGCTTCTCTGTTGTCCAGTCCAGTGTATATGAGGCAAAAAGAAACCCCAGAGAACTCACTATAATTTTGTTTTGCAAATTCCAGTGTCATTAGACAGTCTATCTTCTCTCCACCATTCAGAATCTTGATGTTTGCTTTTTATATACTGTGCTCAGGAATTTTAGGTATACTTAGTGGAAGAAATAGGAAGAAACATGTTATTTCATTTTGCATGGAACTGGATGTCCTAAATGATTTAAGAGAAAAAGTGGTCTATTAAGAATTTCAAAACAAATGCCCCCAAATTTTTAATTCTTAATGGTATTTTACCACCATATTTTTCTAAGTTACTAAGATGTGTTTAAGGTTGAGTGTATTCTGTTGTATATATGTATGTATGTATGTATGTATAAAAGCTTATATATTTCTTTATTCTTATAGGATTATGTACTGAAGGACTTTACCGTGTTAGTGGGAACAAAACTGATCAAGACAATATTCAAAAGCAGTTTGATCAAGGTGAGGTATATAAAATACAATCATTTTTAAATTATTTTCCTTACTGAAATTTCATGGTGGGAAGACTGATTTTTATAAGGAAGTGGGATTTTGGGGAGGAAAGAGTCTTGAAGCAGGATTTTAAATGTGTGATAGAATATTTACCACAGTCAAGAATAGGAGAGCTATAAATCTGTTACCAGAATTAGAAAAGCAATCAATTGACTTAGGACAAATCAGCATCTTTCTAAGTCAGAAATAATACTTATTTAAAGGTGCAGTTTAATTTTTTTTCCATGCTTTAGGGCCAGCTAACCATTAGGAATTAAAAAAAAAAAGAAACAAAGTTTTAAATGTAAAAAAACTATAAGCACTATGGAGAAAAATGAGTGAATATTTTATAATCTTGGAGTATCAAGGCCTAAACTTGATATGAAATGTAGAAATCCTAAACAGGATGATAACCTGGACTGCTATCTCTGTGTGAGATAGTGGATAAAACGTAAACAAAACCGGGAGACAAACTATAAACTTGAGGGAGGTGTGGAATAATCTTGGATGGAATAAGCAGTTCACATCAGAAGAAAGAGACCAAAGAGTATATGAAAATATGCTCTGTCTCTATGATTTGTAGATACAAACACTAAAATAAAAAGAGTTGATTTTGATTTATTATCAGAGTGAAAAGATTGTTGACAGAGTGTAGAGAAGCAGGTATGTTGTACACTGTTGGTTGTGGATACCTTTTGAGAGGTAGTTCATGTATAACTATTAAAATTCAGATACTTTGCTCCAGATATTCCACTTATAAATATTTATGTTACAGAAGTCTTTGTATAAGCTTACCAAGATATACTTGAAAGAGCATTTATAGCAGTGTTGTCTCAAATTTTTTTAAAAAGAGGAGGGGACCTATCCACGTTCTTTATAAGTGGAATACTAGATTCCTGTGTAAAATAGTGTAGATTTATGTGTGTTAAAATGGTAAAATGTCAGTTGTTGAGTGGTGTGAAAGCTTTGGAAGTATTTTCTATATATAGGACTTCATTTTAAATTTGTGCAATTTCACTTACAGTAATTAAGGAATAGGTTATAGTCAATACTATGGCCTCTTGAATTATACTTCATGGTTTTGTTTTCTCGTTCTGTCACTTACTGTGCCTAAGGCAATTAATTTTTCTAAACCCTAACTTTTTCATATCTAGACTAGGAGTGATAAGAGGAACTAGGATGAATAATGAGATAATGAAGAGTTTTCTGTGCCACACACCATATCAAATATTCATCGGATAGCTCTTGTTATAGAAAATGTAGCCTAAGAAAATAAGCTTTAGTATATCATAGTGTTTATCATAGCATCTTTAATGTTTTTAAATAAAATCTAAATGTTCAGTAATAAAATATTATGTAAATTGTTAAATCTTGGGGAATATTTTATGGTCATTATAACCATTTAGGGCAAAAGGTTATTAATGGGTTAAGGATGTATGAATTCTTAGTACTGTTCTTGCAAATTTTCAATTATGTTACAATTAAATGTTACCTGGTACACACAGGAAAGGTTTTAAACGTTTGCTTGTGAAATTTTAATCATCTTAGATAATGCCTTGAAAACAAAATCCAGTATAAAAATGTATTTATGATTTTTCTAGGTTTTTTTTTTTAATGAATAAAAAGGGATGAAAGGAAACATGCCCGAATAAATAAAATGTAAATAGTGATTGTTTCTAGGTGATGGGGGTAATTTTTTTCTTGTTGTTGATCTGTGTTTTTACATTTTCTGTCATAAATATCAAAATTTGATATCATAAATAATCAAAATTATAAAAAGAAAAAATTTTTTAATAGCAAGTTAACCTTGTGATACACCTTTAGTATATTCCATTCTTGTTTTTTAAGTCAGAACTTCGCTGAAAAGGGTTGAAATGAAACTATTCCATACAAAAAAATCAAGTGTAAGCTAGAAGGTGTAAACTCACTTGATTTCAGCAAGTAGAAGTAGAAGGTTTAAACTAAAATTTATATGCTTAATTCCTATCTTTTGTCTTTCTGTTTTTTTATGGCCTTTTAAAAAGTTTGTTTTGAAAGAGAGAGAGTGGGGAAGGGGCAGAGAGAAAGGGAATCCTGGTAACCCAATTGACTGAGCCACCTAGGTGCCCCTGTAAAATAGCTTATGTAAACAAAATATTTTAAAAGGTAGGTATTAGTGAACGCTAATGCTCTATAACATACTAATAAGCCTAACAGCCTTTTACATTTGCTGTAGTAGAAGATGCTTCCTGTTTGGTTCTCTCTTCCCTTATGTAGGCAAACTTATTAAAACAGAGTAGGAGGGGCTCCTGAGCATCTCAGTTGGTTTAACATCTGACTCTTGATTTTGGTTCAGGTCATGTCACCGTTCATGAGATGGAGCCCTCATCAGGCTCTGCACTAGTAGTGCAGAGCCTGTTTGGGATTCTCTTCCCCACTTCTTTCTCTCTCTCTCTCTCTGCCCCTGTCCCATGTGCTCTCTATCTCTCTCTCTAAAAAATAAATAAACTTAAAAAAAAAAACAAAACACATTTAGGGACGGGTGAATCAGCCTATAAAGAAACACGGCTGAGGAGAAGACTGTAATACATTTGGATCTATAAGTACCTATATTTAGCTTACCTCTCTTACAATTAATTAAAATTTTATTATATAAATTATAAATTTAAATTTTTGTCTTGTAGATCATAATATCAGTCTCGTATCAATGGAAGTAACAGTAAATGCTGTAGCTGGAGCTCTTAAAGCTTTCTTTGCAGATCTGCCAGACCCGTTAATTCCATATTCTCTTCATCCAGAGCTATTGGAAGCAGCAAGTAAGTTGTAAGCCTCCTTTTTTGGAGAGAGATGATAATGGTGGGTTTAATGTACTGATTGCTTTGTGTTAAAATCATCCATGCACTAGAATGTGTAGCTAATAAAAATTCAGCTTATAAGACTCTTTCTTAAAGGTTATTTTCCTGCAAGTAAACAAAATCAGAATCCCGGGGAGTGATCCCCAGAAATAATTAGTTGTAGCTGGTCTCTCAGGTGACTCAGTGCTTCTAGCAATTTGAAGATCATTGTACTAGAAATTTGTGATTTGTATTTTTATTTCAGACTTAGAGGCTGTGTAAGAAAATCAAATGAACTCTTCATGTGAATGTATCTCTAACATATTTCAGTAAAATATTAACCTTTGTATGGTGTGTACACATGTGTATTTAAGTTTTTTAAAGTCAAATTAACTTTGGCCTCATATCTTAAGTCATTTTTTGCAAAAGTAAGGTAGGAAAGTAGGTGCTTATTCAGTATAACCATTTCAAATTTTATCATCTCTGAGTCAGTATGACCTTGTGATTAGCTTTACATGCAAAAAGTCTATTGTAATAGATAATGTATTTAGCAGGTTTCTTAGAACATTTTGTTTTTGTTTACTTATTCTCATATGCTTCAAACAGATTCTTCATTGTCTTTTACAGTAAGCAAAGCAGGAAGCTTTATCAAATATTTTTAAATGTGTGTTTCAACAAATTCCTTCCTACTTTGATTTTACAGAAATCCCAGATAAAACAGAACGTCTTCATGCATTGAAAGAAATTGTTAAGAAATTTCATCCTGTCAACTATGATGTATTCAGATATGTAATAACACATCTAAACAGGTATTTTTATTTTTTGTTTATGCAGTTGCACTGTAAATTTTAAACTTCCAATTTTAAATTGGGTTAATAATAAGATAGAGAAAAGGAGACAAACTAATTTTAAATATAGTTGAGTTTTGGGTCTTCTCTGGATTTTTAAAATAGACTTTTCACAACTTGTTTAAAGAAAGGTATATGATGGGGCGCCTGGGTGGCTCAGTCGGTTGGGCGTCCGACTTCAGCTCGGGTCACGATCTCACAGACTGTGAGTTCTAGCGCTGCGTCGCGCTCTGGGCTGATGGCTCAGAGCCTGGGGCCTGCTTCTGGTTCTGTGTCTCCCTCTCTCTCTGCCCCTCCCCCGTTCATGCTCTGTCTCTCTCTGTCTCAAAAATAAATAAACGTTAAAAAAAAAAAATTAAAAAAAAAAGAAAGGTATATGATTGTGACTCTTTTAGTACATGTAATGATTATATAAATAGTATAGTAAGTATATTATATAAGTAGTAAGAATATTGCTATTATTCAACAGTTCTCTCCTATAGACTTAGAATTTTAGGTATGAAATGACTCTTAACCAAATGAACCTATTTGAAGTTGGAAAAATTGAGGTTTAAAGAGGGAAATTAGATACTCAGTGTCACATAATTAATAAGTGACACATCTTATGAGTAAGACCCCAAGTCTCTTAGAGGTTTCACTTAATTTTTGTATCACATTCTGTTGCTTTTGTATATCTTGCTTGTTTTGTTCGGGTATAGCCCACAAAGTGAAATTTTATCAGAAACTTAAATTCATATTCCCGTCCATCCTGTTAACCTGAAATGCAGGACATTAATCCTGCACTAAAATCTTAAATATGTTAAACTTCAAGCGTATCCTTTTTTGTAAAACAATAACTCTCTTCACAATACCATTTATTAAGTGAAAGGCAGTATTGTGTCATAGCTTAAAGCTCAGACTGTTGAGTCAGAGAGGCTCAGATGTGAAACATTTTTATTAGTTATGTGACCTTAGGCATATTACTTAACCTTGCTTAAGTCTTCATTTTCTCAACTATAAAAATGAGAAATATAACACCTCACAAAGTTGTTCTTAGGACTAAATAGAATTACTAGTATTTGTGCTAAGTTTTTCAAAAGTCTGCTCCTTATAATTTCTATTGACACTAATGAAGTTTTTTTTATTTTAACTTATAACATCAATATTGAAACCCAAGTACATTTCAGTTTTGTATCTCTTAAATGTTTAAAGTTTTATTGTTGCAATCAGTGTAGTATAAAATTATATTAAGGTTTCTAGTAACTATTCTCTGAAGTCTCCCTCCTTGAGAAAATACCAGCATACTAGTATTGTCATAAAATTAGTGGAGTATCATCTTTTGAAAATTATCATACAAATGGTTCTTGAAATGATAACAGATGTGTACATGGTACTGTTAGAGACCTTACCCAATATAGAGTGTAAAGATGGTTTGTGAACATATTATTGTTTGGCCATTTTAAAGTGCTGAAGTAAGAATTGGTGCTTTATTTAAAAAAAAAATTTTTTTTTAGTGTTTATTTACTTTTTGAGAGACAGAGTGTGAGCAGGGGAGGGGCACAGAGAGAGGGAGACACAGAATCCAAAGCAGGTTCCAGGCTCCAAGCTGTCAGCACAGAACCTGATGTGGGGCTTGAACTCATGAACCCTGAGATCATGACCTGAGCCAGTCAGATGCTTAACCAACTGAGACACCCAGGCACCCCAGAATTGTACTTTATTTAAAAGAATAGGGAAAAAAGACCAAGGGGAAAAGCATGGTCAGAGAAGCATAGTACTAGTCCACTAGCAATATTATTTTAGACAGTACCATGTTTGGCTTCAGTAATACAACCATACAGCAGCAGAAGCATACATAATGTGTTGAGGAATGGCAGAGGGCTTTGTGATTTCAGTAGAGAGAAGGAAGAACAGAGTAAGAGGTAATTACGGTCAGAAAGGGAAGAGAGACAGTGTGAGATTATATAGGACAGTACTTCTCAGAGTGTAATATGTCTAACTTTAATCTTTAAAATGTTTTACTGACAAGGAAGTTGCTTATGAGTGTATGTCGCTAAGCACACTGTTGACTTCCAACTGACATTTGTGAGGAGGTGAGGAATGAGACTTTCTTAATGAAAATAGCATTGCATGCCTGTCACTCTGAGTGGTAGGGGGACCCCTGGAGAGTAAAGCAGAGAAATAATATCATCAGACTTAAATTTTAAAAGGATTGGTCAACCAGACTGTAATGGGAACTCTGTGTGCTAAGTGTTCTGAAGAGTGCTAGGGACATAGAAAGTGAATAAAGCAGTCACTCATTAAGTTCTGGTATAAGAAATGAATGATAAATAAATATATAATAGATGATTGGCAAATTGCAGAAATGAATCCATGGAGTTAATCTTTTGTTATATTCTCTTTTCAGCCTCCATATTCAGTGAGTTCCTGTGTTGAATCACTTTTTTCTCCTCTAATTATTTTTCCTATTTGTTCCTGTGCCACTGCTTTAGTTTAGCCATTATCATTTCTCATTTAGGTAACTCTAGTTTCATTGTAATTAAGCTCTCTTCATGCCAGTTTTCCTCTTGATCCTCCTGTGATCCTGATCTAAGAATGATCTTTCTATAAAGATGTTTTTTTAATTGAATAACATCCTATATCCTAAAGAAAAAAATGTTCAACATTAAGTGGTCTAGTTCTAACTTAGTTACGCCTTCTTTCTCTAAGTACACAACACAGCAAGTAACTGGATTAATAGCATTTAATCAGAGGTATCAATTTGTGCCTGTCATTACATCTTAATATGACTGCCTCAGTTCTCAAAATGTAGTCCTCAAACCAGCAGTAGCAGCATCACCCCAGAACTTGTTAGGAATGCAAATTATCAGGTCCCACCCCAGACATAATTATCAGTCTCTGTTTTAACAAGCCCTCTAGGAGGTTCTGATACACACTGAAGTTGAGAACCACTGTTTTGACTGAATTACCTTCCCTTCCTACCATTTTACCAATTGCCCATCACTCTTAACTCAAACATCAGACATTACCTCTTCAAGGAAGCCTTTCCTAGGCACCCTCATCTCTTACTTGGTACCTTTCTTTTGTAGACCTGATGCCCATGCTGTAATGTCTTTCAGCTTTATAGGTGTTTTTGTTTTTTGCCTTTCGTTTTTTGTTCGGTTTTCTTTTTTCAGAATCTACACTTGTCTACTGCATAGAAACACCTGAATGGACCCACTATAGTTAGTTAACTTTATTCTGAATATTCTAATTTTGTCTCTTAACAAATAGTAATAACTTTTACCATAGAACACATATTTTTAGGGCATATTACTTTACCTCAGATGAACAATTCCTGTGGTTGGGGGAAGGGGTTTCTTTGGTTTATATTTAAAATATTTTGATGTGCAAATTTAATTACGAGATTTTCCCACTACCTTCCATCCTGGATTATTTCTTTATGTGTGGAAGAGCATCAGATAAAAATACTAAGATTCTTCCCCAATTTAATAATTTTGATTTATAATTTAAGATTTTTCTCTTAGGTTTCTTATTACAATGGTAGAAGTGCTTGCTCACATATTTAAAGAGCTATATGTAAATCTGTTAATACAATGTATAATCATTTATAAATTCTTAAGTAAATTCTTAAGTGATAAATTCTTATTAAAATTCTAACTAAGAATTTTAAGGTGGAATGTGTTTCTGTGAACTGTTGTCTTTCAAATTAAATTTGTAGCAAGGTACAATATATTTAATGATGGAAAAGATTCTTTTTTGCAATATTAGAAACTAAGTTTTTTGAAAGTTGAAAAGTCTGTTGGTTGGAGGATATGATAGAGTAATTTTTCTAAAGTTTGATTTTTCCAAGGATCAGCGAGCTGACAATACCACGGTTTGTCTTTTCATCTCTCATAATAGTCAAGGAATTTGGATATGCAGTTAGAATTTTCGGTCTCTGTTGCCAGAAACTCATTAAAATTTGTCACGTGTCCTCCTTACTCTGAGAAAAAGGTTTTTTTTTTTCACATTAAGAAGGTTTCTATACATAAATTATAAAACCCTTGGTACCACGTTTTTTAAAGACTATCTTTGATTTTTCATAAGGAATGGATTTGCTGTCTCCTGTTACTGAAATGTAGTTGAAAATCTTAGAATGCACAAGAAGAAAGATGGTTTAAATTTGAAGTTAAGATAAAAAATTTTTAAAACTAAATCATCTGAGATCTCTGATACTTAAATTGCCATGAATTTTGATTGGTTTCTAATTGTTTTTTCCTATCATAATTTCAGGGTTAGTCAGCAAAACAAAATCAACCTAATGACAGCAGACAACTTATCCATCTGTTTTTGGCCAACCTTGATGAGACCCGATTTTGAAAATCGAGAGTTTCTGTCTACTACTAAGATCCATCAGTCTGTTGTTGAAACATTCATTCAGCAGTGTCAGTTTTTCTTTTATAATGGAGAAATTGTGGAAACTGTGAACACTGTGGCTCCTCCACCACCTTCAAACCCAGGACAGTTGGTGGAACCAATGGTACCGCTTCAGTTGCCACCACCTTTGCAACCTCAGCTGATTCAACCACAGTTACAGACAGATCCTCTTGGTATTATATAAGTACGAATTGATTGCAGACAGCCTGAATTTGGACAAAAAGCAAATCTAGGCATGCATGTTTCAGGGTTCAGTAGTATACTTGATTTTTCTTACAGGTAATTCACAGTCAAAATGATGAGACATTTTCTCTTTGAACTATATGGTATAATTCCTTAGTCATTTACATTACAAATCTAACATGTGATAAGCATGACTGGAGAGGTTTAATTTTTATAAACAAAAATAGCTATAAAATACAAAGCTGCTGTTGCATGCAACCTTATTGCAATCAGTATATCATTCCTGTGGCATTTTCTGTCACATTATATTGTGAATAAAATTTTTCTATAGAAATTAAATGATTTAAAAACTCACATATATGAAACATTTAATGCTTTTCAGCCTGCTTTATGGCTGATTTTGTTATTTGATGTGCTGATTTGGGCAACTTAATTTACATTTTAGCAGTCTGTGTAGATAACTAAAAGCCCAGTTAAGTATTTTATAATTTCAGGCTACTTATGCCATGCTTGGGATGTTGTTTGAAAGAAAGAAAAATACACTTATCATATTTCTGCACCTTCATCTTTACTTCTAAATAAACCTGTGGATGATTTGATGAGGGGTAAATGAACATATTTCTTGTACACGCATACCAAGGATATACTTGTGGCTAAAGTGAGTTGATAATATTGTGCAGAGGATAGTTGTCACCAACTCATTTCTTTATGGTCCATAATGAAATAAACATCTTGTATACTGTTAATTCTGTAAACAGATGCATGTTCAAAAGATCTATGATGGTCTTGTAATCTTAATCTAATATATTTTAGATATTTTAATTTTTTCCCTCTTGGGAAATACATTTAGTATAGTGTAGAAAATACTTCATGACATTTTCATATAAGGTTATATAACTTTTCGTACATAAACATGAAATTTGTTGTAGAAAATTCTTTAAACCAAACATTTTAATCTAGGACTTCAATTTAATCTGTTCCTTGAATCTATTTTTATGTGGCCCTTAAAAACATATCCAAAAATCCATTGCTAATATAGCAATAAAAATACTTTGGGTACTGACAGCCTCTTTGGAGTGTGTATATATAAAGTTGCAAACTTGTATTCATATTCTTTTCTGTGATATGTTGTACTAAAATCCAAAATGCTTTTGCACCATTTTTTTAAACAATTTTTTCTTTTGATGTTGGTACCAGATTTGCTGTAAATGATTGCTGCTTTGGGGGTTAAACATTATGTTAGTAAAGATCCAACCAGAACACTAAATTATGGATAAAAATTTCAGAACTGGTGGCATAAATTTTTTTAGGCTTTATTCAAAATTTGTTTATTACCAAACCATGCCATTTTTTTCTGGAAAGGAAAAAAAAAATGGTTTGTTTTTCCTTGTTAGGTTATCTTTTCCTGTAGGAAAGAGGAAATTCTTTGGTCCGTGTTGTAATCCTCATTCATAATACAATTTTAAGGTTGTCTTATGTGTATTATAGTAAATAGATGATTTTTAGACTGGAGGCTCCTAAGAGTTTGATTTGCTCCATTTTTCCCTAAAATAAATACCGTCTTTCCCAACTGTTATGTCCTAGGTATTGTACTTCTAATTTTAACTTCAGAATCAAGATGTCAACATCAACCAGGCTGCTGTTGAAGTACATGTATATTATAAATTATCTTATTTGTGTTATACTCTTACATGTTATTATCTTTTCTAAGAAAACAAAGTCCCTATTATTCCTATTGCAAAGCACACAGGAATTAAGAAAGTACAGTAATTTTTAAAAAGAAAAATCCGGTAAATGTAGTATTCTTAACTTGTTCTATATTACTTAATAACCTATTGTCTATATAGCTTTAATTTATAGCTGTCAGTTTAACATTGGCATGTCTGGCAAAGAAAATTAAACTTTAAGAGTTTTATAAACTGTTTCTAGGTTGCTAAAGAATTTATTTTTCTACTATATATGGTATAGACAAAGCTCAAAACTATGTACAGGAAAAAAGCCTGACTATTTCTTTTGGAAGTAGGCTGAAAAGAGAATTTTCAGAACTGTTCTTGTCTTCAGTTCATTTGGTCATGACTTTGCTATTGTAATATGTGAATCCCAGTTTATTTAAGCTATTCTCTTTTATACTTTGTTAATTTAACTTTCATGTACATTAAGTACCATTTTTGTTATTAAAACTAGCATTTATCATTTTCCACATTAACTACCTTACACCTTCCCCAAAACTTATCTCCACTTTTCTATGCATTCTATAATTGATTGAAAAGCTTCGTAGTGGGTCATTTAAAATTCTACATTTGGTTCAATTAACCTATAGGTTTCAGTTAATTGAAAATTAAAGTACAGTTTAAAGCTCAGTCTGTTACACTGAATTGATTGCGTTTGTTTTTGCCAAGGGTTTAGATATGTTTTTAAATATTAGAAAAATAATTCTAAGAACAGAATAATATAATTAAACTTTGCTTTGGTAAGTTACTGGAAGGTCTCACTGTTTAGGGACATATTATATATGAGACTTAAAGGATGAAAAGGATATTAGATAGTCTCATAATTATGGGTAAACATTAAGGCATTATATTTTACAATTTTAAATAAAATTCCATCTACACACATGTTGCCATTGTTTCATTTAAGCTTCAGTGCTTGTAGTTACTACAATATTGTACTTAACAGTGGTTAGGTTAGCAATATAAAGATGTATAGTGGTACTCCTTTTCAAATTTTTAATAGATTTATTGGAAGTCAAATTTTATTCAACAGACACTAGGATATACAATTAATTTTAGAACAAAATTCCAGGCATAATGTATTTCCATTTGAAATGGTATTTGTTTAGTGCTTTTTCCCCCCTAACATTGACGATGTAAATACTGTGTAGGTAACCACAATCTAACTTAGCCAAAAAGCAGCTTTTATTTTCCATACTGTGTGTAAATAATGTAGACCCTTTTTTTTTTTTTTAGGTACTGGAATTTAATTTCTAATATCTCTTAGATATAAACAAAAGGGAACAATTGGAATAAGATTTAGGCCTTAGCTTCCATGGTGATTTTTAGTTTTTTATACGGTAATAATTGTGATGCTATTTGTCAACTGGATATAAATATATATATAATTTTAAAAAGTCAAAAGTGCTTTGTTTCTTTGTTTATAATTAATGTAATTTTGTGCTTCACCCACAGGATGCTGCAGTAAATTAAATATCAGTGAAGCTTCTTCTGTATAAAGAATGCTCTGAATAAAACATTAAGAAGCTGTGTAATTTTAAGTTATAGTTGCCTCTAATTTTACCATTTCATTGGTAAAAGCTATTTTCTTTTTTGTGTAAAATAGGAAAATAAAAATAAATTTTTCAATATGATGAAAGTTTTAGTAGGGAGGTATATTACTAAGCTTTTGTACTATACCATGAGAGGAGATCCAAAATTCATTTTGGATGTACACATACTGGTGAAAATTTAGATTTTAAATGTTCAGGAAAAGATTGATTGCACAGATTTCTGATTCCACTGTTACCTGGACCTGAATTTTGAGCTGTGGCTAGACGTTCTTTTGAGCCACTGGAAATATTTTGAAGCCTATTTTAGTTTATTAGCAGAGCTGCTAACATTGAAAAATATACTTTTGTTTTCTCTTAATTGGTTTATGAATATTAAGCCAAACTTTTTGGATGTATGTTCTCATATTCTGTGGATCTGATGAAGTCTGACTTAAATTTTTGTTTTTCTTGAAATTTATAATTTTAATTAATTATCTTAATTCTTAGGCTGAACAATTTCTGATTTGTTTCAACAGTTATGGGTTTTATTTACTTTTTTATTGTATTTGAATTCTTGACGTTCTCAGCAGCCTTTTCAGTTTCTCAAATGTCTGAAAATAAAATTTTCTAAGATTTAATAGGGGAAGGAACCACTCTTCAAAATGGATTTCTTATGGTAACATCGGTGTGTAGTTGAGAAAACTGTACAAGCATTAATATCTCATACCCAATATCCAATCATTAGATATCCAAGTACTGTGATCTCTTTACATTAGTTAAAATCGAATTAACAAACTTTGAGGATATTTACTATTAAGTTGAACCTTGTCATCATCCTATAAGCATGATTTCCATCCCCACACCCAATATTAGTTTTATCTCTGTGGGTGTGGGGGCAGGTAGGTGGGGGGATCCACAGATGTCATATCAGTTAAATCTTAAAGTGTTTAATATTAGTATTTCATAGAAATTTTTCAGGCAATAGAAATGATTTTGGAAGGCTAATGGTAGTCAAAGTTTTAAGATTTCAATCATTACTGTTTAATATATAAAATTGATAAACCCTAAAATTAATACAGTGCTAGCAATTTTGGTTGTCATTTTACAAGTAGTGCTAAGATCTACAGTAAACACACTGAGTAGTTGTCACAGAATTTGTAGTTTAGAAACACTTGTTTAATTCCCACAGTGCTGATTTTCTATTCAATTTTATTTGCCTCGTGTAAAAATTATGAACATTTTAATAATGGCTCTTCTGTTCTAAAAGTTTGCCTCATTTTTAGTTAAGATTCTCTTAGTGTTGTGACCTATTTTTTCAAAATTATTTTGTATTATATTTTATTTCAATACAAGTGATGTGGGCTTTAACAATTGACCTGTTTACTCATTGCTTCACTAGTTCATACAAGTTAGTTGTAATTATGTGTCTCCACTCACCAGATCATTTTCTTGTGACCTTAATAAACTAAATGTTTTGTCCTAATCATTTAATATGTTTTAGGTACTTGTAGTTCTTAAAAGATCTTACCATTTTAAACGTGGAGCTCTTATTTTCTTTCCCTTCTCTTCAGATTCTGGTATTTCATTTTATCCAAATAATTGTCTTTGTAGGGGTTAGTGAAGCCACTTTATATGTAATACCCTAAAATTACAAGTAAAATTAGAAGCAATCCACACTATCCCTTCTGTTATTATTTGTGTAGGACTTGAGTTATTTTAAATGTGTAGGTGAAAAGATTTTAAAAACAGAACAAAAACTGAAGCTATGAGAACAGTCATTCGATACTCAGTTAAATTGATCTCTTAGAAATTTCATTTTCAGATTTTTCATTTTTGTTGGTGTTCAGAAGTTTAGTTGCCACATGTTTTTGGTTTATAGAGAGAAACCATTACCAGTGATGCATTTTTCAAATACAAACTAAAATGTATCCAATTCTTTAGTTTCAAAATGATGGTAGAGGGCTGCCTGGCTGGCTCAGTCTTTGGAGCCTGTGACTCTTAATCTCCGAGTTGTTAGTTCAAGCCCCATATTGGGTTGTAGAGATTATTCAATAAAATCTTCTTTTTTTAATGGCAGTTATAAGTTACTTAAAAATGTATTTAAATATTTTCATGTTGATTAAGGTGAGCAGACGTTTTCTGTGTAAGGGCAGATGGTAGATATCTTAGCAGGCCATATGATCTATGACACAGTTCTGCTGTTGCAGTGCAAAAATAGCCATAACCAGTATAGAAATAAATGAACATGACTGTGTTACAGTAAAACTTTGTTTACAAAAAAGAAGCAGCAGACTAGAATTGGCTCACAGACCAGATGATCCCTGATTGTTAGTAAAGTTCAAGTTTCCAACTAGGTGGAATAATTTATGATAGATTAATTCCAAATAATACAGGTCAAAGAAATATTTTGCAGAGGGTGATGATAATTGTCCTGTTTTACCACCCTTTTTTCCCCAAAAGGAATCATCTTTCTTAGTTTTAATAAATGAGCTATGTGGAATAGTTCTTTAAAAGATCATAGTAAATTATTAAAACATTGTATCCAGTAGGTAGGATTGGTGATACAATTGTATATATCAGGAACACCTGGCTGGAACAGTTTGAAAGAGTATGTGACTCTTGATCTTGGGGTCCTGAGTTTGAGCCCCACATTGGGTGTGGAGGTTACTTAATAAAACTTGAAAAAATAGTAATTGTTTATATATGTAAGAATTTATTTGCTTTCACAGCCTTCTATTCTTAAAGATGACTTAATATTTTTGAGGGTGGTAATTGCATCTCCACACACTGTACATTAATGAGCAAATGTTAAATATTTCAGTAAATTGTGACATTAATGAAGTGATTATTTTTGAAATACCCTTAAATACCAAAATCATGTCTATAATGGATCTAAAAGTATGTGACCACTATTTAATAGTAGGTTTCTGCTTCTGAAACCTTTTTTTGGCTGTTTTCAGTCTATGTAAGTGCCATATGAGGCATACAGGCAGCAAATCTTAATTCAGTCTGAAATTCAAGCAATGTCCTTCAAGTAAAAATAATCTTAGAAGTTTTAAGAATGTGCCGGGTTTTGAGTATTTTTCTGTTTATAAGCCATGGTTCCCAAATCTCAGAATCACTAGTGGAAATTGAGACTCAAAACTATCCAGAAGGCATCCAACTATACAAATCTTTGAGGTGCAAAAATAAGATATTTATTCCCAGTTATGTGCTTATATATTCCATATGGGGAGGACAGAATGGGAGTTTCTGGAAGAAAAAGTTCATATGAGAATGGTTCATTACATAGAAAAAACCTTGATATTCAAATTTAAACTTTGGGCACCTGGGTGACTTAGTTGGTTTAAGCATCTGACTTCGGCTGAGGTCATGATTTTGAAGTTAGTGGGTTCAGGCCCTGCGTTGAGCTCTTTAGTGACAGCTCAGAGCCTGGAGCCTGCTTCATGGCTTCTCTCTCTGCCCCTCCCCCACTTGTGCTCTGTTTCTCTAAACATTACAAAAAATTAAGAAACAAATTTAAACTTAATATGCAGACTCGATAGTTACTGAGCAATTTTATAATCATAAGTTGTAATAAACCAGTCAGAAGTATTTTATTGGCAAAGATCTAGCCATCTTACTAAGGAAAGTTATAGTGTTCTTTCTTAGAAAAATTCAGCTATTTATGATGTCTTAACTTTGTGAACAAACGGGTTCTTTCAAAGAAGAAACTGATAAAAAGAATTGGAGGAGTGAGTTGCATTGAAGAATGTTTTTAGTATTCTAAATTTATACATCTCACAAATTACCAAAGTCACCATTTTTGTTTTTCTACCACTTTTAAATATTTGCGTTATAAACACTGTACAGGTTCAATGTTTTACATGAGATGTTACTGCCCACAGCAGGTCAACACACAATCTAACCTATTAAAGCAGGATAATTTTCAAAAGCCTTATTTTTAAAAGCACCAGTGTGGGACAGAAATGCTTACACTAGACTCACTCCCATCAGGGGAAGAACTATTCAGAGGTTAGTAGAAGATCAGAAACTTTTACCCTCCAGTTTCCTTTGTAGAAGCTGGGCCCAGTCTGGGGGTCTGGATTTGGCCTAGGCAGAGGGCCACATTAAGAGAAACCAGCTGTGCTTTTACTGATTACACAGGGCTGGAGTGGCAAAACGAGGTTTTGAAAGCCTTAAAAGAATAGCCAGTTTATTTCTATCAAGATATTTGTTAAATGTTGAAGCTTAAGCTAAAAATCTAAGCTGAAAATTTCTGAAAGGCAAAGCTGAAGAGCATACAAAGGTCCCTCCAGTTTCTCAATTGAAAACTCTAGGTCCACACCCTAGAAATGGATAAATTTGGACTTTGGACTAAATCTTACCCAAACTGCCTAACAGCAAAGGGGAACCATTTTCAGAGGAAGAAATTGTCTTGGAGATAATTTTTGAGATTCTACAGTTCTCTTGTATACAGTATCCAGCATACTGTTTAATGATTACTAGGTATGTGAAGCAAAATCATGACAACCAAGAGGGAAAAAAATGTACAATTGAATCTAAATGATCTAGATTGTGGAGTAAGTCTATTACTTTTAAACGATTGTGATTTAATGTGGAAGAAAATGGAGAGGATTGATATATGAAATATGTCAAGGAATGATTCATGTTTTGTGTGAAAGGACATCTAGAACTCAAAAATTAACTCCCCATGACCCAGAAGACTAGATTATCACTGGATAATCTCAGGATATGTTCCAAGTGTCTGACATGTATTTTGGAGTCACAAAAGGAGAGCACAATTGGGGTAGAAACAATGCTTGTAGAGGTTATGGTGAGCAGTTTTCTAAAACTGATAAAAAGCACAGACTAAAGTTCAGACAATCCCAGTCCAGGAGAACTGTTTGAAACTATGCCTAGGTACCCATGATAAAATTATTGAAAATCCAAAATGGGCCATGTTGTTTAAGCAGCTTGAGAAAAGATATTCAGTATAACATCAATAAGACTGACGATGTCTCAGTAGAAATGATCAAGGACAGAAGACAATGGAATGACATCTTCAAAATGCAGACATGGGGCAGATACAGTATCTGCCAAGGAAAAGGCCTTGTGGAATAAAGATGGATCCAGACAAACAAAAGCAGATACTTCATCACCGGTAGGGCTGCAATAAATAAAAATCAAGGAAAGCAGAAGTGGTCCTTAGGCAATTTAGTATTGTCATTGAGATTTCCAACTGTTCTTGGGAGACTGACTTTTGAATCAAGTTCCCTCTAAAACCCACAAACTTTGGAGGTTTTGGTGTCTTGGCTAAAAGCACTTAAGTTGAGCCTGAAGAGATCGGTCGGAGACTCGAACCCCTCTTCTAGCAACTCTGATCGGAACTTAAAGACAACCTAACCTTCTTCCATCTCCTGTGGAAAACAGAGTTAAGAATATAGGCCAAGATGAAATAAAGTAGGAAAGACCTCGCCCACCAATCAGTACTCCGGTTCTTTTGAAGAATTCGTGTACAAAAATTATATGTATATGGAATGTGAGCAGGTCTTCAATCAGAAGCTGTTTGAATGTCAGACAATTCATACTGGAGAGAAACATGGTAACTGGGAAATTCAAATCTTAATATCTGCAGCCATTCAGAACAAAAATCTTATACATGCATTAAATATGTAGAGACATTTACCAAAAGGTCACACATCTTTGCATACTGTAATGCTCACACTAGCAAGAAACCTGTGAATGTATTGAAATTTGAAAAGGCCTTCACCTGTTAAGTTAGTCTTGGTTGCACTTCAGAAAATTTACACTGGCAAAGAAGCCATGTGAATGCAGTAACTGGAAAAGCATTCACCCAGAAGTCACAACTCCATGTACATCAGAGTTTCATACTGGAGACAGACTAATACATACTGAGTTTGAAAAGTCCATCAACAAATCAAACTGGCTTACTGAGTAATAGCCAGCCTTTGAAATGGCCCTCATGGCCCTGGCTTCTGTTGTTCACGTTTTTGTATGGTCCTGTACCTTCTACCAAGATTGGTCTTGTGTGACCAGTAGCAAACAGCAGAAGTGATGGTATGTTAGATCCAAGACTAGACTATAAAGGACTGTGATTTCCTCTCTTGGGCACCCACTCTAAATGATCTCCTGCTCTGAGGGAGGCAAATTGTCATATTGTGGGGTGCACATGGTGAGGAACCGATGTCTACCAGCAATTGGGAACGCGCTTGGAAGCCTCCAGCTGACACCTTGAATGAAACATCACAAGATAATCAGAACTAGACCTGTGCAACTAAACTTCTCCCAATTCTCGTCCCTGGTAAATGTAGTAAATGTTTTAAGCTGCTGAGTTTGGGGGTAATTTACACAGCAAAAGATAACTAATACAGTTGCACATTGCAGTTCATACTGGGGGCTACTATGTGTTTCTTAATTTCCAAGTCACAATGCCAAGTGTATCAGAAACTGCACACAGTGAAATCATATATGTAGTGAGTTGGAAAACAGTGCTAGATTAAATGTGAGTATCAGAAAACCCACTGGAGGAAAAACTATGCTTCTACTAAATAAGAGTGCCTTCATGGAAAAATCTTGTTTTAAATACATGTCAGAGAACATACTGTAGTAACTTCTCTAGAAAATGCCACAGTAGCATCAGCAGATTGACAAAGGAGAAAAAACTATGTGTTTGTGTGTGTGTAAAGCTTTCCCCAACGGATTGTTTGATATGACCAGGGTACCTGAGCCACTATTTACTGTGGCAGAGACCTTGGCAGTAGTTTCCAGTATATATCAAGAGTTCATAAATGAGAGAAAATTATTTATTCAAAGTAAGAAAGCTTCTCACAGCATCAGTGTAATTACACATTATAGATTTTATGTAGCTCAGAAATTATATGGATATATTTGTGAGAAAAATTCTGAAGAGAACATCTAAGAATGTGTTGAGGAAAGGGCATCTTAAGTAATTCACAGGAAAAACTTGCCAGTTTGAAATATTAGGATGTGGACTGGCAAACTTTATAAAGGGCCAGATGATAAATATTTATTATATTTTTAATTGAAATATAACTGACAAACAGTGTTACATTAGGAGGTGGTAAATATTTTAAGCTTTGCAGCCTGAGAGGCCAAAAGCAAGGATGTTCTATAGATACTTGGGGGGAAAATCCATAAAATTTTTATTGGCAAAAATTTAAAGTGTTATTACATTGCAAATTAATCATTTCCAATTGAAGGTTGTGTGGAAATTTCACATTCATATGGTTAAAATATATTTTGAAATATAGAAATTTCCTTTGTAAGTTTATCAAGGTCCAAAAACTGCTGCTGGAAGTATAGGATGAGCTTGGAAAGTACATCTAATACAAATTTGGAAATGATGAAATTATTTTTTTTGTTTTAATTTCTGATAGTACAGAAAATGTATAGAGCAACTGAACATTTGCTTGTGATTCAAACAATGTTAGTTATCATGAAATGCATTCCCTGCAGCATAGACTTTGCATGTTATCTACTTTGCCTTGTAATTTTAGGTTGAATTCATTACAAACCATCAAGTCAAGAACAATAAGCTAATTTTGAAAAACATTCAGTGTTCAGTAATGGTGGTTGGGGTGGGTCCTCTCATTCAGAAAAGTTTCAGTCCTGGCCCTGAGCTCAAAAATGTGCAACCAAACTTTATCATTGCTAAGAAATTGAATTGCTGTGTGGAAGGGAAAATCAGGACATTTGGCTTCTTCTGATAAAGTCACGGAATTTACAATTGATAAGTCTATAAAAATTGATGAAGTCTACCATTGATACTGCTAACACATGATAGTTCAAATATTTTCCATAAAGGACCTGCTGATAAATAATACAATGAGTAACCACATATTTGAAGCCTTAATATTGAAAATCTTGATAAATTTGTTGGACAAAGCTTCTTTCTGTTCTACAGCTATATTTTGCCACCATCAGTTGTAAGATCAGATTCCATTTAAGGTTGTACTGAACATTTTCTCAACTCTCTTAAGTTGTTCCACAATACATCCATTGAGGTTATTCAGTCAATTCAAACTCAGCATTGACTGAGTAGACAGCAACTGAGCCGTCTTGGTAATATCTTCAAACCCAAAACTCAAGGAAAACCACTTGGAATAATTTGCATTGTATTTAAATTGATGTCACCTAGTGCTCTAAACTAAGCAATTATTCTCACCAAAAAGCTAATAGCCTTAACAATTTTCATCTGGACACATTTCCTAGGCTGCTGTAAACATGATTTCATTAACTCACCAGATGTTAACTTTACAGTCTCTTCGAGAAAATTGAAGAGGAGCATTGTGTCATCTAATTCTATAATGCCAGCATTACCCTGATACCAAAACTATATTAGAAGAAAACTATAGACTAATATGTCTCCTGAATATAGATTAAAAAAAAGTCTTACCAGCAATTTAGCAAATTGAAACTATAATAATATACAAAAAGGATAATATGCTATGAACAAAGATGCAGAGTTAGTTTCACATTCAAAAATGAGTTATAAATGACTTCAGTGAAATTGGCACAGTAGATAGCTCCAAGGGCCATCTCTCCACAAAAGAAAGATAAGTCAAGAATTTTATATGAACATAAGATGAAATTTGAAAGGAGCCAAATTTAGTATACAAGTTTTTTTTTCGTTATTTTTTTTTACCACAGTTCCCACATATCTTCACCTTTCTTATGCTACATTTACAGGAAGTCAGAATCCTATTTAGTTAGAATGTAAATGGCTTAAAGCAACAAGAAAGAATTTCCATTTTTAGTATTGCCAGATAATATCATTTGGACCAATCCTCCAGCTTAGGAAACCTAGAAAAAAGATGGACAAAATTGCTTCCAAACATCAGTTTGAAGGCCATCAAAAAACTAACAAGATTGGGATGCCTGGATGGCTCAGTTGGTAGAGTAAAAAAAAGCTAACAGGATGGTGAAGGATTACAGCCAGCATGAGGGGGAGAAAAAAGGCCCAGATAGATAAACTCTTCTTTGGGACCACAATTCTTTAAGGGGTAACTGAGAGGCTGAACAATACTTCTGATGGCCTGCCATAGGTGTAGGTGGACAGGTATTGGATTTGAAGACCTCAAAGTATTTCTACAGTTTCGCAAATTTGATGTCCTACCCAAATAACAAGGCATGTGTGCAGACAACCTGAATTAAAACTAACAAACAACACAGACTGTATATGCTAAGCCCATGGAAATAAAAAGTCAAGATAGAGGATTTCAGCAGATGACTACAAAAATACATAAAGGTACCAAATGGAAGTTAAAGAACCCAAAAATATATTAGCTGAATTTAAGGACTCAAAGGATTGACTTATAGCAGATTAGACACAGCTGAAAATAGAATTCATGAATTGAAAGTGGTTAATAGAAAATACAATAAAAGAACAAAAACTGAAAAAATTAAAATGTAGTGAAGAGAAAGTCTTGTCATAAATTTAATTGAATTTCCCAGGAAGAACAGAGAGAGAAAGAAGCAATATATGACTAGATAATGGCTGAGATCTTTCCACAGCTATCAAGACTACAAACAACTGTTTCAAGGGCTGTGAATCAATGACAAGCAAGAAAAAAAAAAAAAAACACATACTGAAACATACCATAATAAAACTGAAAAATAAACAAAAAATTAATTAAAAGCAACAATAGAAAAAGGATTCCCTACAAAAGAGTACCACTTAAAGCTGATTTCTCTGTCAAAATATTAGAAGCCAAGCAGCATTCAATAGAAAAAAAAATAGTCTTATAGAATAAAGGTAAAATCAAAGATATTTTCAGACAAAGTAGAAAATGATTGTAAAATGAAGTACTGAATACTTTTTCAGACAATAAAACTCTCCAGATGAAATGTTGATATGTAGGAAAGAATGAAAGGCAATAGCAATGGTAAGTATGTGGGTAAATCTAATGTTAATGATAAGTAAAAAGAGTGTGACATTGAAGAAAGAAAGGAAAAAATGGAATAATAAATGTTTAAAAAGAAAAAAAGAACAGAGACACATAGGACAAAAATGTATTACAGTACATTTAGATCCAAACATAATAACAAGTACATTGAATTTAAAAAAAATTAATGTTCTAAGTAAATGATACAGGAAGTCCGACTGGATTCAAAAAATGACAAAATCACATTTACAAGGGCCACCAAAAGTCATAAGGATACAGAAAGATTAAAAGGATAAAGATGGTATTATAAACAGCTGAATGCCAATATATTTGAAACTTTGAGTGAAATAGAAAAATTCCTCCAAAGTACAACCTATTAAAACTTATATGAAAAGAGTAGGAAATACTAACATTAGCTTGATATGTATTAAAACGAATCTATAACTTCAAATCTTACATGCATTCATAGACCCATATATGACTTTGCTGGTGAATTTTACTAAATAAGAAATAGCACATATTTTTTTATGAAGTCTTCAGTAGGATTGAAAAAGAGAAAACACTTGATTTTAGAAGGCTAATATAATCTTGATAAATTCAACAAGGACATAATTATAGGGCTGTGTCATGAATATAAATTAAATATCTTAAGTACGTTTCACAAAATGTTTAAAGGAACATACATATTTGGTTTAACTTTCAAAAATCAGTCACTGTAATGTGCATTTATAGAATAAGAAAAATATACTGCTATATCAATAGATAAGTATAAAGCACTTTATAAAAAAGATACATTATGCAAATACTAAGAGCTGGTGTTGCCATACTATTATAAGACAGTAAAATGTAAGGCAAAAAGCATTATTGGAGATAGAGAACATTTAATAATGATAAAGGTTTAATTCAGCAAGAAGAGAACAATTCTGAATTTGTAAGCACCGAGTACCATAGCATTAAAAAAAAAATCGCTTCTCGGCCTTTTGGCTAAGATCAAGTGTAGTATCTGTTCTTATCAGTTTAAAATAAATAAAACCAAAACAAATGTTGGAAATACAAGGAGAGATAGAAAAGTCCACTATCCAAGTAGGAGATTAACACATGGAACAAGCAAATAAAAAATATCAGTAAAAGTATTGAAGATTTCAACATAAGCAAACATGACATAAGGAACCTATTTTAGAAGCCACACCTGATACATGATTATCATGTAGATAATTACATGAAACTATTACAAAATTGAATATAAGCTGAACCACAAAGGAAATCTCAAATTTCAAAGGATTAAAATCACAGAGAGTTTGTTCTCCGGTTATAGTAAAAGTTAAGATAAAAGTTAATAGCAAGATAAGAAAATCTCCAGATGTTTGGAAATAAAGTGTATACTTGTAAAAATGTTCATGGGTGAAAAAAAAGTAAAGAATGGAAATATTTTGAACTAAAAGATAAAATAAATCTTGAGGGATGCTGAATTGTGGGAGGTAACCATGCTTGGAGATTTATGGCTTTGCATACAAATATTATAAGCAGAATTTCATAGCTTTGAATCATCCGTTAGGAAGCCTAAATTGTCATCAGGGAGAAAAAAGTAAAAATTAATGAAGTAGAAAAAAATGTACAGAGAAAAACCATAACTCCTATCTTTGATAATACAAATAAGTATTTGTATAAGTAGTTGCCTATATTTTTAGAAAGGCCCTTATGACAGCACATTCAATGGTATTGGAGGAATCTATAATGGGAAAAGACAACATGGAGTTTATGGAATTCCCCAATGGGAGAATTACAACATAGACTCTTAGGGTTTTGGAGCAATCCACACCATTCCTACAGAGAATTATATACCTTTCAAGAAGTTCTTGGTATGCTTCTACACCCTGGAAAAGACACCATGACCATGGCTATCAAGTGGCCATGTGGCCAGAACTACGATAAGGTAGGTTCCATCAAATCTATCAGGTCATAAGTCAGATGGACCCAACAGCAATCTTTCGTAAGATGGAAGTGTTACGTCTGTGATTGGGCATTAGTGCCAGAGGACTCCATTAAGTTGCATGAGCAAGTATTCCTGATCCCTATCTCATCAACTACTGTTGCCCTATCAACTGTTAGTTTTCAGTTGCTGCACTTTCAGAATTCACTACAACATTTAAACTCAAGACACACTGTTCCTGGGCACCTGTAGCCAATGATCAACTAGTGGGTGGATGTGGACAGACATTAGGAACTGGACATTTCTGTATTCACCAAGAAAGACTCCCTGACCCTGCATTTCACAAGACCATCAGGACTGTTTTTATGAGAGGGACACCAGTATCAAAGGGAGTTTATTGGTGTCTTCTGTCATGTGTAGGCTGGGGTTGGTGGTAGGAAAGGTGGTCACAGAACTGAGCTCATTAACAGCAATAGGGATAATATTATCTCAAAGCAGGTGGTACACTAAACTTCTAGAAGCCACAGAGCCATACTTACCATAATGATCTTCAAAGTTGGAGAGAGAGCCATGAAAGCTTAACCCTCTGGGCAAAGGGGGTGAACATTCAATGATGGTGCTACTCAACATCTAAAATATTCTTAAAGAGCAAATATGGGGGCGCCTGGGTGGCTCAGTCGGTTAAGCGTCTGACTTCGGCTCAGGTCATGATCTTGCGGTCTGTGAGTTCAAGCCCCGCGGCAGGCTCTGTGCTGACAGCTCAGAGCCTAGAGCCTGTTTCAGATTCTGTGTCTCCTTGTCTCTCTGACCCTCCCCCATTCATGCTCTGTCTCTCCCTGTCTCAAAAATAAATAAACGTTAAAAAAAAAATTAAAAAAAAAAAGAGCAAATATGGAGAAGGAAGAGGCCAAGGGCAACCTTACAATAAAAATTAAAATCCCTGTTCGATTCCCTGACCTGAGCCAGTGACAAAACCAAACCAACTGACTAAAAAGGTGAACAAATCTCCAGGAGGAAAGGCCCTACAATACCCCAGCAAGTATATAAGATTTTCCCCGTAATTTCCCAAAATGACCTAGGCTATTTAAGTAGATAATTGAGTGTACATTGGGGGAAAGGAAGATCTTACATTTTGAGGAATATTAGACACAAGGTCTGAGTTGATGTTTGTTATCTAATGATCCCAAAGCATCGTTATACTCTTTGTTAGGATAGGGGGTACATAGGGGCCAAGTAACAAAAAGAACCCTGTCGAAAGTCCAGCTTATAATGGGTCCACTATTTCATCAGACCCCTACAGTGGTTATCTGACCAGTCCTAACGTGATGGGATAGACATACTTGGTGGTTGGACTAACCATCATGTGGTTCTTGGCCTGTGGAATAAGATTTACTATAGTGGAAAAGACAAGATGTGATGGTATCTTCAACCTTTGCACAAGATAGTAAAGAAAATACATTATCTCACCCCAGAAATGGGAGTAGCAGAGATTAGTGCCACCCTTAAAAAGCAAAGCGTGATAGTGTCTATCAAATCTCTAATTTACTAGTCTGGTCCCTGAAGAAAGCAGGTGGATCCTGGAGAATGACTGTAGACTTACTGTAAGTTCAACCAAGTAGTAGCCCTAATAACAGCTGTTATGTTAGATATGATACCATTTATAGAGCAGATTAGTAAGTTCCCAGGTACATGTTACATGGCCATTGATTTGGCAAGAATAAGAATGTCTCCAATTAGGGAAGAGAATCAGAAACATTTTTCATTCAGGTACATCTGAAAATATTCATTTACAGTTTTACTTCAGAACTATGCCAGTTCTCTTAATATCTGTTATACATTTTGAAGAGAATTGATTGTCTGGAATATCACTTTGATCCATTACATTGATGTCATATTGATCAGACAGGGTGACTAGAAGATAGCTAGTATTCTGGGGTCCCTAATAAGACAATATACTCCAGAGGAAAGAGATAAATCATACAAGGATCAGGGTACTCTCACTTCAGTAGGGTTTTTAGGGGTCCAGTGGTCAGGCTGGATATTTCCTCCAAAATAAGAGAAATTTGCAACATCTTGTATCCATCCTACAGATAAGGAAGCCCATCACCTGGTAGGCATCATGCTCTGAAGGCGACATATTCTACACCAGATTTTCTCAACTTTGGCACTATATTGGAATGTTGGAACAGATAATTCTTGGGTGTTGTCTTGTGCATTGTAGAATGTTTAACAGTATTCCTGGCCTCTACCTAAATTGATGCCAATAGTACTCCTCTTACTCTAGTCATAAAATTTTTTTTTTTTTAAAAGTCTCCAGACTGCCAAATGTCCCCTGGGGAGCAAAATCATTTCTGGTTTAGAATCATAACAACTGAGAGGGAAGGCTGCCAGATTTCAGGGTTGTCCAGAATAACAAAGAATCCCATAGAAGATACAGGCTTTGGTATATGTAATTCTGCTTCTTGAGCCATGCTATCCGGAAGACTCTATGGTGTTGGAGGTATAAATAGTGGGAAAGATATAATAATGTAGAATTTATGGAAAGTCTTAAAGGGACAATTAGAATTCAGGTCTCTGGAGTTTTGGAGTAAGGCCATGCCATCCAGAGTATAAATTATTATGTCTTTTGAAAAGTAGCTCCTGGCATGTTCCTGGGCTTTGGTAGAGAAAGGAACAATTGAACATGGACACCAAGTGATCATACATCTGGAGCTGCCCATAATGAATGAGTTCTATCAACCCTCAATTCATAAAGATGGGCAGGCCCAGAAGCAATCCATTGTAAGACAGAAATAGTATATGTGGGATCATACCTGAGCAGGACTCTAGATTGCACAAGTAAGCTAAATAAGCAAGTAGTTCAGATTCTTGCATCACCCACCACCTTATAAGAGGCCTCCTATGACCAGCTGAAGGGAAGAAAAGAACACACGCACAGTTTATAAATGGGATATTTCCTTTCACTAAGTGGGTACAAATTGAAAATATATGTGGCTACATCTGGAGTGATCTTGAAAGACATTGGTTCCAAATGGGTGGATCTATGAGTCGTGCTCCTGATCATTCACTTTTTGTAGAAGTAACCTGAGGTGAGAGAATCTATGGACACACAGACAGTGGTGAATAGCCTGGCAATCTTGCCAAGGGGCCTGAAAGAGGAAGGACTAGAAAATCAGAGATAAGGAGGTCTGGTGTTGAGGCATAGAGCTGGGAATATGGGAGTGGATATGAAGTATGAATATTTTTTGTATTACATAATAATGCCCATCAGAAAGCATTAACCATGGAAGAGGCACCAAACAACTAAATATATGAAATGACTTGGCCAGTTGACATTAGCCACCCTTTGTCATCAGTTACCCCAGTGGCAGAGTGAGTTCATAAGCAAAGTGGTCACTGTAGAGAGATGTGGGCACAATAACATAACTCCCACTTAAAGCTCACCTGGCTACTGATTCAGCTGACTAAGCTAGTCTGAATATCCAATTTGTTGGCAAGAGACAGCAAGGCTGAGCCTCCAATATGGCACTATTTATTTATTTTATTTTATTTTTTTAAAATGCTTATTTATTTTTGAGAGACAGAGAGAGCATGAGTGGGAGAGGGCAGAGAGAGAGAGAGAGGGAAACCCTGAATGTGAAGCAGGCTCCAGGCTCTGAGCTGTCAGCACAGAGCCCGACATGGGGCTCGAACTCACGAGCTGTGAGATCATGACCTAAGCTGAAGTCGGAAGTTCAACCGACTGAGCCACCTAGGCGCCCCGGCACTGTTTCTTGAGGAGACAAATCAGTAACTTGGTAGCATATTGATTACATTGGTAATCAATTGGTAGCATATTGATTATATATATGGTCCTCTGGAAGGGCCCAACAGTTCATTCTCACAAGAACAGACAGCAATTCCAGGTATGGGTTTGCCTTTCCCTATCCCCAGAACCTCAGCCCTCTCACTATCTGGGGACTCATAGAGTACTTGGTTGAGAGTCATGAAATCCCACATAATGTAGCATCCAATGCAGAGATTTACTTCACAGTAAAAGAGGTGCAGGAGTGGGCCCATGACCATGGAATACACTGGTTCTATCTTGTTTCACACAATCCAGAAGCTACTGGCCTGATAGGCTTTCTCTGCTTATTCTTGCTCCCTCTTATTATCTTTTACAGGGTTTACCTTCAAAAATATCTTGCATTTTCAACTCTGTCTTGGTGTCTGCTTCCTTGAGAACCCAAACTAACACAGGCTATGATCAGATGATGGAAGAGAAAAAAAAATCTAGGTTTTTTTCATAACTGGATAGTCTTAGAATGTGGGTACAAACCAAAAATTGACTATAGCTTCACCTCAGCTTCACTTAGGCATGGCCTTAACAGACAGCAATGAGAAGAAATCCTCCTGGTGAGCAGAGAGATTCAAGTGGCATACCTGATCATCCACCTTCATAGAGAGAATGGACTCAGGTTAGCATATATACAGACTCATGGGCAGTGGCAAGTGATCAGAAGGGAAAGAAGAGAGGATAAATATTGGAACTTTAGGAAAAAGGATGTCTGGGAGAGAGACATTTGGATGGAATTATTGGAGTGGGCACAATATGTGAAGATCTTTGTATTGGATGTTAATGCTCACCAGTGTGCATATGCCATGGAAAAGACACTAAACAACCAATTAGCCAGAATGACTTGACTGGTTAACATCAGCCAAGTTCTATCATCAACTACCCAATGCTGGCACAATGAGTACACAGAGTTACCAAGATGGCAGGGCTGGAGGCTATGCACTGACCTAACAATGCCAGCTTCCACATCCTGAGCCTGAACTAACTATGCCACTTCCAAATGTCTAACCTGTCCAAATTTCCAGCAACACAGATCAAAAGTGAGTCCCCAGTACCATCTTTCAAAGAGACCAATCAATGACTTGGTGACATGTTGACTATTTTGCAGCCCCTTTTACTCTGGGAGGGGAAGTCACTTATTTTAATTGGAAAAGATACATTTTCTGATATGGATTCACTACATGAATGCTAAAGAGTGTGTGAACCATCAACAATAGGTAGAATACATGAGTCTAGGAACCATAGGATTGTTCTTAATAGGCCTTTGGGGAATTTATTCTTCCCGTTCCCACAGTCCTGGGTTCTGTGGATTTAGAGGTTGTGTTTCTCAAAGTAGGGATGCTTACACAATAAGAGCACTATTGAAATTTAAGCTATGGCTACCACCCAATTACTTTATGTTTCCATGTCAAGGGATCCAGCAGGCCAGAAGAATAATCTCACTACTTTGATAAGAGTAATTAACCTTAATCCTCAGAGGGAAGAGGAGCTTCTGTTACACACTGGGACCAGGAAGGAATAGGTAGGACACTCATGTGATCCATTTGGGTGTGTTTTGGTACTCTTGCTTAAATTTGACAATAAACAAGCAAGCATAGCACCCATGACATGAGAAGCGCATGGTGACCAGAGGCTCAAAGTTAAGGATCTGAGTCATGTCACTTGTAAGTACCGAAAAGAGCAGATGTGCTAGCTCAGGGCAAGGGAAATCCTGAATGGAGTGTAAAAGAGGGAATCTATGAGTATCACTTGTGGCCTCGGTAACAACTACAGCAGTGGGCCTATAGTTTGTCCCACTAACGTTCTTCTTGTAAGTTTTTCCCAGAGAAAGAGATCTACTGAAAAGGAAAAATGGTTCTAGAATTTATAAGGAGTGGTTCTGAGCTGTGAAAAGTGTGGACTACAGTGGATGCTCTGCCACACTGCCCACCCCTCCTCATAGCAGCAAAAGACTCAACTTCTGAGAGTAATGCAGGATGACAGGCTTCAGCCGTCAGTCCTCTCCAGGAATTATCCTTGGCTAAAGAGGACTACTTTGCCTAATGTTGCAATCCCTTTCCTGGGAGTAGTCAGCATCCAATTATTGGTAAATATGCGGATATAAATACCCAGCCTTTTTACCTCAATTTGGGATAACTCTGAAGGGCCATGTCAGTTTCAGAGCTCACAATGCAGTTCAGTGAGGTCTTTGTTGTGAGTATATCTTAGCCCACCACTTCCCTTTCTTCAATTCTGCTTTCTTCTCTTCCACCATTGGCAGTGGTGTCTTGGAGTGAGTTTGTACTGGATTATGGGAGCCAATAAATAAATTTGCAGAGATCTCTCAAGCTTATTGATGTCAGATTGTCAGCTTAAAATCAGTCATGGTGGGAGTATTTACACCATAGACATCAGCAAACTCTACAAATCAGGGCTTCCCACCAATGCCACCCCAGGGAAACAAGTTAGTATTTACCAGTACAACACTACCCACAGGTGTTGATCAGAGTGTTCCCTTTTAAATTTCCTACGTATGAATCTGTGTCTGCATCTGCTTTCCAGGAAATCTGACTTGAAAGATGTAGATCTATCAGGTAGTGATAGATCTTTATTTCTATAACCTAGTACATAGAAACGAAGCACAAGAAGTACTTGAGTCAAGGCAAGAATTCTAATCAGTACTTGGTAGAAAATAGGGTGATCAACTTGTCCTGGTTTCCCAGCGCCTTCCCTGGTTTTGGCATGAAAAGTCTCATGTCTCAGGAAACATTTCAGTCCCAGGCATACCAAAATGGCTGGTTACCTAGTAAACAAGTAGGTAATCTAGAGCAGAAAAGGCTAAGCTTAAGGAATTGGGCCGATTTGGTGGTTAGGGCAGGTGTTTTAGTGCGGAGCCAGCAGTAAGCACATTACTTGGGGATTACTTTTGGGGATTGCAGGGATGGTTGTTGATGGTGGTCTGATCAAGCAGGCCGTAGGCTTCTAAAACAAGGATGCAGTCATGAGTCTGGGATTTGAGGGCAGGATTCTAGTACCCCAGAGCATTAGTGAAGGTAAGACAGTACTCTGGTCAGGGAGGAGAGAGCAGAACGTGAAGGAAAGGACACAATGCAGCGATTCCCCTGCTGTCTGAAAATAGATGGTGTAAAGTGAGCAGTTACCATGAATTTATTAGGAAAATTATTGGAGCGTTCTCAGACCCCCCAAAAATCACCTCTCTTAGGCTTTTCTGATCCCTTAAGAAACATCTTGCTAAGGGATGCACAAAATACATTGAGACAAAGCACACATGCTCACAGACACCCTTCAAAGCTATGGTGGTCCGATGCTGACAGGCTGAGTGTAGTTTCAGGGGAAGGAGCTTGGCAGGACCACTCTTGCTGCTGGGGTGCGTGGTGCCTGTACAATGGATCACTGCAAAACAAATGCAGAATGCAATATTTTTACTTTCAGACTTTTTCATAAAAGCAAAAGTCCTCCTTGCATTTCTTTCAGTTAGAAAAATAGGGGGTAAGGTGGGTCTGTGATAAAAGTGAAGTGGCCTAACTCTAACTTTCAAAACACGGTACACACCTGTGTTGAGATACCACTCGAATTCACAGCTTAATCACAGAGAACCAAGTATGGGCCTCATTTCTACAAGGTGTGGAGAATTGGGGGTAGTAAAATCTATAAAACTTGATTAACTCACAGTTGCTGTAAGTTAGTGATGGGGTTCTTTAATTCATCTTTGAGCCTGGGGCAAAGCTGCACCTGTAGGAGCAAATTAAATGACCCTGGCTGTAGGCTTTAGAGGGCTTTATTTGGGTAACTGCTAACACTGAGTATTGAAAGTTTTTTTGTTTTTTTTGTTTTTTTTTTTTTTTGTTTTTTTTGTTTTGTCCTGAGTACTAAGTGTACCTAGTCCACGAGAGTGAAGGTGACACAGTGTCTGAGGTCCAGACCCTGTCTGGAGCCCAGGACTCAAGTTTGTAAGGAACACAATTCATATCAAAAATCCAAGTCTGTCATCTAGAACAGTGAGGCCATGACCAAATCAGAATGATGTCTCTGTCTTGTAACAAATCCAGGAGGTATGTCTGTAATCTCTTTACAACCATCTTTGAACAGGAAACACCAACCAGCCTAGAAGGTGGGCAAATTTTTCTTTCATCTTTGTTCTCATCTTCCTCTTCCCAGCTCCTGGCTAACAGAACATTTCCAGTCTTGATACCTGACAGTTTAATTTGTATTTTCCCGGTCCAGAATGGTAACTTTAGTCAAATACAAGGAAAATTTTAAAGTATCGCTATCCAAAAGTTTTTTATAATATGGCCAAATTGGTTATTCTCCATATTAGGCAATAGTCTCTTGAGTCAAAAATATATTTTATATTGGTAAAAAGAAAACTCAGGATTTTTGTGGAAGAACAAAGAGCGAAGAGTACTAACTAGTGAGAGTGAATATAGGAAGAGGCTCATGGTCAATGCCATTGATAGCTGTATAAATGTGCTTCATTTTTAATCTGGGCCATGTTTCAAGAGAAAGCCCTTTAAACAATATTCTCTGTATTAATCTCTGGTCCCACAAGTGTTAAATGACAGCATTCTTTAATCATATAATGAGTTAGATTAGAAGCTGAATTACAGCTTGGTAGAAAATGGCAAAGAAAATATTTGATTAAAATTAGGTTTTTATAGAAGTCTATTTATAAAAGCATTTTTATGTATTTTTATGATATTAAAATCTATCCATTTCAACACAGAGTGTTTGGCTGCCTTTTATTTGGAGGGCACCATGATAAACCTATGGGATATGTTCTTAAATGAGTACCACATAGCCCCTGTCCTTCAAGACCTTATTATAAAATAGACAACAGGTGAAATTAAGCGTCAAGCCTGATTCTTCATCCCTTTAAAGGGAATTGAGATTCACCATTCATTTTTAGCAGATGAAGACCTGATGAAATAAATGTTGTAAGAAGATGAATTGGGTAATGGAACTTCACTATAACTTTAGGTGGTAGTCTGGGCATGGGGATCATCTAGGTTGAGACCATTACAAAGGATGTGCCCTCTGTCATTTCCATACTAATAGCCCACCAGCCATACTGCATCCATCTGGGACCTGCTATCAGCTTTTCAGGTACTTGGAGCTTCTTCTCATACCATATCCCTTTTCTCATCCAGCATATATCTTTGATGTGCAATATCAACAACAATGCCACCCACAAACGATTTTTGCAGACATGTATACAAGTGTGATAAGGAAAAAAAACTGGTCTATTATTTATAATTTCTGAGGAGAATGATTCAGGACAACAGGAGCAGTTTATTTACTTTTTCACTGAGGATGCTGTCAAGTGATAGGTTTGAGAAGACAAAATGGGAGGAACTAAAATGCTCTGTCTCAGGAAAGGAGAGTGGTGAACAGAGGCCCTGGAGAGGTAAAAGCAGCCTCAATGGACACTGCGGGTGGTGGTGGGGGGCGGGGGGGTGAGGGAGAAGGAGACTAAGTGGTCAGTGGCCTCCGTGGAGCTTTCAGACAAGCAGTCTGCTGACGACTTTTGTCATCCAAGTAATATGTACACTGTGAGGTAAGCCTCCTTACATATCTCCCTCAATGAGACCAATAAAAATCTCATTTGCTCACTGGTGTTGGTGGAGAGGCTGTTTTGTTTTGTTTTGTTTTGTCTGAGACTGTAGGATGGAGACAACAAATACTCCGTCCTTTAAAAACACAGGCTGCCATAGACACCCTCCCCAACACTGCAGCTTGGAGCCTTCCTTCACTTTCCTGTTTCCACCAAGTCCTCCTTCTCCTACTCAGGGTTGTTGAGGCCCTTCAGATGCAGGGGGTGGGGTTGGGTGGTGGGTAGTCCTGAAGGAGGAAAGAGCCTGGGGAGGCAGCAGGGCCAGGCCCTGAAGGGATTCCATGACAACCAGGATTCCCCAGCTCCCCTCAGTTCTGCTGGGACAGGACCCCGCCCTCACCCTCCTCCTTCCTTTTTGCTCTTCCCCATCCACCAAGCCCCTTCTCTCACTACAGAGTCACTGCTTAAGTACAGGTGGCATATTGGAGAGCAAAAGTCAACCTCCACAAGCTAGCAGGTGGAAAAGAGGAGGCATTTGAGAAGTAACGAAGAAAACATTGAATATTTTATTACGTGCTTTTACATTTCATCTTTCATAGGTGAAAGCTATTATTTATATTTTATAGATAAAGAAATGGAGGCCAAGAGGGATTTGGTGACATGCTTGATATCATAGAGCCAGAGACTGGGCAGGTTATTCTTACTGTAAATTTTGTGCTATTCCCTCGACCCACTACTATTCTGCTGCACAGACGAAGGTGGGACGCTAAGGAAGATATTGGAACTTCATATTACAGAGCAAGAAGACACCTTAAAGATCCTTGATGTTTTATCCCTGAGGCAGCTGAATCCAGAGATGTGACTACTTTACTCAAGTCATCATCAGGTTTATGGCAACCAAGTTAGGTCTCTTTTACTCCAGGTTAGTAAGTATCTCACTTCATAAAATGAAAATGATTTCATTTTCCCTATGGAACATTGCTACCAATTTTGGGGGTATTTAGTACTCTGAGTATAGTACATTGCAGGTGAAAGGTTTTCTAGGCTGGTTTGATAAATCTTTCTCTTACATGATGCCTTCTGAGTCCTCAAAAACTGGCTTCCAAAGCAAACTTGAACACCAGGAACTGTCTGTTGTGTGTGTGGGTATGTGTATGAGGTGAGCTGTGAGGTCTCAGATTTTAGAACCAGGAGAGAATCTTACCCTCCACCCCTGCCTCATACCTTTCTGCCAGTTCACATGGAACAGCAGCTTTCATTCTCATTTTGACCATGACCCAGGGTAAGAAATACTTTTGACATCATGACCCACTGTGTGTATGTACATCCACACATCCACACTCAAACATTTAACACAGAAATGAAAGTTTCCTAAATATCCCTCTATATGTGTTTTCAATATTGATCATAACCAACTAACCATCACTGCCGTCCTTCAGAGCAGGTGATTTCACAATCCAGTAATAGGTTAGGTCCCCAACTTTAAAAGAAACCAGAGGTGCTTTGGTGGCTCAGTTAAGCATCTGACATTGGCTCAGGTCATGATCTCATGATTCGCGGGTTTGAACTCTGCATCGGGCTCTGTGCTGACAGCTCGAAGCCTGGAGTCTGCTTTAGATTCTGTGTCTTCCTCTCTCTGCCCCTCTCTGCTCAAGCTCTGTCTCTCTGTCTCTCTCTCAAAAATAAATCAAGCATTTAAAAAATTGAAAAAATTGAAAAAGCAAAGAAACCCAAAACATCAATGTTGAGAGTTACTGTCCTAGGAATTCTAGACTTGAAATATAGCTTGATAGCAATATATACTCAAAGATTAATTTGTCAAATATGAACAACTTAGTGGAAGTCAATTGTTTGGACAGAAAATAGATTTCCCACCAGGGGAACATATCTTTAAAAGTTTCAAGCAAGCCAGTTCACAAAAGTTTCTTTTCATATATTTATACACACGAACAAGACACTAGTACAGTGGCATATTGGTGTGGACAGCCAGCCACTTCACGGATAGCCTTATGACTTCGCTTGTCTCCTCCCACAGCCATTTCAAAGCAGGAAATTCTCTGTTATAGTACTAATCCAGACTTTAAAACGCTAATCAGCCCCCCTAGAAAGTATGATAAAACCCAAAATGCAAAATTTCTCAAAATTGAACATTTTGGTCCAAACAGTAGGATTATTAAACACCTGATGCATACAACTCCCTAAGCCACATCCTAGGGGGAAGCATTTTCATTGTACATAAGTTATACCTAGTTAGAAATAGGTTTTGCCCACCAATACTGAGAAAGGGTCAGGGATGAGAACTACATTATAGAGCACCTATCAACTCCACAATAAACACTTTGCATAAAAACACTTCCTGTACTAAATCCATCTATGAACAATCTCATATTTATTTGGCAGGTGAGGAAAATGAGATGCACAGATATTAATGTAATTTTCTTAAGATCATGCAAACTCCATGGTGGATTTGAACCCTGGTTGTTGTAACTTCAGAGCCCATGTTTTTGCACAGTCTCATCTGTTTCTCAGTCATTTGATTAGTTAATTGAGCGAAGATGGTGCAAACTCTCGGTCAGGTGATGAAGAAGTCCATATAGTGTGATGAGTTCTTATTGCACCAGGAAGTGGAGGGGGAGCCTGAAAAGCTGATATTACTCCAGTTTTGATCAAACTGGAAAACATCCAACTCCAAAGTTAATGCTCTATCGCCTAAAACTTGAATTTGTGAGATTGCACAAAATAATGAAGAGAAAATGAGTTGTAGAGGCATTTTTTTTAATAGGAACTCATTTAATTCCACACTTGATATTGCTTTCCATGGTCTATAGGGTTCTGGTATTTAAGCCTTTTTGCACCCCATTCCCACCCTTAAATAATACTTAATTTGTATTTTACTCTACCATCACAGATTTAGCATGTAATTTGAGAATTCAGGCAGTCCTCCTTTCTCTAGTCAGGAAATATCCAAACAATCTTGGAAAGATCATCAAAAATATCATCTCTGTTTCATGTGAGCCTGAGAATTCTTAGTGAATTTCCAATTTATACCATTCTGTAAAAGTATCAGTCTGATATAATTTAATGTTTTCCTGGGTTTTTCCTTTCATCTAAACTTTCAAATCTTTTGACACAGTTATTCACATTTTTTTGTCATTTTATTTCCTGCTTTATCTGTAATGTGCCCTCCGCTCCACTCCAAACATGGCTTGTTTATACCTCTTCTCTTTTTGTCTTGATTATTCTTGTCCAAAGTTTATCAGTTGTGTTAGTATTTTCAAAGAAAACTTCTTGCTTTATTGGTTCTTTTATTATGTGTTTGTCTTCTGTTTCATTTGCTACTTTTATTTTTTTTATTTTGCAGAGAGAGAGAGAGTGTGAGCAGGGGAGAAGGGCAGAGGTAGAGAGGGAAAGAGAGAGAGAATTTTAAGTAGGCTCCACACTCAGCATAGCACCTGATGTGGGACTCAAACTCATGAACTGTGAAATCATGACCAGAGCTGAAATCAAGAGTTGGAGGTTCAATCGACTGAGCCACCCAGGTGCCCCTCATTTTCTACTTTTAATCTCTTATATCCTTCTACTTTCTTTGGGTTTGTTGTGTTATTTTTCTAATTTCTCCCCTTGGTTGCTTAAATCATTCATTTTTAGTTTTCCTCTTTTTTTAAATATGCATTTAAAGCTATAAGTTTCTCTGTGTGGGGAAATTTGCCCATTCTGATGTACAGTGTTTTTAATCATTGTTTTGAAATATTTTCTAATCTATGTGTTATTAGAAGTATTTTTAATATTTTGTATGCAGAATATGTATAGTTATGTTTTTGTATTATCTCCAATTTAATTGAATTTATTAGAGATCATAGTCTTTCTAATAACACTAATTTGAAATTAGTTGAGATCTATTTTGTGGACAGTATGAGTTTTCTTTCCATAGGTGTTTAGAAAGACTGCACAGTCTCTAATTCTTGGGTACAACTCATATTCTGTATGTGTCCATTATACTAAGCTTATTAAATTGTGGTGCCTGAATCGTATAACTTTTACTGATTTTTTAGGGATCTTTTGCTCTCTGTTACTAAGATAAGTGTGTTACAATCTTCCATATGGGGAGCCTGGGTGGTTCAGTTGGTTAAGCATCTGACTTTGGCTTAGGTCATGATCTCATGGTTCGTGAATCCCAGCCCCTCATCAGGCTGTCTACTCTCAGGGTAGAGCCCATTGCAAATCCTCTGTCCCTCTCTCTCTCTCTGCCCCTCCCTCACTCATGCGCTTGCTCTCTTTTTCTCTCTCTCTCAAAAATAAACATTGAAAAAAAAACTTCCATATGATGTTAAATTTGGCAGTTTCTCCTTAAGTCCTGTCTGTTTTAGCTTTACATAATTTAAAGTCCTTTTATTAGGTACATAAAACTTCATAATTATTAAACTTTCTTGGTGGATAATGTTATCATCTTAGAATGTCTTTCATCTCTGTTTATGCTTTTTGCCTTAACATCTATTTTATTTATCATTAATACACGTCTGCTGCTTTCTTTTGGTTAGCATTTACTGGGTGTCTCTCTTTTTTAATCCTTTATTTATTTTTTTAGATTTTATTTTTAAATAATCTCTACACTCAAAATGAGGCTTGCATTTACAACCCTGAGATCAAGACTCACATACTCTTTATCTCAAACTATAGATACTTCTTGTGTAAATGGCATAGAGATGGATTTCTTTTTATCTGAGAGCAGGTTTTGCATTTCAGTTGGAAAGTTCTACCATATTTCTTAATTTTTTTTCAATGTTTATTTATTTTTGAGAGACAGAAGAGACAGAGCATAAGCAGGGAAGGAGCAGAGAAAGACGGAGACACAGAATCCAAAGCAGGCTCCAGGCTCTGAGCTATCAGCACAGAGCCTGACATGGGACTGAAACCAACAAACCATGGGATCATGACCTGAGTCAAAGTCAGAAGCTTAACTGACTGAGCCACCCGAGTGGCCCTTTGTAATCATATAGATCTTTGGATTTCTTTTTACCATCTTATTTTGTGTGTTCCATTCGATCCACCTCCTCTCTCCCTCTTTGTCTTTGTTTCTTGGCTGGTTTTTTGGCTTTAACTGAGTTTTTTATTTTATTTCTCCTCCTCTACTAATTGGAAATTGTAGTCTATTTCTATTCTTTCAGTGTTATTCTCAAAAATTTCACATGCATTTTAACAAATCCTAAAATTAGCCAATACATTTATCCTTTTCTAGATTGTCACAGGAGCTTGAATGTTTGTTTTATAACTCTGATTATCCGCCACCCTACCTATGTGTTATTGTTTTCCAGTAATTTAATTTATAGCCCAATAAATTAATTCCCAGTATTATTATTTTATACAGTAAACATTTGATTTTACTTATCCACATTATTACTATTTCCTTTGCTCATGGTTCCTTCCTTCATCTTAGATCTTTCTGAGTTTGTTTTCTTTCTTCTGGAATACATTCTGTATGACTTTTTTTAGTGAGAATTCTCAGTCTAAATTTTTCAGAAAACATCTTTATTTTGAATTTATTATTTAAAAAAAGTTTCACTAAATAAATGTTTCTAGGTTCATAGTTGATTAAAAAAATTTTTTTTTACATTTATTTATTTTTTGAGAGACATAGAGAGACAGAGCACAAGTTGGGGAGGGGCAGAGAGAGAAGGAGACACAGAATCTGAAGCAGGCTCCAGGCTCCAAGCTGTCAGCACAGAGCCTGACATGGGGCTCGAACTCACAAACTGTGAGATCATGACCTGAGCCGAAGTCAGACGCTTACCACCCAGGCGCCCCATAGTTGATTTTAAAGACATCATTCCATTATCTTTTTTCTGCCATTGAAGCTGAGAAATTAGCTTTCAGTATAATAGAGGTTCCTTTGTAGATAATCTGTCTTCTCTATCTGCCTTTAACATTATTGTTGTCTTTGGTATTCTGAAATTTTAGTATGATATGTCTGAGTATGTATGTATTGTCATTTATACTGTTTTGGATTAAAAAAATTTTTTTTCATGTTTATTTATTTTTGAGAGGGAGAGAGACAGAGTACAAACAGGGGAGGGGCAGAGAAAGAGGGAGACACAGAATCTGAAGCAGGCTCCAGGCTCCAAGCTGTCAGCACAGAGCCCGATGTGGGGCTCAAAATTACAAACCCACAAACCGTGAGATCATGACCTGAACCAAGGTCGGATGCTTAACCCACTGAGCTACCCAGGCACCCCTCTGCTTTGGATTTTTTAAGTTTACTGAACATCAGTTCTAAAAGTTCTCAATTATTATTATTTTTTTAAATTTTTTTTCAACGTTTTTTTATTTATTTTTGGGACAGAGAGAGACAGAGCATGAACGGGGGAGGGTCAGAGAGAGAGGGAGACACAGAATCGGAAACAGGCTCCAGGCTCTGAGCCATCAGCCCAGAGCCTGACGCGGGGCTCGAACTCACGGACCGCAAGATCGTGACCTGGCTGAAGTCGGACGCTTAACCGACTGCGCCACCCAGGCGCCCCTAAAAGTTCTCAATTATTATGTCTTTGAATAGTCTCTTCCTCCTTCTATCTAGTCTTGCCTACTTTTTAAAAAAATGTTTATTTATTTTTGAGAGAGAGAGAGAGAGAGCGAGCATGGGGGAGGGGTAGAGAGAGGAGGAGAGACTGAATCCCAAGCAGGCTCTGCATTAACAGCATAGATATGTGGCTTGAACCCATGAACCATGAGATCATGACCTGAGCCAAAATCAAGAGGTGGATGTTCAACTGACTGAGCCACCCAGGCATCCCTAGTCTTGCCTACTTTTATGGACTACTGTTATGGACTGAACTGTGTCCCACCAACATTCGTACATTAAAGCCCAAGCCCCCCAGTATGGTTGTATTTGGAGATAGGGCTGTTATAGATGTAATTAAGGTTAAATGGGGTCAAAAGGGTGAGGCTCTAATCCAATAGGACTCTTGTCCTTATAAGAGAAAGAGAGACCAGGACTGATGGTCTCTCTCGCTATAGATACACAAAATGAAGACAGCTATATACAAGCCAGGAAGATAGACTCCACCAGAAACCAAACCTTTATCTTGGACTTCTAGCCTCCAAAACTTTACATGTTTTAATATCTGTATTCATCAGTAGTCTCCAGAGAAACAGAATCAATAAGATGTATCTATCTTTCCGTACATATATAACCAATAAGATATACTTATGTCCATATCTATATTTATCAAGAGAGACAATGAAAGAAAAGGAGAGATGTATTATGAAGAACTGGCTCACATGACTATGGAGACTGAGAAGTCCTGCATCTGCCATCTGTAAGTTGGAGATCCAGGAAAGCTGGTGGTAATTCTAATCTGAGTCCAAAGGTTAAGAACCAGGGGAGTCAGTGGTGTAAATCCTAGTTTAAAGGCAGGAGAAGATCAATGTCCCAGCGCAGAGGCAGGCAGGAAGGGGACAAATCCTACCTTCTTCAGATTTTTGTTCTATTCAAGTTCTTGCCTGCTTGCATGATGCCACTCACATGGGGAGGGCAATCTACTTTACTGAGTCCATAGATTCAAATGCTAAGCTCATCCCAAACACCCTCATAGGCATATCTGAAAATAATGTTTAATCTGGACATTCTGTAGCCCAGTCAGGTTGATACACAAAATTAACCAGCACAATTATATTCTATGTAATTTTTAAAAATGTTTATTTATTTTGAAATGGGGAGGGGGCAAAAAAAGAAACCCAAGCAGACCTCACCCTGTCACTCACTCCCGTGGGGCTCATTCCCACGATCTACAAGATCATGACCTGAGCCAAAATCAAGAGTTGGACGCTCAACCTACTGAGCCACTCAGTTGCCCCTATATTCTGTGTGATTTTTAATTCCGTCTTCCATTTTAGTAATTCACTCTTTAATTATGGACAATTTGATATTTAAACCCAGTTATTGAATTTCTTATCTTAGTTACACTTTTCATCTTTAGATATTGCCTTTGATTTTTTTTTCTTTTTTTCTTTTTTTTTTTTTTTGTAACAGATCAACCTGATCATTTTTTACAGTCTCTCATTCTTTGGGCAGAACTCTTGATACTCTCTTGTTTTTTAAACAAGTCACTACAATCTGGCATCACTTGAAACTAAAACTATAGTTTATCTAATGTCAATTCTGGCCTGTACCCAGAGGATGGTGGATTTGTGATTAGGAAATCTCAAGAGAACATTTTTCCCCACTCTGCTCAGAAATAAAGCTGAGACTGGCATGTTTCTTAATTATCTCCCTTTATGTAGATGAGTTTTGCCCCAAGTTCATCCTTCCATTAGAATGACGCTTCTCAGAGTCTTAGCTTTATGCCACTATCTTATTTTGATTTGCCACTTTACATAAGCCCTCAGTTTTGTCTCCTGCCTCTTGCATGCAATCAGTTAAAACCAAAAGCTGTATACCACTGGGGCCTGTCAGATGCTTCAGGCAGCTCTCAGCCCCAGTGCTCATTATCTGGAGGTAACTTTCTTGCCGGCCCAGCTCTGCATTTTTGGAGACTTTTAAATAAGACTTATCCATATCTCCCTCCCTCTTTCTCCCCTCATGTGTGCATGCGTACGTGTGAATATGTGCGATACACTGAGACAATTCCTCAGGGTATCTGGTTTTCATATTACCAGAAATCATATTATACAATTAATAGTCAATACTCTCTGATGTTTTGCTTCCAGGATATTCAGTTTAATTGTACTAGCAAACTCCTCAACACAAATTCAGATTTGTGAGTTAATAGTTAACCTCTAGACATGGCTAAATTTTAACGATGGAGCCTATTTAAGTCAGTAACGTGTATGACTGATTGAGCCTGAAATTAATTCTTTCATTTAAATATGTAATTCTGTTATATTTGTTATATGTCAGTTTTGTTCCTGGTGCTCTTCTAGGAAGTAGAGATAAAAAAAGAAAAGAAAAAGAACTGAGATATTAACCCCAAGGTTTTCATGATCTACAGGGGAAGACAGATCAGTAAAGAAACAATTACAGCTCAGTGTTACAAGAGCTTTGAAGACAATTTCCCCAGGGAATACGAAGGCTCAGGAAAGGTCACCTAACCCAGTAAAATGAGATGACTCCTAGAAGACCAGGTTGGTGCAAAAAAAAAAAAAAAAAAGCTCCATGGTTAACAAGATTTGATTTGATCAATTGATTGGGATAAGTTGTTTTTGAGAGCAAAAAGATAAATTCTTTGCCACAGAAGCTTCTTAACTTATCCTAGCCCTGATCAGATTGCCTGTAAATGCACGTACCTGGTGACAACCAAGGGCCTAGGCAAGAGGGAGTAAATGGATCCATCAAACTTTCAGCCTTACTAGAGAAAAAGATCTTAGAGCAGATGTCTCACAGCTCCTATATGGATAGAAACAGCTTTTGAAATGAAGGATAAAGGGTGTTTATTCTAGTGAACATGAAACTATGGCTCCTCGGTAGGGCATTGGAAAGTGAATTCAACATGCTGACAATTTAAAAGAAATTATTTTGCTGTTCCCTCTGGATTCTGTACATGAACAAATTATATCCATATCTTACACACCTTTCCTGCTGGGGATACCTCTCCTGCTCTCCTCTGCCTTTAAAAACTATATATTTTTAATTAAGACCACGTGGTATTGGCACAAAGGATAGACCAATAGATCAAAAGAGCCAAAAGAGAGACCCATGCTTTAAAGGTCAAAGCTATACACAAAGGTAGCGTTGAAGGTCAGTAGGAAGGATGACTTGTTTAATAAATAGCATTGGTTTGCTAGTGTATCTATACAGAAAACAAGTCTTGATTTCTGCCTCACACCTTACATTAAAAAATCTTATGGGGCGCCTGGGTGGCGCAGTCGGTTGAGCGTCCGACTTCAGCCAGGTCACCATCTCGCGGTCCGTGAGTTCGAGCCCCGTGTCGGGCTCTGGGCTGATAGCTCGGAGCCTGGAGCCTGTTTCCGATTCTGTGTCTCCCTCTCTCTCTGCCCCTCGCCCGTTCATGCTCTGTCTCTCTCTGTCCCAAAAATAAAAAAAAAAATTAAAAAAAAATCTTATTCCATAGAATCTATATCCAAATATGAAAAGTAAGATAATAAAGTTTTTAGATAATAATAACATAAGAAAATATAGGGGCACCTGGGTAGCTCAGTCGGTTAAGCGTCCAACTTCGGCTCAGGTCATGATCTCACAGTTTGTGGTCCAAATCTGGTAAGACTGAAGAACTTAGCACTCTATGAACTATATGAGCTCCTGGAAATAAATCCTAGAGAAAATTTCACATATGTACATGAAGAGACCTTTGTAATAGGTCATCAAATTGTTTTGGTAAAGGGACAAATAGTAAATATTTTAGGCTTTATGGAGTATATTATGGTCTCTGTCACAACTATGCAATTTTGCTGTATGTGCTTTAGAAAATACATAAATAAATGGCCATTGTTATGTTTCAATTAAACTTTATTTATGGACACTGATTTGAATTTCATATAATTTTCATGTGTCACAAAATATTAGTATTCTTTGATATTTTCAATTATTAAAAATTGTAAAAACCATTCTTAGCTCATGGGCCATACAAAAATAGGTAGTAATGGGATGCCTGGCTGGCTCAGTTGGTATATAGACAACTCTTGATCTTGAAGTTGTAAGTTCAAGCCCCACGTTAGGCATAGAGATTACGTTAAAAGAAGAAGAAGAAGAAGAAGAAGAAGAAGAAGAAGAAGAAGAAAAGAAAAGATAAAGAGATGCATGCTAGTTTTAGCCCATGGTGGTAGTTTGCCAATTCTTTTTCCATAAGAATGTTTTCAGTAGCAAAATAATTGATGAAATCAAAGTGTTTTTTATGGGAGAGTAAATAAATTAAAAAATTAGTGGTATATTCAGGCAAGAATACTGGCCAGGAACTACATGTATTAGCATGAGTGAACATCAAAAATATAATTTTAAGCCAAAATAAAAAGTTGCAAAAGCATAATATGATACATTTTTTTAAGTTTATTTATTTATTTATTTCGAGAGAGAGAGAGAGAGAGAGAGAGAAGCACAGTGGGGGAGGGGAAGAGAGAGGGGGAGAGAATGAGAATCTGAAGAAGGCTTGCACTGTCAGCATGGAGCGTCACGTGGGGCTTGAACCCAAGAACTGTGAGATCATGACCCGAGCTGAGACCAAAACACACTTAACCAACTGAGCCACCCAGGTGCCCCGATATGATTCAGTTTAAACCAAGTTTTTAAACCCATAAAAGAACACTATATATTGATTATGGATGTATATATGTGTGTGTGTGTGTATACATAATTTATTTTAAAATTCATGGAAATTGGTATTTGGGAAGAGAGGAAGAAGAATGACAGCTGAGAAAGGCACATAATGGGCCTAAGGTATATCTGTAATTTTTACTATTTTTGCAAAGTTTGAAGCAAATTGGGCAAATTAAGATTCTATATATAGGTTTTTCTTATTCTCAATACTTATATATTTGAAATATTTTATAATTTTAAAAGTTAAGATTTAATTAGTTTGCATATTGATATCAACATGGTGTAAATTGCACATCCTGCTTTGGAAAAAAAGTTTGGGGAAGTAAAAAGACAGGAATGAAACCTCAGACAAACTTTTTTTTTTTAATATAATTTGTTGTCAGATTGGTTTCCATGCAACACCCAGTGCTCATCCCAACAGGTGCCCTCCTCATTGCCCATCACCCACTTTCCCCTCTCCCCCACCCCTCATCAACCCTCAGTTTGTTCTCACTATTTAAGAGTCTCTTATGGTTTGCCTCCTTCCCTCTCTGTAACCCTTTTTCCCCCCTTCCCCTCCCCCATGGGCTTCTGTTAAGTTTCTCAGGATCCACATATGAGTGAAGACATATGGAATCTGTCTTTCTCTGCCTGACTTACTTCACTTAGCGTAATACCCTGCAGTTCCATCCACGTTGCTACGAAAGGCTGGATTTCATTCTTTCTCATTGCCAAGTAGTATTCCATTGTATATATAAACCACATCTTCTTTATCCATTTGTCAGTTGATGGAAATTTAGGCTCTTTCCATAATTTGGCTCTTGTTGAAAGTGCGGCTATAAACATTAGGGTACAAGTGTCCCTGTGCATCAGCACCCCTGTATCCCTTGGGTAAATTCCTAGCAGTGCTATTGCTGGGTCATAGGGTAGATCTATTTTTAATTTTTTGAGGAAGCTCCACACTGTTTTCCAGAGCAGCTGCACCAGTTTCAGACAAACTTTTAAATATGTTTGGATCAAATGGAAGGAGTCCTTTGGATTCACAGTGTGTCACCTGTTAGCAATCTGAAAAAAAAAAAAAAAAAACAAACAACACTCTAAAAATCCAAGCAGGTATTATTTTCTGTTTTCTTGAGACACATACACATACACATTTTAAACCTTTTTTCCATTGAAATATGACACACATGTAGAAAAGTACATAAAACCTTGATGTATAGCTTAATTATCCTAAAGTCACACCAGGTAGCCACTACTTTGATCCAGAACACTGCCAGCTCCCAGAAAACCGCCCAGTGCTCTCTCCTCTCCAAATATGGTAGTCACTTCCTTGCTTTTTTTTTCAAGGTAATATTTTTTAAGTTTATTTATTTATTTTGAGAGAGACAGAGACAACACGAGTGGGAGAGGGGAAGAGAGAAAGGGAGACAAAGAATCCCAAGCAGACTCTGCACTGTCAGCACAGAGCCCTATGCGGGGCTTGAACTCACAAAACCAGGAGATCATGACATGAGCCAAAACCAAGAGTAGGATGCTTTACTAACTGAGCCATCCCTCAAATTAATGTTTTCGATGAAATTTACTGTGAAAACAGTATTTGAGTCAAAGATCTTTGGAATGCCTGTGGATTCAGAGAAAAGGGGACTGGGAAATTCCTTGCTGGATTGTCCCATCTTCCTGAAAGGGAAGCCCAGGGTTATGCTGTGCCTTGAATGTCAATACCAGCTACCCAACTGTCCTCACTTCAGCCCGTGCTGTACAGCAGGCACTACACTGCGCATTGTGTATGCTTACCTCTTTTAAGCCTCAAAACAGCCACTTGAGATGAGAAAACTGATGTTCTCTAAAGTCGAAGGGCCAAAGAGAAAGATAAAGGAAAGTTGCCCTTAATTCATAAATATTCAAGACTATTAATTTACGTACACTTTTTCCAAGGTAAAATGTACAAGGCATGGCTTCATCTGACTAATTGGATTTGCCTTTTTAAAAATTTTATATACTTGGCATGTACTTTGTGGAGAACTTGAAAAAATAAATTTCCTTGGATCAAAGCATTTTGAACACATTTAGCGCTCACTAAAATTCTTGTTAGTGTTATTAAAAATGTAATGCATATTATATATTGTATGTATTATATATGTATATGGTCAACTGTGCTGTAAATTGCAACTAGTGGATGTTCAGTTGACAAAAACTGGAATAGTTTGGCAGATTTATTCCTTGGGCTCCTCTTGTTTCACTGGGAAGTTCATCTAACCATATATGTCACAAACTAATTCAGGACAAAAGCAAAGCCTCAGCTGAATCGTGAAAACAGATAGCCCATCTAACCTACAAAGACTCTGTCCACCTAAAGGAAAAGGCCATCAGTCTAAGTGAATGCTACTGAAGGACATGTCTAAAAATAAAAGCAGCCTGCCTATTCAAGAAAAGAAACATCACTGGGCATTTTTAGTATGGTTTTATTTCATTAAATTGCTGAGTATATATGAGTTACAAGAAGTAAAATTGAATATATAGTTTCAAGTGCCTACTCTGTTTAAGGCATTGTATGGTGGGCTCTAAGGGACACAAAGATGAATGATCTGCCATCCTCCCTAATAAGGACGTTATAGTCTAAGGAGGGGTAAACTATAAGAGATACACGATACACAGATAACTGATTATATGAACCATGTGTTATAAGGTCTAGGGAAAGAAGCAGAAGACAAATGAACCAGTAATCGTGTACCTTTCATTAGCCAGGCATATATATATATATGTGTGTATATATATATATATATATATATATATATATATATATATATACATATATACATATATATACATATATTTTTTTAATGTTTATTTATTTATTTATTTTTGAGAGAGAGGCAGAGAGAGAGAGAGGCAGAGAGAGAGGGAGACAGAGAATCCCAAACAGGCTCCACGCTTTCAGTGCTGAGCCCAACGTGGGGCTCAAACTCACCAACCATGATGAGATCATGACCTGAGCCAAAATCAAGAGTCAGATGCTTAACCGACTGAGCCACCCAGGTGCCCCCATATATCATTTTTTAATCTTAAAATAACATGAAGAGGTTGGTATTATGCCCAGTTCAAGGAACTGGATAAGTTCAAAGAACTAACCCAGGATCACACTAGTAAGTGGCATAGCTGAAATGCAAATCCAGATAGGCCTGCCTGGAAGCATATTCCTCACAGCCTCACAGGTTAAGAGCCATGTGACCTATAGAAAAGAGGTCCTTACTGACCATGTGTCTCCAATGATAAAAAAGGAACCAGGAGGATGAGACATTTTAGGATGATGTCAGATAACATTATATACACCATCCAAAGGTGATTTGGATATTTTCTTAGTGTAAAATATAAAGCACTTCAGCTGGAAGGCATAGAGCAAGATTTAATCAACAGGCATTCTCCTGTCTCTGCCAATCTTCCTCAAAACCTGCTTTTAAATGATAAAATTAATTGAGTTTTATTGTTCCTGTGGGTGCCAATACCGTGCATGTATTTTCATAAATTAGGAAAAAATAATACTCAACTCTATCGTATAAATTGTAGGGGTCCATTTTCACTCTTCTTAATATTACTATTTGTATAAATGATTATTTTGATTCTTAATTATTTTTCTTGGTTCAGGTGATGATGCAGCCCTGGTTGTCTTTTTCTTTAGTTGAATACTTGCTCCATAGTTGCTCAAGAGCTGCTGTCACTGTTATCAATGTTATCTTGCAAGGTGAATGAACATAGATTTTCATCAAGTGTAGGTAGACTCAGCTGACAATCAGGGTTTTTCTTCCGTATGAATTGTGGGGTATGGAGGGGATGCTAGAAGATTAGCCAAAAATGAACACTTTGGCGCTCTCTGTTTTAATTTCAGTTCTGCCAGCAAGCTACTGGACAGAGAGAGCACGCTGCCTTCTGGCACTGTTTCTGTTTCTAAGCAGATGACAGCTAACCATGGTTTCACCCATTGTTTTCCCTAAAGTGTTGATAGGGTTTGCTAATGAAAGATAACACCACTTCTCAAAATGGTATAAACCACTGTAGGAACTAAAATAAAGGAAATAGTCTCACCCACATTTTGGCTGGCGCACAGGTCTACCTGGCTTTGCGAGAGCTGTTTTCTATGACAGAAGTTGATCTGCCATAGGTGAGACTACTCCAATTCTAGTGTTTCATCAATGCCAAACAAAGCTAAAACAGTAATAGCATCTCTTTCTGTTCCTCCACTTATGAGAACCAAAATAACCTTTAAAAGATTAACAGTAACAATACCATTGTATGGCACCATGCTTACACCTGGTGAAATCATGTGGCACAACTGCCTGAGTGCCACACTTCCAAGGGACGAGATGCTAATAGACTTAAGAGTCTGAAACGTTTACTCTCTATACTATGCTTGATATGATGAACGAGCCATTGGTAAGTGGTCTGACTTTCACAGGTCACTTCAAGCCTGTAGGTTTACAAAATTCCCAGTCACTTATTACTGTAATTCCTTAAAGAATCAAGCCTTGAGGAGAAAGTGAGTTCCCAGTGAAATTATGATGGTGGATCTTAACAGTGTGGTATACTTTACTTAAATGCACAGTCCATATGCTCTATTATTTGTGTGTAATGATCTGGTGAATTGTCAGTCTGTCCTTTTTAAAAAAGTTTATTTATTTTGAGAGAAAGAGAGAGAGAGAGAGAGAGAGAGAGCGAGAGCATGAGCTGGGAAAGAGCAGAGAGAGGGATAGAAGGAGAATCCCAAGCAGGCTCTGCACTGTTAGCGCAGAGCCTGATACAAGCTCAAATTCATGAACCATGAGATCACGACCTGAACAAAAATCAAGAGGCAGATGCTTAACCAACTGAGCCACCCAGGTGCCCCAATCTGTCCTTTTTAAAAGAGTAAGATGGGGCGCCTGGGTGGCGCAGTCGGTTAAGCGTCAGACTTCAGCCAGGTCACGATCTTGCGGTCCGGGAGTTCGAGCCCCGCGTCAGGCGCTGGGCTGATGGCTCAGAGCCTGGAGCCTGTTTCCGATTCTGTGTCTCCCTCTCTCTCTGCCCCTCCCCCGTTCATGCTCTGTCTCTCTCTGTCCCAAAAACAAATAAACGTTGAAAAAAAAAAATTTAAAAAAAATAATAAAGTTTAAAAAAAAATAAAAGAGTGTGTAAGAAATTAAAATATACATAAATGTGGGTGGATGAAATAGGGCTTCATGTTTTAAAAATGTGTTCTCATCATATAGTGGGCACAAAAGCATTCAAGAATTGGTTTTTGAAATCATAATGGAGCTAAACATGATATGTAATTGACGTGTAAATACGTAATACACATGTTTTGTCCGAAATGAATAAAATTTGGTCAAATATTTTATTTTCTTCATTGCGTTTATCACCACCTGAAATCACCTCATTTATGTATTTGTATACTTTGTCTCTTCCACACTCAAGTGAAACTCCATGAAGCAAGGTGTGTAGTGTTTTGGTCACTGCTGTATCCCCGCAGCCTACAACATTGCCTGGAACATAATTAGTGCTCGATAAATGTTTATTAAGTGAAGGAATTAATATAAGTTGAAAACATTCAATGTACTACTTCAGAAGTATATTTATGAATTTCTCGAATCAACTTGATGAAGCCTCCACAGTGGCAAAAGTGCCTTGTTATTAGATGGAATTAACATGTTTAGTAAAGGAGTATAGCTAGGGTATAAAGCTCCAGGAACGATGCTGCACTTGTTAGAAACAGCAAGCCCTTCAGCATTAGGTCTCAGCAACGGGTCTTTTGTTACTAATGCTTTTTTCTTTTTCACTGAAGCCCACTGTCTTGTTGCAGTATAATTTGTAATGGTGATATGCTTCTCAAGTGTATATTTGATGTTTTGGCAAATGCATATACCTATATAACCCACACACAGATCAAGATAATAGATCTTTACATCATTCCAGAAAGTCCTTCTGAACCATCTTTTAGAGAGTTCCCCATTTCCCCCTCTCTCCTAAGCAACTTCTGTTCTTATTTCTATCACTACCGCTTGTTCTTGAACTTCATACGAAAGGAATCATTCAGTATGTACCTTTTCATGTTTGGCTTCTTTTGTGCAATATGCCTGTGAAATGCATCCAGGTTGTTGTGCTTTTTAGTACTGTGCTCCTTTTTTATTGCTGAGTAGTATTCATTGTATTAATATACCACAACTTATCCATTTTCCTGTTTATGGACATTTGGATTGTTTCCAACTTGGAACTACTATAAATAAGGCAGTTGTAAACTTTCTCATATGACTCTCCGCAGACACATGTCTTATCTTCTCCTTGACAAATACATAGGAGTGGAATTGATGGGTCACAGTGTAAGTGTATGTTTATCGTTATAAGAAGCTGCCAAACGGTTATATGAAAGTTATACAAGTTTACACTCCCACCAACAATGTAAGAGCTCTAGTTGCTCCACATAATTGCCAATGTTTGATATTGTCAATCTTCTAATAGTTTTGAAATAGTAATAATTGTGTGTTAACTATCAGTTCTCTGATAATTGATGATGTTGAGCATCTTTCTATTTCCTTATTAGCCATTTACATATCTTTTTTTTTTTTGGGTGTGAAGTGCCTGTTCAAGTCTTGTACCCATATTTTATTTGGGATTTTGTTCACTTTATTGTCAAGGTGAAGAGTTCCTGATTTATTGTAGATGTACATCCTTTTCCTGATATTTGATTGTGAAATTTTCCTGATTATTTTCTCCTTGTCTCTGGATTGCCTATTGAAAAAAAAAAAAAGAGGTGGGAGCACCTGGATGGCTCAGTCGGGGTAAGCATCTGACTTTTGATTCTGGCTCAGGTTGTGATCTCAAGGTTGGCGAGACAGAGCCCTCCATGAGGCTGTGCGCTGACAGCACAGAGCCTGCTTGGGATTCTCTCTCTCCCTCCCTCTCGGCCCCTCCCCAACTTGTGCATGAGCTTTCTCTCTCAAAAGCAAACATTAAAAAAAAAAACACAGGTGTCTTTTGATAAGCAGGTTATCATTTTGATGAAGTCCATTTATCAATTTTTTAATAGTTGCTGCTTTCTATGTCCTATCTCAGAAATCTTTAATCCCACAGTTGCAAAAATGTTTTCCTGTTTCCTTTTAGAAACTTCATCTCTAATTAATTTTTTTGCATGCTTAAAAACAATAATTGAGTTTGACCTACGTTTTTAAGAGCTCTTAGAAATGCTAGAACTCTGTGTAAAATCAACTGGGATTCTTTAATGAAAATTATTTGACTGATTTTAGTTGATAAAACATGCATTCAAATAGTGAATTAGTATTTATTTTGTCCAATTATTTTTCAAGAACTACATTTTAACTTATCAATTTTTTTTATTAAAGACACAAACACTAAATTGTTATGAATCATTTGTTTTAATGGAGGACAACATGGGCACAGAAATCCTGTCTCAGGTCATTGTATTATTTTTTTAAAGTCATGGGTTTTTTCTTCTGTTTTTGTTTTCTGACTATAACAATTGTATTACTTTTTATTTCATTAGTCAGTTTCAGTAGTCTAACAGAGGTACCCCAGAAGCATTTTGGAAGATAGAAGTGATCTGGTTTGAGATTGACTGTTTTTCTTTCATAATCTAGAAACAGTATATCTAGAACTATCTGAAGTTTTTCATTTTCTCATGTTCTGTGTATGGATTGCCCAAGAATTTCAACACAGTTCATAAAGATTTTCTTGGTTAAAGCTATATAAAAATACCTCTAATGTTAAATCATATTACAAAATAATAGAAGCAGCATGGATGTGGATTCTGAGGATCCTGAGTTTGAATGCTGTCTCTCCCCAACCCATTTTTATTACCCATATGAATTTAGGCAGGGTACACAATTCCTTTGAGCTTTATTTTCCTCATTATAGAATGGGATAATTCCTACCTCTCAGAATAATTGCAAATATTAAATGCAATCTTGTATGTAAAGTGCCTGTCACGTAGTTGGTGCTCAATAAATATACCCCTCTCCTACCTTTTCTGTTTCTAATTCTTTTTTTAATTTTATTTTAACTTCATTTTAGTTAATATACAGTGTTATATTAATTTCAAGTGTACAATACAGTGATTCAGCAATTCCATATATTACCCAGTGCTCATTGAGATAAGTGTACTCTTAATCCCCTTCACCTGTTTCATCCATTCCTCCACCCACCTCTCCTCTGACAACCACCAGTTTGTTCTTTATTGCTAAGGGTATGCTTTTTAGTTTGTCTCTCTTTTTTTCTTTGCTTGTTTGTTTTGTTTCTTAAATTCCACATATGAGTGAAATCATATGGTGTTTATTTTTCTCTGATTGACTCATTTCACCTAGCATTATAGTCTCTAGCTCTACTCATGTTGTTGCAAATGGCAAGATTTCATTCTTTTTTATTACCGAATAATATTCCAGTGTGTCTGTGCATGTGTGTGTGTATTTATATATCTCTCACATCTTTATACATTCATGTATTGATGGACACTTGGGCTGATTCCATAATCTGGCTATTTATTGTAAATTATGCTACAATAAACATAAGAGTGCATGTATCATTTGAATTAATGTTTTTTTTTTGTTTTTTTTGTTTTTGGGTAAATATCCAGTACTGTGATTGCAGGATCATTGGGTAGTTCTATTTTTAAATTTTTGAGGAACCTCCATACTGTTTTCTAGAGTGGCTGGACCAATTTGCATGCCTATCAACAGAGCACAAGGGTTCCTTTTTCTCCATATCATCACCAACACTTGTTTCTTGTGTTTTTTTTTTTTAATTTTTTTTTCAATGTTTTTTATTTATTTTTGGGACAGAGAGAGACAGAGCATGAACGGGGGAGGGGCAGAGAGAGAGGGAGACACAGAATCGGAAACAGGCTCCAAGCTCCGAGCCATCAGCCCAGAGCCTGATGTGGGGCTCGAACTCAGGGACCGCGAGATCGTGACCTGGCTGAAGTCGGACGCTTAACCGACTGCGCCACCCAGGCGCCCCTCTTGTGTTTTTTATTTAAGCCATTCTGAGGGATATGAGACTGTCTTTTTCCCATTGCATATTCTTATACTGTTTTGTTCACAACAGGTATGGGTTTTTCACCTAAAGCCTTTGTTATGTTGGGGTATGTTTCTTCTAAACCAACTTTGTTGAGTGTTCTTATAATGAATCGATGTTGTACTTTGTCAAATGCTTATCCTGAATCTATTAAAATGATCATATAGCTTTTATCCTTTCTCTTATTGACATGATGTGTCATGTTGACTGATTTGAGAATAATAGAAACTTCAAATTCTTGACTTATTCTTTCAAGGAAAGAACACATATAAAACTACACAAACTCCAGAAATTATACTTTTCTATATCAGCCTATAGTATTTCCCAAATTGGTATTTAGAACCTCTTGGATTCTTCAGACAGATTCTTAGGGATCAAAGGATTTTCTACGGGAATTTTTTTTTGAGATGCTTGTCTCAAAATATTGAAATAAGCAGAGTATGACACATTGGAATAAGTTATATTCAGCTTATAACTAAAGCATTGCCATGAGATCACAATGTGAATTTGCATTTCCATTTGCCATTTCATCATACTGAGCTGAGGGGCCATCAATGTGACAGTATAGATAACTGGCTGCTGTTTGGTTGTTGTGTCCTACTAGTTAAATGACAGCAACGGCCATTGAACATTGAAGGCAATGTTTCTAGTTCCTAGTGATAATATTCATATAAATAGCATTTTAAATGACCAAGATTTTAGTTTCTTATGTTTTTAACAAATCAATACTTTGATTTCACATCACGAAAATGACATGCCACTGAGTAATGCACTATTTTGTAGAGGCTAATGGGAAATGAACAGAGGCAGACTAAATAATATAAATGATGTATTTGTACCAAGCGAAAGCCAAATGCTTTCAGGACATTCTATACAAATAAAGATTTAATGGTAATTTGAATATTCTAAATTGAAAACAGTGGAAGCAATAATAATAAAATCTGATTTATGATCAATTTTGAAATGGTGTAAATGAGATACTAATTGCCTCTGTGAAACTCTTCGTTCTCAAGCCTCATTCATGGCAAACATGGAGCCTGTTTGAAAAACCACAAGGCCTGTGATGCCTGCATTAGGCTTGTTTTGCTTTAGGAAACTGTCTGCCTTGTTTTGGGAGTGAGAGGGCATTTCTGATTATACAAATTCTCTGTTAATTCTTTACTATCTTGCCAGCAATTGTTGAAATATTTGCCAGAGTCCCAGGCATATATAAAATAAAACACTATGAGAAGCCTAGTTCTGTGTTTATCTTCAACAGTCTGACTATGAGCTCAGGGCTGAAACAAGCAAAACAAACAAAATATTTAAAAAATATTTCTAAGAATTTAAAAATAACTTCAGATATTATTTTCTTGTTTCAAATTTCAGCAAAATTTGATGATATATTTAGTGGTGATTTCAATTATATTATTATGCTAACTCCAAGTTGGAATAAATAACAGAGTCATCAAGTAATATATTGGCATTTAAGGATTTCTCACTAACAGAGTGTTAAGTATGAGGTCTGATTTTCTTGAACTATGCTATTTCATAGACTCTGAGTGCCCATGTACTTACTGTCTATTGTGTCCTGATTTCATAGATGTTAAAATAAGAACAAAATGTCTGTTCCAGTATCTATATAATTTGGTAGTAAATAAAGGTTTAGTGTTTTTAGAACATATGTATGTTCTTGGTATTCTCTGCAACTGCACAGAAACAGACTAAGTAGAGAACTGAACCTGAGGCTACATCTTTCCACAGTGGTGATTTTGTTTCAACCAAACATCATCTACTGCAATAAATTAATGTTGTTAATTTGACTTGTATTGACTTGTAGTTTTGTATTTAATATGTAAATCTGCTTTGGTTTTAGAGTTTATAACAGCTATATGAATAAGTGGTTTCTACGCTGTTTTATGTTTATACATATTTAAATGACAAAAAAAATAGAAGTAATTTCAGCAATGCTAGCGGTCTAGAATTTTTTGCTTTAAAAGGGGTCAAACACAAATCACCTGTGAGAAATTCTGCTGTAGCTCGACAGCACATTGTGCAGGGGTGCCATGACATCTGATAATTTAAAACCATTATAAAGATTTTTTTCTCCCAAAAGATTTGATGTCTTGTAAAGCTTCAACTTTTTCGTTCTGTAAAAGTAAATATTTTTTTCTTTTTTTAGAATATAAAGGGTTTAAACGTGGTCATCCAGGAGTGTAGCCTGACTGAAGAGCTTACAACCAGTAGAGACCTCAAGTTCATGACTCTGGAACCATCCTTCCAAATATAGACTCCTCTAACCATGTATCTCTTAAATTGGTTGTAAGGTTTCTAAAGAGAGCAAGAACATGAAAGGGTTTTGATATATTTCTTCAAATCATATAATTGAACATCAATCTATTTTTTTAATAGCTTTGAAATCAGAAATGGCTTATTGGAAAGACAAGCCATTAGAAAAAATATATCAAAGCATATTTTATTTGTAATTGGGCAATTTAACTCAATAGGCATGTCGTTTTTGCCTATTTTTTTTTGAGGGGGAGAAGAACACAGTGTTTTTATTACTTTTCAAAAGCTGTTAAAGAAAAGAATTATAATGGACAAAGGGAAAAATAGGTTTACCAATAATCTCTGTAGGCTTTCTGTTTCTTCTCTATTTTTTGTCTCAGCAATACCAGAAACTTTCATACGGTTTCACACTACTTTCTTTTTGTATATCATAAAGTTGGGTACCAATTAAAAAACTTCTCAAAATTACTGATCTTTCTCAGGTCTTTACTTCAAAATATTATGTCATATTTTCAGAGGAAGGGTAGGACAATGATAGGCAAGAAAAAAGAAACAACGGAGCACCTGGGAGGCTCAATCGGTTGAGCGTCCAACTTCAGTTCAGGTCATGATCTCACGGTTTGTGAGTTCTAGCCCCGCCTCTGGCTCTGAGCTGACAGCTCAGAGCCTGGAACCTGCTTCAGATTCTGTGTCTCCCTCTCTTTCTCTGCCCCTCCCCCACTCGCGTGCGCTCTCTTTCAAAAATAAATAATAAAATAAAATAAAATAAACACATTTTAAAAAGAAGCAAAACACTTATTATATATAAATATGCCATATTCCTTATTAAGGATGCCATTTTAACACAATGCAGGCAAACCTCTGCCCTTCATTTTACTTCAATATATGGAGTACTGTAACCATTTGAGGCCCTCATTTCAAGACCTTTGGCCCTCATTTCACAAGGCCGTGACTTGAGCAGTATGGTTTTTGCAGTATGGTTTTTGCAGTAGTTCAAATCAAAATAGTTAACACTAACATTCCAGTATTCCCTGCAAAAAGCTCTGCTGCGCTTGTTTGTCTAACAGGGCTAGGGCTAAGGCTAAGGTGCGGTGAAGTATAAGGAAGTACAAGAATGATTCTCTAGTTCAATTCTAATAGTGTGATTCCTGAATCCGCCTCTGAGGTCAAACAGGTGCGCTTAACCGCATTCTTCAGCGTTCCATCGGGTTGCTGGCTGCAAATAACCTAGGAGGAAGGCACCTGTGAAGGGCGTGGCCACCCATCCGGGCTCCTCCGCACCACCTTCCCGGTTCCCACTGGCGCCTGCGCAGGATGGACTGGGGCCAAGACACGTGCTGGTTCTCACAAGGCCCAGGACAAGCTAGAGTGTGGTGCTCCGTGTTCCGAAGTGAGTGGTCAAATCTTTGGCGGTAATCTCCCCGGGGGCTGGACGCTGGGCTCATTTCAACAAACCCTTCTGGAAACTGGCACAAGGTCCCTGTGTCACGGGTGAAATACCGGTGACAAGTTACGTACTTTGCTGGGAGGACCCGTGCTCCACCCTGCACCAAGGTAGCCCAGCAAGTCAACCAATTCGCAGTCTCTCAGGGAAACCTCAGTCGCGCCAGCCCGGCCCACCCAACGCACCACGGCAGCCTCACTGCCCGCTCGCCCGGCCCTCGAGGCGCCGAACGCACAGGGGCTTTCTTCGTGCTCGCCCCTCCCGACATGCTCCGCGGGGCCAGAGCGACCGCCACAGGACCCACGGTCCAGGGCCTGGGTCCCACGAACGGCCCCCTTACCCAGGGTGCTCCTGGCGCGGCTCTCATTTGCATGCCCCACCCGGCAGGTAAACTCGACAGGTCAGTCGCGGCCTAGCCAGCAAAGCACCAAACGTGAGAGCCTCACGAGTGGCTCCTGTCATCACATTTCCCCCAAGCGTCCCGAGTTCGCCGGGAAGACGCGCACATCAGTCACCCTAACTAAGAGAGGCAGGAGGCTGCCGTGCCTTATATAACTGGTGGACGGAGGCCGTAGCGTGCTCGCTTCGGCAGCACATATACTAAAATTGGAACGATACAGAGAAGATTAGCATGGCCCCTGCGCAAGGATGACACGCAAATTCGTGAAGCGTTCCATATTTTGCGCAGTTCCCCGGCGAACTATCGATATCCTTTTGAGGACCGGCACAAAAATGGGGGATGGGAGGGTAGCTTTGGAGGCCCGCTCGGAGTTTAAGGATTGCAGCTAGCAGCTACCAGCCCAGCACACCTTCGAGGTTCTGCCGTTCCACCGAACCCTGTGTGGTTGGAGGTGAGGCCACCTTGATGGCCCTCTGACATCATTCTGTGGGCGCCCACCACTTTACTATTATTGAATTACCTAGGTAATCCTGGTACTTGCATCCTAACGCTTGTTCTCGTTGGTTAAAGTCTGCTTTTGGTTTGGGTAATTAACTCTCCTCTTAATCAAAGTTCCCATCACAGAATCCGTCTGATTTAGACAAACCGGCGTTTCTGAATACTCCTTAGATGCCATTGATTTTTTTAACAGGTATACAAAGCTGTCTCAGATGTGTGAAAGCAGATCCCAGTGGGCTTGCTGCTTCTAGCCAGTTCTCTTGGTCCTGGAGATCTAGGATCCACAGGCCGCAGCCAACATTGATCTAATCCGGTGTAACCACCCCTTGTAAAACAGTTAACAGTCCCTGCCTTAGTGCACCTCCTCGTGACAGAGGGTGTATGGACTCAGTTATAAAACGACTGAAGAATGTCACAACGTAGGCGCAAGAAATGTGCGCTGATGTTGCTTACTTCCTTTGGTAAGGATTCATTGATTTAGCAGTTTAGTAATTTAGGAATGATTTGGTAAGGATTCATGGACCAATTTATGTGCTAGTGTTCTACTCCACCGGAGCCAATACTCTTGGGCCTTCTGGAATTTGTGTTGTTGAAGGAGACAAGACCATACATAAGCCAATTTCAGAATTTTTAGTTGTATAAAGAAATTCACATCTTGTTTCCGTGACATGTAGAAACGACATATTTGCACATAGATTTCCAGCTGTAACCCAGCTTCGTTTACAAGTCATAGACTGCTTGACAGGAGTGTTTTTCTAGTGAAATGTCACAATTTTATCATTCAGTGCCGTACATTGTGTTCTGACACGACACCGTTTCCTCAGAGGTAATCGTCCGAGTAGAAGCTCGCCAGGGAACTGCGCAAAATATGGAACGCTTCACGAATTTGCGTGTCATCCTTGCGCAGGGGCCATGCTAATCTTCTCTGTATCGTTCCAATTTTAGTATATGTGCTGCCGAAGCGAGCACGCTACGGCCTCCGTCCACCAGTTATATAAGGCACGGCAGCCTCCTGCCTCTCTTAGTTAGGGTGACTGATGTGCGCGTCTTCCCGGCGAACTCGGGACGCTTGGGGGAAATGTGATGACAGGAGCCACTCGTGAGGCTCTCACGTTTGGTGCTTTGCTGGCTAGGCCGCGACTGACCTGTCGAGTTTACCTGCCGGGTGGGGCATGCAAATGAGAGCCGCGCCAGGAGCACCCTGGGTAAGGGGGCCGTTCGTGGGACCCAGGCCCTGGACCGTGGGTCCTGTGGCGGTCGCTCTGACCCCGCGGAGCATGTCGGGAGGGGCGAGCACGAAGAAAGCCCCTGTGCGTTCGGCGCCTCGAGGGTCGGGCGAGCGGCGGGCTAGCCGGCCGTGAGGCTGCTGTGGTGCGTTGGGTGGGCTGGGCAGGGCTGTGCCGGCGTCACACTTTTAGAGCACATTTCCCATTTAAACTTCCCTGAAGAATACTAAAAAAAAAAAAAAAAAAAAAAAGGAAGCACCTGGAAAGTTAAGGTAATTCCTTAATACTACCTAATATCCACTCTAGGTTCAAATGTCTTTGACTTTTTCGATGATGCATTTTATAGTTGGTTTGTCCTATATACCCAAAGGAGGCCCCGTCCCACATTGTATTTGGTTGCTATGCTTCTAGGTCTTTATTATCCCAAGGACTCCCCATTTCTCTTCATGCCATTAACTTATTGGCGAAACGGGATATTTACCCTGGGGACCGTCACAATTCTTGCATTTGGCTCGCTTCTTATTGATGATGTGGTTTAACTCATATTTCATTCCTCCATGTTTCTTGAAAATTTAGATATAGAGGCCTAACTAAATCCTGGTTCCATTTTTTAATCTTGTGGTCTTCATTGGCGTTTACTTCGAATTGCATCTCAGCCTAAGGTATGTAATGCCTGGCTGAACCAGTGGGTTCAGGGGAGGTCTTCAGCCTGACCCTCCATGATGGTTTCCCAGAAATCTTTTACTTCATGATTTTAGAGTACCATGATGAAAGTCCAGTTAGATGGTCTGGTGGTTTGTTTGTCGGTTTGTTTTTAACCATTGGCTCATGAGCTGTAAGGATCTAAATAAACCCCAGGCCCCTGGTGTCCAAATTATATGCCCCAAGGAAGAAAATTGAGAGACTGGAAGAAGACATGAAGGAAGAGTATTGATGTTTGAGTCTTTGGATCATTCTACCCTTTCCATAATTTAAGTGCGCCAACAAATTACCTTTCTTGGGCTAAACTCAAGTTGTGTTTTGTTTCCTAAGAGACTCTTCTGGAACCACTTAATGTTGGTCCTGAGTGCTGGGTCTCTAGGTGTCTGTTCCTCACAGTCCGATAATCCTTCAGCTACAAGGATTCTTGCGTACAATCAGTTGGATTAAGAGATATAGCTCTACCCAGCCTCATCTCTGTTTGAACGCAGCCTGATGTGTTTTTATTTTCTGAACATTGCTTTCTGTCAGGCTATCCATTAATTGAAAAGCCTCATCCAGTAGATAATGTGCTAGAGACATTCAAATTTAACATTTTCGATTTCCTTACTCTATTCTCTTGTTTCTTTTACACAGTTGCCCTTTTCCCCCCAAACTCTTATGTTCCCCTACAGTGCTGTTCCTCTTGTTTCTTCTTCCCGCATAACTCCTCCCATCTACATTGCATACCTCACTGACTGAACACATTTATCCAGTTCATGTATACATTTGTAATCACTCTCATGACATCACAATACAAATTTGCAACACTAACACTATTGGCTTCTGCTAAACCAAAGAATCTTTAAGATCCCATGTTTACATTTTGACAAAAACAATTCTTGCTCTTTTCACTGGTTTGGCATGTGTAAATCTCCAATCACTTTCTTAGGGGGAGATAGTGTTCCTCATCACATCTTTTGGAAGTTCTATAGAAAAGTTAGAAGGCAGGTGGCCTTTTAGTTAGATATCTTTTGTATCTTAAGAATTGACTATTAAGAAAAGAAGAAAGTTTCAATAGGTGTTAACCAATTGACTTTAGGAGAGATTGATTTAAAGCATTTTTCTTATAAAAAATTAAAAATGAAGATTTTTCTCAGCTCATTGAATTTTTTAATAAGAAAAATGAGTTTTATTTTTGTATTCTGGAACATTTGAGATTTATTACCAAAACTGTTGTCATAATCATTCCAAGTGTGTATATTAACAGTGGAATAAAACGATTATCTTTCCTTTTTTAAGTGGTATGTAAAACTATGGTGTGTCTTATAATCAGTAGCATTTTAGATCCAAAGAGGTGTAGCATCTCATTTTTGAGAAAAGAAAACTGAAGCTGAGTTAAGTGTGTAGTGATTTCTCTGGGCAATATTGGCACTGGCTGTCCTGTCTTGTGAGGCCAAACCCGTTGCTGTTTCCACTGTACCACTCGTCGTATTAGTAGGCCATACTGTTTGCAGTAGGTTACAATGCAAAGAGTAAAAGACTTCAAGCCTGCCATTTTACAGCCACACTTCTGAATTCTTGTTTGACTGCAACAATAGGATAGTACACACTGATAAATGGAAAGTCGACCTATTCTTTTTCTTTTTATTCACAGAAAGAGAACATTCAGTGATATGACACAATTGAAATCACAGGGAAAAAAACCACAAGTCATTTCCTCTTCAGGAATTTTACTCTAATTATCAAGAAGAAACTCAACCCAAATCCTCACATCCTCTTGAGTAGGGAACAGAGAAATCACTTAGAACCATGGCATCAATGATCAGCTTCACTTGGTGAACTCCAGCTGGGGGACAGGGGTTATCAACCTAGGCTGCAGGTTATAAACCACAAAGAGCTTTTTAAATACCAGTGCCAGAGCCCTCCCCTGAAGGTACTGATTTAATTGTTCTCCGTTTCTCTCTACTGTGAGATCTCAGCCTTCACAGATCTGCTTCAGGCTTATCAGCACCCTTCTTTCTTGCCTCTTGTCTCCTTTCTTTTCCAGCAGACACACTGTGCATCAGCTGAAGCTTTTGTGAGCTCCCCACCAGGCCCCTTCCTTTGCTACTCCCTCCCTTTTATGGCTCTACCCCCTTCCCTCATGTTGCACTCACTGACTGCCTAGTATTTCTCAGTACTTCTCCTAAATGTCTCACCTGGAAGGAACTCCAAGGATCTTTCAAAACTCACCACTCCTGGGTTTTATTTCTTCAGGGCTCTGCTAGTGAACCGGATAAGGTAAACTATGCTAGAGCACTGTTTCCCAAACTTGCCTAGTGATAGATTCCTAGACCTAACTTCTTAACAGTGTCCAGAGGATTAGCCTGTGCCGACGCATCAAAAGGATGATCCGGTCTATCTTCCAGATGACTTATCTGTGTTTTACAGGCTACTTTAAATGAAATGAGAAAGTCACTGTGGTAAGGCTGACGTGAGGTATTTTTATGCATGAATTCCTTCCACAGCAGCCAGTTCCTTTTATTTGTAGCAGATAACCTCATGTTCTGCTTCACTGAAGGAAAAAATAAATAAAACAACAAGAGAGACTATCAGAGATGAGCTTCCTTAATTTCTTGTCCTTACTGCAAATTTACCTAAATACACAGGCATCTCTATTTCCTGTCTTCTGGTTTCAGGGGAGTGGTGTTCCTTTATGGGAAAAACTTGTGCCCAGGTGGACAACCTCATTGTTTAGGTTCGTGAGAATACCCTCCAGGGTTATCTGTTTCCAATCCTGTGGAAACTCTGTAAATTGTAGATAACTGATAGCAGTGCAAAGTAATTCTTTTTTATAGATCTGAAATATCTGTCTTGACCAGTAGAGGTTCAATTGACTTCTATCACTATGGAAGAAGTTAGTTTTGCTACAGTTTGCACATTCATTTCAATATCCATTTACTTCATACATATTTGTGATTTTTAATTTCTCCTTTGAAAGGGTTACAACATTTACCTTCATTAGTTAATATACTCTAATGTCTTTAGTACATATTCATTTTATATCTGTATGAAAGGCATGATTTTTACCTTTTTTTTTTTAAAAAAATCCTTCCTAAACCTCACCTTTTTCCTTTTTCCTTTTTCCTTTTTCCTTTTTCCTTTTTCCCAGCTGTAATTTCTGGATGCAGTTCTGTGTTCCAGGTATTTTAAGAACCAGTTACCTAAGACCTCATGTTGAACAGTGTCACCATCTAGGTCTTCTTGATACTGCAGGCTTGTAACATATGCAGGCAGGACACCTGCCAAATATGGGCACTTTTTTGTTGTCAAGTTAAATTCTCCACCAGGAGTGAAAAGGGGGCTTCTGGAACTCTTCACCACACTGTGGTGGGATGGGTCTAGAGTATCATCTGAATGGCACTTCCTGAGTTCATCTTTGAATTCTGCCATTTTCAGTATTCTCGTGTCTGAACAGGCCAAGTTATTCAATTGGCTGGTCTTGCACACAAGTTAGTTCCAAAGATGAGCTCTTTGTAACACATTTCCAGTCATTAAAACTCAAGTGTAGAACATTCCTTTAAATGGCAGGATTTAACAATCTACCATCCACCACTGTACATTTTGGGAAGATGTCTGTAGCATATGTTGCTATGAAATTAGGTCTTGCAGGATATGGCTGTCTGTCATTTTGATGTATTTAAAATTTTTAAATCGTCTTTTAACAGTTTGTAGGTCTTCTACTGAGATGCCCAATGGATTTACCTAACAAAACCAGGTATACTTTTTACCATGTAAGCGTAGCTTGTGGGATATATATATATATATATATATATATATATATATATATTCTCAAAATGCCACTAGAACTTTGCTGAGTGTTTTCAAACTTTAATATTGTTCTCTATTAATTTTTTGATTTGTCTTTGTTTTGCTTACAGCAATAAGTCATTGCCTACTGTTGGTAGAGTGATTGGGAATATAGTATTACTGTCTGGTGAGCTGTGTGCATGGATTAAAGATTTGTAGAGATCTAGTCCTTGTGGGTGAGAGAAACAGAGAAAGTAGTTTGTTAGTTTTGTCTTCCTGTTCATCTGTTTGGGCTCAAACCAATTAAGAATGTTGTGTTCCACCAGGAAGGAAAAGAGTCTCTGATAATCTGAACCAGTAAATTTTTTGTGCTTCCGTGTTTACTCTTGACAATTGAAAATTTGGAACTAAAGCTATAAGCTCTGTATCTTTGTGGATGTGTGTCTGTAATTCAGAAAGGTTTTTCCCTCTCATTGTATGAATGTATAATGTTTTTCTAAATCTAGGTGGTATTAATAAATTAGATTATAAAATCTCCAAAATTAAAGGAGCCCTGTTCTGATTGGCTTATGAGATAAGTGCTTATATAAGTATAATATTTCTATAATTCTCAGAAAATAAAATATAACTTCTAAGATTTAAAAAGTGGTGGATTTAAAGGGGTGTCTGGGTGGCTCAGTCGCTTAAGCGGCCAACTTCAGCTCAGGTCATGATCTCACAATCTGTGGGTTTGAGCCCCGTGTTGGGCTCTGTGCTGACAGCTCAGAGCCTGGAGACTGCTTCGGATTCTGTGTCTCCCTCTCTCTCTGCCCCTTCCCTGCTCGCACTCTGTCTCTCTCAAAAATAAATAAACATTAAAAAAAAATTATAAAAAATTCTAGATTTAAGAAGTATTTTAAAAGGGAAACCAGCTCAGAAACATTTTAAGAATTCAAGTTCACATAGTTTAGGTAAATAATTGTGGCACACCTGGTTAGTTTTATAATTTGGTTTAATAAAAACAGCTATGTCTTCTGTGATTTATCAGTGACATATGTAATACAAGTGTACCTTTTTCTTACACTTGGGTATATTTTTCTAAACATATACAGGTTTACTGATCAAATAAGTTAGCATTACTTCTACTTAATGCTTGCTTATGAAAAGTGTAAATTTCTGTTTGACCAGCTTGATCCTTAATACTGATGAACTTTATTTTATTAGTCATTACGTTCTGTAGTGTATCATCCTGAAGATGGATTTCTAAGATCTAAGTGACTTAAAATCTTGGATTAGTATTTCTTAAATTTACTTATTTTGAGAGAGAGAAGGAAGGAGGAAGGGGCAGAGAGTGAGGGTGAGAGAGAATCCCAAGCAGGCACCACACCCAGATCGTGATCTGAGCCAAAATGAAGCGCCGGACATTGAGCCACCCAGGTGCCCCACGGATTAGTATTAAATTGGGTTAATTAATGGAAAAATCATTGGATACCATCATTTGTAAATAAGATTTAATACTAAAGTATTAATTGTTAATTAATTAATTGATTTTAACTTCTACCTTTGCTTCTTTCTTTTTTTTTTTTTAATTTTTTTTTTCAACGTTTATTAATTTTTGGGACAGAGAGAGACAGAGCATGAACGGGGGAGGGGCAGAGAGAGAGGGAGACACAGAATCAGAAACAGGCTCCAGGCTCTGAGCCATCAGCCCAGAGCCCGACGCGGGGCTCGAACTCACGGACCGCGAGATCGTGACCTGGCTGAAGTCGGACGCTTAACCGACTGCGCCACCCAGGCGCCCCTTTGCTTCTTATTTCTATATACTATGGAAAGATGGTATCTTTGGGTCACGTTCACGAACATGTTCATTTTTGCCACATTGAGAAATTGTATAGGGGATATTAGCAACTGTAGAAAGTTATGTTATATGAATTCATGAATTCTGGTAGTCTGATAAACTACTGGGGTGTGACAGTTCACATTATTCACCGACCCCCTCCCTCCAGTTTTCTCTGTAAAATGGAATTACTTTGGCTAAAAGTTATAATTATTATAAATGATGGAGACTACACTGAGAAGGAATAGTTACAGAGAAATATAACTTGTATGTGCTTCTATTTTTTCCAAAAAATACTGATTTTGTCCTAAAGCAGCAGCATAAAGTGTTTTCTAATATTACTTTTTCTTTTAATCTCTCCAGTAGCTGTAATGAGGTCTCCTCTTTCATTCCTGATGTTGATAATTTCTGTTTTGTCTTATTTTCTCGATCTGTCTGGATAGAATTTCATCAATTTTATTGTTCTTTTACCAACAAACCAGTTTTTGGTTTCATTTTTTTTTTCTATTGCTTGTTCATTTCTATGTCATTGATTTTTGCTCTTTATTATTTCCTTCTTTCTATTTGAGTTGCACTTCTTTCTCTGGTTTTATTTAGTGGAAATTTAGATTATTAATTTTAGATTTTTCTTTTTTTCCAATAGAAGAATTAGTTGCTTTAGCTGTACCTCACAAATTTTAATGTCTTGTGTTTATATTTTCATTTAGTTCAAAATATTTACTTTCCCTTTTACTTTTTTAGTTACATGGATTATTTAGATGCTTATTTTTAGTTTCCAAATTTTGGGGGGGCTTTTCTAGGTATCTTTGTATTTTTTCATAATTCTCTTGTGGTATGATTTCAATTATTTTAAATTTATTAAGACATTTTATAGCTCAGGATATGATATGCCTAGTGAATGTTTCAGCTGCATAGAAAAAGAATGTGCAGTTGTTGGCTGGAGTGTTCTAGAAACGTTAACAAAAGTTGTTCAAATCACGTATATCCTTACTGAGTCTTTGTGCTGTTTCCATCACTTATTGAGAAGGGACTGATGAAATCTCCAGCTCTAATTGTGGAGTACTGTTTGGCCTTTCAGTTCTAACAGTTTTTGCTTTGTGTATTGTGAAACTCTGTGTTAGATATGTATACATTTAGGATTACTATGTCTTCTTGAGGAATTGATCCTGTTACCATTATGAAATGTTCCTCTGCTATCACAACTACTAAAATTAATCAAATGGGCTTTTGATGATTTATAAACACATTTAAAATAGAAACACAACTTGTGTTTCTCCAAAGCCACATCCCCTTTATCCTGCTTTGATTTTTTCCATGGCAACCGTCTCCACCACACAATTTATTTGTTTTCTGCCTTCTCCCACTAGGATAGAACTTCCGAAGAGTAAGATTTCATCTGTTTTGTTCACTGCTGTATTCCAACTACTTGGCACAACGTGTGACCTCAGTAAATACTTTCTGAATGAATGAATGTACAAAAGAGCTGCAACAAGTGTAAGAACATAATATTTCCTGACTCTCCTCTGTTTACTTCACAGTAAGATGCCTCTGCTCACACAGGGGCTATTTCAGAAATAACTTCTACACCCAATTGTGTTCTCATGCTTTCCTTCCACACAACTAGTGCCACAAAACAGTGTTGCCTTGAGTTCTCAGGGTCTCAGGAAGCCCTTATTAGTGAGATAATTCTTTGTTTTAACTTTCTCTTTGTATCTTATCCATCCACCTCTAATCTGGCTAGCATTTATTCCTGAACCGTCCAAGAATAGTGAATCTGAGGGACAGACACCCAGACCCTAGCCCCTTACCCTGGACTCCTATTATGAGCCTTCACTCCTTCTGTAGGTTCTTTAGGCCTTCATATACGATGGACCCTTAGGGCCAGCCTCACTGCTTTTAGGAGTGGTTTTCTTATATCCCTGGATTGTAGAGTGAGTAGGAGTTTGGTTCTGATACAAAGAACCCAGCTACATGAAGCATTTACATTTCACATCTCCTCACTGTGGTTTATCCAACCAATTGTGTTTTTTCACATAGCTCAAGGTTTTTGTTTTCCCAGGAAATTCAAGCTTCATTTTTCCACCAGAAAAAGCTGAGCCTACCTCATTGTAGTATATGACAATGTAAACTGCAAATAAAACATTTATCAATCAAATTTTCCTCTGAGATTTATCTCTAAAGAGGGAAAATAATCTCTTTTTAATTACTTGTATGTTTTGGGTATCGTGGGAAGATCCCTGTGATGGTCACAGTTCATATCTCAACTCCATGCTGTGGACAACCCATACCCTCTGTGGAATAGATAATAGTAATGTCTGTCTTTCTTGCCTCTGTGGATTGGCAGAAGGATCTGTGAGAAATGCTCGGGAAAGTGCCTTTTGCATTGCAAAGCTCTCCAAGTGTGTCAATTGCTATTGTCACTATGAGAAGGTTTTTTCAACTTTAAGGTTTGTAGTAATTGAATATTTTTAGTCCTTAATTCAAGAAGAGCATTTGGGTATTTGTTGCCTCAGAGGCCTTCACTCATCCTGAAGAGCACCTGCCTACAACTCTTAAACTGGAAGAAATACTACCCAATATCCATTGTCTGTTACCTTGGAAACTAGGACCATTTCAAAATACTGGAAAGGGAACAATATAACTGGGAGGAAAAGCACACATTGGGGCCAATCACCCTTTTCTCCCCCAAAGATTAAGATACTAAGCACCTGTTTAAACATTTCCTAATCATTTTTTAAAACCCCAAAGTTGTGTATGTTTGGGTTGCGTTTGTAATATACACGATAAAAATGAGAAAGAGATCTTTTGTCACTTTGGGGAGGTTAATGATGATAATGAGTGATTTTTTTTTAAGATTTACTTTTTTTAGAGAGAGCACATAAGCTGGGGAGAGGGGCAGAGAGAGAGAGAGAGAAAGAGAGAGAGAGAGAGAGAGAGAGAGAGAGAGAGAGAGAGAGAGAGAGAATCTTAAGCAGTCTCCATGCTCAGCATGGAGCCCAACATGGGGCTCTATCCCAGACAGTGGGATTATGACCTGAGCTGAAATCAAAAGTCAGATACTCAACTGAGACACCCAGGTGCCCCAACAATGAGTGATGTTGAGCATTTTTTCATTTGCCTGCAGCCTATCTTTATGTCTTCTTCGGAAAAATGTCTGTTCAGATCCTCCATTTTTGAGCTGGATTGGTTGTTTTTTGCTGTTGTATTTATGATATCTTTATATGTATGTTTTATATATATATTTAATATTTATTTGTATTTTATATTTATATATTAAATATTTATTTTTGAGAGAGAGAGACAGAGCATGAGCAGGGAAGGGGCAGAGAGAGAGAGAGAGAGAGAGAGAGAGAGAGAGAGAGAGACAAAGAATCCAAAGCAGGCTGCAGGCTCCCAGCTGTCAGCACAGAGCCTGACATGGGGCTGGAACTCATGAATTGTGAGATCATTACCTAAGCTGAAGTTGGACGTTTGACCGACTGAGCCACCCAGGCACCCCATATGAGGTCTTTATATATTTTGGATAATAACCCCTTACTGGATATATGATTTTTCAATATTTTCCCCCATTCATTAGGTCATCTTTTCATTTTGTTGATGGTTTCCTTTGCTATGCAGAAGGTTTTTAGTTTGATGTAGTCCCAATAGTTTATTTTTGATTTTGTTGTCTTTGCTTTTGGAATCAGATCCAAAAATTCATCTCTAAGACTGATGTCAAATAGCTTATTGTCTGTGCTTTCTTCTAGGAGTTTTATGGTTTCAGGTATTACATTCAACTCTTTAATCCATTTGAGTTAATTTTTCTGTATGGGGTAAGACAGTGGTCTAGATTCATTCTTTTGCATGTAGGTGTCTTGTTTTCCCAGCATCATTTATTGAAGAGACTGTCCTTTCCCCCCTGTATATTCTCGCCTCCTTTGTTGTAAATTAATTGATCATATATGCATGGGTTTATTTCTGGGTTGTTTATTCTGTTCTATTGATCTATGTATCTATTTTTATTCTAATATCATTTGTTTGATTACTATAGCTCTGTAATACAGTTTGAAATGAGGGAGTATGATGCCTTTGTATTTATTCTTTCTTTCTCAAGATTGCTTTGGCTATTTGGGTCTTTTGTGGTTCCATACAAATTTTAGGATTATTTGTCCTATTTCTGTGAAAAATATCATTGGAATTTTGATAGGGATTGCATTGGATTTGTATTTTGCTTTGGATAATACGGGCATTAACAATACTAATTTTTCTTTTCTTTTTCCTTTTTTGCAACACAAGTTTATTGCAAAGCAATTGTGTTCCTGCCTGCAAGGATCTCAGTCTTGGGGAAGCAGTCTTTTAAAGGAGTCTGGGAGATATGAATAATTTAGAGACCAGAACCCCTTTAGGGGTGTAGGGAAGGTTGAGCCTAAGCTTGGCAGTGTTGGGAGGGCAGACCAGTAGGAGCAGGATGGGTACCCTGGGCAATTGCATGATGGTTGGAAAACTCCATCAGATTTCCTCAGTGCCTGGGGAGGGAGGAAGGAAGCCAGACATAGTTGTCAAGGTAACCTGGGTTAAATCATGGAGGGCCTTGCTGTGAGGCTCAAGAAAAGTGTCAGGAGGCAGGAGGCTTCTGAACAGGAGAGGAGCCCAGCCAAAGCCAGGCCGTTAAGCTCTCTATGGTGAACAGGAAAGAGCTCTGATTGGCTGGTGAAGCAGGGTTGGGGTCATCTTTCCCTAGGGGCAGCCTAAGGCTGGAGGAGACAAAGGGACTAGGTTATAGTGACTGTCACTCAGGGAGAGGGAGCCCAGAAGAGGCCTTTGAATGAGGGGAAGACCACTTATCTTTGCAGCCAGCCCTGGACCTGACCCTGAATCAGGGACCCTGAAGTTCCAGGAGGGGCTGTGAGATATTCTGGGGAACCCAAGTCATTTACTTTCTGTTCACCAGGAATTCCTTAGAGTGAAATTAGGCCTGTTCCTGCTCCATACTGTAGGATGGTTCACTCTGCGGGTACCGGACTGTTGCCTTTTCTCTAGCTAAGACCTGTGGAGCCCTCTGCCTCAGGGGATCCCAGGGAAGGCCAACTCAGCTTTCCCAGGCTGCAACCCTCCCCTACCCTCCTTGAGCACAGAGTTGGAGGGTGTGCCCTGGATGACCAAATCAGGTCGTCGGTGCCCTTCATGAGGGCCTCAAGCTCAAACTGGGGACACAGGGGACCCCTACCCCTCAGGCTCTACTATCAAGGGTGTCATAGCCAGACTTGGATTCTGAGAGGCCTGGGTACATAGTGGGGCTCTGTCTAGGGTCAGGGCCAGGCAGTGAGGGAGGCCGTGAGGGAGGCCCAGGTTGGAGTTGGAAAGCCTCCAAGCCCCAAGCCCCAGCCCCAGCCACACAGCCTTTGCTAGGCCTCTTCCTGGATCCAAGATGGCTGCAGAACCTGCCCTCCTCATGGAGGCCTACCCCCTCGCCAGGGGTATCCACACAGGTGGTGGCCTGGAACCTGGCAGGGGCGCACCCACCTCCCCTCCTCTCAGCCCCCTAACAATATTACTTTTTCTTTCTTTTCGGACAGAGAGAGAGAGCATGAACGGAGACAGAGCATGAACACGGGGGAGGGGCAGAGAGAGAGGGAGACACAGAATCAGAAACAGGTTCCAGGCTCTGAGCCATCAGCCCAGAGCCTGACGCGGGGCTCGAACTCACGGACCGCGAGATCGTGACCTGGCTGAAGTCGGCTGAAGTTGGCTGAAGTCGGCTGAAGTCGGCTGAAGTCGGCTGAAGTCGGCTGAAGTCGGACGCTTAACCGACTGCGCCACCCAGGCGCTCCCTACTTTTTCTAATCTATAAGCTTGGAATACCTTTCCAGTTCTGTGTGTCTTCTATAATTTCTTTCATCAGTGACTTCTAGTTTTCAGTATACAGGTCTCTGACTTCCTTGGTTAAATTTATTCCTTGGTATTCTTTTTGATGCAGTTGTAAGTAGGATTGTTTTCTTGATTTCTTTCTGATAGCTTATTGTTAGTGATAGAAATGCAACTGATTTCTATATATTGATTTTGTACCCTGCCACCTTGCTGAAGTTGCTTTTTAGTTCTAACAATTATTTGGTGTACTCTTTAGGGTTTTCTTATATAATAATCATGTCACCCACAAATAGTGACAATCTTTCTTTCTAATTTGGATACCTTTTGTTCTTTTTCTTACCTAATTGCCCTGGCAAGGACTTCTAATACTCAGTAGAATAAAAGTGGGTAGAATGGCATGCTTGTTTTATTTCTGATCTTAGAGGAAAAGCTTTCAGCTTTTCACTCTTGAGCATGATATTAACTGTGGGCTTATATATTACCTTTATTATGCTGAGGTTCACATTCTGTCTATACCTACTTTGTTAAGAGTTTTTAATCATAAATGGGTGTTGAATTTTTTCATATGCTTTTTCTGCATCCAAATACTTTTATCCTTCATTTTGTTAATGTGGTGTATCATGTTGATTGATTTGTGGATGTCTTTGCATCCCTGGTATAAATCTCACATGATCCTGGTATGATCCTTTTAATGGATTTTTGAATTTGGTTTGCTAATATTTTGTTGATGATTTTTGCATCTAAGTTTATCAGAGATACTGGTCTGTTATTTTCTTTTTTTGTGTGATGTGCCTATCTGGATTTGGTATCAGGATAATGCTGGTCTCATAAAATGGGTTTGGGAGTGTTCCTTCTTCTTCAGTGTTTTGTAAGAGTTTGAGAGAGATTAAATCTCTTTTGAATGTTTGGTAGAATTCACCAGTGAAGTTGTCTGGTCCTATACTTTTGTATGTTGGGTAGTTTTTGATCAGTGACTCAGTCTCCTTACTAGTAATTGGTCTGTTCAGATTTCCTATTTCTTCCCAGTTTTGTCTTAGAAGATTAAACAGTTCTAAGAATGCATGTATTTCTTCTAGGGTGTCCAATTTGTTGGTATATAATTGTTCATCACAGTCTCTAATGATCCTTTGTATATCTGTGGTATCAGTTGTAACTTCTCTTTTATTTCTGATTTTATTTGAGTTTTTCTCTTTTTTCTTGGTGAGTCTAGCTGTTTGCCAATTTTGTTTATCTTTTCAAAGAACCAACTCTTAGTTTCATTGATCTTTTTCTATTGTCTTTTTAGTCTCGATTTCATTATTTATATTCTGATCTTTTTATTATTTCCTTCTTTCTACTAATTCTGGGCTTCATTTGTCCTTTTTATTCCAGTTCCTTTAGTTGCAGAGTTTAGTTGTAGAGTTTGATTTTTTTCTTGACATAGGCCTATATCACTATGCACTTCCTTCTTAAGAACTACTTTTGTTACATCCCATAGATTTTGGTATGGCATTTTGATTTTCATTTGTTTCTAGATATTTTTTAATTTCTCCTTTGATTTTTTTGTTGACCCAGTAATTTTTCAGTAGTATGTTGTTAAATTTTCACGTATTGTGATTTTTTTAGTTTTCTTCTTGTAATTGATTTCAGGTTTCATACTACTGTGGTTGGAAAAGATGCTTGATATGATTTCAATCTTGATTTTATTGAGACTCATATGGTGGTCTAATGTGACATATCCTGGAGAATGTTCCATGTGTATTTGAGAAGAATGTATATTTTGATGCTTTTGGATGGACTGTTCAGTATATATTAAGTCCATCTGATCTAATGTGTCATTTAAGGCCAATGCTTCCTTATTGGTTTTCTGTCTGGGTAATCTATCCATTGATAACAAGTGGAATGCTAAAGTACCCCTCTATTACTGTATTGCTGTCAGTTCTTTCTTCAGATCTGTTAATATTTGCTTTATATATTTTGGTGCTCCTATGCTGTATGCATATATATTTACAAATGTTTTATCTTCTTGTTGGACTCTTTTTTCCATTATGTAATGCCCTTCTTTATCTTTTATTACAGTCTTTGTTATAGAGTCTATTTTGTCTGATATGAGCATAGCTACCCAGCTTTCTTTTAATTTACATTTACATGGAGTATCTTTTTCTGTCCCTTCACTTTCCATCTATGTGTGTCCTTACTACTGAAGTGAGTCTCTTGTAGGCAGCATATAGATGGGTCTTGTTTTTAATCCATTCAGCCATTCTATGTCTTCTGATTGGTGAATTTAATCCATTTACATTTAAACTAATTATTGATAGGTATGTACTAATTGCCATTTTATTAACTGTTTTGTAGCTGTTTTTGTAGTTGCTCTCTTTTCCTTTCTTCTATTCCTCTTTACCTTGTGGTTTGATGGCCTTCTTTAGTGTTATTTTTAGATTCTTTTCTCATTTTCTTTTCTGTATCCACTGTAGGTTTTGCTTTGTGGTTACCATGAGGTTCACATATAACATCCTGTATATGTAACATTTTATTTTAAGTTGATAGCAACTTAAATTTCCTTAACTAATTATTGTAGTGTTAGATAATTTTATTACTTTTGTCTTTTAACTTCATTCTAGTTTTATAAGTGATTGAGCCACTATCTGTACTGTACCTTTGCCAGTGAGATTTTTACTTTCGTATATTTTCTTGTTATTAATTAGTACCACTTCTTTTTAGCTTAAAAAAGTCCCTTTAGCATTTCTTGTAAGGCCAGTTAAGTGGTAATGAACTCCTTTAGCATTTGCTTGTCTGGACAATCTTTATCTCTCCTTCAGTTCTGAATGATAATCTTGCCTGGTAAAGTATTCTTGGTTGGAAGTTTTTGCCTTTCAGCACTTGGAATATGTCATACCACTCCTTCTGGCCTGCAAAGTTTCTGCTGAAAAATCCGCTAATATTCTTATAAGGGTTCCCTTGTATGAAACAAGTTGTTTTTCTCTTGTTGCTTTTAAGATTCTTTCTTTAACTTTTGACATTTTAATTAAACATGTCTTGGTGTTGCTCTTCGGGTTCATCTTATTTGGAATTCTCTGTGCTTCTGGGACCTGAATGTCTGTTTCCTTCTGTAGGTTAGGGAAGTTTTTAGCCATTACCTCTTCAAATACGTTTTCTGTCCTTTTTGCTTTCTTTTCCTCCTGGGACCCCTATAATGTGATGTTATTCTGTTTGATGTCACATAGGTCCCTTGAGCTATCTTCATTTTTTAAAATTCTTTTTTCTTTTTGCTGCTATGTTAGGGTGAGTTCCATTGATCTGTCCACCAGATTGTTGGTCTGTTCTTCTGCTTCATCTAGTCTGATGTTGAATCCCTCTAGTATATTTTTCAGTTCAGTTATTGTGTTCTTCAGCTTTGGGGCTTCTTTTTGGTAGTTTCTTACATTTTCTGTCTCTTTGTTGAAGTTCTCACTGTGTTTCTTTATTCTTCTACTGAGTTAGGTAAGCATTTTTATGACTGTTACTTAGAATTCTTTATCAGGCAGATTACTTATATCTGTGCATTAAGGTATTTTTCTGAGGTTTTATCTTGTTCTTTTATTGGGAACATAATCTTTTATTTCCTCATTGTTTTGACTCTCTGTGTTTGTTTCTCTGTATTTAGACAAAACTGCTACCTCTCCCAGTCTTAAAGGAGCAGCCTTGTGTAGGTGATGAAACATCTTTCAACCTTGCCCTAGCACTTGGTTGTGTCTTGAACCTTTGTGACTGCTTGCATAGCCTGATTTATTCTGAATAGGTCTCTGATGTTGAGGGTGGGCCAAGATTTGACAGTGATTTGAAGGGAAGGATCTTATTTAGCACCTAGTTTCAGGCTGATTCGAAGCCAAACCTTCAAACAGCAGAATTTTTTTTTTTAATGTTTATTTATTTATTTTTGAGAGAGTGAGAGATTGTGAGCCGGGTAGGGGCAGAGAGGGAGGGAGACAGAATCCCAAGCAGGGTCAACACTGTCACCATAGAACCCAATACAGGGCTCAAACTCATGAACCATGAGATCATGATCTGAGCTGAAATCAGGAGTCAGATAGGCTCTTAACCAAGTGAGCCACCCAGGTACCCCTTCAAACAGCAGCTTTTAAAGTATAAAAATATATACAGTCCTATAGGGCCACAGTCATAAACTCTGCTGGTCTTCAGATAAGGAGATCTAGAGGTGTCCCCTGATAACAGTTGAAAAAATCAGGTCTCCAAATGAGTGTATATGCTCCTTTCTGGGAGGAAGTATTATCAAGCCGTGGTGAGGCCAAGGAAGTACACAAGGATGGTGTCTGCCTGAGCGCATCTGTACGCTTTAGATGTGTGGAAAATCTGAAGCCTATCCCTCATGTTGAAGATCTAGGACAAGTAAATAGGCCTTTTTCACAGGACAGTTTTTAATCTGCTGTCTCTGCCATGCCCTGGAAGTAATTGTCTGCCAGGACTGTCTTTCTGATTGTTCTAGTCCTATGGAGCCCAGAAATGCAAGCCCCCTTGGCCGTTAGGGCTAGGCAGTCAAGGGGCATCCCCTGTGTGGATTGCTGGTGCCTACTAGCGTTAGTGAGACAACTGGAGAATATAGGGGGTGGAGCACACTTGCTAACTTCAGCAAGGCAGTGGGAAAATGCCTTGACTGCATGTGCCAGCAGCTTCAGTTAAATAGTGGGATAGTGCTTTGTCTCTGTGCACCTGCCAGCCCTAGCAAGGGAGTGGGAGAATGCCCAGCCCACTTGCATTGGTTGGCCTCAGCCAGGAAGCAGGGGTGTGCTGCAACTCCCCCTTGCTAGCTTTAACAAGGGAGCAGGACCATGCCATGACTGTTAATGCTTGCCAGCCCCAGCCAGGGAATAGGGTAGTGCTGTAACTTTTCACCCCACTGGATTTAGCAAGGCAGTGGGAGGGTGCTGCATCTGCATGTGCCTGTCTGTGGTAGGAGGATAGAGTACAAAAATGGCATCTACCAGGACTTGTGTTTTTGGAGAGTCCCAACTGTCTCCTGCCTCTCTAGCAGATGCTTTAAGACTAGCAAACGGATCTCCTCACACAATGTCTAGGTACTATTCAAACTGTTGCTTTTGTACTGAGTCCTGAGGTGAGTGAGACTGCATGCAAGCCCTTTAAAAGGAGAATCTCAGTTACCTAGAGTCCTTTTGGTCCCTTAAATGCAAGCCCTTTTGGTTTTCTAAGCCGGATAGTTTGGGGGATTGGCTCTGTGGTACAGGTTCCAAGGATACCTGATGCAGAGATAAACCCCTGGCTCCTCTAGGAGAACCTCTGTATTTTTGAGATCTCTTTATTGTGCGTTGCTGCAGAGAGGGTAGGGTTTTGGGCAAGACTGTCTCTCTGCTTCTCCTACCCCTCTTATTGGTCCTTTTATCATTTGTTGTGGAAAAGTGGTTAACCTAGTTTTCAGTACTTTTTCAGAAGGAATTGTTTCATATATATCTGTAGGTTTGGTGTGTCTGTGGAAGGAGATAAATTCAGAATCTTCCTACACCACCGTCTTGGACCACTGCCACTTCCAACTCATTTAATCCAGATTCCCAGATTATTATTCTATATGTCTGGAGAGGAGCCCTGGAATCTGCATTTTAATTAGCACCAAAGGGATTATGATGCAGGGTTCTGTGGGCTACTCTTTGAGAATCATTGTGTTTTCCAACTGCTCACCTGATTAAAAAAAAATTCTTTTATCTTAAATTCTAGATATAGGTTTCTCTTCCCTGTCATCATTCCTGGACCAAAGTTTTGTAAATGTAATCATTGTGGTCTTTGTTCTTTCATCTTTCTTTTTTCCTTCTTCCTCTTCCTCCTCCTTCCTTCTTTTTCTTCTCTCTGTTCTAGTCATTCATTAAGTCCTGTTATCTTCTGTTGCACAGTCTTCATTCATGTTACATTTCATTCTTATGGCCACTCCTCCAAAACCCCCACCCTCACCAACTTGCACCTGGACTATCCAAAAGCCTTCTAGCTTCTCTCTTTCTTCTTTAATCCTTCTTTCACATAGTGGACTATTATTTTGTACAAACATCATTTTTACCATGCCAGTCACCTACTCAAGAATAAGTAGTGATTCTCTATCTTCCTTACCAGGACTAAACTTCTCGTCCTAATATTTTGTATTATCTATCAACTACACTCCTCATTATTGCAAATTATGTATTTTTAGTCTCTGAACTAGTGCCTCCAGTCCATTATTTAGAGAGAGGTTTTACTCTTCCCTTTCAGTATATATTCTTAAAATATATTTGTTATAAACTTCCATGGACAGAGAACTACTTTGTTAAAAGGGAATGTTGATATATTGACTACATTATTATAAATCCCTTCCCATACAGAAGGACTGGGGAGAAAAACAAGTGGACTGATGGACTGTTTGGATGAGAACTCTACATTTTATTTTTTCACAGATGTAATCTTCTCTTTGCTGGTTTCCTTTGATTAAATTGGGTTTGTCTTGCTCAATGATCTTTTAGAAGAGGTAGCGTACTTTTCATATGTTACCTATTGGTAAAATTCCCCTAAAGGTGGCCAAAATTTAATTTAATTTATTTTTTGTTTTGTTTTGCACAATGTAAGTTTTTATTGCCTAGACTATGGCCACCACGGGTGCAAGAAACTGTCTAAGGGATCTGTCCTCCATGCAGTGGCTCAGCATGGATGGCCAAAAATTTAAGTCAATATATTGATTGTTTTGAACACCTTAAAAAATATTTCCTTTTTTTGAGCACTTGTATATTTAGTTTAACTGAATCGACTAAGACAAGGCTCTGACATGTTTTAAAATTAGAAACTGTTATCCAGAAATTCAGGAGAGAGAGCTGGTCACTATCCTGAGATCTTTTGCTCTGCGTATTCCAGCCCTTTGGTGTCTCTGGTAGCCGTAGAGAAGCTCATGTTTGAGATGGTTTAAATTCTTGATAAGTTAACATGTGTTTCTTTTCAGAGCACATATTATTGAGGTTGACCCCTTGAGAAAGACTTTCAGTTCTCTCTTTTAACCACAGCATCACACCCCTAAGGGAGACCTTATACACCCTCTTTCCGACAGTAACAGAGATGTACTAAATCAGTTTTCAAAAGATCCCTCCCTTTTCTCCTCTCTGGGTAATATGAGCAGTGTATGTTTTATTTGAAAAAGTTCCTCAGGTGCTTCTGAAACTCCCACCCATTTTCCATTGGGAATCACAGCTTTCAAATCTCCTAATTGTACCTTGATTAATATAACTAAAATTTATTGGCTTGATTTATCAGTTTCTGAAAGATTTACCTCTGTATTTATAGTTCTGAAAAAGCATCCATTGTAATTCTATCACTTTTGCTTTATATATTATGTGCTTACGTGTCCAAGATTGTTATATCTTTTCAGGGTGTTCTTTATCTCTGTTAATGCCACTGCATTAGCTTTTATATTGTTCGATATTAATATTGCTAAGTATGCTTTCTTTGGTTAATATTTGCTTGGTATATCTTTATCTCTTCATTTTCATACCTTTGATGTGATTTTTTAAAATGATGCTTTTTGGGGTGCCTGGGTGGCTCAGTCGGTTAAGCGTCTGACTTCAGCTCAGGTCATGATCTCATGGTCCGTGGGTTTGAGCCCTGCGTCGGGCTCTGTGCTGACAGGTCAGAGCCTGGAGCTTGTTTCAGATTCTATGTCTCCCTCTTTCTCTGACCCTCCCCTGTTCATGCTCGCGCTCTCTCTCTCTCTCTCTCTGTCTCAAAAATAAATGTTAAAAAAAATAAAATGATGCTTTCTCATAAATAGCATTATTTGAATCTTTAAAAATTGACCTATATTCTTATCCCATTTTCTAATAAGTGGTTTTAATCCAGGGATTTGCAAAATTTTTCTATAAAGGAACAGACAGTAAATATTTTTGGCTTTGTGGGCTGTATATATCTGTCATAACTACTCAAAAATAGCCACTGACAGTACATAAATGAATGCACATGGCTGTAACTGGCCTGGGAGACATAGCTTGCCAACCTCTGGGCTTAATCCATTTACATTTTTGTGATTGATAATACTACACTTGATCTTAGTCAAAAGGCCAAGAAGCGATTGTGATTGATAATATATCTGGATTTCTTTCTTGTTATCTTATTTTGTGTTTTTTGTTTACCATCTATATTACTTAGGGTAGTGCTACCTGAGGTTACAGATGAACCAAAAGTAATTATTATTTTTATGGTTAAAGATTAAGTATACCATTATTATATTTTTGTCAGTTTCTGTATTTGTTGTCCTGGATTCTTTCTTGCTGAAGTGCATTCTTTAGTTTTTGTTTGTTTCTTCAGTGAGAGGCTCTGGTTGGTAAGCTCCCTTAGTCTATTATACCTGCATAGCTGGGTATGGAATTCAAAGTGGATGCTTATTTTCTCTTAGTATGTGGAAGATGTTACTCAATTTTCTTTTGGCATTTATTGTTGCTGACAATGCATCTATTGTCAGTTTAATTGTCATTGCTTTATAGGAATCTGTCTTTTCTCTCTAGTAACTTTTATAATGCTCTGTAGTTTGACCACACACTATGATTGTGGGTTTATGTTTGTTGAATCACATTGCCTCTCAGAGTCCTTTTTCAAACTGTGACTCTTTTCTTCAGCTCTTGAAAATTATTAGCCATTAACCATTTGAATATTGCTTGTCTTCCATCAACTCTCTGTTCTTGTAGAACTGATTAGATGTATTTTGAAGCTTCTTAATATATTCACCAGGTCTCTTAACTACACTTTCATAATTTTTTTTCTCTTTCTCCACAGTTTGTTTTCAGTGCAATTTTTCAATTTCCTAACTTTCTTTTGAATGTGTATAGACTGCAGGTGATCCCATGTATTAAGTTTTTAGTTTCTTTATTTTTCATTTATTATGTTTCATCTACCTCCTGTAATTTCATCTGTGCCTTTTTTTGTTTGAGTTTATTTTTTTATTTTTAGAGAGACAGCACAAGTGGGGGAGAAGGACAGAAGGAAAGAGAGAATCTTAAACAGGCTCCACACTCAGCATGGAGCCCGATGCGGGGCTCAGTCCCATGATTCTGGGATCATGACCTGAATTGAAATTAAGAGTTGGATGCTCAACTGACTGAGTCACCCAGGTGCCCCTGTTTGAGATTTATTACTATTTTTTTTTAATGTAAGGAAAGTCTTCTTCTTCTTCTTTTTTTTTTTTTTTAAATTTATTTATTTTGAGAGAGAGCAAGTAGGATCAAGGGAGGGGCAGAGAGAGAAGGAGAGAGAATCCCAAGCAGGGTCAGTGCTGTCAGCATGGTGCCCATTGTGGGGCTTGAACTCACAAACCGTGAGATGATGACCTGAGCTGAAACCACGAATCAGATACTTAACCAACTGAGCCACCCAGGAACGCCTGTTTGAGTTTCTGTTTATTTATTTATTTAAAGGTTTTTTTTAATATTTATTTTTGAGAAAGAGAGAGAGAGAGAGCGCCAGTGCAAGTGGGGAAAGGGCAGAAAGAGAGGGGGACAGAGGAACCGAAGTAACTCCACACTGACAGCAGTGAGCCCAATGTGGGGCTCAAGCCCATGAACAATGAGATCATGACCTGAGCCAAAGTTGGACACTCAACTGACTGAGCCACCCAGGTTCCCCCCCGTTTGAGTTTTTAAGTGAATGTTCTTCCTTCCTTGACTTCTGTGATGATTCTGAAAATACATAAACACTTTTTAGAGTATTCTATTATTTTTTTTTAATTTTATTTAAGTTTTATTTATTAAAGTAATCTCTACATGCAACATGGAGCTTCAGACTTACAACCCCAAGATCAAGAGTTGCATGCTCTTCCAACTGAGCCAGCCAGGCACCACTATTCTATTATTTTCATTTGCAAAGTTGACTGATTTTCCTTGGTTGTCTTTTTTTATTGACAGATTGTCACTTTGTCTTTCCTTTTTTTCTTCACTCATCCTTTCCTCAATGGTTGTCTCTACCCCAAATCCCTTGGGACCCCTGTTCAGAACCAGGTATGGTATAGGTGGTTGGAACGTCCTGCCCTATGTGTTACTGAGTTAGTCGTAGGTCCATTCCCTGCATTTGTGGGCAGCCTTGATTGGGTCCTTGCTCATGTCAGCTCAATTTCAGGATTGTGCTGGTTTCCTCCTGTCTCCTTAGGTTTGTAGCTTTGCAGGAGGCTTAACCTCAGGCAGCAGCTGCAGAACTTCTCCTGTCATGGATAGGGGGCATGGGTGACACTGGTCCAACCCTGGTTTCCTGCAGTGAGCCTGGCTCAGGGCACCTGCCATTTGTGGAGCATCTTTAGTCTCCATGAATTCCCAAGAGCTAAATTCATTTGCATAGTAAACATACCTATTTATTTGGAGAAGTGGGAGGAGTGGTATGCTCCTGTTCCTTTTCTTTTAGGAACAAATCACCCTAATTTAAGAGCTTTCCCCTATTGCTTTCGATTCTTTCATGAGTGATCATACTGCTCAGCCCATTTTTCATACCTCACATCACTACTGAATCCCCACTTGCACTCAGAGCAAGTGAACATGAATTGTTCTTGATAATTTTTCTCAGAGACAGAGGGTGGTGGTTGGACTTGGTAACACGAGTGAGTTGGGTCTCAAGGGCTGTATCTAAGTGAGGTTAGGACATGGCTGGCTTGGCTGTGAATTCTGGCAAGGTCACCATGTTCCCTGTATCCATGCTGCTCGTAACATCTCTGTCCTCAGCTAGCCTGGCACAGACTGATGTCCCGGTGCACAGAGGGGTGTGAGAAGGCTGTCTTTGGTTTGGGCTGATGCAGACTTGACACCTGTCTCCTTTTCTGACACTCTGTCTTGAGCCTAATTATTTTTATCCCCTAAGCTATAGAATGGGGAAGCTCTGTGTGGCTGTTTGTTGCAGCACTGTGCCTGAGCACAGAAAGCACCAAGGGATGAAATCATGCCCATGTTGCAGCCAAGCTGTGCATCCACAGAGCTGTGTTCACCCAGAGTGAGGGCCTTCTAATTTATACATACACTGTGGTGGCCATACAAGGATGCATCGATAAGTTTCTTATTTCCTCAGATAAGATGGTCAGGCTTTAAACCTCTTATTTGCCACTCTTATAGACAGATGTTGCTGAACCCCATAAAGGGGATACTTTTACTGGGGCATGATGAAGGGGGAGGGTTAGGGCCTGGGGCCAGGTTGTTGTGCTACACAACTAGCTGCTGGAAGAAGCTCCACAGGCTGGGCTTCCTGACATTAGTGTAGAGCTGGCAGGTGAGGTACCAGGCTTCCCCTTTTATCTGGGTAAGCCTCAGACCTTTTCTCCAACTAGTGACACCCTCAAACTTCCAAGTGGCCAAAGAAGTTCCCAGCCTTTCTTCCTTCCAGGGGCCAGCTTTTTTGTGCACAGTGCCACTGATACCTTTGGCCTGGATCTAATTCCCCCCTCCCTACCCTGCCACCTCACCAAGTTGTGCAGCTATTTCTGGCCATAAAGCTATAGGAAATTGGCCCCAGGGAAGGAGTTGCTGGAAATCCAGCCCTTGGTATAAGAAAGCCATGGCAAATGTCACCTTGCAGTGCTGCTGAGATACTTCCTCTTAATTAATATTATAGCTTGACTCCTTCTCAAGGGACACTTCTGTGCTAGTGCCTAAGATAGCATAGAAGCATATAGTTTCTAGAGCAAATGAATACTTTCTTTAGTTTCTCCTTTCCCCCCTCCCCCTCCTCCTCCCCTCCCCACTCCCCTTCTCCCTCCTCCTCCTCCTCCTCCTCCTCCTCTTCTTCTGGTTTGACTGGTCCTCAATATCCTTTCTACTTATAATTGATAGAATTTGCCATAGAATTCCTTCAGAGAAGCTCAGGAGATGACACAAGGAAAGAGAGGCTCATTTGTAATAGGAAGAAAAAGCAGCAATTATGAACAGGATAGAGAAAGTGAGAGAAAGAACCAACTCACGGACTGCAAGATCATGACCTGAGCCAAAGTCAGACGCTTAACTGACTGAGCCACCCAGGTGCCTCTGTTTCACTTTTCTATCTACTTATGCATCCACTTCTTTTCTCTTACCCCAACCATTTTACCACTTACAGTAATCCTTCCTACCATCATCAAGAAAGTTCCTGCATAATAAAGAAAAGAGACTGGGAACAAATTCAGTCCAAGAGTTTCATGTGATTGGTAGAATTGGGTTGGAAGTCTCATTCTCAAGAATGTCTTGTGCTAGCCAGCATTCCTGAAGCTAGTTAGTAGGGACAAGGGAATGGGATTAAGGAACCATGAAGAATCTGTCTTACAGCTGGGGTATGCGAGCCAGGGAGTCAGCCTAGCAAAGTTTAGCCTTAGAATTATGCAGGCTTTTAATGAACTACTCTTCTAGGAAGTATTTTACTAGGCTGGGCAGAGTTTACCAATGCAGGAGGGCAGAAGGCCAGCATTTAGAACAGGGCAATTCTTCCTTGTGTGAGAAGCTGTTTCAGTGAGGCACTGTGAGCCTTTGGAAGCCTGTGTATGCCTTCCATGATTGCCATGAAAAAATATCAACCATGGGCCCTTGAACAAGGTAGAGCAGAAATAGACAAAATTCTTAGAGAATGAAATGGGCATGGATTCTAACATCATGAAATTTAACAAATTATCTATAAAATGGGTAGCTGTTTTACAGACAAGAGAGATCAAATGTAGAGATATGATTGTCATGGGCACCATGGGAGATACATAGGACTTACACTTAAGAACAAATGAACAAAGTATGTTCTTATGATTGCAGCTTTCAGAGAGTAGGAAGCAGAAGTTTGTAGGAGAATTATAGACATGTAATGAGGATGGAACTTGAGACCCATTGGAAAATCAGGTTTCCAGGAGTGTAGCCATTTGGGATACTGGGAAACCAGAGTCTGGGAGAACTTTCCTACATTGTGCTCATGGTTTATTCCATATCTGTTTCACTTTTCTTTTTTTTTATGTTTATTTATTTTTTTGAGAGAGACAGAGACAGAGCTCCAGTGGGAGCAGAGAGAGAGGGAGACACAGAACCCAGAGCAGGCTTCAGACTTTGAGCTGTCAGTTCTGAACTATTGGGTGCTTAATCGACTGAGCCACCAGGTATCCCTGTTTGACTTTTCTATCTACTTAGGCATCTACTTCTTCTCTCTACCCCAGCCATTTTGCCACTTACAATAATCCTTCCTACCACCATCAAAAGAGTTCCTGCATAATAAGATACCTAGGAATAAACCAAAGAGGTAAAAGGTCTGTACTCTGAAGACTATAGAGTATTTATGAAAGAAATTGAAGAGGATACAAAAAAATTAAAAAACATTCCATGCTCATGGATTGGAAGAAGAAACATTGTTAAAATATCCATGCTACCCAACGCAGTCTCACATTTTTTTTTTACATTTTTTTTTTTAATGTTTATTTATTCTTGAGACAGAGACAGAGCATGAACAGGGGAGGGTCAGAGAGAGGGAGACACAGAATATGAAGCAGGCTCCAGGCTCTGAGCTGGCAGCACAGAGCCCGACGTGGGGCTCAAACTCACGGACCGCGAGATCATGACCTGAGCCAAAGTCGGCCGCTTAACCAACTGAGCCACCCAGGCACCCCTCACATTTTATGTAACCTCTATCAAAATACCACCAGCATTTTTCACAGAACTAGAACAAACAATCCTAAAATTTGTATGGAACCACAAAGGATTCTGAATAACCAAAGCAATTGGCTGGAAAAAGAATAGCAATCCTGAAGAAGAATAGCAAAGCTGGAGGCATGACGATTCCAGACTTTAAATTGTATTACAAAGCTATAGTTATCAAGATAGTATGGTACTGGCACAAAAACAGACACATAGTTCAATGAAACAAAACAGAAAACTAGAAATGGACCCACAACTATATGGCCAACTAATCTTCAACAAAGGAGGAAAGAATATCCAATGGAGAAAAGACAGTCTCTTTGGAAACTGGTGTTGGGAAAACTGGACAGCAACATGCAGAAGAATGAAACTTGACCACTTTCTTACACCACACACAAAAATAAACCAAAATTGATGAAAGCCCTAAATGTGAGATAGGAAACCATCAAAATCCTAGAGAAGAACACAGGCAACAACCTCTTTCATCTCGGCCAGAGCAACTTCTTACTAGACATGTCACTGGAAACAAGGGAAATAAAAGCAAACATGAACTATTGGGACCTCATCAAGATTAAAAGCTTCTGTACCATGAAGGAAACATCAGCAAAACTAAAAGGCAACCAACAGAATGGGAGAAGATATTTGCAAATGACATATCTGATAAAGGGTTAGTATCCAAAATCTATAAAGAACTTATCAAACTCAACCCCACCCAAACAAATAATCCAGTGAAGAAATGGGAAGAAGACACGAATAGACACTTTTCCAAAGAAGACATTCAGATGACTAACAGACACATGAAAAGATGCTCAACATCACTCATCATCAGGGAAATACAAATCCAAATCATGATGAGAGACTACCTCACACCTCTCAGAATCAGAATGGCTAAAATTAACAACACAAGAAACATCAAGTGTTGGTGAGGGTGGGGAGAAGGGAAACACTTTTGCACCATTGGTGGGAATGCAAACTGGTGTAGCCACTCTGGAAAATAGTACGGAGTTTCCTTAAAAATTTAAAAATAGAACTACCTTACGACCCAGCAATTGCACTACTAGGTATTTACCCAGGGATACAAAAATACGAATTCAAACAGCTACATACACCCTGATATTTATAGCATTATCAACAGTAGCCAAACTATGGAGAGAGCCCAAATGTCCATTAATTGATGAATGGATAAAGAAGATATGCTGTATATATATACACAATGGAATATTATTCAGCCATAAAAAGGAATGAAATATTTCCATTTGCAACAATGTGGGTGGAGCTAGAGTGTATTATGCTAGGTGAAATAAGGCAGGCAGAGAAAGACAAATACAATATGATTTTACTCATATGTAGAATTTAAGAAACCAAACAGATGAACATATGGGAAGGGGGAAGAAAAGAGAGAGAGTGAAACAAACCATGAGTCTCTTCATGATAGAGAACAAACTGAAGGTTGGTGGAAGATGGGTGGAGTATGGGTGATGGGTATTAAAGAGGGCAGTTGCTGTGTTGATTACTGGGTGTTATATGTAAGTGATGAATAACTAAATTCTACTTCTGAAAACAATATTACAGTACATGTTAATTAGCTAGAATTGAAATAAAAATTTGAAAAGAAAAAAAGAGACTTCCTGCAATGCTACTTGCTCACCTACTGGAAAAAAAATAGAGTTCCTATAATGTTGTGGGCTTTGTGCACGTCACATGCATCATCTAATTTCATGGTCCCAGCAATCCCATGAGGTACTTATGAGGGAGCTTTCAGAAGACATCCAAAGGGGGTTTAAGATCCCTGGGTCTGCCTTTGTAAAGGTGTTTCCATCCTATAGAAACAGAGAGTACTAGTGAATTGTGACCACTGTTTTTAAATGCGATTGACAAAAGTCATTACAAGAAGATCCTGCAACCTCTTCTTTGACTAAAGAAAAATGAGTAACAGATGCTTTGTTTAGCTTCTTTTAAGTAAGCAAACATGTCTGGAGTCCAGTTGGAATCAATGAGTATCAGTAGCAAGTTAGGGAATATTGTAACCTTTCTAGGCAGATGTAATGAAATAATGTTTTTTGCCAAGGAGGATCAAGGGTTGAAATTGTATTGTTGAGTCTCTTGAACACACACTGGTTCAGGAGAGACATGGAAGGCTGAGTAATGGATTTCTCATTGGTGGACCTAAGCTGGCCAATTTGTAAAAAACTTATTTACTCAAACCCTGTTTTCCAACTAAAGACAGATGAACCTTTGATCTGAGATGTTTCGCTCATCATCCAAGCTAAGCCAGTTACTGTGAGCAGAGACCATTTTTGATTGCTAGAAATCACCTTGATGAAGTTATGTAATCCAGAGCATCTGATTCAGGGAAAGATGGGAGCAGTGAGGGAGCATAGAGATCCGAGGGGCTTCTGTCAAGGGTGTTAGAAGAGAAGTAGTGAGACATGGGAATAGGAGATAGAATGAACATTTGCTACCATTCACATGGAGCTGATGGGAGAAAGAAATTATCCCTGACCAAATAATTAAATCAGAGTTTGAGGAATGGGTAGAACTTAAGCAAATGAACCCCTCATTGTGCAGATGAGAAACTGAGACCCCAGGAGATTTTCTAAGGCCATACAGTTGAGAATGGTTAGAATGGAATTCCAATCCATGTCTTCAGACTCTAACTTTCCATCACACTATGTGGAGTTGAATTTATTTTTTTATGGTTCCTAACATAGGAACCTTAGGAGGAAATGTGTCTCTTGTTTCCCTTTATGAAGACAGAGGCTATAGATCTGCTATTATTTCCTTATTAGCAATGGTGCCTGAAGCTCATAAGAAGTTCACACACTTGATAATAAACTCCCTCTCATAGTCTGAGAGAAAGGTTGAAAAGAATTTACATGAAAAATATCAAAATCCCAAACTCATTAATGGATCCAATTCCTACTAATATTCCTTTTTTGTCCTACTTGCCTTTATTTTTGTGATGGCTTTGGGCTTCCTGAAGTGAGTGATTTATCTTGAACAATATAATTTGTTCTTGAATCCTGCTGGTGTAAATGCTACCCTAAATAAATAGAAATAGATACAAGTCCACAAATAAATCAAACTCCCTGCTTAAAAAGCAAGCACAAAATTCAGTTCTTTCTGGAAGATAAAAATCCATAAAGCTAAGAGTCCATTGCCTTGCCCATGTATACGACCTCATTCAAGCTATTTGTTGACTTATTTATTTGTAGTAAGGCTGGGATTTTTTCCTCCCTTGCTTCCTTCTTTCTTTCTCTTCACTATCATTCATTCTTGGAGGAGTCTTTGGTAAGGCAGCAAAAAGGGACAGCACAAAATATATGTTGTCAGCACAACATATATGTCAGCACAAAAATATATGAAAAACTATAAAAGGTGGTGAATATTAGCAAGGAAAGGTATGTTAGAAATGGTGTCCCTCTGAGACTCTGAAGGAATTAAAATAATCAGGAGTCATAGAACACAGAGAAGCTGATTCACACTCCCCTCTCCCAAGGGTTGAGATAAGACACTTGAGGGAAACAGAGGGATGGAAGAAATAATGGAGACACAGGTAAAGAGATCAAAAGGGAGACCGGAGAGAAAAGAGCCTCACAGACTCCACCAAAGAAAGGCTCTTCAAGGACTGAGGAGTACTTGATGGAAAAAAGTGAGGGGCCCTCTGTGTGTTTGTGATCATCTAATTAGTGGAAAACATTCCTTTTGGTGATAGAGTATATAGCTAAGGTAAAATGTAGTTTGTTATCCAAACTGACACCTTTTTGCAAGTGAAAGGGGGCATTAACTGATTATGCTGACTCAACAGGTGTAAACTGGGACTACGAGGCAAATCTGGACCCAATATGGTCACAGAATCTACCTGTAACCCCTCCAGACTTCATGGCCATAACTAAGAGGTTAGACCCAATCATAGCACGGTTGTTAAACACTGATGTGTCCAGCACTGTGCTTGGCACTGAAGATACAAAACCGAGCTCTTCCGTTTCTATACCAGATGAGTTGTTTTTTTCTGTGGCCAAGACTTTCATGACACTAAAGAGCAAGGCAAAACCTTCACAGTCCAGTTCCCCAATTATGATACTTGTTAGCAGGGATTGTGTACACGACTTCCACCTGGTCTCGCCTGCAAGGTGGTGGCTGTGCACCCTGCGGTCTGATGAGTCAGAGCGGTGTAATTTTGTTCTGCTTCTGCCCCACATATGCTGATTTTAATCAAATGAATGCCTAATCCTGTAGTGAATTTTATTAAACCCTTTGCCCTTCCCCATTCCATCTGTTACGTGTCTTATTCTCTATCCTGGAATAAGCTGTATTTTTTCTGATTTTTTTTTCCTTCCATGTTAGATATCTTTCAGAAATAGGCCTGGAGTCAAGAATTACAATCATATTGAAGTGGGTCTGACTGAGGATTTGCAGTATCTGAGTTACTTTCTCTAATGCAACGCTTCTCTTATCAGCAAAGCCTCCAATTTTGTTGGCGTGTAATGCAGTGTACTGGGGCGCTCTGCAGTTGGTTTCACAGACCTTCCTGTTAGGCCTGCATTTACTGTCTCCCCAGGCTCTAAAAGACCCTAGAGGCATACAGTTATGTGGCATCCACTTGAATCAGGATATCTGGGCTGTGAAGCCCAAATGCCTGCTGGTGGATACCTCATAATCTTGCTTCATTGGGCCTTTCTAATTCTTTTGATTTATTCAGCTATTTTACTATATTATTGACCATATCTTCACATACATAAAAACCAACTCAACTTGAAAACAGGCTTTAGGGAATGTTGCGTCCTGGGAATAGCAAAAGAATATAAACAAATCTTCCCCAAGGAGTTTATTTCTGTTTACTATAGTTTCTCTCCTTGGCAGGTATGATAAGGTTTTAGTTTAGAGGAATGAAAATGTTTTAAAAGATGTTGATGGTATGGCCAACTACAAATTTGGTTCTCTTTGAGGAAGCACAAGCCCAGATATCTGGGTTCTGTTCCTCATTTATTTCATGTCTGTGTCAGCTTCCCCTATTTTTAAGCTCCTTTGAGAGGAAGCTTCCTGTATCTCTCATCTTTCACGGCCTTCTTCACCCTACTCTACTACACTCTAGAGCTAAACTCATTTTTTTCCACAGAGAAGGTATTTGATAGATGTTTCTAAACTCAATAAATATCTTTGGCCTGGAAATCAGTAATTCCTTTATTTGATGCTGACTGAAAGACTCACTGCCAGGTTCTTGGAGGGAATGCATGGGTTAATGTCCTTTGAGTAACAAGGCCATGCCAAAGGTGTGGAAAATATGAAAGTCACTCCATGCACACTCCATGCCACTCCATGTGGGGGAGGTTTTGCTACCACAGTGGCTGAATCTTCAGGTCTCTAGAGATGTAGGTAAAACATAGGGTTGATACTACATCCAATTTTTTAACTCTCTTGCTTACTGCTGGTGCTGTTTGACCTACACTCACAAACCTACTTTGTGATAGGATGGAAGGAAAGGTGTCTTAAACCTAGGAACACTCAGCTAAATTAAAGCCCAGGGCCTGCCTTAAAAGAAGCACCTGCCCCCCAAAAGAACCACCCAGAATCCTCACTTGCTTCCCAAACCAGATTCAAGTAGGATGTGCCCTACCTTGAAATAGGCAGGATCAAACCAGCCTAAAAAACCAAAGGGATTAAGACATATGACAAAAAGCCGCTTGATTCTCTACATCCTATTCCTTACTTTTTTTAGTGTTTCAACCCAGCGGTAGTGTGCTTGTGCTGTCTACCCTATTTGACATTTTCATGTTGCTTGTCTCTTGATAGTCATTGGGTTTCTGGTCAGTTAGGGATGATGATGCTTTATTACTACCTCTGGGTAAAACTCTGGTTTCCAGGAATTCTGTTTGTGTTATATGTGCTAACAATCCAAATTTCTGCCTCATTGAGGGTGGGGAAGGTGGGCCAGGACTGGCCATTATGAACAGATGATGAAAGTTCAAGGCATTGGGGAACTTCACATGAGTTTCCAAGTAGAGAGGAAGTATGCAAGTGTTTTATAGTAACTTTCTCTGTTTGGTAAGTAGATGCCCTCTTGTTCAGGGCTGAGTGGTGAGAAACAGGAGAAGGTGTCTTCCATTTATGTTGTGATAGCCATGACTTTAGAAGGCAAAGAGGTGTCACACAGGGCTTATACAAAGTCTGCCTTTAGTTGTGAGGAAGCGGTGATATTTTGTCATTTGTTTGCCCAGAGAAGATACCTTTTTGCAACTCTAGTAATACAAAGTCTTATAGTCATCTGCCTACCAAGAAGAAGGAACAGTATGATCAATATTGTGTCTCCAACATCAAATTACATTCCTAACTCAGTGAAGACCTAGAATATAGTCTTTTGATTCTAGATAGGTGTTTTTGCCTAGTTCCATCATTTTGCTCTGTGTATGACCAGGGCTAATCAGAAATGCAGGGTATTAAATTTCTTCAGGATGGCTCTTCCCTCCATACCTTTTCTGAGGCCCATTATTTTAAACTTAAAAATCTAACACCACACATAGCTACTAAGTGTAGGGTTTCTGGCTACTGAGAATACTTGCTGGTTAATATCAGTTGGAGTGCCTTAAGCAACCGCTGAAAAATCCAACAGAAACTTAGAGTTTTGTAATCTAGGCATTAACAACCAGTTGGTGCTTCTTTGAAATGGAGAGATAGGGAGAAGATTTGTGGGTCCTGGTTTGGTAGAGAAGGGGGTAAAGTATTCTGTTAAAAGTGAATATAGGCACAAGCCAGTTGTGTCAGGGACAGATAGTCTTTGTGTGGCTTGAACTTACATTTGAGGAAAGGAACTAAACTTCAGAAACTTGAACTTTTAAACTCAAGTTTAAGAGAAGCTATGAAATTACAAGTTCCATAGGCATGGACTATGTCTTACACAGTAAGTGTTTTTGCAACTGGCAAGGTATTGTTTTACTCTTGGTGGACACTCAATGGATGTTCATTGAATTGTATTGAATTTTCTGAAGATATGGATGAAGTTGGTGGAAAGCCCTGATTTGGGTATTTTTCAGTCTGTTTTCTCTGTGTAATTCTGGGATTTCAGGAAGGCTAAGAGGCAAGAGAGAAAGCATTACTTTTGAAGATCAAAGAGATTCACTGCAGCTGGAACATGAAATGTGAAGGAATTCTGGTGAGAGATGAGGCTGGAAAGGTCTATGGAAGACAAGTCATGCAGAGTCTCTTCAGTTGGTTAAGGCATTTGGACATCATCCCAAAAGCAGAGTGGAGCCACAGAAGGATTTTTAGTGAGGGGAATGACGTGTTTAGATATACATATTGAAAAATCACTAGGTATAACATACAAAATGGATGAGAAGAGCTCAAGTAGGGACAGGAAAACCAGTTGGTAGACATCTCAAATTTGAGAAATGATTATTTTAACCTGAACTAGGCTAGTAGGAGTGAGAGGGGAGAAAAGTGAATGGATTTAAGAGAGGGAATTGACAGTTCTTGAAATGGACTAGATGTGGAGGAGCAAAGGGTGACAGATGATTCCAGGGTCTCTGATTTGGGCAATGATAGAAGGTGGTGCTATCAACATGACAGAGAACAGAGCAAAAGAGAGGAGCGTGGAGAGGAGATAGAGAAGATGATGAGTTCAGTTTTTTACGTGTTGAGTCTGAGGAGCTTGTGGGACATCCTAGAGATGTGTAGTTGGCAGTTGAATGAATGAGTTTCAAGTTCTGAAGAGAGATATCAGTCGAAGTACAGATTTGAGAATGATGTAGACATGGGAGTAGATGAATTTGTTCAGGGAAATACCAACATGTAAAGGCTGGACAGAGTCAGAAGGGTGCATAAAGAAACCTAACCATGAGTGGTTAGAGGGATAGGAGGCAAACAGAGGTGTGCACAGTGGATGAGAGAATTTAAAGAAGGAATGGTCCACCTTCTTTACCTTTAAGTCATCCAATCTCTAGGTTCCCAAATATTTCACATTACTTTGGTCAGTAAATCCTAGATGAAGAAGAAAGAAAGAAAGAAAGAAAGAAAGAAAGAAAGAAAGAAAGAAAGAAAGAAAGAAAGAAAGAAAAAGAGAAAGAAAGAAATCATATCCAACCACTACTGTGTGAATAAGGTAGCCCAAGGTCATTGGTCTGTTTTATTTAAACATCTCTAGGTCCTGCTCCCTGTGAGGATTTTATCTATAGCAGAGAGAAAAAGAAGAAATCCTCTTCATACACTGTACAGCTTCACTGAAAGTAGCCATCAGGGAGATTGGCCTATAAATACTATGAGCACATTAAGGTAAGTACATTTTTAAAAAGTTATGTCTTCTGGCTATGATTTAATGTGATGATTGGTGGAAGTGGAATTGAAGAGTGACAGGAAAATATTAATGTCTTTTGGCCTTAGAAAGAGCAGTGGGCTATATCTGTTCCCAGAGGGAAAGTTTGATGACTAATGATCTTAATATACACTTTAAACATTCTGACAGTGATGCAATGGGTGCTGCTTTTACTCTTAGGATAGCAGATTCTCCTATGCTCTGGTGGGGTCTCCTACTTCAAGTCTGTTTAGAGGACTACCTAAGGGTACAATGGCAGAAGCATCACGACTCCTATATTCCTATTCGAGGCTGTGGGTGCTGTAAAAGACCTACTATAAAAGGCTGTAGGTGGGTGCTGTTTTCCCTGCAGAGGAAAGGGAGCAAATCCAAGGTCCCAAGAAGGCTTGCTTTCCCAAAATATCGCACTCCCCAGGTTGCTGATTAAGAGCTGGTGATTCACATTTAGATGCCCCTCTGCCCTCACCCCCATCTTAACAACACAAAATTTGAGTCAAGCTTGAACCTTGCTAAGAAAACAGTGTTGCTCTTTTTAGTCTTAGCAGCACTAGCATCTAAAGACAGCCTCCGTGGGAAGGCAGAACCTTAGTTACCTCCTCCCCAAGCTGTTGCAGGAATTTCAGACCTCTGCCTGCCAAAGCACTTTTATAGAGCTTAGGATTTTTTCTTTTCTTTTCTTTTTTTGGTGGGGTGAGGGAATGCCTTCAGTGACTCACTCAACTTCTCTCTCTAGGCCTCAGTTTTTTCCTCCTGAGGGGTCTGGATTAGGAGATCCTTGAGGTCCCCCAGGCCTAGTCTGTGTCTCCACCAGTGGGGCCCAGCAGCAGAGAGCTTGTTCTCAGCCAGGCCCTTCCCTGGTGAGCTCAACTGGCTTCTAGAGGACTGCTCTATATTTGAACAAGGCAAGTCATGATATATCAGTCTGCAGAAAGGGAGCTTGTTTGGAGTGGGAACTCACAGGAAGAGGCTTCTGCATTGAAAATGCACATGCCCCTGTGGGGGCTGGGAGGAAGATAAAGAGCCCTAGTTTCTCTAAGGGATCTAGAAATCAGAACAGTTAGATTCTGCCTGGCCTGCTCCTGCTTTGCCTGATTTCTTGGCCTTGTAAGTTTGTCTTCACCTGTGAAGAGGCTCCTGGTTTAGAGAAAGGGTATTGGAAGCAGACAAACCTAGTTCTGTTCCTTGGCTGATGTGTAACTGAGCGAGTTATTGGACTTTCTACACCTCATTTTCTTTATCTGTTAAATGAGGATGTCTTATAGGCCTGTCATGAAGATTAAATGAGAACACACATATAAAACAACAGTGTACAGTCTGGCCTGGGGACACAGTGCTGTTGCCTCCCTCCATCCCCAGTCCTTCTCTGTACTTATACCTTTTCTCGCATTATTCTCCCTGCCTGTATCGTTCTCTCTACCGCTCTCTCACTTGCAGTGCTCAGTGAGGTCCTCCTGCCCTTACAGTGCTTGAGTCCTCTTGCTGTCCCAAGCATGCATTACCTGGCTTCACACTCTGTTCACTACCTTCTTTCTATAGTATTGTTTTCTTGATTCTGCCCCCCTGGATTGCTGACCTTTGATAGAAGGAATCTGTCAAATACTGGTTATCTTTCTACAGTACCTGGTAAGATGTCAGGTGCATAGAAGAGGCCTAAGCAATATGTGAATGAATGGATGCAGAAAGTTACAAGGAAAATGAGGGCACAGTGTATGGTTAAGGCCTGAATGCTAAATAGCCTGCCTGAGTTTGAATCCTGGTGCTACCAATTATGGACTTTGAAACTTTACAAATTGTTGAATCTCTGTTCCTCAGTTTTCTTATCTGCTCAGTGATGGCGATGGTAAAAACAGTACCTTCTCCTTGAGTTGTTGTGAGAATTAAATAAGTTAGATTTGAAGAATGTAGACAGCAATGCCTGGCGCATAGTACTATGTAAGGGCATTATTATTATTTTAAAGAACATGAGTTTAAGATTAGACAAATCTGATTTCAAAGCCTGCTCTACTGCTGACTAATTATGTGACCTTGGACAGAAGTTATTCATTTTCTTTATGCTCTAATTTCTTTATCTATAAAATAGAGGTAATATAAATTGTTGTGAAGAAAAATTGAGGTAAGAGCCCAGCTCACAGTATGTGCTTGATAATCCATGGGTGACTAGATGCCTGCTTCAGTCTTCCAGAAGCAAGAATTTGAAGTGCCTGTATGAAAATCATTGTGGTGGCTCAGGCCCCATTAAGGAAACTGAAAATAGGTTTGCCCTGACTGGAAAGGATTGCGAAAAGAGTGGAAACAGGGGTTGTGGGTGTATTGCAGGAAGGACTGGGAAGTTACTTTGTGCTGGTTGCTAAGCTGTATCACCAAAAATTCTGACCAAATTAAGTCATTAAAAATACATTTGGAAGGAGCTAGAGACTTTTGCCTGTGTGAAATCCCAACACAGGTCCACAAGTCACTTTTCTGTGTATCTTTGATTATGTAATGGGTTTCTTGTGCTTTGTCCTGACATAGCCAGCTGTGTTACTATCATGGTGATGTTGTAGGTGTGGGATAGTGGACACATGCCATCCTCTGCCGGCCAAGTGCATCTGTGATTCTCGGCTTCCAAGAAGGTGAAATATGCCAGCTCGGAGCATGGGTATCTGAAGGGTGCCACTTGGCCTCTTCTTCTGAAGCCCAGCTGGGACTCAGAGAGTCCTAATTTCTAGGGTTCAGTCTATTGATTCTCATAACCAAGATCGCATTTGGTGCTGAGCGATGTTTTCTTTTTATTTTTTTAATTTCTTTTTATTTTTGAGAGAGAGGATAGCGAGTGGTAGAAGGGTAGAGAGAGGGAGAGAGAGAATCCCAAGGAGACTCCATGCTGTACGCACCAAACCGAATGCAGGGCTTGATTCCAGGGACTGTGAGATCACATGATCTGAGCTGAACTCAAGAGTCAGACACTTAACTAACTGAGCCATCCAGGTGCCCCAGTGCTGAGTGATGCTTTAGGCCCCAACAGGAGCTATGTCCCCTTACTCTGCTAGCACTGAGGGGCCAAATGTTTTCTGCCATTCAGGGCAGAGGGGATCTGAGTGGTTTCAGTCAGGAGCCCCACTAGGTCCATTGTCCTTACAGCGGGGAGTTGGGAGGGGGAGCAAAGGAGAGGCAGGCAGGGTGGCCTTGACACTGATTACTTCTTTCCCAGTTGTCTTTGCTGTGTTTGAACCACAGGAATAGGGATTTAAACCTCTCCACCACCATCTGGATCTGTGTTTAGACTTTTCATGGTGCAAGCTTCTCATGTCCCTTTTTTCTGTCTTTATGCTGCTTCTTTGTTTGAATTTAGTGCTAAGTCTGCAATGCAATAAATTCTTTGGAAAATAAAAGTAATACATGTCTACCTCAAATTACAAATTTGCTGCATATTTGCAGTGTCATCTCACCATCTCATCCACATCTTGTGGCTTCACCGTTAGCAGCACCAACAATTGGTTTCAAATATCAAGATAAAAGTACCTACTTTCTTTTTTCATTACCAAAAAATTCTTTATTATTTATTTATTTATTTTTTTAATTTTTTTTTCAACGTTTATTTATTTTTGGGACAGAGAGAGACAGAGCATGAACGGGGCAGGGGCAGAGAGAGAGGGAGACACAGAATCGGAAACAGGCTCCAGGCTCCGAGCCATCAGCCCAGAGCCCGACGCGGGGCTCGAACTCACGGACCGCGAGATCGTGACCTGGCCGAAGTCGGACGCTTAACCGACTGCGCCACCCAGGCGCCCCAAAAATTCTTTATTATTATAGTCTTATTTTCACTATATTCAGATGGGAGGACTCTTGATTAACTTCATTTTGCAGAGTAAATTTCAGATATGGGAAAGTTTAAAGAAGACTGTTAATTACATTCAGGTAGTGGGCCTGGCTACACCAGTTCAGTAGTATCAACCTGGCTGTGCACCTGAGGAGTTTAAAGAAACATGATGCCTAGGTCTCACCCGAGCCAATGAAAAATGACAGTCCATTGAGGAGGTGTCAAGTCAAGGAGATTTCAGTCTTTTTGCATGAATCTCATGGGCAAACATAGTTGAGATTACTGCTGAACTTACTAAGAAGGCAAGATGTCATTTTCACTGTTGGAATTAGGAAATCTCAGGAATGACTGTAAAATGACTGTATATTTAAAAAAATGTAACTGATAATGTTAAATTAAAACTTGCTTAATGCTATTACTTTTCAAACCAATTAGCATTTTGTTTGTGAAGGTTTTTGGATAGCAACAGGTACAAGCGTTTGAATTTGTATTTTTTGTTTTAAAGAATAAAACTCCAGGGTATTAGGACCAGAAATGTTCACTCATTGTTTATCAGGACCTTATTGACTATAGTGAGTGTATCTCCCGTGCTCTCCCCTACTCTCCCCTGCTCCCAGGCTTGTAGTCATTGGCTTATGACTGTGCTATCCTTAGTGATTTCCAATGAGGTTTTGAGCAGAGTGCCCCTAGGGGGCTATTCAGAATTGCTTTCTCAGAGTAAGGCTTTTTGAAACTATACCCTACAGTCACATCCTTCAACCTCCCCATTCTGATCTGTTCCCTAAGGGTCCTAGTTAAGTAATACTGTAGCAGTCACCCTTGATAATTGATAGAAGTGTATCTTTTGGCTATGTGAGAACAGAAATTAGGTTGAGAGCCACTTTTCTTAAAAGTGTCCCCAACACTATTTAAAGTATGATATATTTACCCTTGACTTTAGAGGTTTATATGGAAATATCCAACCTGGGATTGGATATTTTTTGCCTTTCATCTGAAAGTTTGATGCATCTGTAGTTGGGATTCTGTCCCTTTTAGGAATAGAGTTCAGAGCAAAAAGTAAACCATTCTGTGGAACATTTGCCCTAAAATGGCACCTCATGCTGTCTGAGTCCCTCTTGAACCACGAAAGGGATTCTTCAAGTTTCTAGCTTGGCTGGGTTGCTTTGGGAGCCAAAGAGAGTTCTAGTCATTAGCATTGGTGAGTTGTTGCTCATTAGCATTTGTGTGAACCAACAAAGGGTGTGAAACCCTAGCTTGTGGTGGGGGGGAGCGTGAGAGGGATTGTTTCTCCTTGGATTAATACCAGGGTTATTTCCCTTGGTGCAGAGCCATTCTTCTCTGTGTGGGAATGTTTAATGTTCATACTGTTAGGTGAGAGTCTCGTTCAAAGAACTTATTTTAAATACACATTTTTCTCAATTTATATTAAAGAACCTACAAACCCAACAGAATACTCTTTGTCATGATGGTTTGTTCAGAAATTTGAAAAGGCATTCTGCTGTCTGAGAGAGAGTTTTCCTGCAGTGCAGGTCCAACAGTCATTCAAGCAAAGGGTTAATTGAGGCCAGAGAGGCTTCTCTGGCAGCCTGCAAGCTTTGTGCAATAGCCAAGCTGGGGGCTGGGAGAGGCTGATATTCATTTGTTTGTGTATAAGGCTTTCATTCCCAAAGTCTTAGACATCACATACCAGGAAAGATGATTGTGAAAAGCAGGGACAAACTCAAGTGGTTCCTGGCTGTCCTGGTTGCCTCTGATACATTTAGTTCTGCCTGACAGTGTTTGCCACTTGGTTGTCTAAACAGAATTTTCTTCTCCAGTGGCGAGTGAAGGTTAATTGTTAATGTCCAGTAGTCAATGATGAGTATTGGAGTAAAACTTTTAGTTTGGAGATCTTCAGCCCTCCCTTTCCATTGCACTACGTTTAAGCTTTACCCTGGATTTGTTATGCTTGATGAGGTGTAATGGTCTTTGACTCTGAGAAACTGTGCAGAGGGGTTATGCAAGAGACCCAGCTAGAAATGTCTCCCAGGACCCCGAAAACTCTGTCACTTCCTTTTCCTCCAGGTTTCCAAGCTCCTGGGATCTGGATATAGCAACAGCGCCCCCTAGTGTATGATAGGGTGACGATGGGCTCCTGGTGAACTCCAGGAGGAAGTGTTCTGCCTTTACACAGTGAGTGAGCTGTGAGAAACAGGCAGCTTGCATTTATTTAACACTATGGCTGAGACCAAATATGCAACGGCAGTGTGTCTTCTAGGTTTTGATAACGGAGAAAGGAAGATAGAAACAGCAGGAAGACAGTGGTTTAGATGATTGTACAAAGATGTGAAAGCTAAGGAGAGCCACAAAAGCGAATCAGGAGATCACTAGGGAAGGGAGCTGTTCCTATGAACAATTTGCCATTCTAACAAAGAATTCAAAGCTGGGCCTCCCGCATGGAGAGGAGGATGGATAGGGCCTGGCCACAAAGGCTTTCCATTGCTGACTGAGACAGGGCCTGCAACCGGGCCAAAGCCTTCTTTTAGAGTAAAACTGAAATTACAGACACTGCAAGCAGCAGCTTAAAGGCCACTAACATATAAATGATTGATAAACATTACCTGCCAACAGAATTTTGATCAAAGGAACTAGACTTAAGTACAACAGGGAGCAAAAGGAGGGTAGAGACAGACTACAGAGACAAGGGAAGAGGGATACTTCCTTCCCTCATTTTGTTCATCCAATAAATATTTATTGTTGAGCAGTTATTCAGTGCCAGATTTTGTTTTAAGGATTGGGGATACAGAAGTGACTAGAACAGAGTCCCTGCCCTCTTGGAACTTATATTCTTTACATTTGCTAAGGGGCAGGTCACCATAGCTCAGTGATTTATTTCCAGGTAGAATGTGATTTGAGGACATGGAAAGTACCTACCGCTCAAAACTGTGTCTGCCCCAAAGCAGTCTTTTCTGAAATTTCTAAACTGGAGCCCCTTGTTTATCAAAGATGTGTTCTCTGAGAGAACTAATAATGAAGCCAGAGACTTTGGCTCCATACCTACTGTCTGGTGAAAATGAACAACCTAACAAGACTTAGAGGGATGAGGATACTGAGGGGTAGAGTTATAATGCTGGCACTGGCAAGTTGTGGCCTTGAGGAATTTATTTTTCAGGACCAAGTTTTCCTCATCGGGAGAAGCAGCTATGTTAATTCCTCCGTCAGATCCTGTCTAGCTCTAACATTCTTTTTTGTGTGGCAGGTAGCATCCAGGAAAGCACAGAGCCTGGAGCACCCCTGAGAACACTGGATAACTGTTTGGGAGTGGGAGTGGGACCAGATTAGACACTGAAAAAAAAGAGAGGGAGTATGGAGAAGGAGTGTGATTTGACCATTAAATCTGGGCTATTTAAAGAATGTTTCTGGGGCATTTATTCCTGGGTCCAATTTCTGACTAGAAAATGCCCCAAAGGGAAAGTGGTGGTGTGGATATGGTTGCTGCAGATTTGGGGGGAAGCCCAATTACCTATACTTTTATAGGTCAAATAATAATTATTTACAGAGCTCCTGGTTCTAGATCATACACCTGAGCTGCAGCTGCTTTAAAGAGCTTTGTGGGGTGGATATTCTTGTTGTGTAGTGTTTTTCCTTTCACACTCCTGTTCAGGATAGAAATGGAGTACCATAGGCTGATATTCTTTGAATCCTAGAGAGCAAGTGACCTACTTTACTATTGTGCCTGAAATATTCAATTAGAGTGTATTTTAGGAAACACTTTTTCAGCTTGAAATATGATTTTTGCTTTTGTGAAAACACACTGCAGTAGAGAGATACCCTTTTGGTTTTCTTGGCCGTTCTCGTGACCTACTGTATAACTCTGGATACTTACATGACTTCTGTCCTTGGAAAGAGGCAGTGTAAAATCCATGGGTTTCTTTAGAAAAGATAATATATAACTGTACCTTTATAAACACATGTGATGAAGATTAATGAAAACTTTGATTGGGTTTAGAAATTTAAAAAATGCACAAGTTATATGCTGGACTCTCTAACAGCTAGATGTTGATCCTGGTCTTTGCAGTTCATTGGTTAGGCTCTGTCTTAAAAAAAAAAAAAAAATATATATATATGTATATATGTATATATAATATATGCATATATAATATACATATTAAATGTATATGTACATATACACATATGCATATATATATTTATATATATATATATATTTTTTTTCTTTTCAACATTTATTTATTTTTGGGACAGAGAGAGACAGAGCGTGAACAGGGGAGGGGCAGAGAGAGAGGGAGACACAGAATCGGAAACAGGCTCCAGGCTCTGAGCCATCAGCCCAGAGCCTGACGCGGGGCTCGAACTCACGGACCGCGAGATCGTGACCTGGCTGAAGTCGGACGCTTAACCGACTGCGCCACCCAGGCGCCCCTATATTTATGTTTTTAATGTTTATTTATTTTTGAGAGAGGAAGAGAGAGAGTAAAACAGAGTGCAAGTGGGAGGAGGGGCAGAGAGAGAGGGAGACACAGAATCTGATGCAGGCTCCAGGCTGAGCTGTCAGCACAGAGCCCAACATGGGGTTCAAACCCAAGAACCTCGAGATCATGACCTGAACCCTACTGAGCCACCCAGGTGCCCTGGTTAGGCTTTCTTGACTTTGCGGTCCTTTTTCTTTGTGAAGAGTTTTCAGCGTCCCTGTGAAGAACACAGTACTGTATAAACAGGATTTAGGGATGGAATGTGGGTGGAGCTTTTTATTTGCAAAATTTCTTCTTATACATGGCCAAGTTTTAAAGAAATCAGGCCAAGGACCAAATGAGAGGCAGAAACCTTGGGTGGCTTTGGAGTTTTCTATGTGTGTGTTCTGCCATCTGCTGGAAAAGGATCACCAAGCTTGGAAAGCTGACTGGCAGAGTGGAAGAGTGTGAGCATGCCTGGCACCTCCATCTCTCCCAGGGCTGGACAGAGAACAGCAGAGCTCATAAAATTCCATGATGCACTTGGATTTCTGTTGGATGACCTTAATTCACAACTAGAGTTGTATCCCCCAGGGACTTCCCCAACAGTTGTTGAGCTCAGGGCCAGATGCCTCAGGCTCAGGCTGCTTTGGGAGCCTGTATCACAACTTCCTCTGGATACCCAGTGTGTTGACCAGGATTGCCTTGCAGTATTTTTCATTGGCTTTAAGTGGAAACAAAACAAAATTTTAGATCCAAAACAGGGGCCAGGGTGGCTGCCTTTGTTGTAATATCAATATAAGAGGGCCTGTTGACCTAGTGAGGAAAGGAATGCAATACCCTTTTTTTCTGAGATTATAATCTCTTTACTTTTTGGTGTTAAAAGCCCTTTTACAAAATGATGATATTGGTTGTGAGTTATCACTTTAAGCATGTATTTGCTTGACAAAAGAAAAGGCTACTGTAAGTCCGTTCCCTAATTCTTTCAAAACCTTCTCTTGTCTCTGAAATCCCAAAGTCTGGGCAGATGTGGTGTGCCACTCCCTGTGGTCTCACCTTTCCCTGCATGTGACAACTTGAGTGGAAAAGTGGGGTCAATAACTTCCATATTTTCCCTGGAAAATTCTCCGTGGATTTTTCTGTGCTGTGACCCACATAGAAATGCAAAAGTAATAGTGTGGTAGAATGAGGATAATATCTCTTCATTAACTGGGTCGCTACTTTATAGATGAGTTTTGGTCTGTAGTGAATGCTTGGCCTGGTTTCGCACCCCTTTGGATCATTTTCTTCCTCTGGAGTTCTGGATGGAATGTGACCTTCCTGGCTGGATATGTATGTGGAACTCTCATGGGAAAAACTTAGATTTTTGGCACTCTGACCCTCCAGGCAACTAGGACAGGATGTGGACATCCAGCCTCTCTGTTTCTTACAATTTCTCAGAGGTATACAGTACTTTTGAAAGATTTTTAAATGGGAACATGACATTTAAAGTCTATGATTAGTTAGGGGCACTTGGGTGGCTCAGTTGGTTAAGTGTCCGACTTCAGCTGTCATGCTCTGTGCTGACAGCTCAGAGCCTGGAGCCTGATTCAGATTCTGTGTCTCCCTCTCTGCCCCTTCCCCACTCGTATTCTGTCTCTCTCCCTCTCTAAAATAAATAAACATTTAAAAAAGTTAAAATTAAATCTATGATTACTTAAAAAATTCTAGTAAGTAAACTAATGGAATAGACTTTCTTTTTTATTAAAGTTTATAATTACAGAAGAGTAATTTTTTTCCCAAATTTTTAAAAGTTTTAATTCAAATAAAATTATAAAGCTAAAAGAAAACAATGAAAGTGGAGCTACTCTGATTGAGGTAGGGTTGGTATTTGATTCTGTGGAACCTGAACTGAAAATTGCTCGTGTAGAAAAACCGAACTGAAATTTGTTTTTGAGAAGATATTTTGTTAAGAGGGCAGATTGTTGAGATCTAAGTAGGTGGAGGCCGAGAAAATTAGTTTGTACTGAAGCCAGAACACGTGCTGTCTTCATTGGAAATGGATATTCCCACAGAAAAAACTTTTTTTGTATATTTACCTGTTGATAACAACTGCTTCTGAACAAGCAAGGACATTCAGGATTGCAGGTTGTGAGTTTCATATGGACACACACAGAGGCTTATGACCTAAAGGCCATGTGAAGAAGGCAGAAAAATCCAACCTAGTTAAATGATCATGGGCCAGATTGTTAGAAATATGTCCAAGAAGTGATTTCATAAAACTTTGGAAACTTGGCTGAAAACACTGGCAGATCTGTATCATCTGGTAAATATTTAGGACTTTGTATATATTATCCTCAAGGAAAGGCAGTACACTGTAGAAATTATTTTTTTTCAACAAAAACAACAAAATACTGTAAGATTGTTTGCTTTTTAAGCTAATAGGAATTTTGGTAAGAGAATAAGTTTTTTTTTCTAGAGATGGGGTGGGGAAGAGGTCTTATTTCTGACAAAATTAGTTCAATTAAAATTCTCTTTCATTGAAGGTAAGCAGATTGAAGTTTGCTATGATTTTGCTTGTTAACTCAGCAAAGTCTGGACATATGGTAGCTTCATTTTTCATCACCTGGTGGTTTTTTTTGTTTGTTTGTTTTTATTTTTGTTTTCTTGCCTGAAAGACCTATGAGATTTCATCATTACCTGCATCTTAAAATCTTAGTGTGTAACTGAATGGCAGTTGAAAATGTGAATTCTCCTATGTCTTAGGAGACTTGGAAAACAAAAAGATGGAGTTCAGGGATAATACTCCCCAGGGATAATTGCTCCAAAGGGAGCAATCAAACATTAAGGCCACATCCTGGTTTCCTCAAGTCATAGCTTTCTCTTAATGACACCATCTTGTATTTCATTCCCATTGGGGTTCACACCTGTCATCTCATTTGTCTTTCAAATATCCATTAATGTAAATGGATATAGTAATCATGCACCTGTTATACAACTTGGGAAACAGAGTCACAGATGAGGAGTTACTTTCCTGTCTCCCTTTTCTGCAATTCATTGTTCTATTGGTAATAAGGATAATAATTCACTAATTATGTCAACCATTCACTAAATGCCCAGCACTTTACATGTATTATCTCATAATTTCTTGTGAGGTAGGTATTTACCTCAGATGAGGAAATAGTGGCTTATAGAGATCAAAAACCTTGCAGGAATTTATACAGCTAGTAAGTGGCAGAACTAGAGCCAACCCAGGTCAAATTCATGACCCATGCCTGAAACCATTACACCGTACTACCTCTCCAGTCATATGCTACTGGGAAAGCAGCCACCGCAGCCCATTTGAACTCAGCTGTCTATGTCTGGGCTCTCAGCCCAGTTACCCTCCTTTACGTCCGGCATACAGAAAAGTTAAGGAGTTCATTTGGACCTCCTAGGAAAGGGTTCTGGAGAGGCAGCAGGGTCCTGCTCTCTAGCTAGGGATAGCTGTCACTCTTAAGACCCTCTCTAAGATGTTCTAACAAAGTACAACAGAGACTCTGTACATGAATATATGGTCTATGTAAAGACTCAGTAAACAGCTACTCAGTAATTTCTCAAGGCCTAAGCAGGCAAGCAGGAGGCCTCAAACTGGACATGCCTACCCAGTGTGTAGGCAGACACTATCTCAGTCTTTATTCCCATCTGGGCCTCTTCCCCTTTCTGCTGACTTGGGCAGAGTCCCAACTTTTCCTTACAAAGGATCAAAACTAAGACTTCTTGGCTGCCCAAATCAGATCGTCACTAAGGTTTGGCCGTCTCTCAGAAAAGACAGGCTGGGTTGGCCTGAACTTTCCTCCCTTGCATTCCAGGAAATTAAAACTCCACAGAAGGAACTTAAAACCAACAACTGTCTCCTTCATACCATAGTTTTGGCTTTGACTCAAAAACTGAATGTATCTGATTGCTAAGTAAATGGCAACTTTGGGGATACTGTCCAGACTCCCTAGCTTTTAACTCATTTATCTTTAGAAACCTAACCCTTCTCTTTCGGCCCCCAGGCCTGTATAAATGAAATTGTTTTGGGTACAGTTTATGCTAAAATAACTTTTTGGACTGTTACCGTTTCTAAATCCTAATAGTTACCTTTGTTACTTTGTTGATTATGAGTTTTCTAGAAGAAATATTTTTGTAGAACGTATGTTCTTTGGATCCTGTTTGTACAAAATTTACCTAAGGAAGGTGTCTTAAATGCCTGAGTGTACTATTTGTTTTAGAATGAGAAGAGATATGTAAGCTCTCCATTTCTCTCTCTCTTTTTTTGGTTTTGGTTCTGTGAGCTAGTGAGATGTAACTTCAATTTCTCCCATTCCTCAAAAATTCAAATATCTCAGCTACCCACCACAATAAAATACCACAAGTGCTTTAGGAATTTTAGAGGAGTAAGGGTGTGGTCAGAATCCTGTCTTCTTTCTCCTAAACACAAACATCTATTTACTTTCTAATTCACCATAGAAAATGTGACCTTCATTTTAGCCTCTGCATATTAAGAACATGATTTCTGACATTCCATTCATTACAGCAAAAGTTCATTATTTTAAATATCTGATCTCAGATGTTCATTATAATGCTTTGTTTCCTCTTCTGTTTCCGGAGAGAGGGAAGCAGTGTCCCTGCATCTGGCAAATGGGAAAGAGTTAAATAGATAAACTGTGACTCATCAAGCAACTCAGCCCTGGCCCCAGGCAGCAGGTGGTTCTTTTGATCTCTCACTAAACTCAGACTTTTACAGGAAACTGCCCTTGAGGAAGGCAGTTGAAGGGATTTGGCAGTTTTGTAAACAGCAAACAGGTGAGCAAGATAATCCTTTGCACTCCAGAGACCTTATAAAATAGTGCTGGAAACAGATGTATAGGGGGCCCCAAACATGGCCCAAACATGCAGATTCTGTAAGGCACGTATTGTCCAATCATGAACCATAGAAGTATAGTTAATGATGTCTTACCTATGTCTTAAATCCCAAACTAAAAGAGAATGTGGGACCCTGCTTTTAGCAGGTTTTCATATGATATCAAAGAAAGCTCTGTCTCTTGGCAGAGTGCACTTCCTTTTGGAAGAGGACCTCTAACCCTGCAGAACCTAGAGTAATGAGGATAGGAAATACAAAGATCCACTGTGGGGTCATTGGAAATGATAATAAGGCAGGGGGCACTCCTGTTTCTGCTTCTTGGTTCCCAGACCCATGAATTCTTCCTTCTGAAACAGAGGGCCATATAGATTTGTTACCTATATTGCATCTTGAAGGATGGCACCTTATCCTTGTAGAGGATTGCTTCCAAGCTTGTATCTCAACTCTGCCTTCAACCAGGACATTCCAGGGCTCTATCAGGCCAGTGGCTTCTGGCAGGTACAGTATGTGATATAACCAATGCATTACATGGTCATGGACCCACTCCATATGTCCTTCACTGTAGAATTGGTTCCTTGGTTGCATGCTGTGTTTTGTGGGATTCCATGTCTGTGGAATAGGCACCCTATGATCCCTGGATAGTGGTGCTGTTTGAGGCTCTGCAGATAATAAAGCAAACTCACACTCAGAATAGGTGTCTATATAGCAGGATTCTCGCACAGAGAGACAGGACACTGAGGCTTTCTTTGTCGAGGAAGCAACTTTATTCATCATGCCAGCACGGGCTCAGTGGGTTTGTACCCTAAAAACTGAGCCCTGAGCACAGGGCAGTGTAGCCTTTTATGCAATTTCTGTTTCTTTGTGTCCCTTATATGGTGATACATATAGTCTGATTGGGCACAGTCCAAGTTACAGAGTCATATCAGAGCTATGCATACATGTATAGAAGTTGATTGGGCCAAGTTGCCTTTCTTTGTTCTGAGAAGGCCTCCACCGCATTCCTTAGGGAGGGGCTTTACCACACCTACTCCTATGAGAGTGAATCACTGATCCTTGAAGAGGTATAATGTCAACTTACCACCAAGTGACCAGTTAGTCTCCTTGAAGATTAGTGCCATATAGGATGCAGAGCATTAATCTCTGAGGTTGGAATTTCAGAAATGGAAGTAGCTAGATTGGTCATGGTAACTGGGAATCATGCTTTGGACCCCAGTATTGCCTTCGTCTCTGCCACTGTGAGTATGCACCCACCTTATATGTTTCAGGGTGGTTAATGATAAAGGCTGACTCATGTCAACTGCTAAGTCATTTTGCCTATTGTTCAGTGCCTGTTCCAGGTTCTGATGGGCATCAACATGTAACCCAGAAATCTTCACACTTCATGCTCACAACTATAAATCTATTCATATGGATCTTTTTGTCTCTGATTTTCTGGTATCTTTTCCTTCTAGTCCCTGACCAGCCAACTGCCTTCTAGCAGTTGTAGTAATTTTGTTCTTCCAGCTTGTGTGCTATCTATTGCTCTCTATTGCTCTGGGGACCCATCAGCCTATGACTATCAACAAGCTAAGTTTTGTGACTGCCTCTGGTACCATAGGCTCTGGCCTATAGAGCACAGCCACCACTGAAATTCTTAGTGATGCTGTTCCCTTTCTCACTAGCAAATTCCTGACAGCATTTGTAAATGAAGTGTCCTCTTGGCTCCTCCATGAAATATAATCCTCTGGTGGGTCATTTGGCCAAACGTGATGCAGAGGTGGCCTACCACTGCTTGGTAGGAGCTGGCACATCCCCCATGCAGGGAGACACCACAGAGAGCCTGTCTGCCATTGGGAGCACATGCTACCTAGATGAATGGTGCTGCTTCCCTCCAGTATACCTGTTTCCCTTAGCCTCTTTATCCCTTCTTCTGCTGCCTGCTGTGGCAACCCAAGCATTTCCACTTTCCTTAGCACAGGCTATCATTTTCTCCAGGCTTCTAGGGGTCACATTGCTTGCAAGTTTGCTCCTTTCCTGGAGTCCTTGCCAGAATGTTAAATCTCATGTCTCAAGAGAGTGGCCCGAAGAATTTATTCTTGCTTATACAGTCTTATATTCCCTCTTCATGGATCAAAATCCAGCCACAGAGGTCTTTCTCTGGGCTGTCAGGACATGCTAATACAGCATCTCTCTTATCAGTCCTAGTTTGTCACTCCAGATTATCCTGGAATTTATCCCTAGCTAGTAGTTTGGCAGTAAGGTGACAAGGTGGGGCTATTCCTGAAGGTGGCATATGCTGCCTGTGGCAGAGAGGCCTCTGCAGGGTCTTTCTGCATGGGGGATGTGCTAGCTCCTAACCAAGAGTGGTCATCTATCTCTGCAGGGAAGTCTATACAGCCATAATCCTCAGGTGCTTTAACCCACATGCCCCCATATGGGTCCCAGGTTTTTTGCATAATAGACTAATCTTGATTAAGCATTTAAATGTTTCTGAAGCTTTGCAACTATTCAGCCCTAGGTTTCCTCCTCAGTTGTATCTACTCTTTCAGTATGGGAGACAAGGTCCTCTTTGTAATCTACCCAAAAGATTTTCTGATTTTTATATTTTAGTCTTTAACTATTATCAGGTGCTGTCAATTTGTTCATTTTCCCTGTGCTGGGCAATATAACTCAATAATAACTAGCCAATTCCACTGTCCTTTTTATGCACTGTTCCCTCCTTACCTTTCAAATGTCTAAATCTTAGTGGCAAAGGCATTCCCCCCCACTGAGATGTGTTACCACATTACTACCAGTGAAGTCTTCAGTGGCTTTCCCACTACCTTGTGCCAGGGACTATCCATGGCCCACAACCACTTGGGATGTGCTCTTCTTTGTCAAATGAGAGGTGGATGGTCCAGTCCCCAAATCCTACCTTGCTGCCTGATTCCTCAGCCCAGTCTTGTCAGTTCATGTTCTCTGGATGTAGATACCAAGATGGAATTAGGAGTACAAAGGACTTAAGAGGGAGAGATACTTGTGAAAGATATAGGGTTGTGAGAGCAGGAGCCTTTGGATGGCACTGTCAGTCTGAAAACCGTGAAGGGAGAGAAGAAAGAAAAGAGGAAAGGAGAGGAAGAGCCTGAGACCCAGCGTAGCTCTGAGACAATTTCAAAAGGCAGGAAAGGAACTAGAGCAAAGATTACCCTTAGAGGCACCCTGCCCTATCAGGAATGGCCCCACTCTAGAACCCCTGCTGGGTACAGTCACTGGCTGAGTGTGATGCAGGGAGCTCATGGCCTTGGCCTGAAGGATACCTTGAAGCCTAGAGGTGTATCTGCTGGAGACTGGCAGCTAACTACATGCTGTGCAGCAGGGAGATCTGAATGGCATTCCTCCATGACTGCCTCCCTGCCCCCCCCCCCCCCCCCCGCCATCTTCTCTGTCTTTAGTATTCCCTATCTTAAGGGCAACAACTCCTATTTGTAGGTCAAAATCATGAACTTCACATTTATTCTTTTCTTTTTTTTTTCTTTTTAAGTTTATTTATTTATTTTGAAAGAGAGTGGGGGGGGGGGACAAACAAGGGAGGGGAAAAGAGAGAGAGGGAGAGAGAGAGAATCCTAAGCAGGCTCCACACTGCCAGCACAGAGCCTGATGCAGGGCTTGAACCCTATTCTTTTCTTTTTTATATTCCCCACATTAAGTCTGTCATCATAACCTGTGACCAAACCTTCAAACCCTATCTAGAATCTGACCACCTCTCCTTACCTTCTCCACTCTCCTTGATGTGAGGAGACACAGGGAGAGGATGGCCATCTACAAGGCAGAGAACACCTGAAGCTACTAGGAGTTAAGAGACAGGCCTGGAACAGACTCTTGCCTAGGGCCTTCAGAGGGACCATGGCCTTGCTAACACCTTGATTCCAGATTTCTGGCCTCCAGAACTGTGAGCCAACAAGTTCCTTTTGGTTAAGCCACCCAGTCTGTGGTTCTTTGTTATGGCAGTCCTAGGAAATGGATACAGATGTCATCTTTCATTTGGATTACCACAAGAGCCTCCCTGTTGATCTGTTTGCTTTCACCCTCTTCCTACAGAGCAGTAAGGATCTTGTTTAATGTAAGTCAGACTATGTCACTCCTCAGATCAAAAATCATCCAGAGGATTTCTGTTTTAGAATAGAAGCCAGAGTGTTTACACAGGTCCAGATGACATGTGTCCCACCCCCTGCCCCTTTCTCTGACCTCCTTTTTTCTTGCCCACCCTGCTCTGGCTGCCTACCTTTAATCTTCAAGCAGGTCAAGCTCTTGCCCCCACAAGGGCCTTTGCATAAGCTGTCTCGAAATGCCCACATAGGCTTGTTCTCTTACTTTTTCCAAGGTGAGAGGAGGTGGAGGAAGCCTACTCTGACCATCCTGCTTAAAACCACAATCACTCCCCCTGTGTACCTGATCCCTTTTAACCTACCCTATTTTGTTCTTTTTCATAGTACTTATTACTTAATGTAGGATATAGATTATTATAATTATTCCTTATTATCTGTCTCCTTCCACTAGAATGTTAGGCTGTGAGGGGAAGGATTTTTGTTTTATTTTCTAATGTATCCTAAGAAATATAACAGTGCCTGGTTCCTAGAAGATGCTTAATGTTTGCTGGGTGAAGGAATTGGCTTTCCAGGATAGGAAACAGAATAGAATATTAAACTCTATAGCTTGCTAGCACAAAAATATCCCTTCCTAATTTAGTATCTGGTTTTAATCTTGTACCCAGAACTACCAATCTTTATTCACTTAAGAAATATCAAAAACATTCTGTTGTCAGGCACTGGGTTGAAAAGGAACCAAGTTTGGTCTGTGTCTTTAAGAACTCTGAGTCTTGTGGCTGGAGGCAGGCAAATGCATGTCATAGATTTTCTTTTTGTCATCCCTCCCCCTTTTCCTATATAGAATTAAGGCAAGGGGTGCTTGGAGATATTGACAGGGCCAGGTAGATTTATTGTGCTTCATTTAATCCAAGCAGGCCTTTTTTTTTTTTTGATGGGAAGTTGAACCCTCTGTCAGGTATCATATGTAGATTTAAAATCTTCCCAACTCTACCCTGTATCTAACCAAACCGTATAGATTTCTCATGAAAAAGATGTCATTTTGTGACATGTGACAACATAATGATTAACTTATTGTGAAATGCAGTGATGTGTCTATTAACGAAAAATTATGGTCATTATGCATGTTTCTGACTAATCCTAACTACCTCCAGGTTATTTTCGTGAAAACTTGTAAATAAAATGTGCTGCTGGCAGATTTATGCAAAAAGAAGACTTTAAATTGTCTTCATCTAAGGCTGTTGAATGCAGTGAAAGATAAAAATAAATTAGGTAGTAACCTATTCATAGTCTTATGTAAGAAAATAGGTATTTTTAGTCTTTTTTGACTTTAATTCTCTCAAATTACTTTTTGTGATCTGTCATAATATATAACATTAAAAAATGGATCTATGTCTGAGAAGTTTTGAGTTTTGTTTAACTGAATTTAAAAAAATTTTTGTCTTTGATGTGACTTAGAAATCTTAAGTGCTGTCTCAAGGGAAAAACAGTACTTCAAAAAAAATTTTTTTTAATGTTTATTTTTTTGAAGGAGAGAGAGACAGAGTGTGAGTTGGGGCGGGGGGAGGGCAGAGAGAGTGGGACACACAGAATCCGAAGCAGGCTCCAGGCTCTGAGCTGTCAGCACAGAGCCCAACGTGGGGCTCAAATCCACAAACTGCGAGATCATGACCTGAGCTGAAGTTGGACACTCAGCTGACTGAGCCACCCAGGCGCCTCAGGGAAAAACAGTATTTTGAGTGCATGTCTGTATTTCTATCGTCATGTCCTCATTTATTCAATGTTTATTGAGTGCCTACTACATACATACTAGTCTAGATTTGAAAATGAATATTTTCTCTATTTTATGGAGATAAGAGTTCTCTGATATCTCCTGAACAGGGCAGAAATATAAGGAATTTTCCATTCTGTATTAATTGCAGTGACGTTGAGGGAAATAGTTGTATACCTCTTTTGGCTAAAAATTCTTCTGCAAGAGGGAAAAAGCCTTGCATGTAATTGAATGAAGACAAGAATAAACATTGTCAGGAGTTCAGGGTTTAAAAAAACACCTTTATTTCCACCTGTAAGTGACAATTATTATTTGCTTTAAAATATCAATTTCTCCATTTTTATTAATCTCTAATTTTTCAAAAGAAGAATGGCTACTTTCTTCCTTAATGTGATAATTTTCATTGATGTTCTTTTCCTCTCTTCAAGATAGTTTTTCAAAATTTTTTCTTCATATATGATATTTTCTTCTCTTAACATTTTGTGACATTTCCACATGTATTTTCTATTTTCTTAGTAGCTTTTAAAAAGCTCTAAAAGCTCACCTCAACATTAACTTGAGTAAATCAAATTATTCTCAGATTATACCCTATTCCTTAGCCTTTTTTTTTTTTTTTTTTTTTTGTCTTTGGCCTTTCTCTTCAAAGACATCATCTTATTGTTACTTTTCTTTCTTCTCTTTGCAATACTGTTAGCCTACCTCTTTTTTGAAATTTTTGGTCTCATTGATTTTCTGTATTTGAGAAATCTTTCAATAGATTTCAAAGAGCTGTTCAGTTCATATTACATGCTAAAATAAGATTCTTTACTCAGAAAACTTTCCTCTTTCACATTTCTGGATGTTTCTTTTATTTCAGTTCTATCTTGTTCTCCTTTGTCCTTTTTGTCTTCTTCTTGGAAGACACCAAATCTTCTTCTTTCTGAATTATCTTTGGTTTACTGACAGAGTGATTTCAAGACAAAATGTCAGAGATTTTCCCTTTTATTCTAGAAAGTTTTTCCCAACATGCTTTCTTTCAGGGCCTGTGGTAGGTTCATTTTTGTTTACCTTTGTGAGTAAACAGTCACTTCTGTGATTTTCCAATGTTTGCTTCCTCTTTTGGGGGTACTAGACGGCTTGGTCCATATTCTTATGTTAGACAGACTCACTTAAGTTCCACATTCAAGGGCTGCCTGGCTGGCTCAGTTGATAAAACATGTGACTCTTGATCCTAGGGTTGTGAGTTTGAGCCCTTCATTGGGCATAGAGATTACTTAAAAATTGAGTACCGCATTCAAAATGTCAAAGTCAGGTGGTCTTAGGTTGTTTACTTTTGTTCCATTAATTTATCTGAATTAGACAACATACCTTCTTCCAGTTATGCTTAATCTGTTAGGCTTCCTCAGATATTTATTTTTTTTAAGTTTTTATTCAATTCCCAGTTAGTTAACATATAGTGTAATATTAGTTTCAAGTTTACAATATAGTGATTCAACACTTCTGTACAACACCCAGTGCTCATTACAAGTACAGTCCTTAATCCCCATCATCTATTTAACCCATCCCCCCCCACCCACCTCCCCTCTGTTAACTATCAGTTCTCTATAGTTAAGAGTCTGTTTCTTAACTTTGAGAGAGTTTGTCTCTCTTTTTTCCTTTGTTTGTTTTGTTTTTTAAGTTCTACATATAAGTGAAATATATGATATTTGTCTTTCTGTGCCCGACTTATTTCACTTAGCATAATACTCTCTAGCTCTATCCATGTCATTGCAAATGGTAAGATTTTATTCTGTTTTATGGCCAAGTAATATCCATTCATCAGTAGATGGATACTTTGGCTGTTTCCATAATTTGGCTATTGTAGATAATGCTGCTATACACATCAGAGTGCATGTATCCCTTTGAATTAGTACTTTTGTGTTCTTTGGGTAAATACTAGTACAATTACTGTATTATGGGGTAGTTCTATTTTTAACTTTTTGAGGAACCTCAAACCTATTGTTTTCCTAAATGTTTAATTAGAAATTTCTCTTCAGGGGTGCCTGGGTGGCTCAGTTGGTTAAGCATCTGACTTTGGCTCAGGTCATGATCTCATGGGATGGCTAGCATAAAAAAGATAATAACAAGTGTTAGTGTGGATATGGAGAAATTGTAGTTCTACACCCTGGTGGCAGGAATGTAAAATGATGCAGCCATTTGGAAAAATAGTCTCATAGTTCCTCAAAAATTTAAATATAGAGTTACCGTATAATTCAACAATTTCACACGTAGGCATATACCCAGATGTTCATAGCAACAGTATTTATAAGAACCAAAAGGTGGAAACAATGCCACTACCTTCCAAAAGGTGGAAACAATGCCACTGATGAATAGATAAATAAATAAATGTGGTATATCTTAAATGGAATATTATTTGGCCGTAAAAAGGGATGAAGTACTAATAATGCAACAACATGGACGAACCACGAAAGAAACAGACACAAAAGAACACATATTGCATGATTCCATTTATATTAAATGCTCACAATAGGTAAATCCAGAGAACAGAAGGCAGATTAGTGGCTGCCTAAGGGTGGCAGTTGGGGGTGGCGCAGGGATGGGGAATCACTGCTAATGGGTATGGGGCTTCTTTGTGGGATGATAATGTTTTAAAGCCTTCTGTGATAATAGTTGTACATATCTGAATGTACTGAAAACCAATGAATTGTACATTTTTAATGGGCAAATTGTGTGGTAAATGAATTATATATCAATTATATATCAATAACGTAATATCAAATAAACGTAATTTAAAAATGGATTGACTTTCCAGTGATCAAGAACACTTCTTCATGAAATGTTTATTTATAAGAAATGTTCTTGTGTTGTCTTGACCTACATTTTTCCCTTTCTTCTCAGAAGTCAGTCTTATTCTTCTAACTGATAATTGCATTTTATCATGATAGAATCTGTTCTGCTTCCTGTAAGTTTCAAAATAAATCCAGATTGTGCTTTCTTCTTATGAGGGATAAAGCTAAGTCTACCATTTTGAAACAGTAAATGTTGTAAGTTTAGGTCGTTCAGTTTTACAGTGCACAGTTAAATTTATGATTTTTAACTACACATCTCAAATATATACAAAAATAGGATAGTTTAATGAAACCCAGCATTCCCATCACTTAGTTTCAGTAATTACCAATTCACAGACAATCTTATTTCATGTAGACTCTACCTACTTCCATCCCTGCCGTCTCAGTAATTATTTTGAAGCAAATCTTACATATTCATTTCATCTGTAAAGATTTCCACATTAAGCTTTTTTTAAATAAAATAAACATAACACCAATATCATACCTAAAACTAGTTATAGTAACAATAATTAATAAAATTAAAAATAGTAGTCAATACTGTCTAATATCTCATGTTCACATATTTCCTTGACTGACTATATATAGCACTTTGTTACAATCAGGATCCAAATAAAGTTTAATCATTGCAGTTAGATTTCTTAAATTTCTTTTAATTTATGGCTTTACTTTCTTTTTCCGTTTCAATCTTCTTTGTTGTTGAAGTAATCGGGAGTTTCCCACAGTCTTTATTTTGCTGATTGCCTTTTCATGGTGTTGATAAATGTGTCTCTCTGCACCCTGTTTTTCCTATAAATTCAGGGTTAAATTTAGTGGTTGATCAGATTAAATCATTAATCAGATTAATCATTCAGATTAAATACTTGATAGGTTGTTGTGTTGAGTACTCTACTAGGAGGTACATAATGGCTGGTATTCTCCCTGTGGAGAGGTTAGCAACCACTGACGATTATTTTCTAGATACATTAATTCATAAAGCATTCCAAAGGGGGATATTCTATTTTTACTTCTTCCTTTATTAGTTGGAATACTTCCATCTTACAGAAAATCTTTCCCTCAGCAACCACTAGGGTTCTCTGAGGTTTGGTTCATAAAGGAAAGGTGGGAAAGGTGCTTGATTTTTTTTCGCTTTGTAGGAAGTGGTTCCCCAGCATGCTCCAGTGATGACTAGTGCTTTTTATTATCATTGTAAACTTATGGATTTAAACACATGTGATATATTTAATCCATTGCAGGTATTTTCCTTATTGGCACCTAATATTTTCCATTATTTGGCCAGTGGGAGCATTCAAGTTGGCTCCTGGGTCCTCTAGATGCAATTCTAATAGTGTTTGATGACTTCTTTTTGGTCGTAACAGACTGTTCCAGGCTCATCTTTTACATTTCCTGCTCTAGAACTGATTCTGCCATTTCTCCAGAAGCCCTGAGGTATTTTAGAGATAACTACCAGAGTACTACAGGTGCATAGTGTTTCCACTTTGATCATTATTTCTAGGTGTTTTCAATGGACAGATACAGGAAATATTTAAGATAAAATAAAATTTGAATTAATACTGATACTTCTGATTTTAAAATTTGGGTTTTTACTTAATTTCATTGATCTTACATCCAGGCCTCCTTTCTCCTACATCAAGATCTTGGTCCTTAACGCCATTGTAATTACTCATTTCCCTTGTTCCACACTAAGCACACCTAAGCAATATGATTAATTTGCAGTTCTTTTTATGAGAAGTGTATATTGCCAAAAGAATAACCAGACACATTATTGTGTTTTAAAGTCACTTGGAATGATTTGTTGTGGTGGTTATACAATCAACTGGACATACATTCAAGTCTTCTGGCTTTTTATTATTAAAGATTTTATATACTTCTTTTTATTAAAGTATAATTTATATATTGCAAAATCCATCCTTTTTAAAAAATTCCTCTTTATTAGTGTATAGTTCTGCATATTTTGACAAAAGAGTACAATCTTGTACCCTGCACTAAAACTGAGATAAAGAACAGTTCCATCACACCCCACAATTGCCCTGAACATTCCTAGCAACCCCAGATTTGTTTTCTGTACCTGTGGTTTTGCTTTTATCCAGAATGTCATATAAATGGAATCATTCAGTATAACAGCTTTTTGAGTATGGACTCTTAGCCTAAGCTTAAAAGGATTGCTCTTTAAAATTTAATTTTGTTTTATAATGATATAAAATATTTACACGATTCTACAGTCAAATCAACAAAAGTATATGAAAAGAAATCCAGCTTCTATCTTTGTCCTCTCCACTTTATTTCTTTCCTCCTGCTATAGATACCCATTTTCTGTTTTTTGTTTTGTTTTGTTTTTTAAGATTTGAATTTAAAGTAATCTCCATACCCAATGTAGGGCTCACATGCACAACCCTGAGATCAAGAGTTGCACACTCCATTGACTGAGCCAGCCAGGCTCCGCCCCCCCCCCCCACTCCTGTTTTGATATCTATCTATTTCATATCTTCCTTTCCTGTCTTAAACAGTTAACATATTATGCACACTTTCTCAGGTGGTATAATTTAAATTACTTTTAGAAACTCAGAATTAAAAGGGCCTAAGCATAATATATTTGGTTAACCTATAGTTTTATTTATTTTTTAATGTTTATTTTTGAGAGAGAGCATGTGTGCAGGGGAGGTGCAGAGAGAGAGGTGGACAGAGGAGCTGAAGCAGGCTCCATGCTGACAGCAGAGAGCCCTATGCAGGGCTTGAACTCATGAACCATGAGATCGTGACCTGAGCTAAAGTTAAGTCACTTACCCACTGAGTCACCCAGGTGCCCCTGATTAACCCATAGTTTAAATAGTTACTGTAGGTTTGATAAAAAGGAGTAAATCACCCCCTTTCTTATTCTTCCCTCCTTTTCTTATTTTCAGATGTTATGAAATGGTGGTGGCAATGTATCCACTGTTAAGGACTGGAAGGATGGTGTTTGTCCTGTAGTTTAGGGTTGGCTAGGATTTCCTGAGTCCTAGTCAGGAGTCCTGAGTCCTGAGTCAGTGTCAAAGTGGGTGTTATGCAAGTTTATATTACAAAGAATAGCGATTATTATCCAGTAACTACTTGTGCAGGTCAAATGCGATATATGGGAGACAGGATTAGGAATAAGCCAGACGCTTTCCTGACCTCAGGATCTTGCAGTTCTCTGAGAAAGGAAGAGAAAAAGGTGAGGAATGTCTGTAAGAGATGTGAGAAGGTGGGGTTTCCTATTTGCTGGTGCAACAGCCACAGCTTTCCACAAGAGTAGCCAGACTAGGCAGCCACTTATGTTAAGTCCCCCTTTACCTTAAAATATCTCCTTCCCAATCTGAGGACTGAAATGTTCATTTCTGCAGAATTCATTCCTTTGGGTTACCATTATTCTCAGAAACACTTGTTTAAATGTATAAGGTAGGGGTGGCACATTAATTTATTAGATCTCATTCCATTCTTGCCCAATGCTTTTCTAGAAGATAGAAGGGCCCCAAGGAGTATTAATAAGAAAGGGTTGGAAAGGACAGTTAGGGGTTAGATTGTAGCTATAATGGGTGCACCTGGGTGGCTCAGTCGGTTAAGCTTACGACTCTTGATTTCAGCTCCCATGATGATCTCACAGTTTGTGAGTTTGAGCCACTGCATCGGGCTGGCTCTCCACTCTCAGTGCAGAGCCCACTTCTGACCTCTGTCTCCCTCTCTATCTGCCCCTCCCCTGCTTGCATGCACTCTCTCTCTCTCAAAAATAAATAAGACATTAAAAAAAAAGATTGTAGCTCTATTGAAGCTTAGAAAGATAAGATACAGAATGGCAGATAATCAAAATGCTCTCCATAGGTTGGGAGGATGGGCCTATTTCAACAGGATGAAATAATATATGGATAAAAGTAACATTTGGAATTCTTCATCACAGAGCTAAACACACACACACACACACACACACACACACACACACACACACACACACACACACACACCTGGCCCCAGAGTTGGAGAAGCTGAAGCAAGATCCAGGGGAAAGTAGAGCAAGTTTTAGGCCCAGCTCCTGCCTAATGATAATCAGTTGAAGCAGCAAAGATAAATAGCAGCCTGTGGGAGCTACAGATTGCTGCTGATGATTTCTGCCCACCAAATCTCCCACAGGAATCTTTCCTATGACCAGCCTTCACTGGGAATATATAGGAAAGAGAATTCTGGAAAGTGTAGTTCAGTTTAGCCAAGTTGTACATGGGTATATGGTATAGTGATTTTTTGATGGCATGTAAGACTCCAGTTAAAATTAGCGAAGGAAAAAATAACTTTCAAGATAACAAGGGTTACTCAAGTAACCCAGAGCAAGAGTGTAGCTAGGCCTTTGGAGGGCCTAGAATCAGTCATGGCACACTATCTTGATGCTTTTGTTGCTACCTCTTGGTATGGCTGCTTCATTCTGTCCATAGACCTATTTCCTCTGCCCCTTTGATCATAAGATGGACAGCCCACATGTCCAAAGGCTGTTTTCATTGTAACTGGATGAGGCATCACAATAGGCTAAGCCAGTCTGTCTCTTTCCATTCTTCCTTTGCCACTATTTCAGTTCAAATATTAGCAAATGAGGGGTGCCTAGGTCGCTTAGTCAGCTAAGTGTCTGACTCTTGATTTCGGCTCAGGTCATGATCTCACAGTTCATGGGATTGAGCCCCACATTGGGCTCTGTACTGACAGTGCAGAGCCTGCTTGGGATTCTCTTTCTCTCTCTCTCTCTCTGTCCTTCCCTGCTCATGATTGCATGCATTCTCTCTCTCTCAAAATAAATAAATTAACAAATATTAAGAAATGAATTCTAACTGGTCTAGCTTAGACCTCATGTCTATCCTTGGTTCCATCAGGGGAACAGAGTCACACTCTACAAAATGGCTCTGGAACCAAGACCTGCCACTGTGAGGGGAAGTGGAAACCAAGGAGAATTCATTCAATGAGTTTCTAGAATTTGTTCATTAGTTAAATTTGTTCTAGAATTTGTTCCTCAGCAAGCTGTGACACCATGGGAGTTGCCTAGAGTTTCCTGTAGTTCTGAATAGTGCAAGATGTATTTGTTTTTCCACCTTTCAGTCTTTTCTCCTTTCCCCCTTGCAGTGCTCAGAGGTCTGATGCCCCAGTACCTCCAAGCCTAAGGAAAGCAGTCAATGTATGACCTCCTCACTCTTACTCTGAACTAGACTATCTCTGTTTTTAGAGAGAAATAGGAGAGGGCAATGTAGTATTTAATCTAAGGGAATTAAGCATAATTTCTTGACCCAAAACAACAACAACAAAACCTAACCAACCAACCAACCCACCCCCAAAAGCCTTTGTAGTAGCCACTTATTTTGATTCTGAGGTAGACAAGCCTTGGATTTCAGAGAAACCAAAAGGGCAGAGCAAGCTTGGAGGCTGAGCCAGCCAAGAAACCAGCATTGTCATTTGGTTTAGGCCAGATGGCAGTGTTGAAAAGGCTCCTAGCATTGGGGCAAATACAAAGATACTATTCAACCTCATCACCACCAAGACTACTTGTTAGGCAACTCATTGTTTTATCTTTAATAGAGGATTGCACAGAATGAATAGCTAGAAAGGATGTGACCACTGTTTTGAAACCTCCTGTGGAGCAATAAATTCTGTTGCTTTCTGTGAATTGTGAAACACTAGAGTGAGAATAATCAGTTGCACTGCCTGGATGTTAAGTACTTATTCGTGATAATTGGGCTGATAGTGTTTTCAGGCCAGAAATACCTATCAAAGCATTGCCAACATAGGGAAGCTGTGGAGGGATGAATTTTGCAGTCTGTGACCTATGCCTCCAAGCCTACCTCACTCAGTCATTCAACAAATATTTATTGAGTGCTGACTATAGGGTAGTTACCACGCTACTCTCCAAAAACTCTCACTTAAAAAGTCAATAGAGAGGCACCTGTGTGGTTCATTCAGTTAAGTGACCAACTCTTGATTTAGACTCAAGTCATGATCTCACGGTTGTGATTCTTTGGTGTTGGGCTCTGCACTGGGCATGGAGCCTGCTTGGGATTCTATCTCTCCCTCTGCACATCCCCCACGTCTACTTTCATCTGCTCTTTTTCTCTATCTCAAAAACAAGAAACAACAACCAAAAAATCAATAGGGCCTTAGATTTAGAAGGGATTTTATTGTTTTAAATGTTTATTTTGAGAGGGAGCGAGTGCAGGGCAGAGAGAGAAAGAGGGAGAGAGAATCTCAAGCAGGCTCTGGGCTGACAATGCAGAGGCTGATGTGGAATTTGATCTCATGATCATTAGATCATGACCTGAACTGAAATCAAGAATTGGACACTTAGCTAACTGAGCCACCCAGGTGCCCCTAGAAGGGATTTTAGAAGAGAATTGAGACCCACTCTAGCTAGAAATGTCCTTCAATAACATCAAGTGTTCTTATTCAAAGGCAGCACCTTCCAACAGTGGTCATCTCTGAATGGTAAAAAACTCCTCCATATTTTGTGATGAAACCTCATTCCTCTATTTCTACCTATTGGTCTAATCTATACCATGGAGAACACAGTCTTATTCCCACTTACGCATGACAACTGCATAAGGTTTGCAGATATTATCACTTTCCTTTAGGTCTCCTCCAAGGTGAGCATCCTCAGGGCTCTTGGCTGTGCTTGTGCTGTCACATGGGCACTCTAGTTGCAGATGTTCCTCTTCAAACGTGATGCTCGGAATTGGACATAATGATATATAACTGCAGAGCTTAGTGGCTGTGTTATACTTGGATACTAATGTAGTCCACATTGACTTGAGTAATTATTTTGAACATAGTAAGTTTGGATCAACTAAGACTCCAGGGGGAAGCCAGATCTCTTTTACCTTCTACTCCTGCCATTGATTTCTTGAATTCAGGTATATCAGCATTATAATCAAAGTGCTGTATTAGTTTCTTATCATTTCTGAAACAAATTAGTACAAATCTAGTGGCTTAAAACAACACAAATCTATTATCTTACAGTTCTGTAGGTGAGACAGCTCATATGGATCTCTCTGCCTAAAAACCATATGTCATCAGGGTTTTGTTCCTTTCTGGAGGTTCTAGGGGAGAATCTATTTCCCTACCTCTCTGGCAACCAGAGGCTACCCACATTTCTGGGCTTGTGACTTCCTTTCTCCATCTTCTAAACCAGTAATATCGCATCTCTCTGTGCCTTTCTTCTCTAGTATGACTCATCTCTTCAGCCTTTCTCTTTTATTTTTAACGACTCTTGTGATTACACTGCCCCCCAGCCCCTCCCTGGATAAACCAGGGTAATCTTTCTGTTTTAAGGTCAACTGATTAGTAATCTTAACTCTAGGCTAGAAAGGAGGGCTTCTCTTGTTTATGTTCCCTTTTAAGGAGAGGGGAAAATTTCCTAGAGCCTCCTTGCCTGCAGTAGACATCCCCAATCATCTTAGTGGCTAGAATTGTGTCACTTGTCCATTCCTAACCTAACCATTGGCAAGAAGAAGAAGTGACCATGATTGGTTTTGGCTAATCAAGATGTTTTCCATGAGGCTGAGGAAGGCCCAGCATCCCAGGAGGAGGCAGGTAGACCTCTGACACCTGAATCAATTGAGCTTCTGGTAATAAGAAAGACATGGAATATTGCTTTTGGGTATAATTTATTCTATAATTTCACCCTGATAAGGCCTAATAACCTGAAGGAGAGAGAGGGTAAGAGCATGAGAGCATGAGAAAGGTATTTTAAAATTATTTTTGCTTTTTTCTCTCCCACTCTGAAAAGAGCAAAGAGATTTGAGATATCTAGAGAAAAGAAGGGAAAGTATCTATATATTTTAAGTATATGGGTGTTAGGTTTCAGAGAAATATATATATTATATAAATATTTGGATTATATAAACATATATGGATATATATAAATCCCTAGTTCTCACAGTTAGGTAAGGTCACATCCATGTAACAATTTCCTTGATATACATGTATATACGTATGTATAGATACACACATCCACACACAAAGGGATGTGTTACAGGAATGTGACCTTATGTAATTTTGGGAGCTGGTCAGGCAGTCTTTGAAAGGCTGTTATCTTCACATGTGATGCTGGAATGTGTGGACACAGGTCAGGCAGGGAAGCGAACATGCCCCTAAAGTGCTAAGTGCAGAAGAACAAGAATGAGCTGGAACCACAAGCACAAGCAGGATCCCACAAGGATGGACTGAAATCTCAAAAATTCTTGTCTCTGGTCTTTCTTTAAAGTTGAGTGAATCTTATTCGGATTCTAGTATTTAATTTACTCAAGATTTATTGCTATTCCTGGATTTTCCTCCCTATATTTGAACTTTTCCAGTTTAGGGACACTGGCAAATTTAAACATTAGAATTGGTAATGTCCCTTGATTAGGGGCCTTTACTTTAAGGGCTCCGCTTTCTGTCAGCAGAATAAGGAAAAGGGAAAGGGCTAGTTTAACAATTTGTATTTCATGTATCCTTTTGTTTACTTTCCTTTGCTGTGCTGTCTAAGGCTTATGAGTGATTTACAAACTCCTGAGACATTTGTTTCTCTTTAATAAACAGGAGTCATATATTATCCTTTAATAATCCTCCTTACAGTCCATTTTAGGTTTGGCATTGCTTTCTGGTCACTAGATTTTTTTTTTTTTTTTAAAGTAAACTCTACTGCCAACATGGGGCTCAAACTCACAACCCGGAGATCAACAGTCACATGATCTATGGACTGAGTCAGCCAGTCACCCCTTTGGTCACTAAATTGAAAGATGATCGGATACAAAACTCCTTCTGTCTAAATTCTCTTGGTTAATAAATGCCAATTATAGTGTTTAAGGTGAAGTGGCTATATCCTTAACTCAGAGTAATGGTCTCATAAGGCAAATATTAGCAAAAGAAATTTTAAATCATGCTTTTTGGCATTATTATTTTTCAAAATATTTATTTTTGAGAGAGAGAGAGAGCATGAGCAAGGGACGGTAGAGAGAGAAGGGGGCAGAGGATCTGAAGAGGACTCATTGCTGACAGCAGAAAGCCCAACGTGGGGCTTGAACCCACAAACCATGAGATCATAGCCTGATTTGAAGTTGGCCACTCAACTGACTGAGCCACCCAGGGGCCTCAACTTTTTGGCATTATTAACTGCAGTCATTTGTTTATTAATAGTGTCATGTATATCTTAGAAACATTTGTGCATAAATCACTCATGTTTGAATTAAAGGGAAGGGGATTAAATTTACTGAATGCCCAGAATTTATGTGCTGCATGCTGGGTGTCCTCAAATCACTAATTCACATTATAACCCTATGGGGAGTAGCTTTCCAATTTACAGTGAAGGAAACCATGCCTTAGAGTTGTCACTCATTTGTTTCCTCAACTTTGCACAGTGGAGCCAGGATTTAAATATGGTTCTATGTGATTCCAAAGCCCATTATTTTTGTTGTTGCCATTTAATTAAAAAAAATTAAGACCGGTCCTAGTAAGATTGGGTTTCCTTAGTAGTGTTTGTTATAGATACACTATAAGATAATGCACTTGATGACACTGACTTGAAGTAAAATGGTAGGGTGTATGTGTATGCTCATACACATATGCTCATGTACACTCACACTCACACACTTTCCTGTTAGGAAGAGGGATTATCCAATATGACTCTACATTCAAAATATGAATTCTACATTAAATAGGCATGTTGGTAGGATGGTACTTTTTTTCTTTTAAAGGGAATTATTAGTAAGGTGTATATTTATATATGTAACTATAATATTCATATTTTAAATTTAACTATTGTAATAAACCATGATTATCAGCATTCTTGTATAATTCTTTTTTTTTAAGCTTGTTTATTTATTGTGAGAGACAGAGAAAGCTGGGGAGAGACAGAGAGAGGAAGAGAGAGAATCCTAAGCAAGCTCTGGCTGTCATCCCAGAGCTTGATGTGGAGCTCGATCTCACAAACTATGAGATCATGACTTGAGCCGATATCAAGAGTTGGATGCTTAATCAAGTGAACCAGCCATGAACCCCTCTTGTATAATTCTTATATCACCTCCAAGAAGCTACTTAATTCTTTGTATCATATTTCTAATTTGAAAATGAAGAAAAGAATTGACTATCCAAATCATCTTATTCAAAACCAGTTTATCCATTCTTGGAAGTTTCCTTTCCTTATCTTTCTCTTTGACTTTTTGTTTTATTATCTTCAATTAATACAGAGTTTTAATACATTTAGGCATTCTTAATTTATTTTTAAAAATTTATATCCAAATTAGTTAGCCTATAGTGAAACAGTGATTTCAGGAGTAGATTCCTTAATGCCCCTTACCCATTTAGCCCATCCCCCCCTCCCACAACCCCTCCCATAACCCTCAGTTTGTTCTCCATATTTATGAGTCTCTTCTGTTTTGTCCCCCTCCCTGTTTTTATATTATTTTTGTTTCCCTTCCCTTATGCTCATCTGTTTTATCTTTTAAAGTCCTCATATGAATGAAGTCATATGATTTTTATCTTTCTCTGACTAATTTCACTTAGCATAATACCCTCCAGTTCCATCCATGTAGTTGCAAATGGCAAGATTTCATTCTTTTTTATTGCTGAGTAATACTCCATTGTGTATATATACCACATCTTCTTTATCCATTCATCCATCGATGGACATTTGGGCTCTTTCCATACTTTGGCTATTGTGGATAGTGCTGCTATAAACATGGGGGTGCATGTGTCTCTTCGAAACAGCACACCTGTATCCCGTGGATAAATGCCTAGTAGTGCAGTTGCTGGGTCGTAGGGTGGTTCTATTTTTAGTTTTTTGAGGAACCTCCATACTGTTTTCCAGAGTAGCTGCACCAGCTTGCACTCCCACCAACAATGCAGAAGAGATCCTCTTTCTCCACATCCTCCCCAGCATCTGTGGTTGCCTGAGTTGTTCATGTTAGCCATTCTGACAGGTGTGAGATGGTATCTCATTGTGGTTTTGATTTGTATTTCCTTGATGATGAATGATGTGGAGCATTTTTTCATGTGTCGGTAGCCATCTGGATGTCTTCTTTGGAGAAGTGTCTATTCATGTCTTTTGCCCATTTCTTCACTGGATTATTTGTTTTTTGGGTGTTGAGTTTGATAAATTCTTTATAGATTTTGGATACTAACCCTTTATCTGTTATGTCATTTGCAAATATCTTCTCCCATTCCGTCGGTTGCCTTTTCGTTTTGCTGATTGTTTCCTTCACTGTGCAGAAGCTTTTTATTTTGATGAGGTCCCAGTAGTTCATTTTTGCTTTTGTTTCCTGTGCCTCCGGAGATGTGTTGAGTAAGAAGTTGCTGCGGCCAAGATCAAAGAGGTTTTTGCCTGCTTTCTCCTTGAGGATTTTGATGGCTTCCTGTCTTACATTGAGGTCTTTCATCCATTTTGAGTTTCTTTTTGTGTATGGTATAAGAAAGTGGTCCAGGTTCATTCTTCTGCATGTCATTGTCCAGTTTTCCCAGCATCATTTGCTGAAGAGACTGTCTTCATTCCATAGGATATTCTTTCCTTCTTTGTCAAAGATTAGTTGGCCATATGTTTGTGGGTCCATTTCTGGGTTCTCTATTCTGTCCATTGATCTGAGTGTCTGTTCTTGTGCCAGTGCCACACTGTCTTGATGATTACAGCTTTGTAGTATAGCTTGAAGTCTGGGATTGTGATGCCTCCTGCTTTGGTTTTCTTTTTCAAGATTTCTTTGGCTATTTGGGGTCTTTTCTGGTTCCATACAAATTTTAGGATTATTTGTTCTAGCTCTGTGAAGAATGCTTGTGTTACTTTGATAGGGATTGCATTGAATATGTAGATTGCTTTGGGTAGTATCGACATTTTAACAATATTTGTTCTTCCAATCCAGGAGCATGGAATATTTTTCCATTTTTTTGTGTCTTCTTCAATTTCTTTCATAAGCTTTCTATAGTTTTTAGTGTATAGATTTTTTACCTCTTTGGTTAGATTTATTCCTAGGTATTTTATGGTGTTTGGTGGAATTTTAAATGGGATCGATTCCTTGATTTCTCTTTCTATCACTTCATTGTTGGTGTTTAGGAATGCAACCAATTTCTGTGCATTGATTTTATATCCTGCAATTTTGCTGAATTCACGAATCAATTCTAGTAGTTTTTTTGTGGAATCTTTTGGGTTTTCCATATACAGTATCATGACATCTGTGAAGAGTGAAAGTTTGACCTTCTCCAGGCCAATTTGGATGCCTTTTATTTCTTTGTGTTGTCTGATTTCAGAAGCTAAGACTTCCAATACTATGTTAAATAACAGTGGCGAGAGTGGACATCCCTGTCTTGTTCCTGACCTTAGGGGGAAAGCTCTCAGTTTTTCCCCATTGAGGATGATATTAGTGTTGGGTCATTCATATATGGCTTTTATGATCTCGAGGTATGCTCTTTCTATCCCTACTTTCATGAGGGTTTTTATCAAGAAAGGATGTTGGTTTTTGTCAAATGCTTTCTCTGCATCTACCGAGAGGATCATATGGTTCTTGTCCTTTTATTGATGTGATGAATCACATTGTTTTGCGGAGATTGAACCAGCCCTGCGTCCCAGGTATAAATCCCATTTGGTCGTGGTGAATAATTTTTTAATGTATTGTTGGATCCAGTTGGCTAATATCTTGTTGAGGATTTTTGCATCCATGTTCATCAGGGAAATTGGCCTATAGTTCTCCTTTTTAGTGGTGTCTCTGTCTGGTTTTGGAATCAAGGTAATGCTGGCTTCATAGAAAGAGTTTGGAAGTTTTCCTTCCATTTCTATTTTTTGGAACAGTTTCAAGAGGATAGGTGTTAACTCTTCCTTAAATGTTTGATAGAATTCCCCTGGAAAGCCATCTGGCCCTGGACTCTTGTGTTTTGGCAGATTTTTTTGATTACTAATTCTATTTCCTTACTGGTTATGGGTCTGTTCAAATGTTCTATTTCTTCCTGTTTCAGTTTTGGTAGTGCATATGTTTCTAGGAATTTGTCCATTTCTTCCAGATTACCCATTTTATTGGCATATAATTGCTTATAATATTCTCTTATTATTGCTTTTATTTCTGTTGTGTTGGTTGTGATCTCTCCTCTTTCATTCTGGATTTTATTTATTTGGGTCCTTTCCTTTTTCTTTTTGATCAAACTGGCTAGTGGTTTATCAATTTTGTTAATTCTTTCAAAGAACCAGCTTCTGGTTTCATTGATCTGTTCTACTTTTTTTTTTTTTTTATTTTGATAGCATTAATTTCTGCTCTAATCTTTATTATTTCCTGTCTTCTTCTGGTTTTGGGTTTTATTTGTTGTTCTTTTTCCAGCTCCTTTAGGCATAAGGTTAGGTTGTGTATCTGAGATCTTTCTTCCTTCTTTAGGAAGGCCTGGATTGCTATATATTTTCCTCTTATAACTGCCTTTGCTGCGTCTCAGAGATTTTGGGTTGCGGTGTTATCATTTTCATTGACTTCCATGTTCTTTTTAATTTCCTCTTTAACTGCTTAGTTAGCCCATTCATTCTTTAGTAGGATGTTCTTCAGTCTCCAAGTATTTGTTACCTTTCCAAATTTTTTCTTGTGGTTGATATCGAATTTCATAGCGTTGTGGTCTGAAAATATGCACAGTATGATCTCGATCTTTTTGTACTTAGGGCTGATTTGTGTCCCAGTATATGCTCTATTCTGGGGAATGTTCCATGTGCACTGGAGAAGAATGTATATTCTGCTGCTTTAGGATGAAATGTTCTGAATATATCTGTTAAGTCCATCTGGTCCAGTGTGTCATTCAAAACCATTGTTTCCTTGTTGATTTTTTGATTAGATGATCTGTCCATTGCTGTGACTGGAGTGTTGAAGTCTCCTACTATTATGGTATTACTATCGATGAGTTTATGTTTGTGATTAATTGATTTATATATTTGGGTGCTCTCACATTTGGCACATAAATGTTTACAATTGTTAGGTCTTCTTGGTGGATAGACCCCTTGATTATAATATAATGCCCTTCTGCATCTCCTGATACAGTCTTTATTTTAAAGTCTAGATTGTCTTGGGGCGCCTGGGTGGCTCAGTCGGTTGAGAGTCCGACTTCAGCTCAGGTCATGATCTCACAGTCTGTGAGTTCGAGCCCCGCGTCGGGCTCTGTGCTGACAGCTCAGAGCCCAGGGCTTGCTTCAGATTCTGTGTCTCCCTCTCTCTCTGACCCTCCCCCGTTCATGCTCTGTCTCTCTCTGTCTCAAAAATAAATAAACGTTAAAAAAAAATTAAAAAAAAAAGTCTAGATTGTCTGATATAAGTATGGCTACTCTGGCTTTCTTTTGTTGACCATTAGCATGATAGATGGTTCTCCATCCCCTTATTTTCAATCTGAAGGCGTCTTTAGGTCTAAAATGGGTCTCTTGTAAACAGCATATGGATGGATCTTGTTTTCTTATCCATTCTGTTACCCTATGTCTTTTGATTGGAGCATTGGAGCATTGAGTCCATTGACATTTAGAGTGAGTACTGAAAGATATAAATTTATTGCCATTATGATGCTCATAGAGTTGGAGTTTCTGGTGGTGTTCTCTGGTCCTTTCTAATCTTTGTTGCTTTTGGTATCTTTTCTCCCCTCAGAAAGTCCCCCTTAAAATTTCTTGCAGGGCTGGTTTAGTGGTCACAAACTCCTTTAATTTTTGTTTGTCTGGGAAACTTTATCTCTCCTTCTATTTTGAATGACAGCCTTGCTGGATAAAGAATTCTTGGCTACATATTTTTCTGATTCAGCACACTGAATATATCCTGTCACTCCTTTCTGGCCTGCCAAGTTTCTTTGGATAGGTCTGCTACAAACCTGATCTGTCTTCCCTTGTAGGTTAGGGACTTTTTTTCCCTTGCTTCTTTCATGTTTCTGTACTTGCCTGAGTATTTTGTGAATTTGACTATGATATGCCTTGTTGATGGTCAGTTTTTGTTGAATCTAATGGGGGTCCTCTGTGCTTCCTGGATTTTGATGTCTGTGTCTTTCCCCAGGTTAGGAAAGTTTTCCACCATGATTTGCTTACATAACCTATTTGTACCCCTATTTCTCTCTATTTCTTCTGGGACCCCTATGATTCTGATGTTGTTCCTTTTTAATGAGTCACTGATTTCTCTGATTCTTAAATCATGCTCTTTTGCTTTAATCTCCCTCTTTTTTTCTGCTTCGTTATTCTCTATAAGTTTGTCCTCTATATTGCTGATTTTCTGTTCTGCCTCATCCATCCTTGCCACCGCTGCATCCATCTGTGATTGCAGCTCAGTTATAGCATTTTTAATTTCATTCTGGCTATTTTTTACTTCTTTTATCTCTGCAGAAAGGGATTCTAATCTATTTTCAACTCCAGCTAGTATTCTTATTATCGTGATTCTAAATTCTGGTTCAGACATCTTGCTTGTATCTGTGTTGGTTAAATCCCTGGCTGTCGTTTCTCTGTGCTCTTTCTTTTGGGGTGAATTCCTTCGTTTTCTCATTTTGAAGGGAGAAAAGGAATTAATGAGGTAGAAAAATTGAAATTAAAAAAATTAAAATAAAATTAAAATTAAAAATTAAAAATACACACACACACACATAAATCGAATAGATGATGCTAGATCCTAGGTGTGTTTTGGTCTGGGTGTTGAAAGTGGTTTGACAGATTAGAGGGAAAAAAAAGTGGGGGGGAGAAAAAGAAAAAAAAAGGAAATCGTTTGAGAATTTGAAAAAATGAATACACTGAAGTAGACTAAAATGAGATGATGGGGGTAAAATAGAATTTGAAAAAATTTACACAAAAGTAAAGAGTATAGTAGAAAAAAATTAAAGACAAATATTTTTAAAAAATTAAGAACAAGTATGAATTTTTTTCCTTGTATTTAAGAAAAAAGAAAAGAAACGAAAAAGAGAAAAAAATTTAAAAAAGAAAAGAAAAAAAAGAAATTGTTTCACAATTTGAAAAAGTGAATACACTGTAGTAGACTAAAATAAAATGATGGATGTAGGGGCACCTGGGTGGCTCAGTCGGTTAAGCGGCCGACTTTGGCTCAGGTCATGATCTTGCGGTCCGTGGGTTCAAGCCCCGCGTCGGGCTCTGTGCTGACAGCTCAGAGCCTGGAGCCTGTTTCAGATTCTGTGTCTCCCTCTCTCTGACCCTCCCCCATTCATGCTCTGTCTTTCTCTGTCTCAAAAATAAATAAACGTTAAAAAAAAATTAAAAAAAAATGATGGATGTAAAATAGAATTTGAAAAAATTTACATAAAAGCAAAAAATATAGTAATAAAAATTAAATAAAAATATTTTTAATAGAAATTGAAAGTAAAAAGGAAGTTTTTCTCTTTCTGCATTAAAGAAAAAGATAAGAGGGGCGCCTGGGTGGCTCAGTCGGTTGGGCATCCGACTTTGGCTCAGGTCATGATCTCATGGTCTGTGAGTTCAAACCCCATGTTGGGCTCTGTGCTGATGGCTCAGAGCCTGGAGCCTGCTTCAGATTCTGTGTCTTCCTCTCTCTCTCTGCTCCTCTCCCATTCATGCTCTGTCTCTGCCTCAAAAATAAATAAACATTAAAAAAAAGAAAAATAAAAAGAGAAGAAATGAAAAAGAAAAAAAGAAAAAGAAAAAAAAGGAAATTGTTTGAAAATTTGAAAAGGTGAATACACTGAAGTAGACTAAAATAAAATGATGGAAGTAGAATTTGAAAAAATTTATACAAAAGTAAAAAATATAGTTATAAAAATTAAAGAAAAATATTTTTAATAAAAATTGAAAATAAAAATGAAGTTTTTCTCTTTCTTTTGTGGCTTCTTACTCCCCAAATTCATCTCGCTGTGCCGCATACCTGCTGAATTCTGTGGTTCAGGTTGTGCAGACTGTTGTGTTAATCCTCCAATCAGTTTTCTAGGTGTTTAGGATGGTTTAGTGTTGGTCTGGCTGTATTTCAGGGACATGAGACACACAAAAAACTTCCATGCTGTTCTGCCATCTTGGTTCCTCCCCAGGCATTATTAATTTTGAACCACACTTTAAAAAATTTAACTTGTGTGTAGAATAAGTAAATATTTAAGGCTACATAAATTCATTTTGTTGTTTCCCAAACATGTTCATAATACATTACCCTATTCTGTTTCCTTTTTATTCAAACACCATCTAGTGCTTTTTATGGTCTACAATGACTGAAACATGCTTGGATGAGAATGGACACACCCATTTCTTCTTCCATGTTGACATCTTGGCTCCAGTGATGTCGAAAGCTACCATGCCAACCTCTACTAGTCACACAAGCGAGTTTCGGATTGTATCCAGGTTAATGTGTATAGATAGGGGAGTGGAACTCAACAGTGACTTAGGAAAGTGAGGATACAGACCTTGTCTATTGCTTATGGAGTAAGGGAAGATGGGGAGGGAAAAAGAGCTGAATTTTGTGTGAGTTGCAGAATTATGGCCCTTAGAAGCAACAGTTCTTGGTTTCTCATGATCATATGTTATATGCATGGGCAGACACGCTGCTCACACCTCTGTCCAGTGCCCAGGGCAGGAATATTTAGTGTCTGCATAAGAGAAGTGTTGTTGGGCCAAGGACCTTCTTCTTCATCCTGACTGCTTCATACCAATGAGCACTGTGGCCCTGGATATTAGCTTCTTTCTTTATAGATTCTGTTCAATTTCTAGTTTCTGAAGTAGCTAAGACTGAATTTCTTTCTTCTTTCCTTCCTTCCTCCCTCCCTCCCTCCCTCCCTCCCTCCCACCTTCCTCCCTTCTTACCTCCCTCCTTCCCTCCCTCCCTTCCTGCCTTCCAGCCTTCTGCTTCATGTCCAGCACGGAGTCTAATGTGGGGCCCTAACTCAGGACCCTGAGGTCAAAACCCAAGTTGAGATCAAGAGTTGGTCACTTAACTGATTGAGCCACCCAGGTGCCCTATGACTGAATTTCTTATAGAAACATGAAGACACAAGATTTTTACTTTAAAAGAAGTTAGTATTTTGCAATTGTAAATGATATCCAGGATTAGAAATTGAATGTAAAATTGTGCAAATGATTTGTCTGTTCATGTTGTGTCTTTTTGGGTGGATTCTTGGCTTATGGTCATGCCTATTCTTTCCATAGTCACATATCTAGATTTTGAAAACAGTTAACTTACCTAGCCAGAAACTACTATGGTGGTTTTATTTCATGGCCATGTCGTTCAAATAATTTTCCCTGAATTTGTTTTGGAAGCATATTGGTTAAATAAAAGCATATACTTCAAATGAAACACTGTTCAGCTGTTAAAGTAAATGATAGATCTACAGGTCACTATAGTAACTGGAATAAAGCAAGTAGCAAAAGAGTGTATAATATCAAATTTTTGTCTTAAATATCTACGTATATGTACAAACAACACATAGAGTTCTCTTTGTATGTCTGTAAAAAAAAGCTACAGAAAAACACTGAATTCTTATCCCCCGGGGATGTAGGTTTATGGGGCACATTTTCTTTCTCTGTTAATGTATTTAAAAAATGTCTCAACTTTTAATAATTATCATGTGCTTGTTTTGAAATAAAAAGCATACTCCAAAAATACCCCATTCTTTTCCTCTTTGCTCCTTCAAAACAAGTCAAGAGGCCCAATCAGGGGAAGTATTGGGTCTGAGATCCTGAGGGATCTGAAAAATTAAGCACTGGGCATCCCTACTCAGTATGATATTTTATCTAAAAAATCTTATCCTGACCAAACCATCAAGCCTAATTAAAAATGGAAAATTCAGGGAAGGAGAGGCCTCTCTGCAAGCCCCAGGGGAGCCATTCTTCCCTGGCTCCCTCCTGAGTCTTCCAGTTCATTAGCTAAAAAGAAGTTAGAGTAGTTGTCTCCGGCCACAGCTGCTGCCTTCTCCAGTGTCACTCTGATCTGGTCAGCAAACCCCTGGTGGAAAGCAGCAGGCTCTGAGTGGCCTGCCTGCCCAGGCTGTTGGCTGCCTCCAAAGCAGGCCTGCTGGCTGGGCCCACCCTCCCTCAATCTCCCCTCCTCCCTCTCCGAGCCATTGTGCTATGGATAATCATTAGGAAACATGAGAATTGAAGGGCTTTATGCTTCAAGACAGGCTGTACCAGGAGTGAGGCAATCAGAACCTGGGGCCTTACTAGGGATATCCCAGACCTGAGATCTTAGGGATGACCAGAGCCAATAATCTCACCTTATTTGGGTGAGAAAGATCATGTGCCCCATGGCAACTGTGCTTTATACAGAGGTGTATAGATTATAAAAGAAAAACTGCTCTTCTTTGCAGTTTTTCCCTGTGAACCTCCGGCCTCCTTTGTGGGATGCTTGCCCTCACCATGGCACATGAGAAGCCCAAGTAAGGACTTAAGACTGTGAACAAGGATCTCATTATTTTGACAATTGCAGGGTAAGATGAGTCACATAACAATCCCATAATGTACACCTGGATCAGGTTCTAGTGTGGTGGCAGTGTGTGTGAGAATGGAAATGGAGGAGGGGGATTGGGATGGTCCAGCAGGAGACAGAAAGTTTAGCTTTTCAAAAGGTTCCTCCTTGATCCTTAGCTCCAGAACTGTGCTCCCATAGATCACATTTCAACGCAGTTAGAAAATTGCAATTTACTTTGGTCATTTCCTGACCACTACACTAGACTTTCTTTGGCTTGATTGTCTGGCCCCCACCCCTTTTGCAGGTCTGATTATATTGAAATCAAAAGAGATGGGGCAGGCAAAACCAAACTCGTTTTGTGAAAATAGACCCTTTCTTCATTTAGGGCCTAATTATTCAACTTCCCTTATATCCTAGTAAATCTTTTGCTTTCATTCTTTAATAAGAAACAAATCTTGCATGTCTTGATTAGTTAGATAATTTTAGAGCTTTTCTTGTGTTACTGTAAAACAAAGTATTTTTAAAGACACATCTGTGGGCAGCTAATTTAAGTAGGGCATTCTCTGTATTTAGGGAGAGATAAATTTCACTAAAGAAGTTAATCTTGGGTTACTCTTTCTTTCAAGTCAAGGAATTTGCTACTTGTGGCAGAGGCCACTGAAGGTCCAAAACTAGATGTCACTTCTCAGCCTCTCTTGCAGCTAGGTGTGGCTTTCCTTGCCTGTGAGATATGAGTGGAAGTCACTGCTCCTCTCCCAGGCCTGACTTGTAAACATCTCCCGTGGGCAAGCCCCATTCTCTTCTACATTTCTCTGTTGAATGGAGAGATTCAAAGACTTGAAAGAGATCAGAGTTAGAGAATAAAGGAAACTGAGTCCTGAGAAACTTTGTAGAGCAGAGTCCTTCTCATGACCCTCATTGGACCATGTTGTGAACAAGAAATAAACTTTCAATGTACTAAGCCACTGAAATTTGTGGGTTCTTAGCTACAGCAGCAAGTCTCTATTAATTTAAATGAACTACTTTAAACTAGGATTCAGAAGTACTTTCTTTGTACCTTAACTCTTTTCAGTCATAGGAAATACTACAGAAGTATTAATGTTCTATACTGTTAGGCCTTCATTTAGAGAGAGAGAGCTAGTTCATGGCATCAATAACTCTTTCAGGCAAGCTTTTTTTTTTTACTAGCAATATCTTGTGGAATATTTATGGGCAAGCCCTAGAGACTGTTTACACTAGAGTGCTGTTATTATCAAGGACTAAAAATTGACTTTCCATGTAGCAAGACTAAGCACAAATTAAAATGCTCACTTTCTTCACTTGCAACACAATGGTAAAGGGTAAAGGAACATTGTTATTAGATCATTCCTAAGATGCCTTCCAGATATGATGTTCTGAACCTGTAAATTTGCTTGTAACAGAAGCTATTATGAAAAGAAAAAAAAAAAGAAGCTTACTGAATAGATTTGTGTAGTTCACACAATTACAGAAAATAAGATGTCACAAGTATAGAAGCCGTGGCAGCCCCAGGCATCTCAGTTAGAGGAACTCATGGAAGTCTCTTTAGTGGCCATCAGAATAACTCAGCTCCACTTATCTTCCATCTCTTCATCTCTTGCCCAGTATTCCATTTCCTTGGGGAGAGGGTCAGATGTAGATTGTTTACATGCGGACCCTTTGGCCAGGATAGGGTGTCAAAGCTGAGAGACCCAGGAGTACCATAAGGAGGGCAAGAAGAGAACATTCCCAACAGAAAGGCAGGATTCTAAAACATACCTTTAAAAGCAGAAGGTGGTGTCAGGAAAAGTAGAAGCAAGTTAAATGGCTTTTCCTCTTGTGTGTGTTTCTCCTCTGAAGGATCTGTGCCTTCTTTCCAGTCTCATAAATGTCTGAAATGGTGAGGCTGCGTCGACACATAGAACTTATATATCTATAGATCTATCTTCATTTATTTATTTTTATTTTTATTTTTTAAGTTTATTTATTTTGAGAGAGAGAGAGAGGGAGAGAGTTAAATGAGTTACCAATTATTAGAAAAATAGTAGGCAGTATCATCAAAAGCTTAAGATATATTTACTATTTTAGTTTCTTATAATATGAATGGGATTTCTGGGGATACATTCCAGAGGTGAGCTGTAATTATTATAAGCATGTGGCATTGTGGGTAATTGCACTTTTTAATACTGTTTAAATTAACAACATTAACAGGTTTAGCTGGGAAGTATCTTTGGATTGACTGCAATTTTTAAAGTCATCACTTCATTTTAGTAAGAAGCAATGTTTGGATTCATTAGTGTCTGAGGCCAAAAGGACTGTAAGTGAATCAAATTAAGCCTGTTTATTGATCCTTGAGTTACTGGATGTGTATGTACTTCACCCAGCTTCTTCTAATGTTAACATTTTATGTATGCATAATTACAACCATTTTTTAGTGGTTGAGCCTGAACACAGTCATTTAGACTTAAGAGAGATAGATTGATGCATTTAAAGCAATGGAGTTTTGGATTCTGACAAACTTGGATTTGGGTACTGTATCCCAGCCTTCCAGTTCTGGCACTTTTCTGATGCTGGGGGAAAAGATGGCCTTTTTCACCTCAGAACAAAATGTGTCCACATCACAAGCCAGGACATGGAGAAATTATAAGGAAAAAAATGAAACTGACTATAGATTGTAAACTATGAGTGTGTGTGTGTGTGTGTGTTGGTGGGGGGGAGGGTAATCAGATAAAAATACAAACTATGAAAAACAATTCAAACTTCGCGGTACTTTAACCCTGGAAGGGATTTCTAGTACATGAAGCTCAAAACTCTGGATCCAAATAATCTATTTTAACCAGGTGGGACTCAGATCCTTGATGGGTTAGTCTACTCTTGTCATTTACTCTGATGGATGTCCATGGGGAAGGGTAACAGTACAATACTGGCACCATTTCACCTCTCAACAAAAATCTGCTTAAAACCAGATGCCTGGTAGCCATATGACAGATGCTCCACCCAGAAGAGGGGGTTCCCCTCAGGGATCCAGGAGAGGCATGGATGATTATGCTGCATGCCTGCTTCTAAGCCTAATGGGCAGGCTGGGAGGGAGAGATGGAGCCCTGAACATCTTGGAGGTGACACCCTCTGGGCCGTAAGTGCTCCAAACAGGATTTAGCTTCAGCTCAGCAGCTGTCCCATGGCAGCAGCTCTTTTTGCCATATGGGGGAGCCATATTTGGCATGGAATTGGGATTCTCAGGCTGGTAGAAACCCCAACCATGTCAGAATGTGGGTCAGAGGCCTAATTTGAGAGTAAGGGAGAGAGAGAGGAGAAAAGGCACTGTCAATCTCCAGTTGCCTCTTTTTTTTTTTTAAATAAAATTTTATTTTAAGTCAAGGACTGTTTTTGTAATGTCCAAGACATAATAGGAGAGGGGGATGAGTGTTTGTCACCACCAGAGATCATTACAAGGAAAAGACGATAATCAGGGATAGGCTGGTAAGGAGTTTTACCAAGAGGAAATGCTTACCCATGATGGGTTTATTTGGAAGTCCATCGGGGTCATTGGAAGTGTCGCAAAGTGAAAACATGACCATTCAGTAAAGAAAATGGAAGTCAGATGTGAGGCAAGTAGTATTTCTATAACAGCTACATACCCAGATTTTTAACAGGGCAGGAAGCAGGCTGAGGCAGGACACAGGACCAGAGGGCGTCTTCTTTGCCTGAGTGATGTTGGAAGGGTGGGCAGAAGAGGGATTATTGGGAACCTAATTTGTTGTGGTTAAAGATTGAGTCATTATCATTAAAACATGTTGGCTATTTTAGCTCTACAGAGGTGGCAGAAATATAATCATTTTGACTGTGCTCAGTGTTAGGGAATATTCATGTTTATGGATAGCATATGTCACCTTTTCTTTTAGAGGTGCTGACATGTCATATCGATACAAATATATGATCTAGTGGAAAATGGTGGAGCAACAAGGAACCTGATTTACAGTGTACATTCTTTGGATGATTTGCATCAGTTTCTTTTCTTTTCTTTTCTTTTCTTTTCTTTTCTTTTCTTTTCTTTTCTTTTCCTTTTCTTTTCTCTTTTCTTTCCCCTTCTCCTTCTCCTCCTCCTCCTCCTCCTCCTCCTTCTTCTTCTTTTGCTTCAGTTTCTTTATTCATCAATGGGAATGAAAATAGTAGCTAATACTTCATTACTATTAGCCTTATGCCAGGTACTTTCTTGTGTATAGGTACTATTATCAACCTTTTCATTCTATAATGAAGGAGCTGAGACCTGAGTTCAGTAATTTCCTGAATGTCATATGGCTAGTAAATGACAGAGCCACCATTTGACCTTAGGTTGCCTGACTCCAGAGCCTATATATTCAACTCCCACCTCATACTGTCTGCTCTGTTTACTCAGAGGGTGTGGCAAGGATGAAATTAAGTAATAGAAAGGAACTAGTCTTGAGATGGCCATTAGTAGGAAGAGCCTACAACCCACTGGAGCCTGACAAAGGTGGATTTGAATTCTACTATCACCTTGTACCTAACTACAAATTACTTAATCTTATAATTTTTGCTCCTATCATTTTAAATAGGAATGGTAATGCCTATTTTGCTGGTTGCTAGGAGATTGGAGATGATGTGTATAAAGTGTTCAATTTGTAGTAGGAACTTGAAAATTGGTAGCTATCATTGCTTGCTCCCACTTTTATACATTAGTCTTGAGGTCCAGGACTATGCATATATTTTTGTATCCTGCTTTAGTTGTAATAGGGCTGAGCACAAAGCTGTTGCTCAGCTATTAGTAACAATGGCTAACAGTTACTGATTCACCATGGGCTACATGCTGTTTTAGGTTCTTTATATATACTAACTCATTTAACCACCTCAAGATGAAGAAGACACTCTTAGTGCCCTGATTTTACAGATGGGGAGCTAACTTGTTCACAAGTTGTCATAGTTTGTGACAGAGCTGGGATTTGAAGCAAGTCGTCTAGTTCTTTTATTTTTTTTAAATTTTTTAAAAATGTTTATTCATTTTTGAGAGAGAGAGAAAGAGGGAGCACAAGCGAGGGAGGGACAGAGAGAGGGGGAGACACAGAATCCGAGCCAGGTTCCAGCCTCTGAGCTGTCAGCACAGAACCTGATGTGGGGTTCGAACCCATGAGCTGTGAGATCATGGCCTGAGCCAAAGTCAGATGCTTAACTGACTGAGCCACCCAGGCGCTCCTGGTTCTTAATTACTATCTATTAGTCACAGATTCATAAGGTGATAAAGTTGGAAGAGGAAATAGAGGTTTGATAGCTCAATCTTGTGCTCCACAGTGAGAATTACTTGCTTGATATTTCTGAGAGTTGCTTACTGAGCTTCTGTTTGTCTATATTCAGTAACAAGGTGCTTGATGGCACAATGAGGCAATGCTTTCAATTGTTGGGTAACTGTGGGAGCTTTCTAATGTTAAGCTGAAACCAGCTTTAGCTTTTCCTTCTCCATTGATCTTCTAGTTTTGAGGTGATCAGAACAAGGTTAGCTTGCTCTTCAACATTATACATATTTGCTACTTGAAAACCACTATCTCCTCTTTTCTAAGCCATCAGCTTCAGTTTCCCTCAGTGGTGACTCATCATCCTGGTTGGCCCTCTATCTCTTTTTATGTGTGGTAGTGTGACACTGGACAGTTACTGTCCATCAGCAGTACGTTGTTCCTTCCTCAACATAGGTGTAAGATTGCATTAACTTTGTGGACAACCTTATCACACACAGTTTGCTTCCACTGCCTTTAGGTAACTGTAACCTCCTGTGTGTTAGTGTGCTTAGGCTTCCTTAGCAAAATACCATAGAATGGGTGGCTTAAACAACAGAAATTTATTTTCTCACAGTTCTGGACATTAGAAGTCCAAGGTTAAGGTTCTGGCTGATCTGGTTTCTAATGGGAATTCTCTTCCTGGCTTGCTGGTACATATCTGGCTATATCCTCACATGGCCTTTAGTTGGTACAGATGTGTGTGGGAGAGAGAGAGAGATCTGGTATCTCGCCCTCTTTCATAAGGACACCAGTCCCATTGGATTAGGATCCACCCTATGACCTCACTTAACCTTTATTACCTCTCTTAAGGCCCTATTTCCAAACACAGTTATATTGAGGGTTAGGGTTTCAACATGAATTTTGGGAGACATGATTCAACTCATAGCATCTTATGACCATAGGTTTGTAGATGGGGGCTGGAGACCTGTGATGGAGAACCAAAGGAAAGAGTCATGACTGCCAAATCGTGGGCTGCAGAGTAGTGTGGGAAGACTCAAAACTGCCCCTCTGCCTTCAGGGGCTGTGCTCCTTGCCTCTCTAATCTCACTGAGCCTCTGAGCTTCCCATTCTTGGTTTTGAGTAGCTGTCATACTGACAAGATGGGGACAAAAAGGGACACAGCTGAAATCTGTTACTGCATCAATAGCTCTGAGCTTCACACCCAGTGATTTCCCTATCTATCTCACATTGGGCATTTTGCCTTCCTGCCATAGGAAACAGATGCAGGGAGGGCAGGTTGTAGGCTGCAGCCCTTAATCATAAGGGCAAAGGGAGCTCTCTCAGGACCTTCACTGCTGCCAGGATGTCTGTGGAGACCTGCCAGAGAAATCGCAGCAGCCTTTGTGGTGAAGTTTAAGGTGAGGAGACCCACTGGTCCTATGATCCAGCCTGCTTCAGCCCAGAAGAGAGTTAGGACAGGGCAAGCAGGACATCTATTTATTAAGATTTTCTTGGTTACAAGTGCTAGAAAAACAAATCTAAAGTGCCTTAAGTCAGGTGGGAACGTATTCACATATAGTCCAAGGCAGGCTGAGCTTCCAGTGTGGTTTGGTGCAGTGCTCAACTATTATCACAGGGATCTGTCTCTAGGCTTGTTTTGTCTGCATGTCAGCTTTACCAGCTCACTTTGTGGTTTCATATCCTCACATTACCGATTCCAGAGGAAGACCAAACATGTTTTCTTGGCTCTGACTAGTTTATGTGCCATTCTGGAACTAATTGGTGTAGACACAGGGATGGGGTATGTTGTTATTCTAAGCCAGTTAGGGACTTTCCCCCTACTCCCACCTCCACCCCTGGAGCTAGAGTTGGAGTCAATTCCATGGAAACCACATGGCTGAAAAATAGTGGAGGGTGGTTTCCCAAAGTAAATTTTGGATGCTCTTTCTCAAAGGAAACTTTGGATCTCCTGAAACTTTTGGAAATGGCTATTGGACAAAAACAACAGGTATTTATTACAGAGCATTCCTGACATGGTCCTCCAAACAAATCTGTAGTCAGCATTCCTGTAATGTCCTTGAGAATTGTAATAATGTGTCACTTTCTCTTCATACTCTTATTTTAGCAATTTTTGTGTCTTTATATGCTGGAGCATAAGACTATAGTCCACTTAGATTATCCTCCATTTGTTTCTGAGATTTCTCCCTTGGTCTTATCATTTATGCCCATCCATTCAAAAACAAGTACTTATTAAGTGTCTACTGTGTACCAAGGAATGCTAGATTCTGGGAATGTTGCAACGAACAAGAGAGAGATGGTCACTCCCCTCATGGAGCTTTCAATCTATTGTTCCAGTCTCCTTATCAAGCTCCTGTGCTAGTGCTTGTCCCATCTTGTCATGTGGCTCAGGCATCTCTGATCTTTGTCAGGCCATAGCTGCCCCCACTACCATACTGACCCAACTCTATTCTTTATTATGCTGTGCCACTTGGAGGGCAGGATTTTCCCTTAATCCTGCACAGCATGGCAGAGACAGCTGTGTGCTTTCATATGTGCAGGATAGCAATTGTCACAATTGTCATGAATTTTCCATACATTTATTTGTTTAATATCTTTCTAGACTAGTAGAAAACTAGTGATTAAGTCTATCTTAATCACTATCATTTTGCTTTGCCTAGTATAGTGCCTCTAGTATACTAGGCATTCAAGTACTAGAAAGATCTGCTAGACTGTTAGGATTAACAAGACTTGTTTAGGTAAAGGAATAAATAAACAAAAATACAATACCAAAGGAATCCTGAAACAGTTACTAAGTGTGTGTCTTGGTCAGGTTAGACTGCCATAATAAAATACCAATAATACCAATAATAATAAAAAAGTACCAATAATAAAATGCTGTGGCTTAAACAAAAATTTATTTCCTCACTGTTCTAGAGACTGGAAAATCCAAGATCAAGATGCTGACCACTTATATTCCTGGTGAGAATTCTCTTCCTGGCTTGTAAACAGCCTCCTTCTTATGTGTACTCACATGGTGGAGAGAGAGAGAGAGTGAACAAGCTTTGTGGTATTTCTTCTTATAAGGACATTAATCCTGTTCAATCAGGGCCCCACCCTTGGGACTTGTTATAACCTTAATTACATCCTTATAGGCTCTATCTACAAATATAGTCACACTGAGGGTTATGCTTCAGTGTATAAATTTGGGGGGGGGGGGGAGACACAATTCAGTCCATAGCAGTGTTGCTAACTTCAGAATCCATAGCTCTACAGTACCTGCAGGGTCTTTCTAGTGTCCACTTCCCTAGTTCCCTCCATGCTTCTATGTGGCAAAGGCCAGCTAACCATACCCTGGAGTGCTCAGAATATGTCTACTCGTAGGAGAATCTAAGCATACTTTCCCCAAGACCCAGAAAGTGAATGAGGTTCCTCTGCTACCAGTCTAAGGTTTGCTTTCTCAGTCCCTATTTTTTTGTCCAAGTCTCTGTCGCATCCAAGGATTGGGAATATATACTCTCTTTAAGGGAAGTTTATCCTTAGACGATGGCTCCTTTTTGAAAAAGCCAGGACAAAAATCTCTCTAAAGAGGGGTGCCTGGGTGGTTCAGTTGGCTAAGCATCCATCTTTGGTTTATGGTTTGTGGGTTCGAGCCCCACATTGACTCTCTGCTGTCAGCATAGAGCCTACTTCAGATCCTCTGTCTCCCTCTCTCTCTGCCCCTCCCCCACTTGCTCTCTCTCTCTCTCTCTCTCTTTCTCTCTTTCTCTGTCAAAAATAAACGTTATTTAAAAAAAGTCTCTGAAGACTATTTCAAGCTTAACCCAAAATGAAAATCTTTTCTACCAAACAGAATACTTATATTTTTAATTTGAAACATCTGTATCTAGATTATTTCACATTATTCTCCAAAAAAAGTTAGTAGATATAACCAAGGGTGAGTTTGGATGTTTTTTTTCAAAACAAAGGATCCGCCTACCCCAAAGGGAATTTAAGTCCTTGTATCTGGACAGATGGAATTGCTTTCAGCACTTAGATGGCAGCCTCTCTCCCACTATAACTTCCCTTCAGATTTTACCCATCAAGACTTGGAGATCTTAGGAATGGCGAGAACTCACATTATACTGACATTGCCTGAGTCTGGTACTAACTCACATACTATAATATTTTAGTCTCTGAACCTAGACCTCTGTATTTATGAACCATGATGGCTAGAATAAAGGAAAAACTAAAACTATCCTAAAACTTCCAGAAATGTGTTTTCTGTGTACATAATGAACAGAAGCAAGAATAATATTTGGAACATAGTTTTTCTTTGTTCTGACAGCCCTGTAGGTCATATAGCTGTAATTAAAAAACTGACTTGTGGTTGCTTAGAATGGCCTCAAATATTGGTAAAGTCAACCAAACACAAATACTTCAAGTTGGGTGGTATACTTGTTTTCTTCTGTAATGGGAAATATGTTTCTTGAAGAGAAAGTCAAACTTGTAAAAGTATTTTTTTTCCCTGCCATCTTCATTTATTGATTGGTCTAGGATTTCTATGGAGAATATTTGACATGACTAACAAGTGTTTTGAAGTTCAATGAAGAAACTTCCTGGACCATTAATAGCTTAAAAACAACAAATAAATAAGGGGCACCTGCATGGCTCAGTTGGTTGAACATCCAACTCCTGATTTCTGCTCAGGACAGGATCCCAGTATTGTGGGATTGATCCCTACATTGGGCTCCACGATGAGCACAGAGTCTGCTTAAAGATATTCTCTCTCTCCACCCTGCTCTGCTCCCTTTCCATGCTTATGCTCACTCTCTTTTCCTTTCTCTAAAATAAATGAAAAAAAAATTCACAACAAATAAGACTAAAATATAATTTCCAAATGGTTGAGTCTGAGTATTATCTTTTTGGTAATAATAGTAAAGATATCAAGTAACATTTATATAGTGCTTTAGAGTTTATAAAATGTTTAGTGAGTTACCACTAGCTCTATTTTATTGATGAACACTCAAGCCCAAGCTGGTAACTGCAAATCTCATCATTCAAATAACTTGTGGATATTTGTAGTGGGAGTGGGGCATAGTTTTGCCTCTTCCCATCCCCAGTGTTGCCTCTGTTTCTGCTAGTTTCCTTCATTCTGTCAGCCCTGTCACTACCTGCCCCCAGCATTTCTAGGGCTTCTGCTGCCACTGAGACCAAGGGGATGAGGGAGTCTCTGCCACCAATGAAAAAAGAGCTGACTGTGAGGATGCCCATGTTATTTGACTGAACACAAAACTACTAACTCATATCCTTGTACTTATGTATTCATCCTGGCTCACCCTCAGCCCTATTTGATAGATAATTGCTAGTACACACCCTTTTAATGCCACCAGATTATTTTTCCATTACTTAGCTGAGGCCCACAGTTGGCAAATACAGAACTTGGTGAAGGTAAGAATCTAGAATCAGAAAATCTGTTTCTGGATGAGTCAAGGGAATTTTTAAGACCTGTGAGCCCTGACTGTCCTTGGGGACCTGGAAATGACAGATTTTGCTCTGAGAACACTTTCTTCCAGCATCATTGCCATATCACCAACCACGTGTGTCACCTGCAGAGCAAAAGAAACCCAAGTTTTCTAACCATTGTCTTGTCTGCTCAGAGAGTTCTGAGCAAAACTGCTCCTCCCCTTGAGGTTCAGTCAAATGGAACCTCCTTTGTGACCTCTGCATTCCTATTGCTGAGGAAAGAGGAAAACGCTGGGTTCTGGAGAGCTCATCTAACCTGTTCAAAAGACAGGATTTCTGACTCTTCTCAGAGGGCAGGTTTTTGTTCCTCATGTGAACCTTAATAAAAATACTGTCCAATAGTGGTAAGTCAGAGTCTTCTTGATGTATCTTATTTTAATTCCTTTTAGTCATTCCATTAGGATGTTTATTTTATTGTGTGTTGTCATTTTGGTGTGCTATGTTTCTTTGGCTGTTCTGAGTCTTGTATATATGAATTTGGATAGGTGTGCTAGCATTACACATATATTTGCTAACTAGAGGATGTGTTTGCTCCTTTGGAACTGCTCTGATTGAAAGAATGTTTTTTTTAATGTGTGCTTCATGGTTAAGCTTTAGCTGTGTTTGACTCTATGTAATTGGTTTTTTTAAACATATACCCATGTATATATTATTAAGTAAACTTTCTCCTCCTTGTTCCCCATGGGAAGCCATGCATAAAAAAGGAATGTAATAGAAGACGAAATTCCAGTGCCTGGGCGCTCTTTGTTACTTTCTCAGACAATGGTTAAAATCTTTACCGTAGAAAGAAACTCTTGCTTGTGCAGATGGATAGAGGAACTCATAAACTGTTTTAAGTTTATTTTCATGACTTCCTTCTGGTCACTCTCCTAATATCTTTGTCATTTCCCCCATGTTACCCAGGACCAACTTGGATCTCTCAGCTAGTTATCTGGGCCTTTGTGGTCTTGCCCTGACTCCTGAAGCATGGCATTAAACCTGAAGGATTGTAGTCTCTTAAGATTTCGGGGTTTTGAGGGTCAGAGAAGAAAGTTCTGACTTAGGTTGGAGTTTGAGATCACAAGTATCCAGAATTCTTTTCAAATATTGAATGAATTGATGTCACTGCTCTGTTCATAAAGATGCTGCATCTTATACCAGTGGAGATGACAACTTACAGGACTAGTATGGAGAAACTAGGATGGAGTATTTAACATCCATTAGCATTTGAGCTTCCTCAACTTGCAGGGTCTGCTGCTCAATTTCTTACTGACCCAGTGCCTATAAATCAGTGCTTATTTGAATGGGAGACTTTATCTTCTTGGCATAGAGATAGATAATCCATTGTATAAGAAAGAACAGGCTAGGACAGCATGGCAATTGTTGCTACTGTTATTACTGCTGCCCTACTACTACTTGTGTTGCTGTTATTGTTGCTGCTACTTGCTTTTCTGATGATAATTACAGCTGATGCTGCTGTGGCTGCTCCTACTGCTCTTAGTACTTCTGTTGCCGTTGCTAGTCACCATTCACATGGTCAGTTCTATGCTAGATGCTGTGGGAATTAAAAAAAAAAATTGTCAAAGACTTCAAGATGTTTGTAATTTACATAAGACCAACCTGAGAAATAATGGCTGGCAAACAAGCACAGTAATTACCATTTATTTAGCACCAGTATGTGCCAGATGCTTTACATAATTAGCGCATTTAGCTATCTGGCCACCTTAAGAGACAGGTCTTATTATTAACTTTTTTCAATAGATCTGGAAACTATGTTCAGGGTGGGCAAGTAATGTGCCCATGACCACACAGCTAGTGAATGACAGAGCTGGGATTTAAAGTTAGGTCTGTTGGGCTCTAAAACTTACGCCATTTTCATTAGGGGGGCTTGTCTTTAAGTGTAGAAAGCACATACCCCTTTATTATTTGGGGGGAATTTTAGAATAGTGTCCAGAAACAGCAGGGCATGTATCATGAAAAAACAGAAACACAGAGAATATAAATGACCCTCAGAGCTAGTTACCGGGACTGAGACTCATGAACCCCAATTCCTAGCTGTTGTTCTGCTTCCCTATAGAGCAACAGTGTTTTACTGATTCTATTTATAGAGCAATCCTGAAAATCACCACAGGCCCAGAGACTTTTAGGCCAGGGAGACAAAAGTTCTAGCAATTATTAAGATTGTATTTCCTTGTATACCTGCCATGTCATGTACTTAATGCAACCATATTCACTTTGATCAGCAGCATTATCTTTTTTTTTTCTTCAATGTTTATTTATTTTTGAGAGACAGAGAGAGACAGAGTATGAGCAGGGAGGGGCAGAGAGAGAGGGAGGCACAATCCAAAGCAGGCTCCAGGCTCTGAGCTGTCAGCACAGAGCCTGATGCAGGGCTTGAACTCACAGACTGTGAGATCATGACCTGAGCTGAAGTTGGACGCCCAATTGACTGAGCCACCCAGGCACCCTGCAGCATTGTCTTTATAGCACCTTTGCCCCCTGAGCAGCATTGACGTTATAGCATTGAAATAAATGTCTGGTCTGGGGCTCAATAGTTTGGAGATGTATGTATTGTTTTGATCAACAAGAATTTATTGAAAATTCACCAGTGTCAAAATGTACCTAGTTTTTGTAGGCAAGACATTTACAGTTGGTGGCCTTTAAAATGCAAGGAATTGTTAGAAGCTGTTTAAGTTTCCTCTCCATGATCTGTACATGGCTCACATAGTGTGGATTATTGGATTGAGTGCTTCCTCTTTTTTTCCAATGCTGGTTGAATTCTGGGCTGCTACTGGGGGAACCAAGATGGTGAAGTTAGGATGCCTGGAAAGATATGTTAATGAGGGAAGGTCTGTGTTCCAGATGTAAATATAAACATTTTGAGGATTATATTTTATGTCTTGGAGGTTAAGGGTATAGGCTTTGTGGTGAGTCTACCTACCTGGTTCTGCCACTGTATAGGCAGCAAGATGTTGGGCATCTCTGGATGCCTCTGTTCCTTATTTGCAAACTGATAATGAGTACCTCTTTTCCAGGATTCCTTTTTTTTCCATCCCAGATTAAAGATTTAAATGCGTTAATAAAGATTAAATGAGTTAATATGTACTCTAACAGTGCCCGTCACATAGTTAGCTATTATAAGCATAATTATTATTATAAGTAGCTCACCTTTGACAAAAATATTTGAATGCCTTACTCTGTATACCTTTGCTGTATATGCCTCCTTAGTAATTTAAGCTGAGAGTGTATTTTTAAAAGGTAGCTTTTAGAAACAATGAAAAATGGAAGAAATATGCCAATTTATAGATTAATAGAAGAGCCCATTTCTGAGAAGCCCAGATGAGCAGGAAATATTTGTAAACTCTATTAGAAGAATAGCATTTAATTTTTGCCTTTTCCTAGTTTAAATTCTGGGTGGCTCCATAACCCTCTCACCTCCTAGACTGAGGAGGTGAGTCTGAAGGCACCTCCTGTGCCTTCTTTAAGGCACATTCAAGATCCTTTCATTCTGCTTCCCTGTCCAGCCTCATCTTACATGCTCCCCCTCACCTTGTGTAAATCAAGTGAACAGGGACAGTGTGGATCAGTACAAATAGGTCAGTCTTAGCAGAAAAACTCAAATGTTTCTCTTCTAGTCATAGCAAGTTTGTAGTGCTTTTTCATGTACATTAATTATTCACTTGTACTTCACATAGGGCAACACATTTACTCTCCATTTTCACATGTGAATTATTTAGTTCAGTGGTTCGCAGTTCTGACTGACCATTAGAATAATTGGGGGAGGCTTTGAAAAATACATGTAGTAGTTCAAATATTATAGTGGTTGATTTCTTTTCATTGAACAGTCCACTGTGGGTATTTCTGCTTGAAGGGCAATTCTCTCCCACTGATGATGCTCAGGGTTGTCCATCTTGAGGGCTTAGGGATGCCCAGGTCTCCCAGGTATCATCTCATTTGCCTGACATTTCTTCCCTTCCCCATCAAAGTTTACCTATTCCAGGAATTGGCAACATAGATGGGCCCTGCAGGCGTTATGCTAAGTGAAGTAAGCCCGAGAAAGACAGATATTACATGATCTCATATACATATGGAATCTTAAGAAAACAAACAAATCACACTCATAGATATGGAAAACAGATTGTTGATTGACAGAGGTGGGCGGTGAGAGGTGGGCAAAGAGTCGAAGGACGTCAGAAAAGTACAAACTTCCAGTTACAAAATAAATAAGTCCTGGGGATGCAATGTATCACACTGTGACTACTGTTAATAATACTGTATTGTATATTGGAAAGTTGCTAAGACAATAGATCTTAAAAATTATCATACACACACAAAATTGTCACTGTACTGTATGTGGTGATAGATTTTGGTGATTATTTTGCAATGTATACATATATAGAATCATTATGTTTACACCAGAGACTAATATAATGTTATATGTCAATTACATCTCGAAAAAAATTTTGCTCTTTTGAGTTCCATTTCTCCATAGGAATGGAATCTGGCTAATCTAATTTGGGCTAATAGTAATATGTTACATTTCATAATACCTTATAGTTTATTAGTATTGAATGATAATAATAACCAACATCTATTGAGTGTCTGGTATATGCCAGGTATCATATTGGATGCTTCAATTCATATAAGAATGTAAGCTCCCAAAACACAGGGATCCTGTGTTGTCCACTGATGTATACCAAGTATCTAGAAGACTGCTCAATAAATGTTTGTTGAGTGGATGAGTATTTATTAAATGTATAAATGGATAATCTTTATAATAATAACATTGAAAAGCAGAATTATTATCCCCATTTTCCAGAAAAAAATGTGAGGCTTGGAATCAGTGCTTTGCCTAAGGACACACACTTAGGTGAGTACAGAACCTAGAGAGGAATTCAGGTTCCAAAGCCTACATTCTTTTATAACTTTTTATCTTTCTTTCCTTCCCTTTGCTTCTCCTCTTCTACTTTCCATTTCCCTCACTCTTTTTCTTTCCCATTTTTTCATTCCTCTCTCTTCCCTGCCTATTTTTCTCTTCCTCGTTCTCCTATCCCTTTGACTCCCCTTTCTCCCTTTTGCTTTTCCTCTTTTCTTCCATCTCTTTTCTTCTCCTTTTTCCTTCTTCCTTCCCCTTTATGCATTCTTCCTTTCCATCATCCTTAAAGCACTTATGGCATTTTACTTCTTAGACTCTCATAACATTATTAGGTAAGCAGGGCAGTAATTCCTTATTTGCAGATGAAGAATCTGAGAGACTTTAAATGACTTGGCTGATTTCCCATGGCTAGTTAATGTTTGGGCTTCAACCTAATTGTCTTTCCACCATCCTGGTTAGTGCCTGTCTCACAGCACGCACTGCCTTGCAGGTATCAATGGTTGCTGATGGCAGATGGTGATACGTCTCCTCCAAAAAATTCATTAGCTTCCAACTGAGTGGAGTGAATCCTGAGGTAATTTAGGAGCCAGAGCGGGTGTGTGGGGGAGACCATGGGGAAGGTGGGACTTGGATTCTCCTCAGATCCCACCATCTGAGTAACATTTACTCATAAAGCTATCTCCTGCAGAAGAGGACTCCAGACTGATTGCAAAACCCACCAATGCATGGCAGCCCTACCCAGCCATTGGAAGTAGTGCCTCAGGATGGAGCCTCTTTTGGGGGTGGGTGTTACTATTTACTTTTTTTCAAAATCACCCCTTGAAGCCCCACATAGGTAAATGGTGCTGGCTCCTCTTTCCTTGGGGCATCGTCTTTTTCTTCAGTGTAGCTCATCTCATATTGTATATTAGTGGTATTTTACAGCACATCACTAACACCTCAAAACCTTGACCACACATTGTTGTAGTGCTGACCAACCACAGTGGCTACTGTCTACAATGATGCCACACTTCCTGGGTATTTTAAAACATTAAGCCAAGGGCCAACACACCAACTAAAACAGGCCCTGAGTATTTTAATTTTACATTAGTTAGGAAAAAGGTTTATTTCTTGACCAAATTCCATACAAGATTTGGATGTCTTTTGTTGTTGTTGTTGTTGTCATTTTCTTTTCTCTCTCTAGTCTACTGAGGTATTTCTGACAAATAAAATTGTAAGATATTTAAAGTGTACAATGTGATGATTTGATATATGTATACTTTGTGAAATGATTACCTATCACCTCATACAGTTACTTTTTAAACTTTTATTTTATTTGTTTTTGGTGAGAATGCTTAAGATCTACATTCTTAGCAGATTTAAAGTGTACAATACAGACTTAACTATAGGCACTATACTGTACATTAGATCCTGGGAACTTATTCATCTTATAACTGAAAATTTGTAACCTTTGACTAAGTTCTCCCTCCATGTCCCCAGCAACCACCATTCTACTCTCTGTTTCTAGGAGTTCAATGGGTTTTTTTTTGTGTTTTTCTTTTTTCTTTTCTTTCTTTCTTTTTTTTTCAGATTCCACATGTAAGGGATACCATACAGGATTTTTCTTTCTTCATCTGGCTTTTTCTACTCAGCATAACCCCCTAGGTTCATCCATGTTGTCACAAATGGCACTTGTTCCTTCTTTTTTTTATGGCTTAATAACCCTCGTTTCTTTATCCATTCATCTGTTGATGGACAGGTTGTTTCTGCATCTTGGCTAACGTGAATAATGTTGTAATGAACATGAGAATGCAGGCATCTCTCTGAAAGAGAGATTTCACTTCCTTTGGATATATACTCAGAAGTAGAATTCCTGGACCATATGGTAACTCTATTTTAATTTTTTGAGGAACCTCCATACTGCTTTCCACAATGGTACCAGTTTACATTCCCACCAACAGTGTATAAGAGTATAAGTGTTCCTATATATGAAAGACCCACCGCTAATATCATCCTCAGTGAGGAAAAATTGAGGGCTTTCCCCCTAAGGTCAGGAACACAACAGTGATGTCCACTCTTGCCACTGTTATTCAACACAGTATTGGAAGTCTTAGCCTCAGCAGTCAGACAACACAAAGGAAAAAATGCATCAAAATCGGCAAGGAAGAAGTCAGACTTTCACTCTGCAGATGATATGATACTCTGTATGGAAAACCCAAAAGACTCCACCAAAAAACTGCTAGAACTAATTCATGAGTTCAGCAAAGTCACAGGATATAAAATCAATGCACAGAAATCGGTTGTATTCCTATACACCAATAATGAAACAACAGAAAAAGAAATCAAGGAATCAATCCCACTTACAATTTCACCAAAAACCATAAAATACCTAGGAATAAACCTAACCAAAGAGGTGAAAAATCTATACACTGAAAACTATAGAAAGCTTATGAAAGAAATTGAAGAAGACACAAAAAATGGAAAAATATTCCATGCTCCTAGATTGGAAGAACAAATATTGTTAAAATGTTGATACTACCCAAAGCAATCTACATTTTCAATGCAATCCCTATCAAAATAACACCAGCATTCTTCACAGAGCTAGAACAAACAATCCTAAAATTTGTATGGAACCAGAAAAGACCCCAAATAGCCAAAGCAATCCTGAAAAAGAAAACCAATGATGGAGGCATCACAAGCTTGGACTTCAAACTGTATTACAAAGCTGTAATCATCAAGACAGTATGGTACTGACACAAAAACAGACAGATCAATGGAATAGAATGGAGACTCAGAAATGGACCCATCAATGTATGGCCAACTAATCTTTGACAGAGCAGGAAAGAATATCCAGTGGAATAGAGACAGTCTCTTCAACAAATGGTGCTGGGAAAACTGGATAGCAACATGTAGAAAAATGAACTTGGAACACTTTCTTACACCATACACAAAAATAAACTCAAAATGGATGAAAGACCTAAACCTAAGACAGGAAGCCATCAAAATCCTCAGGGAGAAAGCAGGCAAAAACCTCTTTGACCTCAGCTGCAGCAATTTCTTACTCAACACGTCTCAGGAGGCAAGGGAAACAAAAGCAAAAATGAACTATTGGAACCTCATCAAATAAAAAGCTTCTGTACAGTGAAGGAAACAATCAGCAAAACTAAAAGGCAACCGATGGAAGGGGAGAAGATATTTGCAAGTGACATATCAGATAAAGGGTTAGTATTCAAAATCTATAAAGAACTTATGAAACTCAACACCCAGAAAACAAATAATCCAGAGAAGAATGGACAAAATACATTGAATAGACACTTCTCCAAAGAAGACATCCAGAATACAAATCAAAACCACACTCAGATATCACCTCATGCCAGTCAGAGTGGCCAAAATGAACAAATCAGGAGACTATAGATGCTGGCGAGGATGTGGAGAAACGGGAACCCTCTTGCACTGTTGGTGGGAATGCAAACTGGTGCAGCCACTCTGGAAAACAGTGTGGAGGTTCCTCAAAAAATTAAAAATAGACCTAAACTATGACCCAGCAGTAGCACTGCTAGGAATTTACCCAAGGGATACAGGAGTACTGATGCATAGGGGCACTTGTACCCCAATGTTTATAGCAGCACTCTCAACAATAGTGAAATTATGGAAAGAGCCTAAATGTCCATCAACTGATGAATGGATAAAGAAATTGTGGATTATATACACAATGGAGTACTACGTGGCAATGAGAAAGAATGAAATATGGCCCTTTGTAGCAACGTGGATGGAACTGAGAGTGTGATGCTAAGTGAAATAAACCATACAGAGAAAGACAGATACCATATGTTTTCACTCTTATGTGGATCCTGAGAAACTTAACAGGAACCCATGGGGGAGGGGAAGGAAAAAAAAAAAAAAAGAGAGGTAGAGTGGGAGAGAGCCAAAGCATAAGAGACTCTTAAAAACTGAGAACAAACTGAGGGCTGACAGGGGGTGGGTGATGGGTATTGAAGAGGGCATCTTTTGGGATGAGCACTGGGTGTTGTATGGAAACCAATTTGACAGGAAAATTCATATATTTAAAAAAAAAATGACATCCCGATGGCTAAAAGACACATGAAAAAAGACACATGAAAAAAGCCCTCCACATCACTCATCATCAGGGAAATACCAATCAAAACCACAATGAGATACCACCTCACACCAGTCAGAATGGCTAACATTAATAACTCAGGCAATAACAGATGTTGGTGAGTACACAGAGAAAGGGGAACCTTCTTACACTGCTGGTGGGAATGCAAACTGGTGCCGCCACTCTGGAAAACAGTATGGATGTTCCTCAAAAAATGAAAAATAAAACTACCCTACAATCCACTACTGGTAGTAATTGCACTACTAGGTATTTATCCAAGGGATACCGATGTGCTGTTTTGAAGTGTCACATACACCCCAATGTTTATAGCAGTGTTATCGACAATAGCCAAAATATGGAAAGAGCCCAAATGTCCATCGATGGGTGAATGGATAAAGAAGATGTGGTACATATATATACAATGGAGTATTACTCAGCAATCAGAAAGAATGAAATTTGCCATTTGCAACTACATGGATGGAACTAGAGGGTATTATGCGAAGTGAAATTAGTCAGAGAAAGACACATACCATATGTCTTCACTCATATAAGGAATTTAAAATATAAAACAGATGAACGTAAGGAAAGGGAAGCAAAAATAATATAAAAACAAGGAGGGGGACAAAACATAAGAGACTCTTAAATATAGAGAACAAACTGAGAGTTGCTGGAGGGGTTGTGGGAGGGGGGATGGGCTAAATGGGTAAGGGACTTAAGGAATCTACTCCTGAAATCATTGTTGCACCATGTGCTAACTAATTTGGATACAAGTTAAAATAATTAATTAAAAAAATAAAAACACTTCCTTGAGAAAGAAAGTATAAGGGTTCCTTTTTCTCCATATCCTTACCAACATTTGCTCTCTCATTTTTTTGTTAATAGACATCATAACAGGTGTGAAGTGATATCTCATGGTTTTGATTTGTATTTCCCTGATTAATGATGTTGAACATCTTTTTATATTTTGCGATTTGCTATATGTATATCTTCATTGGGAAAATGTGTCTTCAAGTCTTTTGCTCATTTAAAAATCTGGTTTCTTTTTCTATTGAGAGAATTCTGAGAGTTCCTTCTATATTTGGAACGTCATTGGTTATATGGTTTGCAAACATTTTCTCTTTTATTAGTTGTTTCCTTTGCTGTGCAGATACATTTTAGTGTGATATAGCCTGCTTGTTTATTTTTGCTTTTGTTGCCTATGTTTTCTGTGTCATACCACAAAGAACCATTGATGGAGCTTTTGGGTGGCTCAGTCAGTTAAGTGTCCAACTTTTGATTTCGGCTCAGGTCATCACCTAGTAGTTTTTGAGATCGAGCCCTGCATCAGGCTCTATGCTGACATTATTGGGATTCTATTCCTTCTCTCTCTGCCCCTCCCCCAATCACACACACACACACACACACACACACACACACACACACACACACCCCTCTCTCTCTCTCTCTCTCTCTCTCTCTCAAAATAAACAAATAAACTTAAAAAAATCCTTAACAAGACCAGTATCAAAGAGGTTTTCCCCAATATTTTCTTCTAAGAGTTTTATGGTTTCAGGTCTTATCCTTAAGTCTTTAATCCATTTTGAGTTAATTTTTGTGTAAGATATGGGCCCAGTTTCAGTTTTGTATGTGGGTACCCAGTTTTCCCAGTACCATTTATTGAAGAGGCTAGTTTTCCCCATTTTTTATTCTTAGTGACTTTGTTGAAAATTAGTTGACCATATATTCATGGTTTTATTTCTCTATTCTGTTTAATTGACCTATGCGCCTATTTTTATGACAATACCACAATGTTTTCATTACTATATAAGATAGTTTGAAATCAGGAAGTATGATGCCTTTTCTTGCTCTCCTCTTACTGCTGAAGGTTGCTTTAGCCTTTTGTAGTATTTTATGGTTCCATGCAATTTTAGTATGGCTTTTCTATTTCTGTAAATGCATTGGAGTTTTTTTTTAATTTTTTAAAATGTTTATTTATTATTGAATGACAGTGAGAGATAGAGCATGAGCATGGGAGGAGCAGAGAGAGGAGGAGACACAGAATATGAAGCAGGCTCCAGGCTCTGAGCTTTCATCATAGAGCCCCACACGGGGCTGGAACCCACAAACCGTGAGACCATGACCTGAGCCAAAGTCAGATGCTTAACCGACTGAGCCACCCAGGTGCCTCTAAATGCATTGGAGTTTTGATAGAAATTGAATTGTGTCTGCAGATTGCTTTGGGTAAAATGCACATTTGAACAATATTAATGATTCTAATCCATGAATATGGGATGCCTTTCTATTTATTAGTGTCTTCTCCAATTTCTTTCATCAGTGTTTTATAGTTTTCAGTGTATAAATCTCTAGCCTCCTTGGTTAAATTTATTCCTAAGTTTTTTATTCTTTTGTGTGCTATTGTAAATGGGATTGTTTTCTACTTTCTTTTTTGGGTACTTTGTTGTTAGTATATAGAAACACAACTGATTTGTGAAGACCTGGATTTTCTTAATCTCTTTGGGATACTGAACAGAAATACAATAGATTGGGTAGTTTATTAACAGCAGACATTTATTTCTCACAGTTGTGCAGTCTGGGAAGTCAAAGATTAAGTGTCTGGTAGATTCAATGTCTGATGAGTGCTCACTTCCTCTTCACAGATGATACCTCTTTGCTTTGCCATCACATGGTGAAAGGGGGCAAGGGAACTTTCTCTGGCCTCTTTTATAAGGGCACCATCCCATTCAGGAGGGATCCACCTTCAAGAACTAATGACCTCTGAAAGTCTCCACCTCCTAATACCATCACCTCTGGGGTGGGTATTTCAACTTTTGAGTTTTTGGAAGGAACACAAATATTCAGTCCATAGCACTGAGTAAGCACTGTGAACATAGAGCTAGGTCAAGCAATGCTTTTATGACTTGTTTTTTCATGATAATCTCAATATATGTATTTATATATAACCCTTATAAACCCTTATGTGTTTTATGTGGTATATGTTCTTTATGTGACATGTATACTTATGAATATTTTAGATTTACTTTTATGCTTATGTCTCTGTAATCCCTTTCAAAAGAATTCCATGAAGCAATATATTTTGTATTATGGTGAAATGTTTTTATAACAAGTATGTTGATAGAATGTTTATTTCAGCAATAAATTGGTAAATTTAATAATAAAATGATGTTGCCTAGAGTAAAGGGAAAGATTGGTAATGTGTACAAAAACTCATTCCCACCCATGTTTCTGAGTCTATATGTATATGGTGTGTTTATATGCACATACATTCATAGGAAAAGAAATGACTTTTTCTAACTAAAATTATCTTGGAAAACCACATCTTTCTAGAATGTATTATGTTTATGCTGGAAGAATATTTATAAATGAGGGTTAGTTATTATATTAATAATTTTCTCAGTAAGAGGAGGAGTCTAGTTTAAAAGGTTGTGGAGGCTAAAAATGCTTTGTTAGTTATAAGACTGAGTTGTAAATAACTTGAAACAGATATCCTGACCACTATCCCCTCTATGTCTGATGGCACATAGTAGGTGTTTGCTTGCTGACTTGCTTTATCATTTTTGGTCAGATCTTCTCAGTAGTACCCTGAAGACTGTTTACTTGAGTAGACAAGATTCAGACCTATGAAAAAATTAAATTCTAAAATAAGGAAGCTTCAGAAATACAGTGCAGAGTTTAAATAGCTTGTAACCCCCTGCTTCATAAGTTGGTCCCGACTGTTTCCTTTCCCTGTGTAAAGCAGCACAACTGTGCTTCCACCAGCACATTAACGCCACTTGGTTTCATGTTAAAGGTTTGTGTTTGGAGTTAAATCTAAGTGAAGCAGTAAACCATACTCTCTATAAAGTCAGGCAAGATAAAATCTTAAATTCAGAAGGATGGCAGGGAAATGTCTCAACAGGTTGAAACCAGTTTCTATGGACAAAATCACCCCAACGTCTGCTTCAGGCTCCAAATCTACGTGTTCATTCAGGGTCTAATCTACCTTCCCTGGGCTTTTTGAGGCTTTTTGGCCTTTATTGATGGGAATTTTCCCAGGGAAAGGACATAGGAATGGGGCTCAGCCTGATAGGGGTGTGAGGTCACTGTCATCAATCCAGGAATGTCCAGGAGAAAAGATAATGCCTTGCATTTTTCTTGTGGGAGAAATCTTGCCAATTCAGGCCCTGATCCTGACACTGTTAGGGTCTCATTGCTGAGGCCCAACACTTCAGAACCCAACCTTTTCTTTCCCTCCCAAGGAGGCTACATGCTAATGGTGCCCAGTTGCACCTTACACAATGTCTCTAATGGCTTTCTGGATCAGTTAGGTCTCTGTTTACTGTGATTGAAGTCCTAAAACATACTGGGTGATGCAGAAAAATGGACCTTTTGGCTCTTATAACCTACAGAGCCAGAGTAGGGCTGATTTCTGGCTCAAGCAGTCTCTCCAGCTCAACTCAACTCTGCTCTGCTCTTTCTTTCATTGGCTTTATTCCTAGACAGGTTCTTCATTCATGAATGCAAAATGGGCGAGCAGCTTCAAATTTGACATCCTTTCACTTTTAGAACCAGGAGCCAACAATGATTTTCATTAAAATGTCTCATTGCATCTCATTGGCTTCAGTGGGGCCCCATACCCATCTCTAACTAATTAATGTCTGTAGGTCAGGGGAATGTAACAAACTGGCTGGCTTAAGACTGAGTCGCATGCTCCATTCCTTTAATTGGATTCCCGCCCAAAGCATATAACCTAGGATGTTGGAAGACGTGATGTCTGGAAATAATAAATCCAAACTTCAGGTAACCACAATAATAACTGATATAACTTTTATAATTATTATTATATATATAATATATTATATATAACTTATATAAGTTATATATAATATAATATATATAATATATAATATATAACTTATATAAGTTATACATAATATAACTTTTATAATTATTATTATAAAAATAATAACTGATATAACTTTTATATCATTATTATGGCTGAAAGTTCTATTGTGACCACCAGTGATTAATAATTTTCAGACAAGAATTTTTGCTTTATATGGATATCTAAAGAACGTAGAGAGATGCTGAGCATTCAACAATAAGAGTCACTAATGTCCACTATAGTTTGGTATTCAAGTATTTTTGGTTTCCAGATATCCTCAGAAAGTATATAAAATATACTGATTGAAGGGGCATCCATAGGCAGCTTGGGTGTGTGGTCATAAAAGCATGTGGTTGGAATGTTTGAATGCTTGAAAATTTTATGAATGAAGGTCAATTTTGAAGCCAGAATTGGACATTTTTGTTAGAAGATTAGCTAAACACTTTATCCTTTTGTGAAAGAATTTGACCTTTGGTTAAGCTCTGTTCTCCTGGAAACCTGAAAATGATAAAATGTCAGTAATATTTTTAGGCAACAATGCTATGGGGAAAAATGGCCCTTTGTTAGTAAAAATTACTACTGGAAAGTAGGAGAATTTCCCTGGTTTAGTCCCAGCTGTGCTCTCTAAGAGGAGCTGTTTGTCCATTCTGCCTATGGCCCTAGCTTTGGGGGAATCTCTAAGAGGTCCCTTCCCTACCATCCATTATGTTATCTGGCTACATCTGCAGTGAGTGATGAGGGGCAAGCCCTTCTTAGTCTGGATTGAGATAACTGTAAATTCTGAGAGGAAGCCATAGGTTGGATATTTTCTGAGTACAGTGATTCGTATAACTGGGCATAACTTTTGTGGGAACCCTGGAAATTATGTCTATGAAATTGTTACAAAGATATGGGCTCCTATGAGGAATAATGCTTTTTTTTATATTTATTTATTTATTATTTTTTTATATGAAATTTATTGACAAATTGGTTTCCATACAACACCCAGTGCTCATCCCAAAAGGTGCCCTCCTCAATACCCATCACCCACCTTTTCCTCCCTCCCACCCCCTATCAACCCTCAGTTTGTTCTCAGTTTTTAACAGTCTCTTATGCTTTGGCTCTCTCCCACTCTAACCTCTTTTTTTTTTTTTTTTTTTTTCCTTCCCTTCCCCCATGGGTTCCTGTTAAGTTTCTCAGGATCCACATAAGAGTGAAACCATATGGTATCTGTCTTTCTCTGTATGGCTTATTTCACTTAGCATCACACTCTCCAGTTCCATCCACGTTGCTACAAAAGGCCATATTTCATTTTTTCTCATTGCCACGTAATATTCCATTGTGTATATAAACCACAATTTCTTTATCCATTCATCAGTTGATGGACATTTCGGCTCTTTCCATAATTTGTCTATTGTTGAGAGTGCTGCTGTGAACATTGGGGTACAAGTGGCCCTATGCATCAGTACTCCTGTATCCCTTGGATAAATTCCTAGCAGTGCTATTGCTGGGTCATAGGGTAGGTCTATTTTTAATTTTCTGAGGAACCTCCACACTGCTTTCCAGAGCGGCTGCACCAATTTGCATTCCCACCAACAGTGCAAGAGGGTTCCCGTTTCTCCACATCCTCTCCAGCATCTCACGCCAGTCAGAGTGGCCAAAATGAACAAATCAGGAGACTATAGATGCTGGAGGAATAATGCTTTTAAGGCTGGGTGCTCTTAAACTTGCCTATGTTCTGCTCATTGCTCTTGAGCTGTCACCTAGGGGCCAGATAAAATAGCTTCTGGATACTATGTGGGTTGCTGAACTGTTTGCTGCAAGACTCCTGCAGAAGAGTAATGCCTGATGCTGCCTTGCTGGCAAACTCTCTAGCAGACTGGTTGGCTATGATAGTCTTGTGTGTCTGAATGTTCACTTGGGCTCAAGAAGACCCATTGGTGGTATTGCAGACACATATGTAAAATGTAGCCCGAAACAAGGCTCAGATTCCTGATATCATGATGTGGCAGATAACTATATATTATGCCTGTTTCCTTTTCTTCCTGGGTACAAAGCTAGATTGTATTTCCCAGTCTCTCCTACAGTATGTGTGGCTATTTGCCCAAATTTTAACCAATGGAATGTGGATGGAAGTGTAGAAAAGTACTTCCAGATCTGGCCCATAAAAACCCTCCCTGTGCCATCTCCATCTGCCCAATGACTGCCAAGGACTCTAAGGTTCTAGAGGAGGGCAAAATCTCAAGATAGAGTCCCTGAATCACCATATAGAAGGTCACCTGCAATCAGAACATCCATTTAGACTTCCAGTGAACAAGAAACACACCATTGTTATATTTATCCAGGGTATTTTGGAGGCTCACCTGTGAAATCAGCTAGTACTTCCCCCAGCTAACAGTTGCTAACTAACATCTACTAGGCCTCAGATTCAGACATTTTAACATAATACACTAAGGGATGCAGGCTTGTCACATTTCCAGGAATAACTTCAGGGTTTTTTAAACCTCTAAAATGCAAACAGAAGATGTATGTTTACATCGTGAGCTGTTGATTTGGAAATAATACTCATTTACTCCTGATATGGTAAGAATTTGGGACACAACTCCTAATTGTAAGTAGGGGAAAATGGCCAGGAGGAAACATTTGTATAAATGTTGCTCTGTCTGTAATAACACCACCAATTTCTGCCTCCCAGTTCAGAATGGCAGAGAAAGGCTGCAAGTAGACTGTTGTACTAAAGATGAGAGAAGTTTCTACAGCCTTTTCTACAGCCTCCAGACTGGAACAGGGACTCAAGGGGATTCTAGCCCATTGTTGTTTACAGTCCTGTTTCCTACCTAGACTGTGGATGGACAGCCAGTGGAAAATTAGTCCATGAAAAAAGGATTCTATGGTCAAATAAATTAGGGAAATACTACATAGTATATTCTCCCCATGAGGGATCTCAATGCATCTAAGCAAATTAAAGACTCTGAGAAACTCTGTAATAAGGAATCCTGTTTTTAACTCTGTAAGTTTTTAGTAAGTAACAGTATAAATATTATAATTTTATTATATGTTATTATATTTTATTAAATTATTTAATTTATATTTTTTTAATTGCTATAATTTTATTTATAATTAGATAATACATGTATAATAAACTACCCCCAAATCTGTTCAATACAGTAAAAGTTTCTCACTCATTGAAGTTCCATGTGAGTCAGTGGGTGATTGGGAGAGCATGGCTATACCCCAGGTCATTGGGGCCAGAGACTCAGGCTCCATTCACAGTGTGGGGCTGTTATCTTCTCGGGCTTCAGAATTTTCCACTAGATTCTTTGCATCCAGCTAGCAGAGAGGGAAGTATGGGAAAGGCACACATGCTCCTAACTAACTTTAGAGATGTTTCTTTTTAGTTCCACTCACATTCCATTGGTGGGAACCAATTCTAAGGTCCACCTACAGGTAAGGGCACTGGGAATGTACCTGGAGGAAGAGGAGACACATGGATATTGGTGAGCAGTCTGAGTAGCTGTCACAAGTTGTCCTGCTGATCTCCAAATATTGTTTTCTCCTTTTTGCCCTATGACAAGCATATTCAAACCCCGCAGAAGCTACCTAAATTCCCATCTAGTCATGAAATTCAGCTGAAAATCCAGGAGTTTTTAGTGATACATAGTCGTCTCTGTCAGAGGCAAAAAGGAAGACACATAGTGGTCCCTAACCCACAATTGTTCTGAAATCCTTCTCATCATTCAGGTCTGAAGCTTCCTGCCTCATTTCACTGATCTGGCCTTGATTCTCCTCTGCAGAAGAAATTCATTTATTCTTTGTTGTCCATGGCCCTGGCTCTGCACCCTGAGAGGATCTCCTGTCCATTATCTTCCTTGACCTCATCTGAAGTGAGTGGTAAGGAGTAAGCCCTCCTTAGTAGCAGATCTTACAAGCCATTTCCTAACCATCTTAGTCCAGGGTCCAGAATCTGGCTGGATGTACAAATGAGAGCTACAGAGCCTCCCCTGATTGGGGTGAGTGGGCTATTAATGACAGTAGTAATAAGGCTTGACATTTCTATGATGCTGGTTTCCAAATGCTTTTATATACATTATTGTATGCAGTCCTCAAAATAAACTCATGAGGTGGGGATGTTTAACAGTGAGAAAGGCCACTGGGAGGTCTAAAGTTAACTATTATAGGCCCATTCGCAAGGCAAGAAAACACTTTGTGACTTGCTTCTGTTTTTTGGGTCCCCCCCACCTTTTTTTTTTACCTGAACTGAGCCATTTTTGGGGTTAGTTATTCAGCTATATCAGGTTGTTAAGAGTCTGACCTCAGATTTGATGAGCCACCATCCATCTCTTCCCAGTGAACAAAGACTTGCTTTTGGTAAAGGAGACTGACAAGGTTTTTCTCATTCTGAGAAACCATATTCAAATAGGAAATACCCGATTCCACCCTGCTCTCTCCTCTTTATAGAACCATGGGATTTCAGTTCTAGAAAGGCCAGTAATATTGTTCTAGATCCATGACTCATTCCATCTTCCTCAGAGACTGAAGGGTTCTTCAGAAGTGTCTTCATGGGTCAGTTCAGAGCAGATGAGGTAGGGGGAGTGGGGGTTGAGAAAGGCTCATCAGTTTTGGTTCTGGGCTTATCACCCCTCAATCAGGGCAGCTTAGCTTTGGACTGTAGCATTAGAATAAAGCATTCAAGTACCAACAAAACTTGAAAACCATGGTTATTAGTGAAATACATTATCTCTGCAGATGAAAAACTTGAAGTCCAGAGAGGTTAATTGGCCTGAATGCACACAGATGCTCACTGGAAAAACTGGCATTAACACTATGTTTCCTGAATCCCAGATAAGTGTTTGCTCTGGAGTGGTTGCCTGTTATTTCTCTTGGTATATAGCATGTGGTCTAAGATTAAGGATGGGAGTCAAGCTCTGCCCGTGACTGAAGCATGGGTAGCTTGGGCAGGCAACTTCGACCTCTTGCTCTTGGTCTCACAAGTACTCATTAGGTGAAACAGGAACAATCCTAGCTTCCCATCCAGGGCAGGGCTGTTCTCTGAATGGCTGATGATGCACACTGCTAGAATCCTGGCATCTCTCAGGCATTTTGTCAGCCCCTATTTACCAAGGCACTGCCTGAATTTCTTCTGCCATTCTGTCTCTTCATCCCCCATGCAGTTAGCCAACAATGCCATTTACAATCTCAAGTTAGAGAGGACAACATAATTGTCTTGTTAGATTTTGGGCTTTTAGAATATTGTTCTTCTCCAGAGTTTGAGGATAGAGTGGAGGGAGATCAGCTTGATTCTGTCTCAACCCATGGTCTAAGAGTATTAAATATGCAAAAAATGGCTGCTCTGTTCGTAATCTTCTCCTCCCCATACCCCTTCCCACCACATAATGTTTGTTTATGCATAGGAATAGAAAAGAGTGATTACTTTAAATTTGCATTTCTTTCAACAATTGGGGAAATACCTTACTGTATCTTGTTTAAATGTGGCTTTTCAGGGGCACCTGGGTGTCCCAGTTGGTTGAGCGTCCAACTCTTGATTTTGACTCAGGTCATGATCCCAGGGCTGTGGGACTGAACCTCATGTTGGACTGTGTGGCCATGGAACCTGCTTAGGATTCTCTCTTTCTCTCCCTCTGCCCTCATCTCCTGCTTGCATGTTCTCTCTCTTTCTAAAATTAAAAAATTAAAAAAAAATGTGACTTTTCACACAATTCCAGCTTTTGTGTGGGGAGAGGTGCAAGTAATTTCCTGCCGTGTCTTATTGTCCCCAGGGAAGGAAAACAGAGCTCCAATATTTGGGGCGTCAGTGACTGTGGAGGTTGGTTACTTGTTCCAACCACCAGGTTTGTTCCCAAAAAAGATTTGCATTTTGCCTGTGAGCAGGAGAGGTCCTCTGCAGGCCAAGGGATTGGGCCCTAGAATTGAGAGTGATGTGTTATGCCCTATAGATCATCCTTGCATGTGCCTGTCAATGCTCAACTGAGAGCTGGGGCTGTACTACATTAAGAAGGTCCTGAGGGTTGGTTTCCATCAGGGGAAATGATCAGGGCAGAGTTCATTGGTGGGAGTTTGCTCATGTTTTGAGAATTAAAACTTATTTATTTCAGACTTAGAGTCACTTTCTCAGCTGTTTATATTCCATTTTTCATTTTTTTCCTGCTCCCTGCTTTGTTCTTTCAGTTTTTGACAAGTGAACAAAAATTCTTTTTAATAACTCTTAAAAAGATGTCATCATGCTGTCCAGAGAGGAATAAGTGATCAAACTGCCTAACAGAGAAACACTGTGCATTTGTTTTTATTTGCTCAGTATCAAATCTATATCTCCCCCAACCTCATTCTTTTCTAAATGTGTAACAACAAAGTAGGAGATAATTTTTATTTTTTTCCAATGTGCCTTCAGGGAAATCCCTTTTAAATCTATGGATTTTAGTCCAATGAGGGATCCTCTCCCTTTAGTCTACATTTTGCATATCGTCTGTTTCTTACAGGGCTTCCGTATTGTCTCAGGCTCCACTGGAAATGCAGCAAGGATTCCTAGCACATCCCAGTTGCCATAGCAACAGCAGTCTTTCCCATAATGAGCTGCATCATCTGAACTGATGTCACAGCATCATGCAGCAGGTCAAACAAGGCATCTCCTAGTATTGCATCCTACAGATGTGCTGTAAACATCAAAAGGAGACGGTGGGAGCGGGAGATGGTAAGTGTTGAATGTCCGGGCCTTAATTGCACGGCTGTTTTGTTGGTTAGTCGGTGTCTGCTAAGGCGGAGATGGGGGGGATGTTGTCTGCTTAAAATGGACTAGGGAAAGAGGAGCTGTTTTACCTAAATCTGTTTTTCAGGCTGCTGGGTTAAGACAAAGGCCTGTAAGAGTCATACAGGAATCATAGTACATAGAATTATCCTTGCTCCATCTCTGCCTCTTATTTTTGGTGTTCTCATAGAATTTTTCATAAGCATAAGATAATTTTCTATTGCAAAATCCCAAATAGGCTCTGAAATGAGCAGTTCACAGCATTTCAGCATTGTGAAGATATATATTTCTTTTATTTGTTGGGCAGAGCTAATTGGTCCCCTATTTGCTCTTGTGATTTTTGAAATATTTAGTGATTTACAGTAGGAAATTTAGTATCTACCTCGATTGGGTTTCAGTTTCTTCATGGCAAGGAGCGAATGCTGAATAAGCATTTGACATAACCCTGATGTGAAAGGGGATCTCTTGCCTGTTCACGACGGAATTTATTAAAAGCATGAAGACCCAAACCAAATGAAATTACTTGAGCCTTTTGATTTATATGGTCGTCCTTCAACCCACGTCCTTCATAGTTAGTTGAAAGCCTGCCACGATATTTTTCCATCTCCAGACAGTCTCTAAAATAGCTGGAGTTGTTTGCAGGCGGACTTGTAACAAGTCTGTTCTCTGCGGCAGTTGCAATGAAGGGTAACGCTGAAGAGAGCCTCTGGAAGTGCCAGTGGGTGCTGCTGTTAACTTTAGCCAGAATCTGGTAAGACGAATAAATAGCAGAGTTCCCAGGGACTGTGGTGAATACAGATCTCTGGGCTCAGTCATAACCTCAACTTAATTCTAAACTACAGTAAACATGTACCATGTTCATTTCAACTCTTAGCTATGTCTTTAGGCATCTTCGTTGCCTATATATATATATATATATATATATATATATATATATATATATATCCCTCCCCCCCCCCCCAAAAAAAAACTGTAGTCTGACAGTACCAGTTAAGGAGCAGTGTGTTGCCTTTTGTTTTGAAAAATGAAATGGATTTTTCTGGTGCAGCTGATTGCTACGAAGACAGAGAAAGGAGGAGGCACATGTCAGTTCAGTTGATCAATATGTCCACTTGGAATCAGGGAGTGGTCTTTTGGCTCAGTGCTGCTGAGTTGATAGTTTTTATTTGAAAAGTCTTAAAGGAAAGAATGGCAACCCCAGAGTTGCCCTTCTTTTAGGCTGTTTATTGAGCCTAAAAGAGATGTATCCTAGGAAGCAGCAAAAGCAGTATCTCTAGTGAGCTTGGAGTGATTCTTTCTTTCTTTTTTTTCCTCACAGTCGATCATATTGGTCCCATTAGGCACTAGCTGGAATGAGAGACCTTAGATTTTAATTAGTTTGTTTATACATATCACATACATACTACTCTCCATCCTTTAAGCTTATATGGCTGACATGCAGCTCTATGGGATGGGAGAGGTCAGCTCAGCCTGGCTTTATTGCAAGCACTTAGGACCACGAATTGTTCGTTGCCTGCCTTTTTGTTGTATAATGCAAACAGAAAGCTTTGCTGGGACTGCTGGGTATGAATGCAGCTAAGTCAGAAGCTGTAAGGTGACAGGGAGGAGTCCTAGATGGAGATGGGGGAAGGGAAAGTGTATCTAGTTGCTGGATTATGAGTCTGGAGAAAATCACCCAGTGCCCATTAGAATTCTTTTAAAGTATTATTTCCAAGGAAAAGCAAGGAAGAAAGACTTGTTTGGTAACATGAATTGTTAGGAGTAAAAATAACCAAAGCCAGCATTTTAATGAGTTTTCTATTTGCTTAATTTTTGTTTCTTTTGTCTAACAGTGTGTTCAGCTGCTTCATCATGGGTGATTTGTACAATTACTGGAAGTCACAGAAGCCAGATTCCTTAAGGGCAGTGTTAGAAAAAGTGGAGTCATGCTTTGAGGGTGGGGAAGGCGCTGGTGGGTGTGGGCTGACGCAGTTATCTGGTAGAATATTCTCTCCTTTCAGAGGAACCTGTGACCCCCCCCCTCCACCCCACCCTCCCCTGTTCCTGCAAGTATTCAAAATGCAGTTACAGTTCTCCAACTTTATGCTTTTGTGCTCTTTTTGCTCCAGGAGAACAAAGCCCTAGTAATGGGAGCTGTCATCCTGATCCTCAGTTTCTTTGCAGAAGGCCACAGCCTTCTGTGCTGCTCTCTGATTAGCTGCGTGTCTTAATTACTGGCTAAGGCTATTTCAGTTGCCTTAGTTTTAATATATCCCCAAGGGGTGGATGGTGTGTGTGTGTGTGTGTGTGTGTGTGTGTGTGTGTGTGTGTATGGGGGAGGGGAGAGATTGCTCTATAGCTGCATTTAGTGGTGTTTCACTGAAACTTTCTAGAATTGAAAGAATTTTGTTTCACAGTGATGAGTGAAAGGTCATAAAGACCACGTTTACTATGTGGCCAAGTTTCCACCACGGAAACCTCACAAGAAGCTAACCTTCTGCATGCTTTTGGTTATGGCCTTTCTTTCCCCCCTAAATTATAAAGTTGCAAATAAGTTAATTATTTATGGGAGTGATAGAAATAGTAACCAAAATAACAATTCTCATAATGTTCTCATTATGTATCCAGCACTGGCCCTAACATTATATATATCTCATTTAGCCCTTATAATGACATTATGAGATAGAGAATAATAATTGCATTTTTAGGTTTGGGTGGTGGTATTCATGTTTTGCAGAAACCAAGTCTTAGCCAGGTTAACAGAGTTGGCTAAGTTAAGTTAATGAGTGATTGGGTGAGGATTCCAAACCAATGTGATTTGACTGTGATACCCATAGACATTTTGGTTTTGTGACATCTTAACTGTGTGTACCATACGGATCAGTCATCTTTACTCTATCATACTTATCTTACCCTTCTCATTCTAATTGGAAAATCAGATTTCACATTTTCACACATAGAATGAAATTCCATTTATGACACTAAGTTCAATTTTACTGCACAGAAGAGCTTAAATTTTGGTGAGATCTTTATCTGATCCTAGAGATTGAACGAATACAGAATTGAGGCTTAGAACTTTTGCCAGGACCCTGGCTCAACATATATTTCTAGTAGGATCTACATATCGGAAATGCTAGATGAATGACTATGGGCATGATGGAATTGCACTAAAGGCAGGTCTTATCTAGGTCAATAATGAATCAAGTTTGTTGATTTTGTCTCATCAGCTACATAAATAGTGCTCAGCTAACTTTAAGACAGTTGCATTCCCTGGTAACACCAGACAAGGAATAGAAGAGGAAACTTCTCTCACAGCCAGAAGGTGTACTCCAAATATATCTCTTGGGTCAAGAAGATAAAAAGAATTTTTTGCTGAGTGTATCAGTGGCTGAATCCAAATGCTTCCTATCTCTGACAAAGTACCAGAATGATGGTATTGTGCAACATCCTGGAAGCCTTGTGTTTGAGGAGAACTGATACAGTCATCTCTGCATCATCTTGCCCATCCCCAGCTATCCACGCCCAGCATCATTAGTGGGCTCTAAGGGCTGTTCTTTGTTTGACTGTGGGGCTAATGCATACATGACAGCACATTGATATTGATTCTGGTATGGTGAATACTTAGAGATATCATTCCACAGAGCTCATTAGCCTTTTCTAGGTTCTGGGAAGACGTTAACCTTTGTCCCAGCTTGCTCCAAGGAGGTCCATGCTTGTGTCTGCCTGAGCTACAGAAATGAGAGGCTGACATGAAAGCAATAGAGTTAGTAGGTACAGTGACTGCATGAGTTAGATTCTAACTAGGAAATAAAAGGTCAGTGGAATTTAGGGAAGTCTGTAGTCCTGCTACATGTGTCTGATTTCCTCCTATTCCTAATCCTAGAATCAGTGAATTATAATTTGTTTTGATCCTATGGATTCAGTTCAATTCAAGTATTTATTGAGTATCTACTATGTACCAGGCAATGTGAGGGAACATAGGAGTAAACAAGACAGATGCAAATCTCTTCCCCCATTATATTCTAGAGGGGTAGACAAAAATAAACAGGTAAATTTATACTGGAATAATTTATTCTCTCTGATACTATAATACTACTATTTCTATTTAGTTACGTTCCCCTTGGTAATAGATATTATATATATATATATATATATATATATATATATATATATATACATATGATATAATGGATATAAGATATATATATCTAATAATATGATAGATATTATTTCTGCACATATGTATAGGTGCCTATGCATGTGTGATGTACATGTGGAGGTAAAGTCACTGCATCAAATTATAGCCTTGTTATCTTTCTGCTTAGGTTTGGATTAGAATTTTGCTAGGTATAAACAAAGCTTGCATGGCAGTTATCATCCTGTTGGTATATGAGCTGTTCTGGAAGGTATAATTGTCATCAACCACAAAGTACATATCCATCTCAATTGACTTCAACCTGACATATGGAAATATGAAATGTATATGACAGATCAGTTAAGGAGAGATTTTTTTTTCACTTTTATAAAAGATATTTCTCACTTTTAAAAACTATCCTGAGAGCCTTCTAAATTGATTATTTTATCCAGTGAGCCAGTGGAGGTATATGCCACATGGGCACAAGTTCAGTCACCTCCAGCCATGAGCAGCCTGTCCATTCCTCCTAGTATGCCTTACAAATATCACTTTAAATGAGAGACATTTCTTCAAGTGATTATATTAACTAAAGCATTTAAAACTGTGATTGTATTTTCATAAACTTTCCTGAAAGTTTTCAGGTGCATGTTCATACATATGTAAGTTGTGTCTGACTTGTGACAATCAATCACTTGCAGATTGATTATTTTCCTTTGATGGCAATTGCATATACCCAACTCTGTAAATGGGCCATGAGTGGGAAGGCATTTTGGGGGAATATCACTTTTTATAGGACTTTGGCCACAGCAACAGACTTTTAGGTATTTTGAATTAATAAGGCAAAAGATATTTTTCTCTATAAGCACATCCCTATCAGCAGGTAAATCCCCCAGCTGGTTTTGAGACTTGGTGAGGACAGAGGAGAGACTTTGTTTCCCTTGTAAGCCACCAGTGATGTTTTTATCTGTTTTTCAGCTAAAAGGCATGTTTCAAATTCTTCCAGGCATTTTGCAGCTGGGTGCTTTGAGTCACAAAGAGAAATGGGGAGAGATTGTAGAATCTCTAGAACATGGTCTCAAGCAGGACAATTCATGGGCCAAACTTGGCCTGTAGGCCTCCAGGGCGGGCTTCATGTGCTTGTAGCCCATGTAGTCACATAGGGCCCGTGCTAAGAAGAGTCCTCACTTGATTTAATGTTCTGCAGTCACCATCGTGAAATTCATAAGAATAATTTTGAGCAAGGGGTTCTGCATTTTCATTTTATACTGGGCCCTGCAAGTTATTTGGCAGTCCTGTATGGCCATTTTGATATAAAAAATTGACACTCAAATTTAAGTTCTAGATTTCTCTTTAAGAATTAGATGATGTGTCTCATTTGGCAAGGGTTGACTTAGCAGTACTCTCCAATTCATCATGGTCTCCCATCAGTCCCCTCCATTTACCCCCAACTGCTACTGTCTGAGGCCTGTAGATACTTGAGTTTGAGACCTCTGCTCTGGAACAATTCAAACAGAAATTGTAGAGCTTAAAATAACTGAAGTACCATTGTCAAAACAACCCAGGGCAAAGACTCCATACGTGGTAATTTAAAGGCATCCATGGTAATTCAGTGCCATGCACAGTAATTCAGTGGCATTTCTTTTATAGGCAGTGGGGGACATGTTACATTATACCTGAAGATATTTGGTAGGTCAGGCCTATTTGTCATTACCATTGCTTTCAGGGGAGAAATCAGATCTTTGCAAAGCAAGCTAATTAACCATCCTGTGGGTTCATTGTTTATATTTATTCTCCCACTCTTTGTTTACTCCTTGATTACTTTTATCACCTTCTTTGTTTAACTCTTATTTAAATTACACAGCATTTTTATGCTGGCTGGATATTTTTTCAGCATCATCTTTATTTATTTATTTTTTAATATTCTCTCTCTCCAGGAAACTGGGGACCTAAAATTTGAGGTTATACTACTACAGAAAGAGTTCACATTTTTTTTTAATTAAAAGGGGAATTATAGTCAATATTTATAATGAACCCTTCCCTAGCAAGGCCGTCCCAGCCATGCTGATGTTTGTAAGTCTGGATCTACCATGACTATTTATAATAATGAGATATTGGTAATGGACTCCTGGACCTTATAGTATGTGAAACACTCTGACCCATCATGTTACAGTGAGAAGAAGCTATATTAATCTACAGATGTACAGAGAATTGTTAGAGAATTAATATGAATAATGGCACTTGCTGCACAGGAAAAAGATAACTTTTTTGGGGGTTGGTTTTGACTGTATGAGAGTAAACAAGGACCTGACAAATATTTGAGGGGCTCTTGTCATTTCTTAGAGAACTAGGGGGCGTTGGAGTTTTCTCTAAGGATCAAGCACCAAGGACTCATGGCCTTACTGTGTACTTGGTAAAGATCCTAATGCCCACTGTGGCCACCATTGTACAAGCTGTAAAACCAGCTGTGTTAGATAATTTCACTAGTCAGCCATCAACAAATGTGTCAGCTATCTACCATGTACAAGATCATGTGTTGAAGGAACAAACACTTTACAAATTAGGACAACCAAAAGCATGTGCATGTATATAACCTGGAGAGCTTGTCATAGATTTAACATTCTGTTGCTTGGGCTGTGCTTGCAGACAGTGTGGACTAGTTCTCTTTTTCTAGAGGTTCTCTGAGATGGAGCTCTAGGTATATCTGAGGCTACCCTCTCATCTTTCGTTCTTTTCATTCAATTCCTTGATTTATATATTTTTCCTGAAATAACTCTTTACTTTGGTCCCCTCACAATCATTGTTTCACGCCCCTCTCAGCTCTTTCAATTCTTAGAGTTCATAGTTTGTTTCTACCCCACCAGTCTCTTTCTTATTCCTGTTACCTTCTGGCATAGCTCTGGACCCACCATGATTCTCTCCTCCAGCAGCCCTCCAGTCTCCCCAGCCACAGTTTATTCCCATTACATTAGCATAAAAATAGCCCATCTAAAACAAGTAACACTGGTGCTCCCCTAGTGAAGTAATCTGCTTACATTTGGCTTTAGTAGTTAATTCAAATATCACATTGTATTTAACTTGTTTTTTTTTTTTGTTTTTGCATGCGTGTGTGTGTGTGTGTGTGTGTGTGTGTGAAGTAAAAGAGAATGACTCTTAAAAATTTTTTTAAAGTTTATTTATTTATTTTGATGGGGGGAGGGGCAGAGAGCAACAGGCAGGTAGAGGGAGAGAAAATCCCAAGCAGGCTCCCACTGCCAGTGCAGAGACTGACACAGGGCTTGAACCCACAAACCTTGGGATCATGACCTGAGTCAAAATTAGAGTCAGACGCTTAACCGACTGAGCCACCCAGGCACCCCAAAAGGGAATGACTTTTTAACATTTATTTTGGTCACTCATGCAGGCAGCCTGAGTGGGATTAACTAGAAATATTCAGAATAGCAGGACATTATGCAAAAATAAAAGCAGGTGTACAAATGTAGTTAAAAAATTTGTCCTTTAGTGTTGTTATTACATTACGTTTTCAATTTAAAATAAACATAAGAAGGAGAGTGTGGTGAGAAGGTGGGCAATGCAGCAAGGCACCACAGCAGTGTATCTTTCTTCAGCTTCAACTAGGTGTGGCATTCAGCTTCTAGAATACCATAGGGGAAAACCTGTCTCAGGTTTTGAAGAGAAAGGACAGATTTGAAAAGAAAGGCAAGAAATAAAAACAACCTCTAAAACTATCTCAGAGAACTAACGATTGCTTTGAGAACTAATAAAGAATTAGACTGGTGAATTAAGATATTATGGTTTTCACTAATTTAGAATAAATAATTGATGCATTATTTGTAAACATGTGAATTTTAACCAATTAAACTGAAAAGGAATAGGCTAAGAGGCAGAGGACAAAGAAAAAGGTAACATAACCAGCTTAAGAAGAGACATGTTTCACCAGGATATTTTTTACTCAGAGAGTTTTTCCTTTTGTTCTTTTCTCTGGTTAATATTATTAGGTTTATTTGTTGTGAAGGTGAATAAGCCCACATGTTTTGTTTTAATTTTGGTGGAGGAGGGGCAAGGGGAGAGGGAGAGAAAGACTCTTAAGCAGGCTCCACACCTAGCTCGGAGCTGGATGCAGGGCTTGATCCCATGACAGTGAGATAATGACCTGAGCCAAAATCAAGAGTCAGATGCTAGACTGAGCCATCTAGGTGCCAAGTTTTATTTATTTTTTATTATTCTTCAAGAAAATAACAAGAATCATGATCTTTGCCATGTTGTTTTTCTCTGGTTCTTAGATATAAGATCTTAACGCCATCCTTGTATAACTACCATATATGATTAAAAACCTAAACAAGAAGTAGTAAATGAGTGGGGTCAACAAACTTGAGGACAAAATGAAATGTTCCTTTTTAAAGATAGTCTAAAACTTCAGATGGTGATGGAAATGTTGTATTACCAAACCTAAAGTGATTTTTTTTACAATAATTTGCACCAAATGAGGGCTTCCATTTTGGGTTTTAGAATCCTAAAATCCAATAATTTACACAAATGTATATATGCTGATATTCTCTATGCAGGAGATTTGTGGTAGAGGAGGCTCCCTTCTTGAATCACTCCATCTTCTGACACCCTAAACAGAGCTTGGAAGGGTAAATTTTGGAGCTAGGTGTATTTACCCTTGAATCTCAGCTCTAACATAAAATTATTATTATTATTATTATTATTATTATTATTATTACTAAATATTATTTATTTTGCAGAAGAACATGTGGGGGAGGGGAAAGGAGAGGGGACAGAGGATCTGAAGAGGACTCTGCACTGACAGGCTGACAGCAGTGAGCCTGACACAGGGCTTGAACTCACAAACTGTGAGATCATGACCTGAGCTGAAGTTGGACGCTCAGCTGACTGAGCCACCCAGGTGCCCCTCTAACCTATAATTATTAAATCTTTGATTTTGAGTTTCCTAGAGTGTCATTTTCCCCACATATAAAATGAGGAGAATATCCATTTTACAGGTTGAAAATACATTTTTATGTAATCTTATTGGCACAAAGCTTTGATAAATAAGTTATTGTTATTATTATTTTTTAAGTAGGCTCCACTCCCAGCATAGAGCCCAGAGCAGGGCTTGGACTGGCAAACCTAAGGTTAAGAAGACCTGAGCTGAGATCGAGAATCAGATGCTTAACCAACTGAGCCACCTAGGCACCCCAAATGAATTATTATTATTTTACTTCTCTGAAGTAGTGGGATAAGATTACTCTTCTCCCAAGAAGAAATTTAATTTCTCAACTCCAATCCCTAAACCAAGGAAATAATTTTCAAAGCTTTCATTAATGGAGAGAAAATCCCTTTAATGTATTTTAAATGGTTATACTGTGCTGGGAACATGTATTAGTTCACTTAATTTCCTTTCCCTGCTTAATTTTTCTCCATAGCACTTATCGCCATCTGCAAACTATACATTTTTCTCATTGTCTTAGTATGAAGCAAATTGCACAAGGGCAGAGATTTTTTTGTCTGTTTTGTTCATTGATGTTTCATTAGCTCCTAGAATAATGCCTGGCATATGGTAGATGCTCAATAAATATTTGTTGCAAGAATGAATGAATCTATATAACCCTATGAGGGAGGCAATATGATTATATTCAATATGTAGTAAATGGGTTCTCTTTTGCAGTGATGCTTTTCAAGTTTCTAAGCATCCTTGAGTGGCTCTTATTATTTCAGATGGCATGCCAGGAAGCCCTCGTGGTTGATGGGTAGGCCATCATGCACCATCCAGTTATTCTAAATTATTCCATTGAAAGCAGGCATATTGCCTAGGCAGTTCTGATGGGCTGTTACTCTTTACAGGGTTTCTGTAAAATACCTGGGGTTTCACAGGTCATTTGAAAGATACACTGATACTTCTATTGGTTGTCTCTTTCTTTCTATCTCTTTAGTGAACTTGAGTCTCCTTCAGAAACAGTTATTTATTCTTCTTTCAACCATGAATCCTTAGGTGTAAATCTCAGATTGATGAATTGGTGGTTATTGAAAGAATCTCCAGGGAAAGGACAAGATAGGGGGAATGATAAGCTATGACAGTCAATCCTTCCCTTTTGCTATTTAAAATACTCTAATGGGAAGTAAAGCAAAGCATGGGTACACAGCAATACAGTTGTTTATCCAGAAGAACATACAGCTTCATAAATGAAGGTAATAATGAGGATAGCTGATTTCCGCCATTTATGTTGAATTAGAGGCAAACTGTGTTTTAGCAGTGGATACTGATAGCTGGATTTTGTACCAAAGACATATTCTAAATGTCATGCTTTTGAACTGAGTATTTATTTCTCAGAGAGCAGGTGTGAATTTTTTTTCTTGAAATTCAAGCCATTTTGACAGCATCCTATTTTTAGAATGCCTTTCTCTATAAAAGGGCAAAACAATATCCAAAAGTAATTAGAAAAACATCCTGGGAGAGGGCTGTGTTCTGGTTATACCATAATAATAACAGGCTGAATAAGAAAATGTAATGCTGTTGAATTTTAAAACTCATAGTGTTTTTATTTTATGGTTATGAAACATATTTAAGATGCCTACTTTAGCAGCCTCATCATGCTGCAGGATAAAAGTTATGCCTCATGAAAATTTTCTTACATCTGCAATACATGCCATGGCAGTTGAAACACACAAGGACATTATTGTGTTCAAATAGAATGTTATTCTGATCTATCTAATTTAAAGTATTAAAAAATTTTTTAAAAATGTTTATTTATCTTAGAGAGAGAGGGAGAAACAGAATGTGAGCAGGGGAGGGTCAGAGAGAGAGGGGGACACAGAATCTGAAGCAGGCTCCAGGCTCTGAGCTATCAACACAGAGCTGGATGTGGGGCTCGAACCCACAAACCCTGAGATCATGACCTGAGCTTAAGTTGGACACTTAACCGACTGAGCTGCTACCCAGGTGTTCCTATTCTGGTCTATTTTAAAGAGCCCTGGACTGGAAGTAAGGAACCTGAGTTTTAGTATCTGCTGAACATTAGTTTCCTGTACAAAAAATCCAAAGGATTAAATTTATTTATTTATTTACTTTTTAAATTTTATTTCACTTATTATTATTTTTTTTAATAATTTATTGTCAAGTTAGCCAATATACAGTGTAGACAGTATAGTCTTGGCTCCGGGATTAGATTCCCATGATTTATCACTTACATTCAACAGCCAGTGCTAATCTCGACAAGAGCCCTCCTCTATGCCCATCACCCATTTTCCCCACTCCCCCAACCCCATCAACCCTTCGTTTGTTCTCTGTATTTAAAAGTCTCTTATGGTTTGCCTCCCTCTCTTTTTGTAGCTTATTTTTCCTTCACTTCCCCCATGGTCTTCTGTTAAGTTTCTCAAGTTCCACATATGAGTGAAAACACGATACCTGGCTTTTTCTGACTGACCTATCTCACTTAGCATAATACCCTCCAGTTCCATCCACCTTGTTGCAAATGGCAAGATTTCATTTTTTTACATAGCCGAGTAATATTCCATTATATGTGTATATATACACACCACATCTTCCTTATCCATTTATCAGTTGATGGACATTTGGGCTCTTTCCATAATTTGGCTATAGTTGATAGCACAAAAGGACTGTATTTAAATGATTTTTTGTTTCCTTGTAGCTCTAATATTTTATGCCTCAGTTATAGGGTTTTCCATATCTTTCGATTGTTCAGTCTTTTGAGTTTTTCCAAAACAACGTTCCATAGAACATTTTAAATTTTCTTAGTGCCTTCACGTAGATTAAAACATACTTTAATTTATACACCATTTAAATTTCACACTTGTGTGTTTCATGAGGCTTGTGTTTCATAGTAGTCTTTGTGGTTAACCTATAGTCAATGTCTAAGTTAGTACTTACATCAGCAAATTATTGTTTTTCACAATAATTTTTAGTTGTAAACCCTTTTTAACAGTCATTTTGCCAATTCATGTATTTTATATTTGTTATTTCTCTTTTTAGCCATAATATGTATTTTCTGTTAATGAGGTGAGTGAAATATTTGGTTCTCTTTTACCCTTCCTGCTTGATGTAGAATCTTTTTAGAAAGTCACACTGCTTTTCTAGACATTTAAAAAAATACCAGTGTATGTACTTTTTAAAGGTCAAATTACATGAAATTTCCATTTCTGTAGGTCAAAAATGGCCAAACATTGGCAGTTTCATGTGGTTCAACGCACCAATTTGTTAATTACCATAGCAGTGTTAACCATTACTATTTTTATAATTCAGTGATGAAAGTTAGGCCTTAAATGAGTAAGTGAAGTAATGCAAAGAGCACTCAAGGGCTTTGGTGAAAGACCGATCTGATATTGAATTCTGCTTTTTGCTATTAACAGTGTTCCTTGGGCAAGTTGCTCAACCTTGCTGAGCCTCAGTTTGTTTGTCTGTAAAATGGAAATGCTGACACTTGCCTCACAAGCTTGCTGGGAAGAATGCCCATGACTCCCAGAACGGTCCCTGCTTCATGCTCTCACTTAGTAATTGGTCATGATATTGTTACTAGTAACCATTGTATTACTCCCTCAACCATAAATGTCTAAATGTTCAGCTACTAAGACAAACAAGTGGACCTAAATTGACTAAATGAGAAATGGTTACAAGGGGAAGATCTCTGGGAAAAAGAGTCCTATCCTCTAGGACAGAACAGGCTTTTGACAAGGTTACTAAGGGACATTTGGGGGAGGACAGGAAGACTGCCTGTCATGTCACCCTCAAATAACTGTCTCTGGAGTAGTAATTCTATAATTTACTTAGCATCTGCCAATTTACTTCAACTATTTTCCTGTATATATTTAAGTTTATTTATTTATTTTGAGAGAGAGAGAGAGAGAGAGAGAGAGAGAGAGAGAGAGAGAGAATCCCAAGCAGGCTCTGTGCTGTCAGTGTGCTGCTAGACATGGGGCTTGATCCCATGACATTGGGATCATGACCTGAACCGAAACCAAGAGTCAGAGGCTTAACTGACTGAGCCACCCAGGCACACCTATATTTTGTTTTTTGAGAGGAGCACTAATAAACTGCTCTTATGAAAACTATGGACTATACTACATTGTATGTAAATGCAGCAAATAAATTTTACATTTTATTCTGTAAAATTGAGCTAAAAAAGTCATAGAGATTAAATGTTCACAAGTGTTCTATATGTTTAATGCCTACTACCTGAACAAGTGTAATGTTTTATTTGGTCTAAAATGATTCCCATGAGACCATGGGTCTGGTTCTAGACTGGAAGGGACAAATCTTTAACCCTCCATCTTTTCTTTAGAGGGTCCTGTGCTGGTCGATGCCTTCTCCTGTAGCTATGCGTGTCTCATGAATTCAGATTTCTAGGCTCTGGTTATTTTTTTCTGAGATTCAGACTTCTATTTCTCCTGCCTTCTGTATGTCTTGTGGATCTTCCATGAGTACTTTCACTCTGCATGCTGAAAATGATCTCATCCTCTTCCCTATTCCAAATTTGTTCCTCTTTCTGAACTCCCTGTCTAGAATAAAGCCTTGCCTTCAGTCCCCTCCCTCAGGGTAGAGACTGGGCATCATTCACAGCCTTTTGTTCCTTCTTTCTTCTCCCAGACCCAAGTCTGCTGAATCACCAAGTCCTGTACAGTTTCTAATTCTGCAGGATTGGGTGAAGATGAGTTTAGGGGATCCCCAAATAATTTTTTATTATGTTATAGGTTTAGGGCCTGCTCCCTGACCTCCTGGCTTTCCCTTTTCTAAACCACAGCCCTCATATTATTAGACATTCTGTCATGGAAGCCCCTTCCATCCGCATGATCTTTCTAGCTGTGCTCTGAACCTTTTGAGCTCTATTAAAACCTGTGTCCAGGGCAACCTCAGGTGTTCAGTATGGCTAGTGTGCTGTGGTGAAACGGGGGAGAAAATGCAGTGTGAACACTGGATAGGGACTCTATGAACAGAGATGTGTTATCCTATATGGAAAGAGTTTGGGAATCTTTTTTTCACTTTGAAATAAAAGTTTATCTGATCAGAGCATTCCAAAAATTGATAAATAAAGTTACTACATCCCGACTCAAGAGAATAACATACTGCTGACTTCAGCACTAGAATGTATTTCTTTTTTGCAGGCATGATTCTCATTTGTCTTTTGAATTAATTCCAATGGACAGGAGCCAATTTTAGCTCTGTGGCCCACAACACTGGCATTGTTTACAGTAATGTTCACAAGAGAACAAAGCAGCAACTTTTCTCCCTCCCCCCCCCCCACCTTGAAGGATTCAGACAACTGGTTCCCATGAGGAAGGCAAGTGGCATGTTGGTGAGCTTGGTTTGGGGTCAGTTAGATCTTGAGTTCAAATCCTGGTTTCATACTACAAGCTCTGTGCCTAGGGAAAGTTTCCTAGCCTTTCTGGGCTCTGCTTTTCTTCATAGTACCACCTTGTCAAGTGTATGTAGTTTAGACATGTGTGTAAAGCACCTAGCACAGTGCCTAGGATACAGGAAATTCTCAGGAGTGATAAGTAGAGGCTGGGGCTATTCATAATGTAAAGGGAGGAGGACTATCTGGTGAGCAGCCTCACCTTTTTTTAGGAGAATTTATGTTCCTATCCCAGACCTCTGGGATTTCAGTGATCAAGTAAGTCTTGTACCAGCATCTTGTCCAACTATCCTGTTTCTCCCCTAGATTGGGTAGGTACAACCACATAACATGACCAATATTTATATATCAAATTTTATTTACCTTATGCTTCCTTTAATTTGTGGGAAATGTTTCTGTAGAAACAAATTTTGGGGCCCAGTGGATAATAAAGCTTACCATTAAAACTCATAATCTTTTGAAAATGTGAATTTACATCTCCAATACAGATTCACTTCACACAATCTGTTACACACTTGGCATTAAGATACTCTATACAGTTGACTTCACATTTCCCCCACAGATGTTGAATATACAAGAGCAGACACAGGAGTTATATATCCTTCCTCAGGGAAAAATTTGCCTAGAGGGATTTTCTCAGTACAGGTAAAGCTTTGCCTTGGAAATGATTATGTGATTTAACAATGAAGGGTTAATATTCCTTACAGTGTCAGCTCTGGTATAGCCTGGAGCCTCTCCTCTTGAAATGCCTCCTCACTGAGTTTCAGATATGTCTGGGTATGTACACTGAATGTCTGCCCTATGTCTATGATGAGTTGATGCTTTGTCCCGTCAATAAACAGAGTGTATTGGCACCAAGGTCAGAAGAGAATTCGTTTGGAAGAGAATTCATCCTAAGACAGGAGGAGTTAGCTACAATGAGCTTTAATCACCAGAGGGTGGATTGATTCTGAGCCCAGTTTGATGTGGGTCATGAGGTATCCTCTCCCTGTAGGTCACTCCCTGGACTCAGGGCTGAGTCCTATAAAAAGCCAAGGAGGAGCAAGTGGGCTGTACAGAAATGCTATTTCACTAGAGAATGTGTACCTCATTTGAGCACAAGATGGCTGCTTCAGCAGCCTTCAGCAAAAGGGAGAAAGTCATGCTCTTCTCTCTCCATGGACGCTAACTGGAGGTTTCCAAATTCTATTGATTGACATCCTTATCTGTTAAAAATATCTAAGCCCTCTCATATTAATATATGTTTTATGAAACGTACACAAAAGTGAAACTTAGATGAAATAAGAATTGAACAGAAACCCTTAATGTTTTCTTCACACTCCTAAAGGTTTGCTTTGTGTCTTCCATGGAGTGAGCCACTACCTTGCAGACCACTGCTCTAGAGCATCAGTGGGAAAGACCTGTTGGTGCAGCTCTTCCTGGTGAAGGTGCCCACGCTTTAATGAGTGTGCACATGGAAGATCCACGCGGAAACTTTGTGAAATTCTACATAGGTCCCTAGGCAGCCCTCCCCACCACACACACACACCAACTTTTTTTCCCAGGGAGCTAAACTGTGGTGAGGCAGGTAAGAGAAAGAGACAGAAAACCCAAGACGTTACCAATAATGTGATTCTATTTGTACCTTCAGGCTGGTGAGCCCTGAGGCATATTGGGTTATGCAAATCAGAAACATCTCTGAGACCATATGTCTGTACTGGATTTTAGAGATTACCATCAGCTTTTCACATGTAACTCTTCAACAACTCTGTATAGTGTATGAATGATGGAAATTGAGAATTTCCTTATAAGTCAATTTGATCACATCCAATTCTCGGATTTTTTGTTTGTTTGTTTTGAAATTATAATGGCCACCTCAGAAGTTTGAGATGGTGATAGTTTGTTACTCTTCCACAACTTTGTTATCAAATTGTAACGAAAGTAAGCCTCAGATAGAATTTACTAAACACAGATATTCATTGGACTACTATTCACTAGTAAAGTAGGCACAAAATATCCTATATGATCTGTTTGGGAAGTTTGATGAAGTCCTAGCTCTCTCCCCTTTAGGTGGTTTCCAGCCATATCTTGAGTAAAAGCTTTCCTTGAGATAGGACTGTGCATCATTTAGTAAGCATCATGCAGTCAGAAATTCTTCTAAACCAGTGGCTGGAGATAAGGACGCACTAGGGATTGAGCCTCAGACAGCATTATTAAGGGTATACCTGAAGATTCTTGTCCTTCTTTTTGCAAGTATTTCTGCAGTATTTTAGTTAATTTGCGTTGAGTACCATTAATTTTACCAAAGAGAATCTTTCTAACTTTCCACTTGCTAAATGGTAAAACAGTGGTTATTGAGGTAGTAGTGAGGCTACCCCCTTTCTGATACATTGGTGACTGGCACATACTCCCACTCCTGGACTGTATATTCCAGATATCACTTTAGCTGATGACACCTAGAAATGAAGCTTTAACTGTCATGCATACCATGTAGATTACACTGAAGTATTTTAAAGTAAATTATAGATCTTGTAACATTGGGTTACCATTTCACACTGAAGCTTACGATCTATGATTTGCCCAGAGTTAGTTGGGTGAAGGATGGATCAAAAACTGATCCCAGGCATAAATGCCTCTGAAACCTATGTTTCTTTTGTAATATGAGTGCACCTGACTATATGCACTTCCAGTGCTGCCTCCTGGGATTGAAACCCTTTGCCCCTTGGCCACTTTTTAATAAAGTCTAAAAATTTAGTTAATAGTAATATCCCAAGGGGTGCCTGGTTGGCTCAGTCAGGTAAGCGTCTGACTTTGGCTCAGGTCATGATCTCATGGCCTGTGGGTTTGAGCCCTGCGTCAGGCTCTGTGCTGACAGCTCAGAGCTTTAAGCCTGCTTCAGATTCTGTGTCTTCCTCTCTCTCTGCACCTCCCCTGCTCATGCTGTGTGTGTGTGTGTGTGTGTGTGTGTGTGTGTGTGTGTGTGTCTCAAAAATAAGTACACGTTTAAAAAAATAGTAATATACCAATAGTAGAAAGTGAGGAATCCACATCTTCTCCTAACCTGGTCCTTCCTGTAATTCTTCCTGAGGAGAGGAAAGACAATCCCTACCAGAATTATGAAGTTTTACTTGTATTCCCCAAAGGTGGCTTTGTTTGCTTTGATTGTGACAGCTCTTTTCATCAAATAAATTGGAATATATTTTCCAGGGCCTAGAGGACATTTGCCATGACCCAAGGGTAAGGACTAGTCTGCACAATGAGGTGGAGATGAAGGACTAGGGGATACATCTGGGTGGGACCATGCCGACAGCAACAGTGAGGAGTTCAAGGCAATCCAGACCAGAAATATGCTAGACAAGTGCCAGGAGATTTTGGATGGCACAACCTATGGGCTCAGAGGAATGTAGGCCTGGGACAGAGAAAGAATAACCAAAAATGAAATTAGTGCATTCTGAGATAGACTAAGAGCAAAAAACAGTTATCCAAAAACAAATAGAAACCCAGAGTGTTTGGTTAAGAAGAATGTGGATACTGAAAACCTTTTGTTTTGTCAAATTGGGGGATTTCTGCTTTTTTTATCTGCTAGTATCGCTCTGCAGTGCTTTTACTGTGGACTGTATGAAGCTTCTGACATATCTGAAACCAGGGTGAGTTTTCCCAGTGCTCCCCGCCCAAAAACTCTGCAGGGCCCAGGTAATTCCAGAAAGGTGTGAGTGATCCCATACCTTTTGCTATTCTTATGTGTTCTTCTTATTTCCTGAGCATGCCTCTTTGTCTCATGGTCCTCCTCACAGATCCTTTCAGAACACCTCTCTGATTCATACCCAGAGGATTCCTGGTGGCCACTCTAACTGGCCAGAGTACTCGAGGCCTTCAAGGTATCCCCTTTGGACCCTTGCTCTTGGTTATCTGATTCATAAAAGGGACTCTCTGGTGCCTACTATTCATTAAGAACAGTGGTATTGGTATTTGACAGAACAGGAATTGTTTGAAGGGGCTATTACAGATCTATTGGACAATAGCCAGTTCTATACTGATGACATTGCAGTATTTCAGAACAACAGCTATTTTGGGCAGGACTTCAAAACTGCACTCTATAGATCCAAAGTGAGTTTGACTTATATATGGTAGTGATTATTTTTTAAATGCCCTTCAAATGTTTCATTTAACTTGAAAACAAAAATCAAGGGACATCTTTTTCCACAGAAGTCTTTTGATTTTATGGCTCTGTGTATATGCTAGGAAAGGAAGAAAAAAATGTTTTATGGCCAAAGGATGCATAATCCTGGGCCAGGGGTGAAGGAGTATCTATTTCTTGGCCTTAATAGTCCTGAACCTCAGAAATATAGAAAGATCTGTGGACCTATTAAGGCTTTATATAATGACTAGTGGGATACAGTTTTGGCTTAGGAGTTAGAAGTTCCAAATTTATTAAAAACATACATCATTGTCGTCATTATCATTATCACAACAGTAATGGTTTTATTCCATTTTTGAGTGCTTACTGTGTATCAGCCTCTATGTTAAGAAGTATTTCATGTAGGGGTGCCTGGGTGGCTCTGTCAGTTAGGCATCTGACTTCGGCTTAGGTCATGAACTCTCGGTTCATGATTTCACGCCCCATGTCAGGTTCTGTGCTGACAGCTCAGAGCCTGGAGCCTGCTTTGGATTCTGTGTCTCCCTTTCTCTCTGCCCTACCCTTGCTTGCTCTCTGTCTCTCCTCTGTCTCTCAAAAATGAATAAATGTTTAAAAAATAATAATAAAAAAAATACTTCATGTACACTAACTTATTAAATCTTGAGAAAATTTACTTTTTATATGAAATTTATTGTCAAATTGGTTTCCATACATTGAGTAAATTTATTAAAAGGTAGTGGAAGTACATACTCAGTGCCCAGATCTTGGTTTCTAAACACAATTCTTCAACAAAAGGAATAAGAGCTCCTAGGAGAAATGGTTAATTCTAGGGTTAGGGCAGAGAACAATGTAAGATGATTGTGACCATCATGCAGTGTGAGCAAGTAAGGAAGTGCCCAAAAAATAAAAGGGTGGGACATATCACAGGGACACAGAAGTCAAGCCAGATGAACTCCTAATGGCCAAATCTGGAACACTGAACAATAAAGTAAGAAAGGTACTATTGAGTTATAATCCAAAGTGCAAAATAAATATACATGAGTATATATTCATTTAAATAAATAATTTAATTAATTAATACACAGAGAAGAAGAGACAAATTTTCCCTACAGAAGAATTCCAAATAATGTGTGTAAATACTCCTATGTCTAGGAGTAAGAGCTTAACCCACCTCTGAACCCCACTTAGGCTGGCTAGGCTTAGTGACTTACTTCCGAGGAACAGAGTATGGAAAGAGAAAAATAGTAAATTCACAAGAGAGAAATATGGCAAATACCACCTTAGGCAAGTGATGAAGGTTAGCAACATTAGTGATATTGTGCCGGTGTCACCTGTCTCTTATATGATGTGATGATAAGAGTTCTTCATCTCCACAGTATTTCTTTCAGAAATCTACAACCCCATTCTAATTTTGATGTGAAACATCAGATAGACCCAGATTGGGGGTCTTTCTATAGAATAGCTAATCTCTCTTCCTCAGGACTGTCATGGTCATGAAAAACAAAACAAAACAAAAACAAAAACAAAAACTTTTCAAAAAAAGAAAAAAACAAGAAAAGCCCAAGAAACTGCTACCAGAGGAGACCAAGGAGATGTGTCAAGTAAATGCAGCGTGGCACTGTTCCATAGTGGGTCCTGGAAAAAACAGGGCATTAATGGAAAAACTGGCAAAATCCAAATAAAGTCAGAATTGTAATTAATAGTAATGTGTTGTGATCAGCTTTATAGTTTTTACACATGTACTTTAATAGTGAGATGTGAACAGTGGAGGGCAGGAAGGTATTACGGGATACTCTATACTATCTTTGAAGGTTTTCTGTGGACCTAAAATTATTCCAAAATAAAAAGCTTATTGAAATAGATAAATGAATGAATAAATAAGTAAATGAAATAGTTGAAAAAATTTAGAAAGTAATAAAGACTCATTTTTTTAAAAATCAGGGTGTTGTATTATAGAAAGTGAAAAACAAGTTCCTCTTCTCTCTAAGTAGGAACTCCAATCCCATCTCATCACAATCCCAGAAGTTAATATAATTTAAAAATTTGATATAACTACCCCTAGATATTTTCTCTGATCTATATGTACATTTAAAATGTATAACTGGAACCTTGCTTTTCATTCTATCTGGTTTCTCATTTTGTTCTATACTAAATACTAAGTCATGAACTTGGTTTCAAGACAGATTATAATGATTTTCCAGGTGGTTTTTAAATGTGGGGGAGAGTATTGCTTCCACAGAGTCACTAACTATCAAGGTTATAACTTTATTTTTAAGCCTTTTAGATGTATCTTATAGACATATCTTAGACATTTATGAATTTTTGTCATAGTACCCAAGATTATTACCTGCTGTGCTCTAAAAATAGTATTTGGTAGTCATTGATTTTTAAGAAACAAAGACTAAGAAAATAAAGTTGTTCATCATTAAAAAAAATGAAAGTAATAAAGATGTTGCTATTTGACCACATTTAGGTCATAACTTTGTAGATGGAATAGCATCCATAACTGAAGCTGTTAGTGATAGAACTGGAATGTATATGTATTTATGTGTGTGCATATGTATATATGTATACATATGTAAAATCTAAAAGAATTACTGCTGGCTCAGGAGGGGAAAATAGTAACCTGACTGAGCTCAGAGCCAGAGAAAATACTAGTTTGAATAAGGTGTTCTTTATTTTCACCCTTTCTTGTTACATAGTCAGAGCTGGGACCTGAGTATGGTTCAGTTCTGAGCATCACACAGCACAGCTTCCTACCCATACTGGGTAGCCCTGCTCTAGAAGCTGAAGAGGGTTACACAGCCATGCGCACTGTTTCCTGTGCAAACCTGGGAGACTGTGTGCATGTTCAAGTGCATAGGAGGGTCTGCAGCATGCTCCTTGGGCCTTTTCTCCTATCCTATTTCTCTCCTACTCTCAGCCCATGTTGTAACCATCCTTCCTTGGTCAGACTTGCTGGGCCATCCCCAAAATCCCATTTCTCCACCAACGGTTGGCATATCCTACAGAGAGAAGCAAAGCTAAATGCTAGGAGTTATTCTCATATCCTTCCTCCCTGATACAAATCTATAAGCTGGTATACCCCTGTATCCCTACTTTCTCTGGGTTTTATAGGAAGAGGCATAATACTGTTAAAAGCATGGGTTTTGGAGTCAGGAAGAAATGGGCCTGTTTCTGGCTCTGCCACTGTAGCTGTGTAATCTTGAACAATTTTCTTAAAACTTTATAATTCTCAATTCCCCAGCCTGTTAAATGGTCATAATTATTGTACCTACCTGGTAGTGTTAGAAGATAGTGCAAGTTCAGTCAATTCAGCATGGCATCTGGTATAGTAAGTGCCTGGTGTGGTAAATGGCGATCATGACTTCTGTCTGTTCCAGATTCAATCTGCTTTCCAGGGCTTACCCAGATAGTAAATTTTTCCTATTGCTCTGGCTTCTTCCACTGTCTATAAATATGCTCACATCTTCTCTAGGTTAAAAGTAAACAAGAACCAAAAAAATCTCTCCCTGATTCTGGTTTTATTTCCTATTGATGTTCCATTTCTGTTTTCTCACAGTCAAGTTTTTTAACAGGGTAGGATACCCTGCTTCACTTCACGACAGCTCTTAGCCTAAAGCAATCTGGATTCCATACTTACACCAAAACTGAGCTTGCTCAGGTTGCCAGCAAGCATCTCTAAAGTGGATATCTGCTTTTGCTTACCTCTCATCCTTTCCCTTTTTGGCTACCAGTGCACCATCTCGGGAGCTGTCCTTCCACTGAGGATCTTGGTGTAACTATCAGTTCGGGTGCCCTGTTTTCTTCCAGCCCAAGGAGTGGACACAGGACCCCAAGTCAGGCCAAGCAGACAAGCAAGTTAGGGGAGTGGTGGATGGTGGCATTACCTTCCTGCTACCCTGTCCTCTGGGACATTCTCTTTTCCTGTCTTTTCTGTGGGTGAATTCTTCAGGTTTTCCTTGGAGTCTGTGATCTGCTTTATATTCCTTCAATACAGTTCTTTTCACTTTTGTGAGACAGTTGCTTCTGTTGCTTATAGCAAAAGAACTCAAACTGATACAAGTTCTTTGAAGCTTCTTTGATGCCTCACATATAGTCAACCCTTCCCTCTTGCTTTCATCCTTAACACTAGCATATGTTTCTAGTAAAGTTCATATTAATTTACCAGGTCATAACACATGAATTATAATCATGTATCCATGTATTTCTTTTTTCACTAAAATGTGAATTGTTTTGAGGAAAAGGGCCATATTTTATTCATTTATGTGTTTCCAACCCCTAGCACGGCAGGAGCTGTTACCATGTAGTTGTTCCCAACAAATATTTGTTGACATATTTAGTGTTACTAAAAAACCAAAAACACTATTATGTAATTCACACAGAGAATCAGTTTGTTTTAGGGTATGTTGAATGAGTCTCTTCCATTATAAATTTAGGACAAAATTTTAGCCTCACTGTTGTAACATAATTGGACCTCTTTAGTGAGAAAACTAGGTCAAGGAACTGGTGTAGTTCATGGAGAGCAAAATTGTAGACATTTTAAAAGCTAGTCTGAGTTTCTGTATATAAAGTTTAGTCAATCACGTCCATTTTAAGGTACTGTTTTAGCTAGATATATTATGATTTTGTATGAAATTGTTCTTTTTATTCCCATAAGTGCTTATCTGAATTCTGTTTAGATTTACTGCAAGTGGAGATTTTTAGATAAATAGCCAAAAATGTCAGGAATATTTGTAGGTTCTTTTTTTTTTTTAAGTTTCTTAATGTTTTTATTTATTTTTGAGGCAGAGAGAGACAGAGCATGAGCAGGGGAGGGGCAGAAAGAGAGGGAGACACAGAATCTGAAGCAGGCTCCAGGCTTTGAGCTGTCAGCACAGAGCCTGACATGGGGCTCGAACCCATGGACTGTGAGATCATGACCTGAGCTGAAGTCGGACGCTTAACCGACTAAGCCACCCAGGAGCCCCAGGAATATTTGTAGGTTCTTATTTGTGGACTGACATTTAAGAATTTAGTGACAGATGGGGTGCCTTGGTGGCTCAGTTGGTTAACTGTTCAACTCTTGATCTCGGCTCAGGTCTTGATCTCACAGTTTGTGAGATGGAGCCCCGCATCAGACTCTGTGCTGTGCTTACAGCAAGGAGCCTGCTTGGGATTCTCTCTCTCCCTCTCTCTCTACTCCTTCCCACTGCCCCACTCCCCCGTCTCTCTCCCTTTTGCACTCGTGTGTGCTCTCTCTCAAAATAAATAAATAAACATTAAAAAAAAAGAATTTAGACACAGAATTACTGAATGGAAAGCAGTCTTAGAGTGTGCAATAAAATCATGGCTGCTGTAGGGGCACCTGGGTGGCTCAGTCAGTTAAGCATTCTACTCTTAATTTTGGCTCAGGTCATGATCTCATGGTTGTGAGGTCCAGCCCCACATCAGGTTCCACAATGGGTATGGAGCCTGCTTAAAATTTCTCTCTCTCAATCCCTTTTTCTCTTTGCCCTATCCTCCCCACTACTAGCTCTCTCTCTCCCACTCACTCACTCTCAATAAATAAATAAATAAATAAATAAATAAATAAATAAAACTGACATCAAAATCATGGCCGCTGCTAGTCCATATGGCACTTTTTGTAATTTAGAAAAAAGACATCCCTTCCTTAAAACACTTTACTTTCACCTTTAGGAAATTGTCATTGTAGATTATTTTATTAGAACAGGGCGTTTTCCTGACATCTTCTGGAAAACCACACTAACAGATATGCAAACCTAGGGTATCTGTGATGTGTCCCCACCGACCCCAATCCCTGGCCCAGAAGTGGAGCTTTTGTTCAATGCACAGCCTGCATTGTGACACACACGGCAGCCTTAGCTATAGGACTGTATTTAGCATTCTCTTCTTCTGTGTGGATTTGCTACCAGTTACTTGTTGTTCAGAAGAGGATGAGAGTTTGCAGATGAAAACCAAAAAGTGTTAGTTGCATTTTACTGAAGGGGAGAAGAAGCTGACTTTGGGCTTACTGAAGTGATTCTCAGATCACATCCAGGCCATTGTCTCCTATAGAATGAAATCGGGCACCGAAAATTACTGTTTAAGCTGTTGCTTTCCTGACTTGAAAAGTATAAGCTCAAGGGTTCTGAAACACTATGTGCATTAGCTATGGCTCCACAAGGATCCACTTTCAGTTCCCAACTTCCTTCCAGGACAAGATTTCCAAGTACAGATTTTAGGTTTATAGTAAAGCACCAAAAACTATGGCCAGTATTTGGTCACTGTCACTTCTTATACTTCCTTAGTCAAAGATTTGGAATCTCTGTTCTTATGCAAATCCTGTGGTTGATACTTAACATATATAGCCAGGAAACTATTTGTTCCCTGAATAAAAATGAACCCTTGCTTCCTCAAAATAATGAAGTTTTGGATCTAAAAGAATTTGGACGTACTTTGTTTCCCTTGTTTTTCCCCTCTAGGTTTGTTCTCTGACTTGTGTGTGGGTGGGGACTTGGGATGCAGTGGGCCATAGCAATTTACTCCAGGTATATTCTAGTTTTTAGGACTGTCATAGCAGGAGAGTTGTGATCCTAGTAAAACTGGGAAGTGAATGGAACATTCTGAGGATAGGTACAGGTTGGAGGTAAACTTGTTTACTTTGGACCTGGAGTGGCAGGTGAGGTTCCCCAGGGGATAGTGCAAAGGGAGAGAAGCTGTCAGATATGATAGGAGCTAAATGGGAAGATGCCTGTGCCAGTATGAAAAGAATCCTGGATAAGGGTCAGTGTATTTTCAGTAGAGCCCAGGATGGTAGAGATTTAAATCATCCTGCTACTGATCCATCATGGAGCTCTGGTAGCATTGCATCAGAACAGACACCTGCTGAGGCCCCAGGTGCAGAGGAGGTCTGGGGACACAGCAGCTGGCAGACTAGTCCCTAAGCTAGGCTTGGCTCAGGGACTGGCCTTGGATGGATGGAGGCTTCTGTCTATGACAATAACTCAGCTGACACTCTTGGATTCTAAGTGTTCAGTGGGATTAAAAGGCCCTTGCCTCCTTAGAGCTGCCAAAAAGAGACACATAACAACTATAAAATAAAGTAGGATGAGCTAAGTGCTACAACAGAGTTTCTGAATGGACAAAATCCTGTGGGAGTGCAACATAAGGAGCATTTTACCCTTTTGAAAGGAGCCTTCTCCAAGAAAGGGTCTTTAGAAATGAATATCTTTGTTTGCTCCTGATTTTTTAAGGAAAACATGATATTAGAAAGATGGAAGTACAAAATACATGTAAGAATCAGAAAAAGAGAGGTGCTTGGGTGGCTCAGTCAGTTGAGCAACCAGCTCTTGATTTTGGCTCAGGTCATGATCTCATGGTCATGAAATAGAGTCCTGTGTCAGGCTCCACACTGAGCATAGAGCCTGATTGGGATTCTCTCTCTCCATCTCTCTCTCTCTCTCTCTCTCTCTCTCTCTCTCTCTCTGCTCCTTCCCTGCTCTCTCTCTCTCTTTCTTTTTCTCTCTCTCAAAATAAATAAATAAACTTATAAAAAAGAAAAAGGTATACGTTTAAAATGCTTTTATTTTGAAATGATTTTAGATTTGTATAAGAGTTGCAAAGATAATACAGAATGTTCCCATATGGCTTTTACCCATCTCCCTCCAATGTCAACATTTAATGTAATCGTGATATATTTACCAAAAGTAAGACCTTACCATTGGTACAGTACTATTAACTAAACTATAGACCTTTTTCTTTGAGATTTTCTATTTGTTCCATTAGTGCCCCTTCTCTGTTTCAGGATCCAGTGGAGGATCCCACATTATGGTTACTCATCATCTGTTTAGTCTCATCTGATCTATGATGGTTTATGGAGTCATTATCCTTCCTTGTCTTTTATGACCTTGATACTTTTGAGAACTAGTAGTCAGGCATTTTCTAAAATTTTTCCCTCATTTTGAGTCTGTCCAGTGTTTTCTCCTGAATAAACAGGTTATGGATTTTGGGGGAGAATACCACAAAAGTGATCCCTCTCATTACATAAATCAGAAAGCTCATACTGTCCACACAACTGATGATATTAACCTTGCTCACATGCTTAAAGTGGTGGTTTCCAGTATTATTTTCTCTTTCCATGCTCTGTTAGAAACAAGTCACTAAGTTCAGCCACACTCAAGGTGAGGGGACTTGCACTTCACCTCTTGGAAGCAGGGGCAGGGATGGTCTATCAGAAAATCTGTGGACATATGCTAAAAGTCTTAGTAAATTTGGGAGGTAGTATTCTGAAGCCATGCAAATATCTTCTTTCTCCTGAGTATTTTCCCTACTGATTTTAGCACTCATCAATGGATCTTGCCTGTAGTAATTATTACTATGGTGTTATAATGGTGAATTTCTATTTCCCTCATTCCCATATATTTATTAATTGGATTTTTTTTTTTTTTGGTAAGAGATGTTACTCCTACATTTCTTTATTTGTTCAATCATTTATTTATATCAGTATAACTAATGGATATTTATTTTACGCTTTAGATTATACATCAACATTGTAGTTATTCATTACATTGATCAAATTCTTTCGGCTTTGGCCATTGAATATATATTTTTGAGAAGCTGGTGAAGGTCACTCTAGGCTAAGAACACGGCGTGAGTAATGATCTGGTAGAGGAGGAACCTGATGTGATCAGGGAATACAGGTTAGGTTCCGCAGTAAATGGCAGAAGATGAAGGGGAACGGGAGTAACAAACACTTGCCAGGAGGCCCTCGAGGCCAGCACTGAAAAGAAGGCAGCAAACAGCCGTGTTGGCATCTATTTCAAAGCACAGTAACTAATGAATCACTGGACCATTTACAGGGACGCCATCTAGAGTTTTGTTTTGGATTCTGCTGGGTAAAGTGTGATGTGAGGGATTAATTAGAATTTCTTCCTCATTGGCTCTGAAATCTTTCTCCTTCCTGTAGGGGATATTTCCAGCTACAGTTTTAATAAGGATTGGTTTCTTACTGGTTTTTATTAAGCTTTACACGTTACATGGCTCAATCTCAACAGAGACCAGGGCTCACTTAGACTAAAATCATTTGATTTCTGCTCGTTTATTTATTGTCCTTTGATTGCTCTTTCCCATTCACTGGGGCCAGTGGGGTGTTGCTTTGCTTCAGTGCTTAAAGAAGGCTTACTTCCGGCTGTGCAGACTTATCTTTGAATTGCACGTGAGAAGGGGTCTCTGCTACTGGCTGGCTACAGAAACTTGGGCAAGTTTTTTCTCCTTTCTGAGCTTCTCCTTCTCTACCACTGAAAAGGAGATAATTTGTTTGCCTCACAGATCTGTTGTGACAAATGAATAAGATGATTGATTTAAAAAATCACCTAGTGGGACTCAGTTGGTTAAGCGTCTGACTATAGCTCAGGTCATGATCTGGTGGTCTGTGAGTTTGAGTCCTGCATCGGGCTCTGTGCTGACAGCTCAGAGCCTGGATCCTGATTCAGATTCTGTGTCTCCCTCTCTCTCTGCCCCTCCCCAACTTGCACTCTGTCTCTCTCTCTCTCTCTCTCTCTCTCAAAAATAAACATTAAAAATTAAAAAAAAATTTACCTAGCATAGTGCCTAGCCTGTTGTACTATTGTACTCAATAAATGCTATGAGAATCTTACTAGAACTGAGAGCATCCTTAACAGATTATCTAGTCTGTTCTTCTGCCTGTGGACCAGTGAGTGCCCCCAACTTTCAGGTTAAATGTTATGTATTTTCTAATATTTCCAAACATGTAGACTCCACAGTCATCTTCAGTAATGGTGAAAACACTTATTTAGAACCTCTTATATGTTGGTACTATATGACTATGTGCATTACAAATATGAATAAAATATATCTTGGCCACCAATAAGTTTACAGTATTTTAGGGGACACAGTTGTGTAGACAGAATCAGAATTCACTGCATTAAGTGCTATACTGGGGGTATGAACACAGTAATGTGAGTGCATTATGAGAAATGAATGAATTTTTCCAGACTCAGGAAAAGTTCACAGAGAAGTTTACATTTGAACTGGACCTTTATCCCAAATTAGAATTTGCTAGGAAAAGGTGTGTGCATGCATGCATATGCGTGTGTGTGTGTGTGTGTGTGTGTGTGTGTGTGTGTGTGTGTAAAACTCCATACTGGTAGTAGTGGAGTTCCGGGTAGGATGACTAGCACACACAAAAGCTTGGAAACAGGAGCAAGCATAGGGTGTACCAGTTTTATGTGACTTGAGTGTCAGGTGAGTAGATGCCTGGTTGGGGCAGATAAGTCCATGGGACTGGAGAAGTGAGCTGGAGCCATGCTAAGGAGTTAAAACTTTATCCTTGTGAATCGATAGGTCACACAATGAGAACTGTGCCTTAGAAAATCACTTTTGTAACAACCTGAAAGATCAGTGAGTAGTGGGAGGACTGAAAGTGGTGAGCAGGTTATTGTCATAGGCCAGGTAAGAAAAAACAAAGGCTGGTATGTAACAGTGGAACTGGAAAATGGGAAAAAGAGTCAGTTTCAGAGGTATTTATATCAGGACTTCAATGGAGTGAGGGGACGGAAAGAGATGAACCAAAGCTGGCCCTGAGGTTTGTAGTGTGAATGATAAAATGGATGGAATATCATTATCTGAGATATGGACTAGATAGAACATTTTTGTTAGTTTGCTGCTGGATGCCATGCTTTCCTGGGCACTGGAAACAGAGCTACAGAGAGAAAACACACTGTCCCCTCTCTCATACAATTTACCATCCCAGTAAATAGACAGAAGCATGAAACTGACCAACCAACAAACCAGCCAACCAACCAAACCCCTGTCAGTAACGGGTTGGTTATATACTAATGCTATGGGAACACAGGAAAACAAGCATGTAAGTCTACCTAGGTCAGTAGAGAGAGGTTTCACAGAGGAGGTGCCACCTGAGCTTCTACTGAAAAGACAAATGGATGGTTACTAGGGAGATAAGAGGGCAGTGGCTAGTCCATGGTGAGGGAGTAACCTTTGATAGGTAAAAAAAAGAATGAAAGAGGATGAATTGCAAACAAAATGGCTGGGTTCCCCATTTGTGGGGCGTGGGGTGTGAGAAAGAAGGTGGCAGGTTTTGAAGGAAATAAACTGATAAAGTAGTGCATTTGGACCAGTTTAGATCAGTATTCTCTAAGATTCTTCTAGAAACAGATGCGTTGTAAGTCCCCTACTTTATATTTTAACACAACTAGGGCCCTTGGAAAATATGATTGGTTTATAGACTGTAGACTCTGCCTGGTGGACAAAATGGAGTGGTTTACCCAACTTTAGATTTGTAACTGTAAAATCAGTGCCCCTCCATAACCCTCATCCCATTTGTTGAAGGGTGATGGTGGTGGTGGTGGTAGGAGGGAGAGGGATTATTTAGGTAAATATCTAAGTAACTATCCCATTGGCTAAGCTAAATAGCCATAATTGTTTTTGATCTTTCACACTGGCAATATTTTAAACTCTTTTTTTCAGTTGGACCCTGTCCCCCTGTCCAGTCCAGTATTATCCATTTCTATCTCACCCCAACCTCCCATTGAAGTATAGATATTTCAAGGTAAAAGAGATTAGATTTTAATTCCAAAGGAAAAGCAAATAGGGGGCTTTTTAAATCATTTCTCACAATTTGTATTCCCAAAGTCTCAACTGGGAATAATACTTTTCTAGATGATAATACAACATGAATAGCAAATCATGACAATTGCACTGGGGCCCCAGTCAGAATATTTTTGTTTTATTCATTGCTAAGTGGTAGGTTTACATTGCCAGAGATGGTTGGACTCTGGAATCAGGCATTTAAATTATAAATAGATTTAGTGTTAGAAATATAAAGAATAATAGACTTAGGAAACAGCTTAGAAAATCATCTAGATTCTACTCCGTCTACATTCAAACTCCATACTTCACAAATTCAGAAGTTCATACTCAAAGAGTCTAAGCCATGTGCCCAGGTTAGCACAGGGAGCTAAGCTATACTTGTTCCTAGAGTCCAGACCTGGATCCCTGATTGACTGGTATTAACCTCTGCTGCAGATGACAGGACACAGCACCACATTCTCATTCCCTAATTGCTTCCAGGCTGCTTTTATCTCTCTTGATTGCATAAGGTACATGGTGGCAGTACCTGTGTCGAGTGAGTCATCTCAGGACAATAAAGTTACTTATCTAATGATAAAGTAATGGTACAGTAGGGAGAGAGATTCTCTAGGCAGAAGTTTTTCGGTAGCTCAATAGTCATTGTTTTTCCCATGCTAGGACCTAGCATGCTCTCTCCTTTGTAGAGCACTAATGGGGGCACCCGTCATTAAGAGTGTCTGATGTCTTAACCAGAACTTACTGACAACCCCAGGATCCATTGAGCTTTCCTTTGGAACTGACCATATAATGTGTACCTTTTATGGTTGGTTAACCCTCTTGACTACCAATTCTAATCCTTTTCCATCTCCTCTGAACAGCTTCCTCCAACCTCTCTGGCCCTCAGAGACTACACTCTTCCTGTGATTCTCTGTGGGTGCTACTCCTGGAGGACCTGTACCCAGACTGAGTGTGAGGAGGGACTCTGGGCCATCTAGCAGTCTTGCTGGTCAGCCTTTTCCCTGTCTTCTCATCAACCAGTCCTCACCTTTACCTCAAGCCTCTCTTTACTACCTTACCTCCTCACTCTCAGGAATACCATGCCTCTGACTTCCCCAAGAAACTGTTGATCATAAGGTAGAAACAATTCAGCTTACATACCCCAGGCTTGCTTACTACCATGTGCACCCACAATTTCCTCCTTCATCAGGGGAAAGGTGTCCCTGCCCTGTCCGCAGTTAGTCTACCCCTCTTCCCCTTCCTGGGGCCCTTTCCCACTGGTCAGCCCCTCTCTATTCCTTGTATATTCAAACCTCTCTTCACTAACTCTTCTCCTCACATATAAACACCCTCAAAATCTTTCCCATTAAAATAGGACAACATAAAGAAAACTGCACACATCAAACAGCAATCTGTTCATCCTGGCCTTTTCCTGTCATCCTAACCTTCCTTGTTTGCCCCTTTCCATGAAGGACCACCTCTGCTCAGCTTCATGCCATCACTCCCAATTCTGTTCCTACCCATTTATAGTCACCTGATGTCTGATTGCCATACTTCATTCTTTTATCAGCCAACACATCTTCTTTCACTTAGAAAGTAGCACTTGAACTAAACTTGATGCCAGGGATCCCCAGAAATTAATTCTTTGTAGGGCAGTGCCTTCTGGGGTCAGTTGCCTCTGAATGTTGATAGCCTGTCTCCCATACCACAGTGACTGTGGGTGGGGTGGGGAATGGCTGTGATCCTTGGCACGTACTCTCTGACTTCAGTCCAAGGTCTTTAGAAAACCATTGTGAGATCAAGACAATCTGCCCTGAGAATGGAGCCCTTTCACTTTCAGAATGTTGACTTTAACTGGCATTGCATATTTCATCTCTTGCTGTGTTTCTTTTCTAAGTAGAGAGTGACATCTTCTTTTCTCTACATTTGGATTACAAAGTGTGTGTGTGTGTGTGTGTGTGTGTGTGTGTGTGTGTGTGTATTTTGGGAAGTGCTGTTGGTCATTAAAGCTAGAACAAGGATTTCCGTTTATGTTTAGTCTGTTTAGTCAAAATGTTAATTATGTTAAGTTGAGGTGTTTAAATCTCAAATTTGTCCCCTAGGAGAAAGAGAGTCTTGTGTGAGGTCATAGCACAGCTCAGAGGAGGCTGGGGGAAGAAGTTCTAAGGCATACTACACCCGACTGCTTTACTTTACAAACAAGCCTGACCTCTCTCTTGATGAAGCTCCCAGAGTAGGTTCTTGAAAGAAGCCCGCATGATAGCCAAACAGAAGGGCATTCCCTGCAGTGGGCTGCTCCAATCAAACCATGAATTATTCAGAAGGTCTTTTGGAAGCCCTCCTGGGAACAGTGGCCCCACTGGGGTCACTCTTTTGCATGAGAGGCCCAGCTACTTCTTCCCTCTTTCCTGCCCCACTAAATCCACAATACAACAGGGCCTTCAAAACAGAGATCAGTGTCATTAGTTTGTCACCAGGAGTCTTATCTCAGAGACTGATAAGACATGTAGTTTTATTCCAGTGACTCGAAGCTTGGGTTAAGAATACATATTAAAAAAGAGAGAGAGAGAGAGAGAGAGAGAGAGAGAGAGAGAGAGAAGGAGGGAACCAATTCCTAAGAGACTCTTTTTTTTACATTTTTTTTTTAGTTTTTCAGTTTACATCCAAGTTAGTTAGCATATAGTGCAATAAGATTTCAGGAGTAGATTCCATTGATCCATCCCCTATGTATAACACCCAGTGCTCATCCCAGCAAGTGTCTTCCTTAATGCCCCTTACCCACTTAGCCCATCCCCCTTCCCACAACCTCTCTAGCAACCTCAGTTTGTTCTCTGTATTTAAGAGTCTCTTATGTTTTGTCCCCCTCCTTGTTTTTATATTATTTTTGCTTCCCTTCCCTTATGTTCATTTCTTTTGTATCTTAAATTTCTCATATGAGTAAAGTCATATGATATTTGTCTTTCTCTGACTAATTTCACTTAGCATAATACCCTCTAGTTCCATCCACATAGTTACACATGGCAAGATTTCATTCTTTTGGATTGCTGAGTAATACTCCATTGTATATAATACCATATCTTCTTAATCCATTCATCTGTTGATAGATACTTGAGCTCTTTCTATACTTTGGTTATTGTTGATTAGTGCTGCTATAAACATTGGGGTGCATGTGCCCCTTCAAAACAGCATACGTGTATCCCTTGGATAAATATCTAGTAGTGCAATTTATGGGTCATAGGGTAGTTCTATTTTTAATTTTTTGAGGAGCCTCCATTCTGTTTTCCAGAGTGGCTGCACCAGTTTGCATTTGCACCAGCAGTGTAAGAGGGTATCCCCTTTCTCTGTATCCTCGCCAACATCTGTTGTTGCCTGAGTTGTTAATGTTAGCAATTCTGACTGATGTGAGGTGGTATCTCATAGTGGTTTTAATTTGTATTTCCCTGATAATGAGTGATGTTGAACATTTTTTCATGTGTCTATTACCCATCTGGATGTCTTCTTTGGAAAAGTGTCTATTCAAGTCTTTTGCCCATTTCTTTGCTGGGTTATTTGTTTTTTGGGTGTTGAGTTTGATAAGTTTTTCTATAGATTTTGGATATTAACCCTTTATCTGATATGTCATTTGCAAATATCTTCTCTCATTCTGTCAGTTGCCTTTTAATTTTCTTGATTGTTTCTTTCACTGTGCATAAGCTTTCTATTTTGATGAGGTCCCAATAGTTCATTTTTTGCTTTTGTTTCCCTTGCCTCCATAGATGTATTGAGTAAGAAGTTGCTATGGCCAAGGTCCAAGAGACTCTTAATGATACAGAACAAACTGAGGGTTGCTGGAGGGGAGGTCGGTGGGGGATGGGCTAGATGTGTGATGGGTATTAAGGAGGGCACTTGTGATGAGCACTGGGTATTGTATGTAAGTGACAAATCACTAAGTCCTACAACTGAAACCAATTTTACCATATATGTTAACTAATTAGAATTTAAGTAATAATAGGGGCACTTGGGTGGCTCACTTGCTTAACCATCTGACTCTTGGTTTTGGCTCAGATCATGATCTCGAGGTTCTTGGATTTGAGCCCCACATGGGGCTCTGTGTTGACAGCATGGAGCCTGCTTGGGATTCTGTTTCCCTCTCTCTCTGCCACTCCCCTGCTCGTCCTGTCTTTCTCAAAAATAAATAAATAAACATTTAAAAAATTAAAAAAAATAATAAAAAAGTATGAAATCTTCAGAAGTGTTCACACTCATGTAATTAAGTGGTCAAAAACTCCATCTCTTTGCTGGTTGTTTTTTAAAGTATTAATTGCTCAGGAGCTAAGATTATGAAAATACATGTTATTTACATTTATTATGAAAAAAGGCAGATCTTTCTTTCTCTTCACCTTTAATTAAGGTGAACAGATTTTTCTTTTTTGTTTTTTATGAAGTAGACTAGTAATTCCAATATCTGTTTGTATTTTTTATTATATTTTAAACAGGAATGAATTTCCATCAATCATATTTTTGAGATTTTAATTTTCTCTCCAGTGATTGTGTGACCATTAGTATCCTGCTTGTTAAACCTCCCTTTTTGTCTTACCTGAACAAGCCTATTTTTCTCTACAGGCATGAGGTATGGGGACAGGGCTGAATTCCCAGCTACCTCAGTTCTGCATAGGAGTCTTCCCTTCTAATCTTTCCTTCTAATCTTCCCTTCTAATCTGATCAAGCTGCTTAACTACTTCAATTTCTACTATTTTTCTTCTTTGCTACTTAAGATTAAAAATAACATAGTCCAGGGGTGCCCGGGTGGCTCAGTCAGTTAAGCATGGGACTTGGGCTCAGGTCATGTTCTCATGGTTCATGGTTCAAGCCCCGCGTTGGGCCCTGTGCTGACAGCTCAGAGCCTGGGGCCTGCTTCTGATTCTGTGTCTCCCTCTCTCTGGCCCTCCCCCACTCACACTCTGTCTCATTCTCTCTCTCAAAAATAAATAAACATTAAAAAAAAATAAAAAAATATAGCATACTCTAACCTCATATCCCCACCAAGTTGCATTTGCCCATCATGGAATGCTGCTGGAGACAGGAAACTCACTGCCTCACAGACAGCACATTTATTTCCAGGTAGCTCTGACTGCTAAAAAGCCCAAACCTGTTGCCCTCTAACTTCCTCTCATTAATCCCACCAAGGCCATATAAAGCATGTTTAATCTAGAAATTGGAAGGCAGTTCTCATGTCTTTTATTTCCTCTTTCCCTGCCTCCCTCCATGTCTCTTTTCTAGGCAGAACTATCTCAGTTTCCATTAGTCAGTCTATTAGCCCTCCTGATTATTTTTCTCTGAGTAGGCAGGGGCTTTGTTTCCATTAGCATATGGTACACAGGACTGAACATAATCAATTGCAGGGTAAGGTGAGACTGTCAAACCATTTCATCTTTATACTGTACCTTTAAGGTCACATTAGTTTATTTTAATCAATTCAACAGTAATTTATTAATTGCTTCCCAGGTGGTAGAAATTGTAATAGGTGCTTGGGTTCCAGGACAGTGTATAAGTGCTATCATGGAACAAACAGACTAGGAAATTAAAAGAGAGAGATAGAGCGAGTAAGTGAGTACAGAAATAGTTAACTGGAGAGTATGATGAGCATTAGCCTAGGAGAAGCACAGGTGGTTGGTGTGCATACAAACAGAGCACATTTCCTAGCAGGCTGGGGAAAACCTCCCAGAGGAAGTGACTTTCAAGCTGGATCCTACAGGAGCTGAGCGGGAGATGGGGGGGATGAGACAGGTAGAGGTGTGCAAGGGAGAAGAATATATCAGGCAGAAGGAAGGACATATGCAAAGGCCTAGAGGTGACAAAGGAACTGAACACAGTAAGATCCAACTGAAGATTAGCCTGTGAAGAAAAGGCAGAGATGCAGTAGGAGACAGAGGCAGCGCCCACACTGTGGGCCCCTTAAAAGCCAGCCATCCAATGCATATTTGAGCCCCTACTATGTGCCAGCCACTGTTCAGTATGACAGTTAACAAACAGACAATAAAAAAGCCCTGCCCTCATGGTGCTTATAGTTTAGTGGCTATCAAGACGTCAAAAAGCCTTGTTGAAGAAGTTTAGGCTTTACTCTGAGGGCAGGGGGAAGCCACTGAAAGAGTTAAACAAGGGAGTGATGTGGTTAGAATTATACTGTTCGAGTTAGGTATATGATTTCATCGCTCTTGAGAATGAAGATATTAATAATAATTATGCTGGACAATAGGTGTAAATTGGGCAAAGTAAAAAAGGTGGGAACCCTTTTAAAATGCAGGGGAAAAGACTGTGGACAAATCAGTGTAAATCAGAAATTGCCATTGAGGAAGCAGTGTGGTGCTTGCCCTCACAAGAGTAGCATCACTGTCACACAGAAAGGAAGGACTTTCTTGGTTCCTGGTCCCTATCATTTTTTGTCTTATAAAGATGATGCTCTCGACTGGATGGTATTGTTCTAGGTTCTTATGAGGAATGCTTATAAAATTTGTTGCTGAACACACTAGATATCCAAAGTGCTATTTAATTGCTTAATTACCAGAAATGAACCCAAATAATGACTGAGTTTGATTTCCTGCAGAGTGGAATTGTTCCTGATGCATGACATTAGCGGAGTTCTGCCGTGTCTCTAATTGCACAGTCCTGAGGCTTAGCCATAAATAACTTACTGATTGATCAGGGAGGAAACCAGTGGTTCTATTAATGCTGGTGAAATGGAAGAACAGGGCAATTTGCATAAAATAATTTTTTTATTTCACTGTTAAATGATGGGGGTGGGGAGAAGATAGTTTCTTAAAGCTAAAATATATTACTCTTATAAAGGGCTCTCAAAATATAAACAGATGAGTAAGTGGTTAGAGATATGTTTGGGGGTTGTAGTTTCTGGGTTTACTGGCCACGCAGAGACGTGGGCAGGTTGGTTTTAGTACTGGGCTGGCTTGGCTTGCCTCATTCTTCATGTATTCTGCTTCATAATAGCATCCTCTTTCCTTGTGTAAGAGGAAGAGGAGTGACTCATGATGACTCCTGGTTTTAGTTTCAGTTGATTCCTGAAGGTGCAAAACTGTGTTAACAAAATAATTTTCCTTAAACTTTGGTTGATTTCATTTGAGGGGAGCTATTTGCTAGTTTAAACAGTAATGTTGAGAAGCAGAAGTTTATAGATTAGACTATAACAAAAGAACTTCAGAAACGTGAAAATTAACTGTCCAATTTCCTAAAAACAAATGCTGATCTTGTTTTCTATGACCTAAAAGACATCATAAGCAGTACAAGAGCTATAACCCCTGCATCTTCTTCCTTCCTTTCTTCCTTCTTTCCTTTCAACACATGTTTACCGAGTACCTACTTATTCCTGGCGCTGTACTCTGTGCTGGGATATAGAATTGCACCCCCCTCCACTGTTGTAGAGGGGATGAGCAAACAAATTGCCTTGTAGAAGGATACATGTGGTTCTGAGGAGGCCGGCATGCTGAGGGAGTGTCTGACAGGCTAGGAGTCAGGGAATGCTTGTTACACAAATCAAAATTGTAACCATTTTGTAAATGTTGTTTATTAACTTAACATTTTTCTTTTACTTTTGATGGATCCTTTGTGGATTTCTGTGACTGTAGAGTTGACTATTGAAGATTTCTGTAAAGAAATACGTGCTTGGCAGACAGAGGAAGGAATGTTTTAGTTCAGTGAACCTTGGACCAATGCAAATTTAGTGGGTCAGATGTAGTGTTTGTAATAGATAAGAAATATTAGTCATCTGAATCAAATGCCAACACAGTGAACCCGGAAATAGTCACAGTTTATTTCACTATAGCAACACTTCTTTATAATAAATGCGAATGTTAAAAATCATATTTTTGGTTTTTGGACACTAGAGACAAAGTAGAGGAAATGGCAAGTCTCTCAGGTTTGTGGAATCAAGCATTAACTCATTAATTGAAAATAATTTTTCTGAACACAGTAAAAGGACAGATTAGGAACTCCCAAATAAATAGTTTTTTGTAGTTTGGAGACTGTTTCTTATGAACACCAAATAATTAGAGAGAAGTGAAGTGAGAGGTTGAAGTGTTATTGCTAATTGTTGCCTGTCAAGTTTTAGGGAAAGATAAGAAGGTTAGATGCAAACTTTGGTAAAATTTTTGAGGAACTTCTTAATATTTTGGAATCTGATGGTCCTGGTTCTTTATAAGATAAAATTTCATTTCAAAACGTATTTGTGTGTGTGTGTGTGTGTGCGTGTGTGCGTGCGTGTGTGTGTATTCATGCACGCAAGGTCATTGTTAGCACTTCTGGGAATAGACCATGCATCAGCTAGTTGTGAGTGAGTTTTTCTTCACTTAAAATCTTTATAGGAAGAAATATTTACTACATAATTATATAAAACAGACTTGAAATGTGTGCATCCATTTGATTAATATATAAGAGCTGTACATCCTGATACCATAGTTATTTATGGTTAAAGATGAGGGATAATGAGAACAACTGTTATATTGGAACAAATAACAAGCATATTGCTACTGAGTGAAGGAAAAGGCCCAGAGACAGCAACTGACAACTTAGTATAAGAAATAGCACACTTCGGGGTGCCTGGGTGGCTCAGTTGGTTAAGCGTCTAACTCTTGATCTTGGCTCAGGTCATGATATCATAGTTTGTGAATTTGAGCCCCATGTCATGCTCTGTGCTGTCAAGAGCCTGCTTGGAATTCTGTCTCTCCCTGTCTCTTCCTCTTCCCTGCTTGCATACCCTCTCTCAAAATAAATAAATAAACTTAAAAAAAACTAAAAAAAGAAATAGTACACTTCTTAGCTGGTATTCAGTTTAATTCAGAGACATGCCTTCAGGGCCTAGAATGTTGGGACTATGCTGGGTATTGTATATACAAAGATTGAGACATAGTCTATCAAGCGGCTTTTAGTGCATTTGGGAAAAATACATACATAAGCCCCAGCCCCAGCCCCAGCTCAACAATAACTGATTGATGTATCAGTAAGCTAATTTTCTGGGAAGTCAGCCAAGAGGAGATGCTGCTGTTAAGAACACTTAAACAGTTGCCAGATAGAGAAATAATGGAAGGGTCTTCCAATGACAAAAAGAAAAGGATGACAAAGGTGACAAAGAATGGCAAAGCCTTAGCCACAGGAGAGTATATAAGACATAAAGGAATGTTGACTCATTCCATTTGGCTAGAACATAGGGTGCAAACTGGGGGGAGAATGAGAGGCTGGTGTGGTAGATAGGAGCTAGATTTTGAAGGGCCCACCTAAGATGTTTGGATACTCTCCTCTAGATGACAGGGAGCCTATGAACAGTTTGTAAACATATAGCAAAGTTGAAATAATTCTATAATGAGTGCTTGCATAACTATCATCCAGATTATGCTATTAACACTTTACTGTATTTCTTTAATCACATATGTATCCATCCATCCATCCATCCATCAATCCATCCTGTTATAATCCATCAATCCATTTTATTTTTTGTCCATTTCCAAGCAAATTAAAGATTTCAGTAAATTCCTCTGTAAATACTTCATAATGAATATCATTAACTAGAGTTCACTCTTTGAGATATTTAATGTAAAATTATAATCTTTATAAGTTTTAAAGTATAAGAATAAGGCAATCAATTTTGTATTTATGAAATATATTGTGGAGGATCACTTGGAAGAGGGAAGGAAATTAGAAACCTGCTTCAAAACTCTAAATGAGAGATGGTAAGAATGTGATGAGAGCCTGTGGTAGGAATGGAGAGGTACTAATTAATTCAGGAGATAATCCAGAAATAGAATCAGTGGATCAGTTGACCAAATGAATATAGGGATGGAAGTAGTGGAGGGCAAAGGCAGGGTTGGGGGAGTATAAAAAGTAAAAAATGACCACAAAAGACTCCAAATAGCCAAATCAGCCTTGAAAAAGAAAAGCAGAGCTGGAAGAATCACAATTTTGGACTTCAAGTTATATTAGAAAGCCATAATAATCAAAATAGTATGGTAATGGCACAAAAATAGACAATTCTATGGAGCAGAATAGACAATCCAGAAATAAACCCACAATTATATGGTCAATTAATCTTCAACAAAGCAGGAAAGAATATCCAATGGGAAAAAGACCACCTCTTCAACAAATGGTGTTGAAAAACTGGACAACTACATGCAATAGAATGAAACTAGACCACTTTCTTGCACTATATACAAAAACAAACTCAAAATGAATTAAAGACCTAAATGTTGAGACCTGGAACCATAAAAATCTTAGAAGAGAACACAGACAGTAACTTCTTTGACATTGGCTGTAGCAACTTTTTTCTAGATACATTCCCCTGAAGCAAGGAAAATAAAAGTAAAAAATAAACTATTGAGACTACATTAAAATAAAAACTTCTGCACAGTGAAGGAAACAATCAACAAAACTAAAAGGCAACCTATGGAATGGGAGAAGATACTTGAAAATGACACAGCTGATAAAAGGTTAGTATCTAAAATATATAAAGAACATATACAACTCAACACCCAAAAAACAAAGAATTCAATTAAAAAATGGGCAGAGAAGACATGAACAGATATTTCTCTAAAGAAGACATCCAGATGGCCAATAGACACATGAGAAGATGCTCATCATCACTTATCATCCAGGACATGCAAATAAAAATTATAATGAGATATGACCTCACACCTGTCAGAATGGCTAAAATCAACAACACAAGAAACAACAGGTTTTGGTGAGGGTATGGAGAAAGGGGAACCTCTTGCACTGTTGGTGGGAATGCAAACTGGTGCAGCCTCTCTGGGAAACAGTATGGAGGTTTCTCAGAAAGTTCAGAATAGAACTCCCTATGATCCAGCAATCACACTCTACTGGGTATCTACCCAGAGGATTCAAAAACACTAATTCAAATGGATACATGCACTCTTATGTTTATAACAGTATGGTTTATAATTGCCAAGATATGGAAGGAGTGTCCATTGGTGGGTGAAAGGATAATGAAGTGGTGTGTGTGTGTGTGTGTGTGTGTGTGTGTGTATAATATTATATTTAATATAATATATAAGTAATATATAATATTACTCAGTGATCAAAAAGAATGAAATCTTGTCATTTGCAATGACATGGATGGAGCTAGAGAGTATTATGCTAAGCAAAATAAATCAGAGAAGGACTCATATGTGAAATTTAAGAAATAAAAAAAGCAAATGGGGAAGAAAGAGAGAGAAAGAGACACCAAGAAACAGACTCTTAACTATAGAGAACGAACTGATGGTTACCAGAGAGGAAGTAGGTGGTGGGATGGGTGAAATAGGTAAAGGAGATTAAGGCGTGCACTTGTCATGATGAGCACCAAGTGATTAAAATAAAAAGTGGAAAAAAAAGTGAAAAATGGATCCAAAATTTTCCAGCTTGGACAACTGGGTGTTGGATGATGAGATATGGATACAGAGGAGAAAAAGGTTTGGAAGTAGAACAGAAGATAGTAAACGCAGTTTTGAACATCGTTTGAATAACGTTAGGTGTCTGCATAACGTTTCAGGTGGGTATGTTCAGATGGTGTTTGGAAATACTCTCTGGAGTTTGGGAGAAATATCAGAGCTGGGGTTGTAGTCAAGGAATGCATCAGGCCAGGTAAGTTGAAGCCATCTCTCAAGGAGAGTATTTAGAATAAGCAGAAAAAGGGGCTAAGGGGACCACCCTGGGGAAAGCCAGTATTTAAGGAACAAGAAGACAATGCTGAGCCAACAAAGGAGGTAGAGAGAAATACTAAGAAGGCTAGAAAAGAAATCAAGCCTTAGATAGATAGATAGATAGATAGATAGGTAGATAGACAGGTAAAGGTTTATTATGTATTTGCTATGTTCCAGGCATTCTAGGTGGTTATATTCATGGATTCATTGAATCCTTATAACAACCCTATTTTATAGATAAGGAAATAAGGAAACTCAGGGATAGAGAAGTAATTGCTGAAGTTCTTACAGTTAGTAGTGGCGAGCTGGTTTTTGAACTGAAGTCAGATTAGTTTGCTTTATTAGGAGGGCCAACAGAAGAGGGAGTTTCCAGGAAGAAGCAGTCAGTAAATCACAGTCCTCCCTGATCTATCTTTCCAACTTTGTCTTCTAATTAGTCTTCACCTACCCAAGCCTTGTCAATTTCTAGTGCTCCATGTTTCCACACAAGCTCAAATTCTGCTACAGCTTACCGAAGTGGTTTGTGAGTCACCAGTTCCATGAGATGCTCTGTGAATAAAAGTGTCCTGTGGTCAAATAAGTTTGAGAAATGTTGCCAACTCTATTTTTCTTTTGGGTATTTGCAAGTAACATTAGTCCATCAAAAGTATTGGGAAATAAATAAAGAATGTATTCTAACTTTGTCTGCCAAGTGTTTCCAAAATTCTTTGAACTTATTTGATCTTGGGCCCTATCCCATCCCCCCCTTTCCATATAGACAATATATAAGCTTCCTTCAGAACTAAGGTTCAAATGAAACCATGGCTACAAGTGAAACATGATTTTTCTTTCCTTCAGGTGGTCTTATGTGAGATGCACATAGCTTTTTCTGCCTCTCACTCTCGATGGCCACAAAACTCATTCTCCCCTATAATATCATTATTCATGCCCTGCCCCTCTCCCATGGCCCAAGAGAATGGAGTCCACAGCGATTTCATTTTGGGGTTTTACATAGGACCTTCTGCAGTGCCTCTTACATAGTCAGTGTTCTGTCAGAGTCTATTTGTTGATAAATAAAATGTACAAAATACAGAAGAAATTAGTACCGTTTCTTTTTACATAAAAGTTTTCTATTAAAAGGACTTAACTGTTCAAAACACGAATGCAAATAGACTCAAAGCTTTTCTTGGAGAATAAGGTGAGTGTATATTTTCTCTTTTTGTTTCCATTTGAACTGTTTGCTTTTGGTTTCAGTTGAGTAAATTGAGGAAGGTAACATTTTGGTTATTACTGTCCCAACTGCATATGGGGTATACCACGAGATCTTGGAAATACCACTTTTCTTTTTTAAATTTTTTTTTCAGCGTTTTTTATTTTTATTTTTGGGACAGAGAGAGACAGAGCATGAACGGGGGAGGGGCAGAGAGAGAAGGAGACACAGAATCAGAAACAGGCTCCAGTCTCTGAGGCATCAGCGCAGAGCCTGACGCAGGGCTCGAACTCACGGACCGCGAGATCGTGACCTGGCTGAAGTCGGACGCTTAACTGACTGCGCCACCCAGGCGCCCCAGAAATACCACTTTTCTTGAGCAGTGTCTGGTCTTCTAATTTGAAGTCAGACTTGGATTTCTTAGGTAGATCAGTGCATACCTATACCTTTTTAACTCTCTTACTAGTTTGATATAATTATTTCTTTTGCTTATTGCAAAAGACTTATTGTTGGCAGTAGTCCCACTGGTTTCATTATTTTACTTGTGAGTCCTTATATAGACTTTAGTCAAACGTGATGTTGTGTCTGATCTTTCTCTCCTTTGAATTATATAACACATTCAGCTTGCCCTACTCTGTTTTCCCTATGAGACTAGAGTAGAGATTTCTCTGACTCCCTCCTACACCTTTTCTGCATCCTGTGGCAAAGAACTCCCACATGTGGTTAAGTCATATAGAAGTGTATATGTGTGTGTGAGTGTGTGTGTGTGTGTGTGTGTGTGTGTGTGTGTGTGTATGAGAGAGAGAGAGAGAGAGAGAGAGAGAGAGAGAGACAGAGAGAGAGAAGGTGGGGGGGGGGGAGCCGGGGAGGAAAGAGAGAGAGAGAAAGAGAATATGTGTGTACAAGTCAGCATGAGTCATGCTGTGGGACACAGGCCAGCAATGAGCACAGGCAGTCCAAGAGCATGGAGTTTCCTAGCAAAGGCCTGAACATTTGGGTAAAATGACTACTTTCCTTCTTTATATCAACCACACCTGCATTGAAGTTTTGTTTGTGTTTTAGCTGGCTGTCCTACCTCTGGAGAAGACTCCTTGTGAGTTTAGAGGGCTCTGTAGGAGTTTTATTAGCCCACAATACTTGTTTTAAGAGCCCCTGATTAACCATAATTATCGTTTTAGAATGAGTCTCAGCTATTTTTATGGAGAAGGAAACCCCTACTTGGGGTATATTTTGTATTTTTGGAGTCTCCTCAATGCCATGGAGAGTAAGTTATTTTAATTTGCATATGTTAATGTAGTGGTAGTATATTAATAATCATTATTCAGAGAGAGAACAGTCCTGGTGGTCACTTACACATAAAGTTCTAAGTTTATTATATTAAATGATTTGTAATTTGGGAGAGGAGAAAAGACCCAAGAATCAGATCTGGCCAGATATATTCTTTTATTATAATAAAAGAACATTATGCTATCAAGAATAATTCTCATCAATTTCCTTAGCAACATTATGGTATGCAATTAAAATGGCAATATTCTACATGATGTGACAACATTGTATTGTCATGGCCACCATGTCATATAGGGAGAAAACTAACACTTAGTATCACTGTAATATTTAGAGCAAGCATTAGAACTTTTTTTAAAGAATGAACAACTATTATGATGTCATCAAAATTGAAAGTGTTGTAAAGGGCAGAAAACACAGTTTTGGCTGAATGCACAGGGAATGCTGATGGTATTCATTAAGCATAAAATAATATGAGGAACAAAATTTCCATCTCTGTCCCCTCCCTTATGAAATATCTTCTGTGTTTTCATCACTCCCTTTGAAGTCAATATAAGATCTTTGCTTTAATCCATTTTTAAAGCTTCCTTTGAAGTCAGTGGGAGCTCGTGCCTGGAAGAAAGGAAAGTAGCTGAAGACTGGGTGCCTGCTGGGGAAGAGGGACCAGCCTAATCATCACCAGAAAAGAGTATTTGTGAGAGGACGTGATTGTCCTCATGTACATGGTCTATTAGGCTCCATAGCAGAGTCATTTTTAAAATGGTTGATTTGTTTTCTAGTATTGTGAAAGTATTAAGATGACCCAGACCAGTTACTTTTTTTTTTTTTTAGGACAGTGTTTTCATTTAGTGTGATTGAAGAAAAATGAATATTTATAAATGGAAGTAATTCTTTTATCTTGATACTCTCACAAATGCTGTTTTACCTAAGTGAATTTTCCAGATAATGAAACTAATAATTATCTAATAGAGTAATTCCTTCAAGGACAATTGAAGAGTGTAGGATTATTTTCTCCGTGAAATTACTTTAGACTGCTTAGCTTTTTTTTTTTTTTAAATATCATTAAATACATGGGAGCAAGATAGGAAGTAATTGATTAGTCATTCTTCCTGCCTCTTTCTTGCTGCTGCCAGTTGTCCTCTGTGATGCAGGTCATGTGCTCTGTTTCTATTCTGCTCTTTTATTTTACACAAAGTTGCTTGAAGAAGGTTGGGGAGGCCTGAGGTAGCTTTATACCTTTCCTACAGGGTAAAGCACTAAGACTACCCCTTTCCTCATTTTCTTTTCCTCTCTCCTCATCTTGTCCTGTTCCTCACTTCCTGTCTCTCCTTACCTCAGTCTGCTTCCTTTCTTTTCCTTTCCCTCTATGGCCTGCTCTGCTCTGACAATGCCAGCACCCTGCGTCGGGCGCAGAGGGGGCCTGCATCCATGTTTGGCCCGTAGACTTGGGCGCAGGCTTGCACACTGCCTCTCTGATTGGATTTGACCTGGATGCCTCTCAGGACCTCAAACTCAACACTTGAAAGCTGAGCTCAGCAGCTCCCACCAAGATTTTTATTTTTAATCTCTGTGAGTGGGGTCATGGCATTACCTTCTACCCAGCCTGTATCTAGCCTGAAGATCTGTGAGTTGTCCTTGAAAATGTGTCTTCCTTGTCACTCCACATTTAATCATTTAACAAATCCTGTCATGTCCATCTTGGAACTCCATGATCGGCCCATCTTCTTCACTCCTCTCTGCCACATCTGGTCTAGTCCTTATCACATCTTGCTGGTAACTACAGCTGCCTCTCTTGTTATATCCTTGTACAAACTTGTCTTCTCACTGTTGCAAGTTTTCTTCCTAGAATTTGATGCTGACTATATCATTCCCAGACTTAAGAATCTCCCCATTTGCCTCAGCTGAGCATCTAAAACCTTTTATAATCTGAGCTGCCTCTCCAGCTCCTTTTCTATGCAGGAAATCCTTTGCTCCTGCCACTGAAAATGCTGCTTGATTCACTTGGCAAATGTCTGTGTGTCCTTCCATATTAGGTGGAGTGTCTTTTCTGTGAAGCCTTCCTGACTACCTTCAGGCAGACACCTGCCTCCGTCTGGGTGCCCACCTTCTGTTCTTTCCTCATTTACAGTATTTGGCATGGTGATCTACAATGATCTCTTTTTATGTGTGTCTCCAGCACCAGAATAAATGCCCTTGGAGAATGTAGTGTATAGTTCATTTCTCGCTTCATCCTCATCCCAATGCCTACCTGACATCAGGTACAGATTAATAAACATTTGGTGAAGGAATGAAGATTTTGAGAGGTCTTTTTCACTTCCTTTGGGCTTGAAGCTATATTATTGAAGGTGGGGTTCATACATTGAAATAATAAAACATTTTAACAGATTCTCCCTTCAAGGGGCATATAGTTAGAAAGGGTATAAATTTTTTTTTAATCTCTTATAAGGGAAAATAATGCCTGAAGCTTGAGGATGATCCAGAACAAGGACAGAAAGTTCTGGTCCTTAGTGATGTCCTCAAACCCTTGAACTACCTCCAGTATCATCTGCTGCTAGAGTCCTTGTTACATGAGAAAAGTAATCCCCTATCATTAAAACCACTTTTAGTGGAGTACATCTGCTTTAGAGCTTCCACTTTGCAAGATTTCTGGAAGGATTTCAGTTAAGAGCCTCTTACAAAAGCGTTTTTTCCTTAGTGTCTTTGGCAGGGCCTATGAATCAAAAACAACAAATCCCCAAAGTTTTATTTAAAAAAATAATAATAGAGTGGGAGAAACATGCAGCCAAAATATTTAATCTATGATAAGAATGAGAAACCTTTTTGCTTTGGAAGAAATGTAGAAAATGTCAATGAGGTACCCATCCTTACAAAGAGAAACTTGGTTTTAATCCTAGTGATGTTTCTGGGCAATGATAGAGATAGGAAATGATCCATTTAGCTAATTTAAAAATTGAGTGAGAGCGTCTGACTTTATTCAGTAAATACATAAAATAAAAGTATGCTTCAGTTCCGTTGGTTGGACAATTAAAGGAAAGAAAAAATATAAGACAGATGTGGAGGCAGAGCAGTGGGGGAAGTAGGAAGAAGAACACAGCTTGCTTTAGAGGGAAAGCTGGGCAGGTAGAGCTTCATCGTCCCTCCCTCCTTTCTAACCTACCTCGTCTGGCCCTGACCATCCTCCAAAGGTATGTCCACCCAAGGTACTTCATGTTCTTCTCTCAGTTTCTCATCAGTCTCTATCCTCATTCTCTGCTCCAGACTCTCACTGGCCTAGGGCCCAGAGTCCCATGAGCTGTGGGGTCTCATTCCTCCTTTCCCCCAGATGGATGAAACTTAGACCTGCTCATGCACAGCTCGGTGGCATCCTAACTAACCTATGGTGTGTTATTTAACCCTCTGGGCCTCGATGTCCTTATACGTGCAAAGAGGATTAGTAATACATACCTCACAAGGCTGTGAGTTACCCAGGAGGACCTCAACAAACATTTATTTTCTTTCTCTCTGCTTTTTTGCTTCTGTTCTAGTTACCTCACTTCTCCTCTTGCTGATACCAGTGCTCTCCAGTCCTCTCACCACCTAAGCCACTGGTTGGAAATTTGCCTCTGGAATTCTCCCTGGAGTCTATCCCTGTGTCTGAGAGTAGGGTTTCAGAGGGAGGCTTTGAGGTGAGGACATCTTTGTACTAGCTACGGAGTGAAACATCAAGGCTCAGGTCCTAGTTCCATCATGTACTTGCTGTGAGAACTTTCGACAGGTTGTATTTTCACTTTGGACAGCTGGCCTAGTGTCCTCATTGGTAATTTAGGGATAATAATTCTACTTCTAGAATTGTAGGAAGGATTAAATAAGCTATTTTGTTGAAAGTATTTAGTGTAATGTCCAGCACATTGTAAGTGCTCAATAAATGTTATAAATACCTCAATTTAGAAAATTTGCTGGGGCGCCTGGGTGGCTCAGTCTGTTAGTGTCCAAATCTTGACTTCAACTCACATCATGATCTTACGGTTCATGAGATTGAGCCCTGTGTTGGGCTCTGTGCTGACAGCCTAGAGCCTGCTTGGGATTCTCTCTCTCTCTACCTCTTTCTGTCCCTCCCTGCCTCAAAAATAAATAAACAAAAGAAAGAAAGAAAGAAAGAAAGAAAGAAAGAAAGAAAGAAAGAAAGAAAGAAAGAAAGAAAGAAAATTTGCTGACTAATGGCATGTTGTCCTCAATGTCCTACTTTCATCATCTCATGTCAGAAAGCACGGCAGGATTCAAGTGCTGGTTACAGAGGTGTGTCCAGAGCAGGCCCTTGATAGACATTTGCTGGCGTTCACTGCCTGTGGGGGAGGAGGGAGTTTCAAGGTGGACACTGGCTTTGCTTTGTTTGGGAAGGAAGCTATCCCAAAAGGGAAGCATGCAGTGGCTTGGTTGTGGCTCTGCATGAAGGGAGTTGTGGTGGCAGCTGGAATGAGGAGAGTAGAAAGGGTGCTGCTGCCATCACCTGAACGCTTTTGGTATCACCACCAGCCTCACCTTGTTGCCTCCAGCTCAGAAATCACCTAGTAGCACCACAGCCCTGCAAACCCTGCTTAAAAAAATTCTGCTTTATGGGGCTCCTGGGTGGCTCAGTCGGTTAAGCATCTGACTTCGGTTCAGGTCATGATCTCCCAGTTCATGGCTTCGAGCCTGGAGCCTGCTTCAGATTCTGTGTCTCCTCTCTCTGACCCTCCCGGCACATACTCTGGCTCTCTCTCTCTCTCTCTCTCTCTCAAAAATAAAATAAACGTTACAAAAAACTGCTTTAGAAAGATCATGTGCCATTCCAAGACAGAATTTTGGGATTCTACTTTGGAGGGCAGAGTTTACATATTTTTTTTTCTCAGTGAAAAGTAGGGAGAGACGCTGAAGATCAAACTGTTTTCAAAGATTAGCGAAATATTTAGGTGTGCCCAAAAAAGAATTGTCCTAAAGCAACTTTAAAGTATATCTGTTATTTAACTGTTTGTCAAAAATATTATCATATAACATTCTGACCACAGGACTAGAATGCTTTTAAATAGGAAACAAGAGTTTGTGTGTCTGAGTGTGTCAATGTACATAAAGGTACTATGCTATTTCTTAGTCTAGTCTGAAATAATGAATGAGTTATCTTTCAAGGGACTGTATTATTTTCTAGAATCACTTTAGTTTCTGAAACCTATAATTTATCACATATTCTGAGTCAGAGACAATACCTGAATTTGGCCAGTCCCAGAAAATCCAATATGCTTGCCTGGGGACAGTATAGGGGAGTTAGGTCATGTGTAATTTAACATATGCAAATTCAACCAGGAGCATTTGGAAAGAGATTTAAATATTGTGATTCATTCTACATGCCAATTCACTCCATAAGCCTAGGCCTGCTGGAGAGCTCTCTTGAGATGGGAGACACCCTTTTTCTTTTCCTCAGTTGATCTCAGCTCCCTTGTGATCCCCAGGGTGGAGCATCTCCCTGAGCTAAGGATGCTTCTGGGTTTAAAGACAACTCCTGAATGCAGGCCAACTTTTCATCTCTGCCTAACCCAAGATAAAGTTAACCCTTCCAACCCTGGTGGAAAATAGTGTTACTGAGTGGCCAAGTATGAAGCTCTAATGTGGTGCTTTCCTGATGGATTTTCAGGAATGATTTTCAAAAGGAGTATCTTTTGCCACATCTGCAGTTTTGGGAGTTTAAGCCCTGGTGAACCCACCACTAATTACCTCTCTTATTTACCATTCCACAGTCCCTCCACCATCTCATGTTTTCTTCTTTCACTTTTGTGCATATAAGTGACTAGGGAGGCTGTAGAAGGCCTAGTTCATGACCAGCAAATGGCCACCAGTAATGGGTTCAGTGCAGGAATTAGGAGCATCTGCGTAGCCACTAGCACCCTGAAAACTAAAGGCTTAGGTTTGGAGAAACACTATGAGGGAGCAGTATCCCTTAACTTGTGACACCAGACTCTAGCCCAAGAGGAATGTAGTCATTGTGTTCCATCTTGCTAGAATAATGAGAGGAAGACTTTCTTTCTAGACTATGTTAATTCTCACAATACCAGAGCAATAGGTAGAGTCTCTATGTGTCTTGAATTGCCCTAGTCTGTGGAATATTTAGGATATTTTTAATACCACTAGACAGATCCTCATGGGGGAGTGGGAAGCCAAACTCTGAGAAATTTAAGGTTGTCACCTCATGTTTTGTTGCTGCTCCTTAGTGATAGGAGGAGAAAAGAAGACAGGGGTAGCTTTAATGGCTACCTACAAAGTCATAGAATCATAGAATTTTGGTAAAGGAGGGAATCTCAACTCCACTTGTTGAGTTTTAGAGGGGTGAAATGATTGTTTGAGGTCAAAATATGTGGCGGAACTAGGACCAGAACCTCTGTTTCCTGGCCCCAGGCTGGAGTTCCTTATGCTGTTACCATGTCTTGGATGAACTGGTTTAATAGGAACAGGTTTAACCTGTTTGGTGGTTGCACAGCCCCACCCTTTAATGCTCTCCCTGAAAAGGGGAGAACAAAGTCCATATTATTCTTATCTGTTTTGTTTTTAGGGTGCATGATTGATTGTCACTGGCAAAGTGCCATGTGTGCCTAAGCTCTAAAAACTTTTGCTTGTATGTGCAGGGGGTGGGGATGGATTAGAATGGGTGGGTTAGGGTGGGTGAAGGGGTATGGTTTATGCTCATAATGAAAGTCACAATTGCAAAAGTGGATGCTTTTGGTAATGGATGCTTATGGGATTGATAGGGGTTTTATGAATATTTCATACTTTGATTTATTTGTTATTAGGCAGATCTGCAATGAGTAAATCTGAAATGATAAATAGTTTTAGATGACTTTCTTGGTACTTCACCTGTCATTGGTCTTGCTGTTACTTCACCTTTGATAAGAAATCCCCTCTATCCTCATGATACCCTGGAAAATGGGTGGGCCTGATAAGCTGAGAGGCAAAAGCAGCCATTATGCAGATTGAAGGCATTTATTTAAACGTTTACTCTGATTCAAGCTTTGAAGGCCAGGAGTTCCTGTCACATGGCCATAGAAGGAAAGGAATTCTTCTTCCCCTTTATCTTTTAATGGCATTGGTTTGAATGGAACTTCTATTTCACTGAGATTACTACTGTATTTTTTTTTACCTGCTAGTAGTGGCCTCTGGTTTTTTAATTATTGTATTTGCTACAGTACCACATGTGCCACACCCAGCAGAGAATAAATCTTGTTTAGGTACCAGTGTATAAGGGTTTGCTTCTTTGTGCTGTAGATAGAGGATTTACAATTGTTCTCTGGGACCAACTCCACCCAGATACCTTTCCTCAAGTGCACCAGACTCTTTACTGAGAACTTTGTGAAAGCAGCTAAGAGATTAAGTGCAAAGGACTTGAGATTGCTAACTGTTAATTTAAATCAAATGGCAAATGACATGAAGTGTCACTCTCACATTGATTTCCAGCGCCTCCCGATTAGGAAGTTGGCACAACTCCTTGACTCAAGTATCTCTGCTCTTTCCTTATTCAGATCTTCTCTGATGTCTTGCTCTTGGGTCTATACCTTTTCTTTCTCTACATCAGAGAGTTTATTTCCTTCCTCCCAAGCTTTTATTACCAACTGGGAAAAACTTGCAATGTCTTTACCAGTAGTGGTTGGGAGCTCATATATATAGACTATATATATAGGCTGTAGGTGTTTCTGTTCCTACAGGTTTCTGCACAAATATGTAAAAATCTAGCTTTTTAAGAGGTTTGTTTTCCTACAAAGCATGTTCTTTGGAAACAGCTTCTTTCTGACCTTTGCGCAGTTGAGAAAGCAGTTGTATGATCCACCTGGACTCTGACTGGGAAGAAAGCTACTTCTCAATGGATTCTGACCTAAAGCCTCCTCCTCTACAAAGAAGTCACCGACTCCATATGATACTCCTGGGCTACAACCCACAAGTGTTCACAAAGAGTTGATGGGGATAGGGAATTCTCTTAACTCAATTCTGAATGAGCTAAATCAGCATAAATTAGTATTCATGCATAAATGATTTTGTCATGAATCTTATAGGCAAATATAACTCAGCAAGTTTACTAGCTTTCTGATTGTTGGCTGTGTGACTCTATTCATGCAGTCAGTGAGTGAGAAAAGAGAGAGGGAGACAGGTTAGAAGAGGTAGAAAGAAGGAAAAGCATGGGGTAGTGGGTGGAAAGAGGGCAAGGGGATGGGGGTGTGAGAGATTGAGAGACAGAGTATTTATCTGAAGGCTTCACCTTCTGCTAGATTATGTTAATTTCTGATTTTAGAATTGGCCCCATTATTCAGCAGTATCCCTGAAGATGAAGATGATACATTTCAACTGCATTTTTAAAGACAGAAATATATATGCTAGACTTTCAGATATGCCACAGGAGGAAATTGGCTGTATTCCAGAGTGTCATTATAGAACAGAAAATATCTCTAGAATTCTAGTGTGAGAGCTGGAAAAGATCTCAGTTTAGCTTGTCATTTCCTGGTATCAGGAACTGAAGTACAGTGATGTGAAGTGACTTTGCTAGAGCTCACCAGCTGAAGAGGCAAAGCAGGGATAGGACACAGTTCTTCTGTATTGTGTGGGCTTTCTCCTGAACCCTGGACACGTGTGTATCATCAAATGTGCAAGAAAACTGACAACGTCTGGGAGACTCCAGAAAAAATGGCTTAGTTGGTATTGAAGTCAGGAGAGGCTGACCTGTTTTTCAGTGGGAACAAGGCTGAGGTAAAGATTTTGATGGAGGCAGTTCCCTCAGGCAGCCTCTGATGGGGCAGGGTGGGATCTGAGTCCTGGAAGAGGAATCTGTGAGAAGAGATATTATCATCTGCAGCAGCAGATCTTCAGTGTGGGCTTCAGCTTGTGGTGACCAAAAGAGTAAGGCTATATGGCTGCTATCTTTCATATCTTAACTCATCTGGCTAAGCAAAGGGAGTGAGCAGGAGAGCACAAGGCATCTTGATGAAGGCAGTTGACAGTGAACTGCAGAGAAAGGAAATGTGGGCAGTGTCTGAAATTTATCATATTAACTCTGCAGTCTTATCTAGTGTTGACCCTTTGCCTGTCAGCTATATGCAGGTAAGTAGATTTTTAGAGCAAGTATATTTGTAGGGCAGCAGTTCTATACAAAGACCTTAATAAGGATGTTGTCATTGGTTGACACCAACAAAAGTCTAATTCACAAAGGAAAATTCACCCCTGTTTTAGGTCTGGGAAAAACTCATTTAAATATTTGGGATCTTCCTTCCTAGCATCTGTCTGTGCATATTTACATGTGCATACACACATTTATTATTATACAAATGTGATCATACTGTACATCTTTGTAGCCTGCTTTTTAAGTTTTAAATCACTTTTATTGAATCCAAGAATTGAAGAGGCAGGTGCCAACATAATCCTCTCTTCAACTTAAGTTTTTCTCTCTAAAAAAATTGAATTTTTAATCCAAAAATTATTGAAGTATAATTTATATGAATAAAATAAACCCACTTTAAATGACTTAAACATTTTTTAAATGTTTTATTTATTTTTGAGAGAGATAGAGAGACAGAGTGTGAGTGGGGAAGGGGCAAAATGAGAGGGAGACACAGAATCTGAAGCAGGCTCCAGGCTCTGAGCTGTCAGCATAGAGCCCAACGTGGGACCCTAACCCATGAACTGTGAGATCATGACCTGAGTCAAAGTCAGAGACTTAATCAACTGAGTCACCCAGGTGCCCTGATATACACCCATTTTAAATGTACAGTTTAAGGAGTTAAGGAGACATAAAGAACTCTTAAGAATTCAATAATAAGAAAACAAGTAACCCACTACAAAGGAGCAAAAGATTTGAAAAAACTCTATGAAAGAAGATATTTCTCTATTTGGTTCCATCAGTTTTTGCTTCTTGTATTTTGAAACTGTTAGGAATTTGAAAATCTATAAGATTGTTACATCTTTTTGATGAATCAACCCCTTTATTATTATCATATATCCCCCCTTTTAAAAAACTTATTTATTTATTTTGAGAGAGAGAGAGAGAGCACACCTGTGCATGTGCATGCCAGCAGGGGAAGGACATAGAGAAAGGGAGAGAGAAAATCCCAACCAGGCTCCACAATTCAGGGCTCAATCTCATGACCCATCAAACCACCATGAGATCAGGACCTGAGTAGAAATCAGGAGTCAGAGGCTTAACTGACTGAGCCACCTAGGTGCCCCTATCATATGTGCCTTTTACTCCTTGGTGTTACTCCTTGCTCTGAAGTCTACTTTGTTTGATATTGAAATAGATGCTTTATATTTCTCATGGTGTATCTTTTTCCATTCTTTTATTTTTAACCTATCTTTGTCTCTATATTTAAGTAAGTTTCTTATAGACAGAATACAGTTGGGTCTTGGTTTTTAATCCCTGCCTTTTAATTGGAATTTTTAGCCAGTATAATTACTGAGTAGTTGGATTTAAGCTTACTACCTTCCTATTTGTTTCTTATTTGTTCTGCCTATTCTTTGTTCCCTTTTTCCTATTTTCCTGCCTTCTTTTAGGTAGAGTATTTATTACTTTAGTAGTATTATTTAGTAGTGAATATTTATTATTCCGTCTCCTCTATCTCCTTTATATTTGGTATACTGCTTTATTGCTCTAAAATTTACCGTATGCTTTAACTTATCATAGTTTATATTCAAATAATACTACTTCATGTATACTTCAAGAATCTAAAACTTTTAATTTTTCCCCTCCTGGCCTTTGTGCTATTATTGTCATACATTTTACTTCTATATATGTTGTTAATCTCATATATGTTATTATTTTGCTTTAAACAATCAATTATTTCTGAAAAACATTCTTTTAAAGATTTTAAGTAATCTCTACAATGTAGCGCTCGAATTTACAACCCTGAGATCAAGAGTCATATGCTTCACTTACTGAACCAAACATGCACACGTTAAAAACATTTTTAGATGAGAAAATATCTTATGTATATATGTGTATCCACATATTTGCCCTTTTTAATACTCTTAATTTCTTTGTGTAGATACACATTTTGATTGAGTTATTTACATTTTGTGTAAACATCTTTTAACATTTCTTATAATACAATGTTGCTACTGATCAATTTTCTCAACTTTTGTTTGCCTAAAAAATAATTTCTTTTGAAAGATATTTTTTACTGGTTATAGAATTCTAGGTTGACAGTTTTTCTTTTACACCCTAAAAGGTCATTTAGTTGTCTTCCGCCTTGCATGGTTTCTTACAAGAAACCTATGATCATTTTTTATTCGTTCTTTGCAACATAAAATATCTTTCCTCTGACTACTTTTAAGATAATTTTTTAACATTTTTTTTTTTTTAGCAATTTGATTATGGTTGTCTTTGTGTGTGTGTGTGTGTGTGTGTGTGTGTGTTTTGTATTTATCCTACTTAGAGGTATTGACTGTCTGGGATTTGTGGGTATATAATTTCTATAAGAGACAGAAAATTTTCTGTTACTATTTTGGATTGGATGCCAGCCCCCGTGAATTTTCCATTGTGTGCACTGGATTTTGTCATATTTCTTTAAAGGCTTTTGAACTTTTATCAAGAAGAAGTTAGATGGTTTGCAAACCATTTCAATGTTTTAGAGTTTTATTTATAAACTATAGTACTTGTCTGGAGCAGTCTTTACTTTATGGGTAGTTCAGCCCTACTACTAGGGTGTGACTCTTCTGGAGGCTCTATGAATGCCCTGTATTTTGAAGGAAGTTTCTCTTCTCTGCCTAGTGGGAGTTAGAATGAGTCCCAATCCTCTGTGAGCTTTGAGAATTGTTCAACTTGCATCTCTCTTTAATTGCTATTTCTTAGGAAGCTGACTGGCCTTATAAGGTTTTATCCTGTGCATCCACAGATTGTATTCAACCAAAAACTCAAGGAGATTTCTACTCATTTCTGGAGCTATTTCTCTTTCTAGCTTCCTCTTTTCTGTATTCTTCCCTATCAATTTAAGGTGCCATGCCCTCTCTAAACCCTAATTTCTGTCTCCTCAACTCTGTGAGACCATCAGCTATTTTTAGGCCTCCTTTCTCTGCAATATGGTCTGGAATTTGCCTCTGGGCAGAAATCTGTGCCTATTATAGTGCTGACCTCATTTATTTTCCTTTTTCCAGGAATCATGGTCATGTTGCTCTCTTTGGTTCAATGGCTAAAAACAGGGCTAAGACCAGGTTTAGGAGAGGTACCAAAGGTACAAAATTTAAGAAGGCACTCACTCTCAGGCTCATGCAAGTGCAAGATTGGCTTTTAAAACGGAGTGCCTTCTTGGGGTGCTTGGGTGGCTCAGTCAGTTAAGCGTCTGACTTCAGCTCAGGTCATGATCTCACTGTTCCTGGGTTTGAGTATTGTGTCAGGCTCTGTGCTGACAGCTCAGAGTCTGGAGCCTGCTTGGGATCCTGTATCTCCCTCTCTCTCTACCCCTCCCCCATTCATGCTCTGTCTCTCTCTGTCTCTTGAAAATAAATAAATGTTAAAAAAAATTTTTTTAAAAAGGAGTGCCTTCTTAAATTTTGCACCCTAATCACCTGTCTTGCCCCCCCTTAGTCCCAGACCTGATGAAAATAATTGTCATGTATTGTATCCAGTTTTCTTATTGTTTATGCTGGGAAGGTAATTCTGGATTCTGCTAATCCCTCATTGCCTAAAGTGTAAATCTCTTGTTGTTTGCATATTTAACTCACCAATATGTCATAGACATCATTCTACATCAGAGAATTTAGATATTCACCACCCTATAAAATGATTGCTGTGTATTCTGTTGTGTGGAATGGATCTAAGGAATTATGGAAAGTAAAACTCATTTATTAAAAACACTCCTCATTCTCAGATGTGACATTAGTGTATTACTGAAAATGAAATATGAGAATGTACATAAACAAACATTTCATTTAGAAATATGCTTTTTACTGAGTATATTAGCTAAGAAGCAAGAATAGCAGATGGTTTTTCAGTACACTTCTTGATTTGTTACCTGCATGTATTTATTAATCCAGAAAGTGGTCTGTAAATAAAATTTGTCCTTGTGGCAGTGCTCAGCATTACATTCTGGAGCATGGGGTGACCTTAACAATGAATCAAAGCTAGCATTTTGAGAGATTGACAGGACACATAAAAATTACTATCTTGTGGATGTTGCTCAACTGGTTTTCTTTCTCATTTAACAGTTCTTTAATAGAGATAAAGATGAAATAAGAACATTAAGGTCTATTTAGTATTCAGAAACAAATCTAAATGGAGAATAGACTGACATATGTTTTCCCATTTTCAGTTTAACAACAAACGAGTTACCTAAAAAGCATAGTTTGTGCTAAAAATACTTTTAACCATCTAAATATTGTTCTCATTTGTAACTTATATGGTGCCTATTAATTTCTGAACTAGATAGAAACATTTTATCATTATCATTATAGCAATTATTAGACATTATGTAAAACCAATAAAAAATTCCAGAAGGATATACAGGAAAATGATGCAACATTGATTGTTTGGATGGTAGGATTTGGAGTGGTGTTTCATTTCCATTTTTTCCCCTGTTTTTTAAGGTAGTTATCACACTTGTAGAGTAGAAAAGTACATTTCCATATCAAAATTGAATGCAATAACAAAATATTAGCAAGTCAAATCCAAAAATAGGTAAGAAGAATAATACAACACAACCAAACTAATGCAATCCATCATATCTACAGGCAAAAATAAGAAAAATTTCATGATCATATCAGTAGATGCAGAAAAAGTATCTGACAAAATACAACACTGATTAATGATAAAAAGTCTCAACAAACTAGGAATAGAGGGAACATCCTCAGTTTGATAAAGAACACCTACAAAAAAAAATCCCTACACCCAATTCATACTTAATAGTGATGAACTAGAAACTTTCTCACTGAGATCAGGAACAAGGCAAAGATAGTCCCCTCTTACCAATCTTTTCAACATTGTACTGGTAGTCCCAGTAATGCAATCATACAAGAAAAAGATATGAGAAGTATGCTGAATGGGAAGGAGGAAATAAAACTATCTTTGTTCATGGATGATATGATTATCTTCTGTCTATATAGAAAATCCAAAATAGATTCTTAGAGCTAGTAAGTGATTATAGCAAGGTTGCAAAATACAAAGTTAATATACAAAAGTCAATAAATTTTCTATATACCAGCAATGAATAATCTGAAATTCAAAATACAATACTATTTACATTAGGCACGCACAAAATGAAATACTTAAATATCAATCTAGCAAAATATGTACAAGATCTATATGAGAAAAAGTACAAAATTCTGATGAAAGAAACCAAGGAAGAACTACATAAATGGAGAGGTATTCCATGTTCATGAATAGGAAGACCCAAGACTGTCAACATGTCAGTTCTTCCCAACTTCATCTGTAGATTAAATGCAGTTGCAATCAAAATCTTAGTAAGTTATTTTGTAGATATTGACAAACTGAATCTAAAGTTTATACAGAGAAGCAAAAGACCCATAGCCAAAACAATATTGAAGGAGAACAAAAGAGGACTGACACTGAGGTATTGGTGGAAGAATAGACAAATAGATCAATGGAATAGAATAGAGAGTCTAGAAATAGACCTACAGAAGAATATTCAACTGATCTTTGACAAAGGAGCAAAGGCAATACGATGGAGCAAAAACATTCAACACATGGTGCTGGAGCAACTGGACATCCATGAAGAGGGTTAAGACCTTACACTCTTCTCAAACCTTAACTCAAAATGGATCATAGACCTAAACATAAAATGCAAAACTATTAAACTCCTAGAAGATAACATAGGAGACAACCTAGATGACCTTGGGTGTGTGATGATTTATTAGATACAACACCAAAGGCACATTTCATGAAATAAAACATTGATAAGTTGGACTTTATTAAAATTAACAACTTCTGCTCTGTGGGGCACCTGGGTGGCTCAGTCAGTTTAGCGTTCAACTCTTGATTTTGGCTCTGGTCATGATTCCATGATTTGTGAGATCAAGCTCTGAGCTGAAGCATGGAATGGAGGCTGCTTAAGATTGTGTCTCCCTCTACCCATCTTCCCTGCTTGTGTGTGCTCTCTTACTCTCTAAAATAAAAACAACGACAACAACAACAACAACAACAACAAAACAACAACAAACCCTTTTGCTCTGCAAAAGACACTTTTTTTTTTAATTTTTTTTTTCAACGTTTTTTATTTATTTTTGGGACAGAGAGAGACAGAGCATGAACGGGGGAGGGGCAGAGAGAGAGGGAGACACAGAATCGGAAACAGGCTCCAGTCTTTGAGCCATCAGCCCAGAGCCTGACGTGGGGCTCGAACTCACGGACCGCGAGATCGTGACCTGGCTGAAGTCGGACGCTTAACCGACTGCACCACCCAGGTGCCCCTGCAAAAGACACTTTTAAGACAATAAGACTGGGAGAAATTTTTGCAAGAGACATATCTGATAACAGGCTATAACCCAAAGCATACAAAGGACTCTTAAAACTCAACAATAAGCAAATGAACAACCTGATTAAAAAAGAGACCAAAAGGGGTGCCTGGGTGGCTCAGTCGGTTAAGCCTCTGACTTCGGCTCACGTCTTGATCTCGCGGTCCGTGAGTTCAAGCCCCGTGTCGGGCTCTGTGCTGACAGCTCAGAGCCTGGAGCCTGTTTCAGACTCTGTGTCTCCTCCTTTCTCTCTCCTCCCCCACTCATGTTCTGTCTCTCTCTTCTCAAAAATAAATAAACGTAAAAAATTAAAAAAAAAAAGGGACCAAAAAGGGAACAGACACACCATGGGAGAAGATATACAGATGGCAAATAAGCATATGAAAAGATGCCAAACATCATATATAACTAGGGAATTATAAACCAAAACAACAATGAGATACTACTACTTACCTAAGGTGACCAGACTCCAGCATACTGACAACACTAAATGCTGATGAGGTGGTAGAGCAACAGGAACTCTCATTTATTACCAGTGTGAATGCAAAACGCACAGCTACTTTGGCAGACAGTTTGGCAGTTTGTTGCAACACTAAACATACTCTTACCATATGATCCAGCAATTGCACTCCTTAGTATTTACTCAAACAAATTGAAAACTTATGTCTACACAAAAACCTGCACATGGTTGTATATAGCAGCTTTATTCATAAATGCCAAAACTTGGAAGCAACCAAGATTTTTTTAGTAGGTAAGTGGATAAACTGTGATACATCCAAGCAGGGAAATATTATTCTGTGCTAAAAAAAAAAGGGAGCTATCAAGCCATGAAAATATATAAGAAACCTTAAAACATATTACTGAGTAAAAGAAGTCAATTTGAGATGGCTCCATACTATATGATGCCAATTATATGGCATTCTGGAAAAGGCAAAACTGTAGAAACCACAAGGATCTGTGGTTGCCACAAGTTAGCAGGGAGGGAAGGATGCATAGGTGGAACATAGAGGATTTTTAGTATAGTGAGACTATACTGTGTAATCAATGTCATTATACATTTGTCAAAGCCCATAGAATGTGCCACCCTAAAAGTGAGATCTAATGTGAACTATGGACTTTGGGTGATAATTATGTGACAATGTAGATTCACTGATTATCATAAATGTACCACTCTGGTGTAAGATTTTGATAGTGGGAGAGATTATGCATATGTGCGAGGCAGAGAGTATTTGGGAAATTTCTGTACCTTTAGTTCAATTTTTCTGTGAACCTCAACTCCTGTAAAATAAAGCCTATTGAAAAAAAATTCAATATAACACTGAATAAAAATAAATGTTATAACGCTAAGAGTTTTTGCTTAGTTTCTCTAGAAAGCAGAGCCCAAGGCAAGAATTCAGGTGCTTTGCTTGAAGGTGCAAACCCAGGTAGTGAGGATTGAGAGTAAAAGAGAAATGAAGCAAGGAAGAATACCAAGTTATGTGATGTAAAGCATTATTGTACTGGCTAGCCCTTGACAATGAGGAACAGATCACTCAGCAGGCAGTGTCCTTAGAGACTCCTCTGAAGAACTGCATGAAAGACCTGATCCTTCAGGTATATCATAGAATCTGAAAGTGGAGGAGCAACCCAGTCCAGTGGGACACTAACCAAGAAAAAGAAAAAAAGAAGGTGGTTAGGGCAATATGAAGACATGCAGGTTTTGTGTACAAATGTATTAAGGAAGAAAGAATGAGGAAAGTGTAGGAAGAAATGGCATCAAAGTCAAGAAGGGCAGTAGGCAACTATAGCAAGGTCCTGGACACATGATGTTCTGGAACAAGGACATTAGTTTTAGAGTTACAACTGGATCTAAATCCATGTTCCATAATGTAGCTTTTGTGTGACTCTGGGAGAAGTTAGGGAGTTAGATTACCTTTTTAAGCCATATTTTTCATTGTCTCTGAAAATGAAATGAAATATAATTTCATAGGCTGGGTTTTTTTTAAATCTGGTTTTATTTTTTTTTAATTTAGAGAGAGATCATGAGTGGGGGAGAAGGGCAGAGAGAGAATCTTAAGCAGGCTCCACACTCAACACAGAGCCTGATGCAGGACTCAATCCCACAACCCTGGGATCATGATCTGAGCTGAAATTAAGAGTCAGATACCCAACTGACTGAGCCACCCAGGCACCCCTCATAGAGTAGTTTTGAGAAATAAATATATAAGCTTAATTAAATTGCTTGACTCTCAATGTACATTGCTTTCCTCTGTTCCAATTCTGTTCTTTTAAAACAATTTTTTTAAGTTTATTTATTTTTGAGAGAGAGAGAGAGCACAAGTGGGGGAGGGACAGTGAAGGGAAGACACAGAATCCAAAGCAGGGTCCAGGCTCTGAGCTGTCAGCACAGAGCTTAACATGGGGCTTGAACTCACAAACCATGAGATCATGACTTGAGCCAAAGGCAGACACTTAACCGACTGAGCCACCCAGGTGCCCCTATTTCTAATTCTCAGTGGTTAGCTATTTGCATTCTTTTTTCTTTTCCTCTTATTTGTTGTTCAGCAGTTTGACATTGCTTTTGCCCTCATGTCTTTTCATTTTCATTTCATTTCATTTCATTTCATAGAAAAATGGCATCATGGAGAATATCTCGAGTCTACATTTCACCAAGTTGGTGGAAATTGGTTATTGAGGGTAAAAAACCCCCTAAAATCTTTTAGTATATAAAGCACAAATATACATATAGTACATGTAGAGTCTATCTGTGGTGGTAAAATTTTATGAGGAGTGATAACAAAAATATGGTGCTAAAGCAGCACCTGTGGGATATTGGTATGAAAAAATAGGTTCAGAAACAGTGTTTGAAAGCCAAGAAAGATAATTTATAAAAGATAAAACTGTCTTATGGACTGAGGGCTTTCAAATAACTGTCTCTGTTAACACTGTTTTATCTGTTAATGATCATCAGACCACAGAAAATGCTGATTATGTAGAAGTTAATTGTCATTTATATCCTTTCTTTTGCTTTCTAACAATGTCTTTTCTTTAAATGTTTATTTTTAAGGGAGAGATAGAGGACATGAGAGTCACATGGGGGCAAAAAAATGGGGGACAGAGGATCCGAGGCAGGCCTGCGCTGACAGCAGTCAGCTCAACACAGGACTCAAACTTACAGACCACGAGATTGTGACCTGAGCCAAAGCCAAACCCTTAACTGACTGAACCACCAGACACCCCTTTCTAGCAATGTTTCTTGTGTTTTTGTTTTCTTTCTAGTTGTTGGTTTTTGTGGCTATTTTTCATTGTTCTCCAGTGATGATTAAATTATGTATTGACAAGATCAGAGTCAGGGTTGTTGGAGAGAGTTGGGACTTTAAAATCATCTCTTTCGTTACATTCCTCCACAAATAACTGCTTTCTCCTTTTACCTTATTTCTCAACTCTATACTTCATTAATAAAAGAAAAAAATAAGAACCATTGGTTCAACAATAAACAAAAATTTTCTGGTGTTTCTAGCCATTTTATTGGATAGGACTCTGTTCTGAATTTCCAGGGTACTTTTTACACTACCTTCCCGTCATGAGCTTGGCTTTATAGCCTTTTTCTCAGTTCTGTTCTACTGTACTCCTTATCTTCCTAGCTCCAGAGTGTCTTAGGTCCAAAATTACTGGTATTCAGAAGGTGCCCAATAAGTATTCATTAATATCTAGTTAAGGTCCCAGATAGTTAAAATATAGCACCAAAGAGAGATACCAGAAATAGTAATTTAATATCTATGTGCAGAATTTTTCCAAACAAATGCTTTCCTGTAGATGAGTGAGGAGCTGTTTTGTGCAATAAAAGGAGGAGTCCTGCCAAGTTTAGGCATGCATGTCTGTGAAACAGGTGTTTTTAGAAACATTGTTCTCTAGGAAATATTAGTTGAAATCTTCCAGAATTTGAACAAGCTGTTGCATCATTTTCCTCCAACCTTCTGGAGAAAATTTCACCACAAACAAAAGACTTCAAAATAGATTACAATCTCTGTGAACTGATATGGAATGGTTTCTTTGGTATATTGTTAAGTGAAAAAAACTAAATGTAAATGATTATCTATAGTATTGTACCTTTCATATAAGAAAGACAGACAAATAAGAAAAGGTTCATTTGTGAAAAAAGAAATACAGGAAGGATGAACCAGAAACAAATGAGATTGGTTATATGGAGAAGGCAGGAGGGGAAAATATGTGTGTGTTGGGGGTGGGGGTGCAGAATAGAAATTGCATAAAAGAGATGAAGAGGACATGATATCTCTGAATGTATATAGTTCTGACTTTGTATAGTTCTGACTTTGAGAACCATGTTAATGCTTTACTTACTCAGAAAATCATCCTGGATGTGGCGAAAGACCAAATAGAATATGGTGATATCAAATGAACCTAATTATTACACACGAATAAGGTAACCACAGTAAGTGGGATGGAAAAGGAAAGTAACTTTGGAAAACAATTTTTGACTATATAATGTAAGACCAAAAACCAAAAGAACTGCACACATATAATGTCCTGTGGTTAACAGCTTATCTTTTTCCACAGGGGAGTGGGTTAGAAATTTTGAAATGATTTCATGTGTATTCTAGAGCAAATAAACACATTGTAGACAATGAAAACCAAGTCTGTTACTTTCAGGGAAAGTAAATGTAAATAGAGAGGGGATGACCCTTTCGACGGATTAGAATTGGAGGTATCAGTATGAACACATGGTTTTAATATATACACAAACATATATAGAAATAGCTATAATTGTGCATGTATGGGTTAGTATGTGGATATTTCCTACTTCCGTCCACCGAGAGGACCTAGAAAGAACAAAAACCCAGTGGCCATAAGCACTACCAGCCTGGACCTTGGTTTCTAAATATCTTTCTCAGATAAAAGGAACTTCAGCTCCTCAGAAAAATGGCTAATTGCAAGGCTGAGGCAGAGAAAGAACAAGATGAGCGTAGAGTGTCTTATTATGTCAGAAAGTAAGGACATGCTCAAGAAATGATTGGGACATGCCAAGAGGACATAAGAGCCAATGTGAAGGAGCTCCTACTAGCCAAATAGAAAACAATTTGAGCAACAAAGTAATTAATGATAGTAATGGGTTATAATTCATGGATAAAATAAGGATCCATGATCCCACAGTATTAAATTTAATAAATAAATGGGGAAAATAGACATCTCTTCTTGTAGTAGAATTCTAATTAATAAATACAGAAGAAAAATAGAAATAGAAAAACTATCATTCGTTAAATACTAGAACAATAATCACTATAATCAAGAATCATCAATGGATGCTTAAACTAGTAGACAGGAGCATTTGCTAGTCTCAAAGTATCTGTCCATGAAATATTTATTAATTTCAAAGGGAAAATACTAACTTTACAGTGGAGAAAGCTGTTAGATACCCCTTAACCAAATGATCAAAGTTAACCTCATCTGTAATTAGACATATCAACATCATGTGTTTCCTGCTAGGATACACTGAGAAAGGTACAATCTCACTTCTGTGGTATTCCTGTCAAAAATGCATAAACTGACTTTATTAATGAACAAACATCAAACAAATACAAATTGAGAGACATTCTACAAAATAACAAGTCAATAATCTTCAAAATTGTCAGGGCTAAAAGACAAAGAAACACTTAAGAACTGTCTGTCCCAGGTTGGAGGAGACCAAAGGGACATGGCACATAAATGCACTGTGTGATCCTGAACTGGACCCTAGACTGGAAAAAGGACATTAGTGAGACAAAAGGCATAATTTGAATCAGGTTTATAGATTAGTTAATAGTATTGTATCAATATTTATTTCCTGGCTTTGATAGTTGTATTGTGGTGTGTAAGAGATTAACATTTGGGGAAGGTACATGAAGAGTTTACTGGAATTCCTTATGCTATTCTGCAACTCTTTTGTAAATCAACATGAACAATTCAAGTTGTGAAATTTAAATTTAAAAAAACTGAAAAGAAGAATTGTAGCGGGGAGAGATTTAAGGACAAATATAGTTTCTAGTCCTCTTCTTGGCCATTTTATTTCTGGATATGACTAATAATGATGAAAAAGGAAGAAAGTGCTCTTCCTCTAAAGAAATAGATATGTTCAAAACACCTGAGATTTGTCATGTGTTTTAAATTCTGTTTCAACTCTAACTTAAAAAATTGAGTATATGTGTAAATAATAGGATGGGGTGTGGAAATTAAATTGGAAGGGAAGAACAGTTTTTTAAAAAGAAAAGAAATCGTGTAGAAAATATCCACCTTCAACCAGGTTCTCTAGGCTTCAATTACTCCATGTTTAAAATCAATAATGACCATGAGGCCCTCTCATCTACAGCATTATGTTAAATGATTATATTTAACACAGGTGCATAAATTTTGCTTTTTCAAGTATGAAATTGATAACTAGTAGTATCACATTCATTAAGATGATCTTTGAGTTGTAAATGAAATTGAAAGCCATTTGATAGTGGTGTTTCAAGAGGAGTTTTCCTGATGCTCTTCTTCCAAGGTCATTTTCTGCTTTCAATATAGCTTACTGAGCATTCGAGATATGTTGAGTGTCACCCACAAGGGATATGCTGTCTGTTTGCTTGAGGAAAATGTTTTAAAATTCCAAAGATTTAGGATTGCAAAGGAGTCTGGCAAGTATGTGTTATAACATTAGGGAGGTAAGTTCAAAAACTGGGACAGTGGGCAGGGAGTAGTGTATGACCTTTGGCCTTATACTTCTATAGGATGAGACAGAACATCAGAGTCTCAAATAAAATAAAAAGTCTTAAAGCACAGCAAATATGGGTCACATGCATGTTGGCAAACAGAGCAAACAGCAATCAAGGTCACCTACTCTTAGAGAAATGTATATTCCCATCACATGGTAGTTTTCTTTCCTTTTCTCTTTCCTGCATCTGAATGCAAACACACATACAAAGGCACATACACAGATTTCCCTGGATGTGGCTGCATCATGTTTGTTTGTTGCATGTGTCTTTTTTTGGTGGGGTAACCTTCAGTTCTTTTCCTAGTCAACTGAAAAATAGTTTTTTTTTTAATTTGAGTTCTGTCATTTAGTTGGAGAAGCAGTTACTGACCTGTGGACACAGCTTTATTTTTGCGTTAAAGGTTCTGTAATTGCCATTCTTAGAAACTAAAGGAAGAGGAGAAAAAAGACCTGGGTCTCTTGAAAATTGTGGGGCAAAACAAATTTGCATGTAAAAATTAAATGTCTTCTAATTAGAGTAGATCCTGGTGCAAGTCAAGGTCACCTTGGTGTTCTTTCCAGGGGCCTTAGTTACCACAGGTTAGGAGTTGACCTCAGAAATTGAATACTAACAGCATTAACCTAATAGCTGTTTTCCTTACCTTTTCCGACCAGGAGCTCAGAACAGATCCTTTTCATGCCTACTATGGGCAATCATGGGAAACTTAGGGATATGTTCCATCCTCCTGCAGGTTAAATATAACTCTATCCTTTTTCTCCTCCACCCCTGAAAGCACATAAGAATGCAGATGATAGTAACAGAATTATAGTGATAACCTTGAACCTGCTTTCACTTATTAAGTAGTGAGTTATTTGCATAGTCTGGTACTTTATTATTCATAGCTAGTTACTTTCAATGTATCTCAACAACATATATAGCCCTTGAACACCTGCACTGAAGTGGAACATCCTGTCCTAGAACAGGTCTGCTGCTTTGTTATATAGATGAAATGCTTTGTTGTCTATGCTGCTATCTGTGTTACTTCTTTTTTTCTTTTTTTTTTTTTAAATTTTTTTTTTCAACGTTTATTTATTTTTGGGACAGAGAGAGACAGAGCATGAACGGGGGAGGGGCAGAGAGAGAGGGAGACACAGAATCGGAAACAGGCTCCAGGCTCTGAGCCATCAGCCCAGAGCCTGATGCGGGGCTCGAACTCACAGACCGCAAGATCGTGACCTGGCTGAAGTTGGACGCTTAACCGACTGTGCCACCCAGGCGCCCCATCTTTTTTAAGATTTTATTTTTAAGAATATGGAGCTCAAACCCACAACCTGGAAATCAAGAGTTGCATGCTTCTCTGATGGACCCAACCAGACTCCCCATCTGTGTTGACTTCTAAAGATTGTCCAGAAACTTGCACTTTTCCCCCCATTTGTCTTTTTTTTAAGTTTATTTATTTATTTTGAGAGAGAGAGAGAAAGAGAGAGAGAGAGAGAGAGAGAGAGAGAGAGATCAAGCAGGGGGAGGAGCAGAGAGAGAAGGAGAGAGAGAGAATCCCAAGCAGGCTGTGCATCATCAGCATGAAGCCTGATGCGGGGCTTGAACTCATGAACCATGAGATCATGACCTGAGCAGAAACCAAGAGCTGGTAGCTTAAACAACTGAGCCACCCAGGCACCCCCTCTCCCTATTTATCTACCAAAACCTTCCCGGGGTATCACCTCCATCCTTCATATCTCAGATGGAGTTCATTGCTTTGATGTCTTAGTACATTTATAGTGTAAGCATACAGCTGTTATTGCCCCCTGCACCTGTATTGTGTTCATTTGTTCACTTGTCTGTCTCTCCATTTCACTGTGGATTCTAGAGATGAGGACCCATTCTTATTTATCATCATATCCCCTTTGCTTAACACTGTTCCTGGCTTAGAGTTGCTGCTCTAATTAAAGTCCGGTGAGCTGTGGAAATAACTCCAAGATATATTATTTGTGAGTGAAATATGTCATTCATTATCTACAATGTGTATTCATATCACTGGGGAAATGGCCAAAAGACCTCTACTATTCAGTAGATGAGTAAAGAGTATTGTTAGGGATGGAAGAAGAGGGAGAAAGATGGGAGAAGAAACAAAGAGGAAATAGTTTTCCTTTGTCACTTAACTCCTAAGTTTGCCTGTGTGGTTTGATAAATTTCATTCCAGACTAACTGCCATCCAACAGTAAGGGGTGGAGTTTATGGTCTTGACTTCCCAGCTTTAAGATGTTTAGCTTTAACTGCCATGTCAAGAACAGATGATTTTCCTTCCTAACAGCATGTTCTTGGAAATGAGTTGACTTTGGAGTAGTCTACCTGTCAATCATGTTTCCTTTCTCTCCCCTAGCTGAAGCCTGATTTCCTTTTGGCACCCAGCTTCTCTCTACACTAGGCAGGTGGTCTGAGCAAGGGATAGACCCTGCTCAGGGGGGAGGAGAGGAAGTGCAGAGCTGACTCTACCCCCAGATGCAGGAATAGGCCTGATTGATCAGTCCCATCCTTCTGCCAGTAACTGGTTCAGGAATGATTTTGTGTTACAACCTGGACCCATGATAAAAGAGGAAAGGTGGGCTAATGATTTCTGGGAAAGTTTTCCCTCACTCTTTTGCATAAGTGAACTCTCTCTCTTGTGCTAGAGGCTTTTGTGGACAGCTGTGAGACTGAAGGGCTGCTGCCATCTCATTGGCATCCTGAAGATGTTGACCCTCAGAGGTTGGCAGAGTTAATAGAATTCTGGGGAAACCAAGCCAGGGCTGGTGGATTAGGTCACCCATGGAATCTGCCCTTATGCTACTTTTCTAGTTATGTGAGCCAATAAATGTTCTTATTGTTCAAGCTAATTGATAAATGTTCTGTTGTGATTACAGCAAAAGTGTCACAACTCGTTAAAATAACAAAACAAAACTTACCCAGTTTTGAATAGATGGAAAATGGAAACAATGCAAGATAGTTTAGAAGGTGGGAGAGTCTTTAAAAGACAGTTTCCTTAGACCAGTGCTTCTCAATCTTGAGCATACATGAGAATTGTCTGAAGACCTTGTTAAAACACAAATTGCTGAGACTTAGTCCCAGAGCATCTGATTCTGAAGCTCTGGGTGGAACCCAAGGATTTGCATGTTTAACAAATTCCCCCATGGTGCTGATGCTGCTGGTCCAGGGACCACACCTTGAGAACCACTAGGTCAGATTCCAAGTATTTTGCTTTTTCTGTTGGGATAGTCAAGGGCATTGGGCAAGGCCATGGTGCCAAGAAAGGTGCTCTATCTGTTCCTGCAGGAGGCACTGAGCTCTTCAAAACAAGTTGGGCAGGTAAACCCACATAATGGGCCAAGTTATCAAAACATGATTGTCTTCTTAAACAAACTATACACTTCACGAAGAGGGCATCTATGACATAAATATCTTTGCTCCCCATCGGATTTAACACACAGATCTAAGCACATTGTAGGCACTCAGTAACACTTGATTAACCACCGGAAGGAAAGCACTATCTGCCAGGCTTTTTTGGTTGGATGTTTTAAGGCAAGAGTGGGTACGGTATATGTGAGGCAGTCTAAAACTAACACAGGATAGTGATTAAGTAAAAAGCTCCCCTAGTTGCTAAGAAACTCTAGCAAAAATTTGCTCTTTAGGGAAATGGCAGCACTGAGATCTTTGCTTTGAAGTTTTAGATTTCTGAATGGGAAAACTGTAATCACCTATTACCCTCTACTTACTTTTCATACTAACCACAGAATAAATTTCTGATACTTCTCTACTTATTTGGCAATGTTGCTTTTGCCTCAAGTATTTACTCCCTCTGTAGATACCCCAACTCCAGGTTTATAATAAAGGAGACCTATGTGTTACAGATAGATAACCAACTCTCACTTTCTCAGAGGAGAGAGCTTTCCTGCCCTCTCTGTACCTTGCATTCAGATAAGTAACCATTTCTTAAGTAAGGAACATAATTGATGTTTATGCACAGGCTGGAAGTGCTTCCACACGGTGGGTCCCAAATGCAGTGAGGCTCTACTTCTGACCTGTGGTGGGAGGAAATCCACAGTCAGCAGGCATGAGGCCTTCTCACTGGCAGGGAGTTGCTACTTCCTCCAAGCCTTTGTTTAAACCAGGTGTTTGTTCACCCTGAGGCACCGTCAGGCAAGGACTTCTTGGCGTAGGTAGTCTTTTGCATTTCTTTTGGCGTCAGGTTTTGCCAAGTGATTCATATATGCTGGAAATGCAGAGAGGAACCTGAAGGAGTAGCCTTTACTTTAGCCAGGAATGGATTAAGACAGGAACTTCATATCTGATGAGCAATCCCTGTGCTTTTCAGCCATCCACAGATGTTTTCAGGCCGTTCCCATAGCTTCAGGCTTCTGCTGAGTCTGGGCCAGAAAGAGTGGGGCAGTCTCTGTGAACAAGTGAATTTGCGATGATCACCAAATTTGCAGACCTTCCAGGTGGTTGTTGCTCCAACACTGGAATTGAATTTTTATTTTGTACAAATTGATGGTACTCTGCATACTGCTTTCTTCCCTTTGTCTTTCCACAAGTTATTAGAAATAAAATTTCAAGAAAATACTCCTAATTTAGGTAGTCAGAGGAAGACACTATTAATAGTTTGATAAAGACTCACTTAGATAATCAGAGGTTTCAGTTTAATCTGGTATTTTCTGAAATGTTGGCTTTGTTGGGAAATACCATAAAATATAAATATTAAGCTGAAAAATTAGCATATGATAAGGAGATCTACAGAGCAAGAATTTTTCAAAGTTTTTCATCACATGTTCCCTCCTTATTCTCAAAAATATCATTGCCAGTCATTTAATTGTTGTCTGATTTTCACCTTGTTACTTCAGGGACAGGGATAAATCTTTCCATGTCATGGTAGGAGTAGACATTTGGTACCATATAAAGCTGAGCATTTTGGGAACTCCCTGATCAGATACCCAAATTACAAAATGCTTTATGGAACAATAAGCTTCCATAGCTTCTTTGTTCCACCCAAGGCTGATTTCTCAGTGAGGTCATACATTTCTTGTTGAGAAAGATAGAAGTTGGGAATTTCCCTGTCGTATCCTTTTCAAAACCGCTTGGTTCTTTTTTTTTTTTTTTTTTTTTTTTTTTTTTTATAATATCTTATTCCTTTCTCATATTTTTATTCCTTCTTTTACTTTTAAAAATAATTTAAAACCTACTTGTCTTTTCGCCTGTCCTGATAATTCTACTACATGAAATTCAGATTTGTTGTTTCTGCTGACTTTTGTTCACAGTCACATGTTCCTTCAGGTATTGTGATTTAGGGTTGTGAGTTCTTGTTATCTGTGAGAACCCTTTATGGCCTGAGTTGAGGATATGTCTTTTTACAAAGAGGCTTCCTGTTTGTTCCTTACTAAGCCAGGACCTCAGGGACATTGAGATTTGGAAACCACTTTTGATGTTAATTTCTGTTTGAGGTTTACCTGCCCTTGTAGGTAATATAAATGTGTATTTCAAACCCACATGAGGGCAGGACTGTGGTTACAAATTACCAGGGGAGATTTTTTCCCCTTAGAGTTCAGCCTGAGGTAGAGAATGTTCATTGTTTCCTTCCTCTGTGGGTAGATTTTTTTTTTTTTCTAGTTTACCTGTTCTCAGAGAAAAGTCCTTTTAGGGTCCTGGCTCAACACAAGTCTCAGTTTTATTGCCTCACCTTGTGGCCATCTTATGTGTCATTTACACAGAAAGCCCTTTGTTACTGAGAGTGTCAGTGACCTCCAGAGTAACAGAAGCTTGAGTACCTGTTTTTCAGATTTCTATTTGAGGCCTTTCGAGGTTAGCCTTCCATTTTCAAGATAGGAAAAAAAAGTCTCTGTTTTATTTCTGGACCATCTATTGAGGCTTCTAGACTCTAGACTCTAAGGAGCAAGGAGGCCTCACAACCTGGAATTTCTTACAATTCCAGAACCTAAGGAAGACTGTAGACTTGAGGACATTTCTCTGGTTGATCTTCATTTAAATATGAACATGAAGGAATTTAGAGCCTCCCTAGAATATGGGTATGGGCTGGGGTAGCCTACTTTGAGTTCTGGCATAATAGAATGAAAACCAGATTTAGAATCACAAGACCTAAGTACATCTTGACTTTGCTATATAAAATTAGGTAAGTTCAAGGGATACAGGAGTACTAATACATAGGGGCACTTGTATCCCAATGTTTATAGCAGCACTCTCAACAATAGCCAAATTATGGAAAGAGCCTAAATGTCCATCAACTGATGAATGGATAAAGAAATTGTGGTTTATATACACAATGGAGTACTACATGGCAATGAGAAAGAATGAAATATGGCCCTTTGTAGCAACGTGGATGGAACTGGAGAGTGTTATGCTAAGTGAAATAAGCCATACAGAGAAAGACAGATACCATATGTGTTCACTCTTATGTGGATCCTGAAAAACTTAACAGGAACCCATGGTGGAGGGTAAGGAAAAAAAAAAAGGTTAGAGTGGGAGAGAGCCAAAGCATAAGAGACTCTTAAAAACTGAGAACAAACTGAGGGCTGATGGGGGGTGGGAGGGAGGGGAGGGTGGGTGATGGGTATTAAGGAGGGCATCTGTTGGGATGAGCACTGGGTGTTGTATGGAAACCAATTTGACAATAAATTTCATATATTTAAAAAAATAAAAGAAAATAAAAACAATAAAGTTGGGTAAGTTAAATTGTCTGAGCTTCCATTTCTTCATCTGTAAAATGGAGACACAAGTAGCTGACGGAATTGCTGTGGAAAGTTAAAGGGTATAGTATAGGTTAAAAAAAATCAGAATGGAGCAAGCATTCAATAATGCTAGTTGAATATAAGTCTTTAGTGATCTTAATGGTTGCTGATCCAGGTGTCCTGGTCATGGTGGTTGATAATCCAACACCCATTCCATTCTAAACTGGTGGTTCATAAACTTAAGTGTATACTAATCACCTGGAATGCTTGTTGTAAAATGGATTGCTATGCCCAATTCTGGAGACTTTGATTCAGTAAGTCTGGAGCTGGTCCTAATAGTTCACCTTGTTTCCAGGAATTGCTGATGATCCAGAGACCACACGTTGACAACCAGTCATGGTAATCCTAGTCTTCCCACTGATAATTTGTTTAGGAAAGAGCATGTAATCTAAATCTGAGATGTGAGGGGAAGTCTGCTGAGAGTTTTCAGGAAAGGTTACCTCAACCCTGAGGAAAGACAGGAAAATCTGGTCCTGCTTTCCTCTGGACATTGTGTCAGAACATGATACCTAGAACTGCCACAGGCATCTTGCCTTCATCCAGAGGATGAAGCCATCTATGGTAATGTGCAGAACCAAGAGACTCCCAGTGCAGAGCTGAAATCCTAATAGCTCTTCCTTGTCTAGACACTACCTACCTCTGTTATTTCTCTACGTGAGATACTGTGTAAATGCAAAATTAAAAAAAAAAAAACTTTTTAAGTACTGTTTGAGTCTGTTTCCTGGTCATTGAAAACTCCAAATATTCTTTTTTTTTGGTCTTTTAAAATGTTTATTTATTTTGAGAGAGAGAAAGAGCACATATGTGTGAGTGGGGGAGGAGCAGAGAATCCCAAGAGAGGGAGAGAGAAAGAATCCCAAGCACACTCCATGCTGTCAGCACAGAGCCTGACGTGAGGCTCGAACTTATGAACTGTGAGATCATGACCTGACCTGAATTCAAGAGTTGGATGCTCAACCAACTGAGCTACCCAGGCATCCAACAGCTTCAAATATTCTAAGTGATGCAGCTATCATGTGGAGATGTTGTCTTATTCTCTGCCACACCCAGCTATGCTAAAGTATTTGAGTTCATTTAAAATTATGCTTTCATTCCTTTTTTTGAACTACTAATTTCCTGTGAAACTTTCTTCTCCACTTTACTCCCCGCCTCCCCATGGTCCTCTGGGGGATGTGCTATAACACTGTCAAAATTGTGAATCCTTTGAAAGGAAGCAACTGCTCCAAGCTTGCATCTCATTTGCACATGTGGGACTGTAGGATCCATTTCTGGTTGAATGCATGATGACAGTTTTACTGGATGTCTACTTTCTTGTATTCTATTTCTATACATTGTTATTTTCTGACAACCCTAGGTAATTAGGAATGTAATCTGTCTCCTTCAGACTTTAATTTCAGTTCCTAGAATTTCCCAATCAAGTTAACATTGATTCTACCAGAATTTCAAAAATACCCTGTCCTTCTGTGTTGAATTTTTGAGGGAAAGAATTACAGCAAGAATCAGGGCCACATGATACAAGTGCCTGAATCCTGAATCGTGACCAGGATTGCAAAGAAAATAATAAGGGAGCTCTATAGAGAGTTGGGCCAGGTCAGCACCTCCACATGAATCTGAAAACTGAAAAAAGGAACTGTGATTTTTTTTTTCCTTCTTTTTAATCCTAGTTTGGGCAGCTTCTGTATTCAGAACATCAAGGACTGTTGACAGATGAATGAAAAGAGTAGGGGCTCATGGGATTGCTAATGAGATAGAAAGCCACCTTGAAATCAAAATACATTTTTTTTAACATTTTATTTATTTTTGAGACAGAGAGAGAGGGAGACACAGAATCGGAAGCAGGCTCCAGGCTCTGAGCCATCAGCCCAGAGCCCGACACGGGGCTTGAACTCACGGACCGTGGGATCGTGACCTGAGCTGACGTCGGATGCTTAACCGACTGAGCCACCCAGGAGCCCCTAAATCAGAATACATTTTTATCTGTTGGCTTCTCTGGCCCCAAGGAAATGAGTTGAAAGTTTCAAGCTAATTTCTATTGACAGGTATCCTTATCATGGTTAACAGTGTGATGCATGTCCTAGTTGTCTTCCCAGATGGAAGGCCAAGGGCTTCAACTTGTGTGTTTCCTTCCCAGCAGATAGCTGGACTGTGGTGAGCAAATTGGTACTGATGAGTCATGAAGCACACTATCTGGTAGGATGGTAAGGTTCTTTTTTTTTTTTTTAAGTTTATTTATTTAGAGAGAGACACAGTGCAAGTAGGGAGAAAGTACAGGCAGAGAGAGAGGGGGAGAGAGAATCTCTAGCAGGCTCTGTACTATCAGCATGGAGCCCGATGCAGGGCTTGATCTCATGAACCATAAGACCTGAGCCGAAATCAAGTTGGATGCTTAACTGGCAGAGCTACCCAGGTGCCCTGGACAATAAGGTTCTTAATAATTATAGCTAACATATAATATTTCTCATTAAATTACATTTTTAAACTTACAGATCCAGGCAAGTGTTAAAATGAATTCTCTTTTTTCCTGATATCAAATGCCTTTTCCATTTCCTCTCCAATTGTAATCATGTCTATAGGCTAGATCATATTCCAAGTCTTCTTTTGAAGTCTTGCTTGACATCCCAAGCTAGAAATAATATTTCTTTCTTCTGATCACCCAGAGAAGTTAATCACCATACTATTATCTTATCTTACTTTGTAAAGAGCTATGCAGCTCTTTGAAGGCAGGGATTGTATGATGTCTTTTCCAATATTCTCCACAGTGGTTAGATATAAGGGCTCTAAGCCAGGCGACCTGCACTTGAATCCCAGTTCTGTCACTTACTGATTGTGACCTTGGATAAATTACTGAAACTCTCTGAATCTCAGTTTCTTTATCTGTAAAATGGGAATGGTAATAGTGAGCTAATTCTTGGGGTTTCCCTGAGGATTAAATGGCTCAATACCTGTGAAGTATTTAAAACAGTGCCTTGCACACATAGTAAGCATGATGTGTTAGCTGTTATTATTGCTATTGTTTTTGTTGTTCAATTTTACCTCATTTTCATCAGTACAGATTAGCCGTGGTAATTATGTCTTCAGTGGCCCTTTCCACCACCACATTCTCTCCCAGGTAATCACTTATGGGTCACAACAGATTGATGAATTGCTTTGCAGAAATTAGTTTTACTCCATTATCAGGTATAATTCTCTATTTTCTTGCTGGAGTTTGCTTGGCATTCTGAGGTCAAGTTCTTACATTACGAAAGTACGTAAGTCATTTTAAACATTACAGGGGGAGAGAATCAAGATCCTTTGAGTTTCATAAGTATGCCTTTTTTCCTCATACAACATTAAAAAATATTTACAAAAATATTCTTCATTCTAAGAAAAACTTTTAGTAGGGTCTTCTTACCAACATTTTAGTTACTGTTTACTTAGAAATAGTTAAATGAAAGGCAAAGAATGCAGACAGATTGCAGTCAGTATGGTCTAGAATTCATTCTTTCTGTTAGCTATAACATTAACCCTTTAAAACGATGAAAGGTTAGGGGCTCCCGGGCGGCTCAGTCAGTTAAGCATCCTGATTCTTAATTTTGACTCAGGTCATGATCTCAAGGTTCGTGAGTTCGAGCCCTGCATGGGACTCTGTGCTGATAGCATGGGGCCTGTTTGGGATTCTCTCTCTCCCTCTTTCTCTGTTCCACTCCTTCTCTCAAAAATAAATAAATAAGCATTAAAAATGGTAAAAGTTTTGATTTAATCCCAGAATGTATAAATTTCATTTGCAGAGATGGTATGACTGGTGACTTCTTAGTTCCCACTTCTGAGAGAAGCAGAAAAGTGATGATGTGTTTTTTGTGGAGGGAGAAATTGTACTAAATGAGGCACTTTTCATCCAATGTTACTTTTATGAAGTGACTAGTAAACATTTGAGAAGGGAAGTTATATATGGAGGCTGTGCTGCAGAGATTCCTCAGCTTGGTGCATATTCTGTGATATTTCCCCTAATATTCCCTGAACCCTAAAACTATAATTAAACAACTAATATCAATTACTCTATTCCCAGGAGTCTAAGAGCCCATGGAATTAGAATATGCATATTTAAGGAGGAGAAAATTTCCATTTGAGGTCTAGGATAATGATGGAAACTGGGGTTATAAGGGGGTAAGAATATAAATTAATCAGAGTCTTAGCAGGAAATAGTTGATATTGGATAATTTCAGAGTTTAAGACTAAATTTATAAAGGTATGAGAAATGGTAAAGGATAGTGCAGTATTCTTAGGCTACTAAGGGGTGAGGACGGTGTCTGTTCACCCGTGTGTCTAAATTGGGAAAAGGAATAAGCAATAATTGTAATCCAGACAGACACACACACACAGACCCCCCCCCCCCACATACACACACAGAGGGAGAGAGACAGGGTGGGAGAGAGAGAATGTTGAGAACCAGCTGTGTGGAAGGAGTTTCTGATAAGAACTCTGAAATCTGACCATACTCAGAGGATGGTGGGAATATAAAATGGTACACTACAGCCATTCTGCAAAACAGTATGGAAGTTCCTGAAAAAAACTAAGAACAGGGGCACCTGGGTGGCTTAGTAGGTTAAACATCTGGTTCTTGATTTTGGCTCAGGTCAGAGTCTTGTCATTTGTGAGTTTGAGCCCTGCATCAGGCTCTGTGCTGACAGTGTCGAACCTGCTTACGTTTCTCTCTCTCCTTCTTTCTCTGCACCCTGCAACCCCCACCCCTTCCCCCACAAAATAAAAACATAAATTAAAAAACCTAAAAAATTGAACTACCATATGATCCAGCAATCCCACTTCTGTGTATATATCCAAAGGAAAAAAAAATTACTGTCTTGTAGAGATATATGCACCAAACATTCATTGCAGCATTATACACAGTAGCCAATTTAGGTTGCTTATGAAAGCAACCTAAATGTCCATCTACAGACAAATCGATAAAGAAAATGTGATACAGCAGAATAATATTTGATGAAATATTATTCAGGCAAAAAGAGAAAGAAATCCTGTCCTCTGGATGATCCCAGGGGAACATTGTGCTAATTAAAATAAGTCAGACAAAGACAAATGCCATATGACCTCACTTATATGTGGTATTTAAAAATACCTAATTCATGGAAAAAGAGAGTAGAACACTGGTTGCCAGGGGCAAGGAGGTAAGGGAAACAGGGAGATATTAGTCAAATGGTAAAAAATTTCAGTAATGTACAGCATGGTGACTATAGTTAATAACACTGTATTATATATTTGAAAAGTGCTAAGAAAGTAGATCTTAAGTGTTCTTACCACACACATGCAAAAAAGGTGAATATGTGTAGTAATGGATAGGTTAATTAGCCTGATTGAAGGAATCATTTAACAATGTATATATGTACCAAAACATCATATATATGATATTTGTCCATCATACCTCAATAAATCTGGGGAAAAAAGTCAAACAATATTATCAGACTGAGGCAAGCCTGCAGGGAAAGGAAGACATGAACGCCCCAGTCTCATTCTTCTTACCTGATTTATACTAGTGGTCCTTTATGAGTCCAATTGGAAGCCAGAGGGCAGGGAAGACAATGCGCTCCATGGAGGTAATGGCGTACCAAACATTTCTGACACCAGAACAGATAATTTTTAATATGCCTCCCCCTACCCCTATGGGATAGACAGAATTATTTTCAATAATAGTCATATACATAATCAGTCATCGTCATTGTTTTCTTGATTCATTCTTAAGTTTTACAAAAAATAACAGTTTAGAAAGAATATACTGTTAAAATTATTCAAATTCAGTAAAATATTTTATGTATGATCTTAAATTTGCATTTATCAAACAAATGATATAGTTGTACTCTGCTTTACTGTTTGCACGTGTTCTAAATTTTAAGCATGAATTAAAAATTCCAGGGGGTCACACAAAATGGCACGATTGATATAACTCAGGTTTTGGTTCTTCTTGATAATCACTGTTTCTAATACCATATACTATTTAAACAAGGGATGTGAAGTACTCTAAGGGCTGGAGGCAAGAAATGCTTCTACAGCAAGCTCTGATGATTTTGGACCCTTAGAACTTAGTCTGGAAAGGAATGCCTGTAGTTGGGTCTCTGTGGGTCAGGGCTGACAGTATAACTGGAAGCTTTCTGAATTAACTTCCATGTAGAACATAATGTTAATTAAAAGTAAAACAGACAGAGTTGGAGGCCTATATACACATTATTAAAACTGTAGCAATTCTTTGTTTCAGAATTTAGCTGTAGTGTTAATAAAAACAGAGTGAATTTTGGTTGGTTCATTATTGTTTTCAAATTATCCGCAAACAGTTCTCCTCTTATTGCCTACACCAGGGGCACAGAGCAGGGTAGGGAGTGGATCCAGAGGGACAGCAGCAAGGCATCTTGCTGAGGACAATGAATTATGAATTGAGAGTTCTCTAAGCCAGGAGTGGTGAGCTCTTACATCCCTGTTTTTCTACCCCTTGTTTGTCTGCATGAGGTTGTTGGGAACATTAGCCTCCGATTACAGATTTTGTGACAGCTATGTACTCAACATGAGCGGCTGAGTAGAGTGATTATAAGAAAATAGAACACAATTCTATATAACAAACGAACACTTTAGGAGCTCTTCTCTAGCTGCAAGACTGCTTCCTAGAGCTTTTAGGAAATGCTGTTCTGGGATAATTTGTATTCTATATGTGTATTCTCTTTTTTGGGGAGTTTGCATACACCCAAGTGCCTCCCATTTATCTACCTTCCTCTTCCTTCTGCTTCCCCATGTCTTCAAGATATGCTGGCTGTTTTTGCTCTCTTGGCCTTCTCCCCACCCCACATCTTGGCTACCTCTGTTTCCTTCTTCACTGGACCAGACATGAATTTGTTCTGGGAACTTTTAGTAATCTATGGAAAAAGTTGTTAAAGGCTTCATGTCAGATGTTCAGTTGCTTGGTAACCCAAAGAACCTCCTGCCAAGTTTATGTTCAGAGAATTAGAAAAATGGTTCAGTCCCCACTGTTTTTGGGTCTGGGCAGCATCAGTTCACCCACTCAGCTATGTCTAAGGAGATCCCCATAGAGACACAGAGAAGAGCCTCAGCCTCCACATTGAGGGAGAGGGCAGTGGCAGAGCCCACCTGGCCAGGCCTGAAGAAGCACCTGGGGAGGCTGACCTGTACAGAGGTGTGTGCACCTTTGTAGAGCAACAAAAACGGACTAGTCACTGTATGTTGGTGTGGTAGTTTGAGATGATCTCAGTTTCTCTACTTTATGATCTCTCACATTCTCATTTCACGTCTTAGTGTCTTTTAGGAAACCCATAATTTTAGACTTAAAGACTCTAACAGCTGGTATCGAGTAACCTCAGAGCAATGGCACTGAACACACTCTTGTAGCCAATCTCTATAAATACACAAAAACAAACAAAATCCCCTAGGATTATGGATTGGGAGATACCAACTTGTGGGAAATGAGGCTTCCATAATGGTGGGTAGGATAAATCTGGGTAAAATATTTGGTTTTAATGCCTGTTAATTGCTGAGGCACCAGAAACACCCCAAGGTCCCACAAAGAGTTCCTTGCTGGACTGCAGACTATATTTACCTCCTGACGATGTGCCGAAAAGTGCCAGAAGAGTAGGCTCCCTCTGAATAGTGTCAGGATCCTGTATTACATGCACAAATCATTGGCCTTGAAACTCCCCCAAAATGTAACGCCAAGGAGGTGGAAAAGCTTCTCAGAAGAAAGGAACTGCCACAGCATGAATAAAAATTAGCATTTGGCACACCCTGGTTAGGGATGGGGAGTGGGAGGGGAAGCAAGGATTTTCTCCAAGACTGGCTGGCTGGGAGCCAGGATTATTCAAGTGGAAATGAATGGGGAAGGAAGGGGAAAGAACAAAAGTCTATTGAAGGGTACAATAAAAATTTTAGTAAGTCTTCAAATGTTGCATTGTCTTGTAAAAGTAGTTATTGTATCAGTTGTAAATTAACTTTGAAATAATTGAATTGGGATAAAAACTTAAGAGTGATTACAAGAAAAGAAAAGATCTCACATTAGCAACAATATTTATACTAAAGTTTTCAGTGTTCAGAGTAACAGATTTTGGTGATGGTTTTAAGTGTTATGACCTCATTTGATTTTCATTTGAATGGACAAGGAGTGTTTCTAAATAAGAATGAGATCTAGGGCATCTGCTGCAGTTTTCCCTAAGAATACAGGTAAATTAAGTATGACTTCATTTTAGCTTCTTTTAATAATTAGCACTATTAATCATATTCTGCTGTAGTTTAAAAAAGTATCTCCAAGTAGGTATATGTAGGGGAGGAATATGAATTTTGTGCCTTTACTCTCATGACCTTGGAGTAGGAATAAGGATCACTGCTTGGTGGATATTGACGAAGGGTGTAAGTTCATGTCCGCAGAGAGGATGATCCTAGTGAGAAGCTGCATGTGTGGGATAATTAGTTTATATAATCAATCACGATTAGTTCAGATAAGCCGCCATCTTGTACAAAGATTCCCTTCCCTTTTGAAAATGCTAACTACTGAGATGACTTTGGGTGTGTTTGAAAGGAGTTAGGAAGGTACAAAGGGGTTTGGTGGCATGGATGCTCAGTCAGGTGGCTTAAGAAGCTTATTTTGCTCCCTTATTTCTTGATTTTGCTGAGGTTCAGAAAAATTTGGGGGGGATGCAAAATTACATGGATAAAGGAGGAGCCCAGAACTCTTGAACTGAAACTGATGAATTAGAAAAATATTTTTTTTCTTTAAAGGCTAGACCAATGGGTCGAAGTTATAAAAGCACATTTGAATAGCTTTGTAATTGATTCATAGTTGAACCATCTTCTTCAATAAATAGCAGCTCTATATCCTTGACATGTAGCAGGAACTTTGAAGTAGTTATTTTTCCTGGGATGGGAGGTTGACAAATGACTCTTGAGGTTCCTTTCTACTCTGAAATTGTATGGTTCTCATAAAAACATTTTTCTTATATGCAAAATGTACTTCACATATTGACATAGCTTAATAACAAAGGTTTTCTTCTTTTTCTGATTTGAAACTGACATTAAAACCAGTAGGGGGCTTGGTTAAGCATATGACTTCGGCTCACGGCATGATCTCACAGTTCATGGGTTTGAGCCCCACATTGGGCTCTGTGCTGACAGCTGAGAGCCTGGAGTCTGCTTTGGATTTTGTGTCTCCCTCTCTCTCTCCCCTCCCCCACTCATGCTCTGTCTCTCTCTCTCTCTCTCTCAAAAATAAACATTAATTTTTTTTAATTAAAAAAATAGTAAATAATGTGAAAGGTAATAAAATTCCACATGTTCAACCTGATGTTAGATGCTCAGCTCTTACAAGAGGACCAGAACTTCAGAGGTGTCCTCATGAGAATCTACCTGACTTACTTACCTGTCTTGATCATGTATGATGAGATTTTTAAAAGGTGATGATGATGAATAATGTTCCTTGAGTGAGAAAGAGAAAACTAGGATTTTATGAAGTAAAGTGAAACCTAATTCATTTCTCATAGGTAGACAATGTTAATAAATTTTTTTTTATTTTTCAATTCTTTTGGGATACTTTTAACTTTTGATGGTGTTTTTTTTTTAATTTTTTAAATGTTTATTTATTTTTGACAGAGAGAGAGAGAGAGAGACAGAGCATGAGCAGGGGAGGGGCAGAGAGGGAGGGAGACACAGAATCTGAAGCAGGCTCCAGGCTCTGAGCCATCAGCACAGAGCCCAACGTGGGGCTCAAACTCACGAATCATGAGATCATGACCTGAGCCGAAGTTGGACCCTAACCCAACTGAGCCACCCAGGCGCCCTTTGATGGTGTTTTTTAGGAAGTTTTGTTTAAGGTTTAGATCTTATAAAGAAAAAAGCTAATTTTAGTTGAGAAGAACTAGACCATACTATGCTTCCTAAATAGCTAATTAATTCAAGCATAAATTACAAGTGTCTCTATATTTACCCATACATAATTTTATTTAATATCTAAGAAGCTGATTTGAAGTCCTGAGTATGTGGGAGAGGCATATTAACTGTGAGCAAGGCATAGGTTCTCAACCAGGAGTGACATTGCTATCCCCCCCCCCCCCAACACACACCTTAGGGACATTTGGCAATAACTCAGTGAAGTGCCCTGTCACTGTGCTTTCTGCTGCATTCAACCACAGCTCTTGGCACCATGACTTGAGGAAAAAAGCTCTTCACATTTTTTCTTCATTGACTGATGGTTAAATCCAAGCTGCAAGAAACAGTGTTGGATTTCTACTTCTCTATGGAGCACATTCTCATTCTCACATTTTGGGGTTTGCCTTTAATGTTTTGTCCCAGGCAGAAGGATGAGCCCAATGTAGAGGATCAAAGGGAAAATATAGACTCTGAGCACAGGAGATGCCAGTGTCAGAAGTTAATCAGAGGTTTACCTAGCCAGAATCTAGAATGCCAGATGAAGGGTTCCAGTGTGAAACTAGGAACATATTGAAAGAGGGACATAAGCTTATCAAAAGCAAAATGAGAGATTCAGGGTTGAGATGAAAAAGTAAATAAAATACGAAGCTAAGCATGGCTTTCAGTTTTTTCTCCTTTTAATACTGATTGATTGAGTTTGGGTCAGCTGGGGCACATAGGAGCAGAGACTGTTGAAGACAAAGGGCTGGGAGGAAGGATAGGAAGATTTCTTGCTTTTGACTACATGAAGTCTGGAATTCATACTCTTTTTGTATACAAGTGATACTTGGAGTTTTCTAGAGCAACGTTCCCCATAGTGTTCCCCAAAGGAGCACTGTTAATGAAGAAAAATATTTGGAAAATAATAAATTAAACAAAATTAAGAAGTTTCTTCCTGAAGACTCCTAGGAGCAAATGTGCGCTGCATATCCTCCCATAGGAGAAATGTGTAAACGGTGTTCCCCAAATTGTTCAACCTCCAAACCTCTTCTTACCAGTATTATGTGAGCCACATTTTGGGAAATGATGTTTTGGCTGCTATCTGGATGTTCATGTAGAATTTCCATGTCTTCTGCTCAACATTTTGTTCTGCTGGCTGTCAGAGCTCACCTTGTAAAATTTTGTAGCTGAATGAATCTATTGATATATTTTTATACTTATTTTCAAAGCATTGTTTATTAAGATGACAGTGCATTGAGGAAAAATTTGAAGCCCTTTCACCTTACAGCCAAGTTACAAAGAGAGTATGACCACAGTAAAAGTTCTGGGCAGTTCAGATCTCTAATTTAGTCTTGCCTTAGGTAGAAAATAACCTTGAACAAATTACCAGATTAATCTATTTACTGAGTAAAACTTGCCTTTGCCCAGATAACTAAATTTGGAAGCATATTTAGTTTGAAGCAGAAGTAATTATTTCACATATTTTTTAAATTCCTCCCCCCTGTTCAGTTTTGAATAGAGGATTGCTTCTTGGCCTTTTGGCTAAGATCAAGGAGAGTTTTAAATAGAAGTGATTGATCCAATTATAATCTAAGACTGAGATTTTGGATATTTTTCTCCTTAAATATTTCATAGACACACAAATAACCAGTGATACTAGAAAAAGTCAAAGACAAGAAGAAGAGGTTAAATCTGTATGATGATGAATTCTTTTGGGGGTATAATATGATGTACAGGTATAGAAGACCCTCTGTTAGCCATTGGATGATGTCATCCTACAGTGTCATTGTATGTAATGCCCATGAATTTCCTAAGATTTTTAGGTTAATGATGTTTGTGTGTGTGTGCCTATCCCAGTCCATTAAATGAGCAAATACTCAATACCTATTTAAGAATTACCTTTGTTATTTTAAGACTTTTGACTACTTTTTGAATAATAAAAACAGTGTTATTTAATTCAAGTGACTTCTTCATAGTTTGAACCCAAGATTTATTTTAAAATGTTTTGCCCTCATAAAGATAAATATTTTAAATTTTGTAGTAAAAGTACATTGTTTTACTTGTGTTTGCCTGAACACTGAGATCATTTTATAATATAAACCTAGTTATATTTAAGTGTGTGTGTGTGTGTGTGTGTGTGTGTGTGTGTGTGTGTGTGGTTTAATATATAAATGTAAATGTAGAAGGTTGTAAGAACCCTGTGAGGTGACAGCCAGATATTTTCCTTTGTTGTAATATAGACTGATAAACTTGGTTTAAAAGTAAAGAGACTTGGCCCAGCAGGAGATATTCCCATCTTGGCCCTGGATATCCTAAAAGGGCCCTATACTAGGCATTAGCCCCTTGCTGGCCACAATCTGTGACAGTCCTGTTGTAACAGGGACCAGAAAGGAGAAACTCCTGTCTGTATCCCCAAAGACCATAAAAGGGCCCTATACATGGCTCCAGCTTCCTCACAGCCATAGACTGTCAGTCTTCCAGCAGTCTGGGGGCCAGGGTCCCAGAGGGAGACATTTCTATCTGTGCCCTGGGAGATCCTGAAAGGACCCTGTATTTCAGCCCCTCACACACTCAGTATGTCAGTAGTTCTGGTGGCACAGAGACAGGGCAACAGATACTTTTGTACACTTTCGGGTATCCTGAAAGGGCCTTAAACTTTGTTCTAGGCCCTCCCAGGTACAGGCTATGAGTAGTCCAGCTGGCACAGGGACAGGTGGAACATCCTCATGTCTACACCTCAGATCCTGAAAAGATGCTACACTTGGCTCCAGCCCTCTAGTTATTGTCAGGGACCAATCCAGCCTACTCAGGGACCTGATGGGAGACACACCTATTTGTGCCTCTGGAGGAAGGGGCAGACCTCAATCTTAGCTGTGGAACCTAAAACAGCCTTGTGGATTGAATCTCAGCCGTGGTCCAGAGCTGGTCCTGTCCACCCAGGGACTCATCCAGGAACCAAGAAGTAGTCTTCCCAGGGTCCTGGCAGGAGCCACACCTGCCACAGACATGGGAATAGGCCCCCTGTCTGAGGATAGAGCTGTGAACCTTGAAGTGGATACTTGTCCTGACACCACTTTACTGAAGAAGTTACTAGAGGTAGTCCCATCTACTCAGGGACCAGGCACAGTACCTGAGACCCTGGTAACAAGCCTGACAACCATGGATCTTGCTGCATACCCAGTCACAGCTTTATAACAAGCTCCAACCCAGTGCAACTGTGATTCTGGAGGCAATCCCATCAATCCAAGGAGCAAATAGGAGAAGGTCTTTTCCTGCTGAAACCAGTCTGTAATGACTAGAAAAGATGTTGGCTCTTTCAAATGCAAATGCATCAGTGTGGGACTATATGGATAATAAAGAATCATGCAAATTTGACACCACCAAAGGAAGCTAATAAAGCTTCAGCAACTAACCCCAAAAGAAATATCTACAGTTTGCCTGAAAATAATTTAAAAAAAAATATCTTAAGGAAACTGAATTAAATGCAAGAGATTGTAGATAGACAGATAAATTAAATCAGAAAACCAATGCATAAACAAAATGAGTTTAATGAAGAAATAGACACCATAAAAAAGAACCAAACAGAAATCCTGGAGCTGAAGATACAATGATAGAACTGAAAAATTTAAGAGAGAGCTTCAACAACAGACTTGGTCATGCTGAAGAAAGAATCAGTGACCTTGACAGATCTTTACTTTTTTTTTTAAGTATGTATGTATGTATGTATGTATGTATGTATGTATGTATTTATTTGATAGAGACAGAGACAGCGTGAGTGGAGGAGGAGCAGAGAGAGAGGGAGGGAAAATCCCAAGCAGGCTCCACACCAACAGCACAGGGCCCAACATGGGGCTCAAACTAACCAAACTGTGACATTATGATCTGAGCTGAAACTGAGTAGGATGCTAACCGACTGAGCCACCCAGGCACTCCTCAAAGACAGATCTTTTAAAATTAGCCAGTAAGAAGAACAAAAAGAGAAAAAAATGAGAAAGAGTGAAGATAGCCTACATGAGCTAAGGACACCATCAAGCAAATGAACATCATATCATGGGAGTCCCAGAAAGGGAAGAGAGAGAAAGGAGAAAAAATATTATAGAAAGAAATAATAGCTGAAAATTCCACAAATCCTGGAAGAGATATGGACATTCAGTTATAGGAAGCTCAAAGGACCCCAGGCAAGATCAACCCAAAGATTACTCTGAGACACATCATAATCAAATGTTAAAAGTCAAAGCATGGAGAGAATTTTGAAAGCAGCAAGCAGAAAATGACTTGTCCATGCAAGGAAAACCACAAAAGGATGTCAGTGGATTTCTCTGCAGAAACCTGAGGGGCCAGGAGGCAGTGGGATGATATATTCAATCTGTGGAAAAAAAAATATATATATATATATATATATATGTATATATATATATATATATATATCAACCAAGAAAACTGTACCTTTATGCCTTAAAGGCAAAACTGTCCTTCAGAAATGAAGGAGAGAGAAGAACATTCCCAAACAAAAACTAAAGGAGTTCATCACCACTAGACCTACCTCACAAGAAATGCTGAAGGGAGTACTTCAAGTTGAAATGAGAAGACCCTAAATAACAATATGAAAACACAAAATTCACTGGTAAAGGTAAATATATAGTCAAATTTAGGATTCTCAAATAATGTGATGGTGGTGGGTAAGCCACTTTTATCTCTAGAATAAAAGCTAAAAAATAATAACATTAAGAATAGGTATAGGGGCACCTGGTTGGCTCTGACTCTTGATCTTAGCTCAGGTCTTGATCTCAGGGTCATGAGTTCAGGCCCTTTGTTGGGCTCCATGCTAGGCATGAAACCTACTTAAAAAAAACAAACACCTACTCCCTCAGACAAAACAAAGTAAAACAAAACAACCCCCAAAAATCCTATAGATAAAATAATTTGCTAATGGATACACAATATAAAAAGATGTAAAGTGTGACATCAATAGCATAAAATGTGGTGGGAGAAATAAAAATATAGTTTTTTAACAAGGTTGAAGGAGGATAGTTATCAGCTTAAAAGACTGTTATATTTATAAGATGCTTTATATAACCTCATGGTAACCACAAGAGAAAAAAACCCTTAATAGTTGCACAAAAGACAAAGAAAAAGGAAATAAAAGCATACCACTACAAAAAAAAAATCATAAAGGAAGACAGTAAGATGAAACAAAGGAACTAAAAAAACAGTCAGGAAATAATAAATCACAATAGTAATTAGTGATTACCTACTAGTAATTATGTATAAATACACTAAATTTGCCAATCAAAAGGCACAAAGTGGCTGAATGGACAAAGAAATAAGATCCAGCAATATGCTGCCTGCAGGAGACTCACTTTAGCTTTAGGGACACATGTAGGTTGAAAGTGAAGAAATAGAAGAAGATATTCCATGCAAACAGTAGCCAAAGGACAGCAAGAGTGTCTATACTTATATCAGATAATATAGACTTTTAGTCAAAATCTGTGATGAGAGACTGTCACTTATAGTGATAAAGGAGTCAATTCATCACAAAGATATAATAGTTGTAAAGATATATGTTCCCAACATTGGATGACCAAATATTAAAATTTTTTAAATGTTTATTTATTTTTTGGAGAGAGAGAGCAAGCAAGCAGGGGAGGGGCAGAGAGAGAAGGAGACAGAATCTGAAGTAGGCTCCAGGCTCAGCACAGAGCACAATGCGGGGCTTGAACTAATGAACCACAAGATCATGGCCTGAACCGAAGTTGAATGCTTAACCAGCTTAGGTCCCTGGAATGCCTAAATATTTAAAGTGTTAACAGAACTGAAGGGAGAAATAGATAGCAATACAGTAATAGTAGGGGACTTCAATACTCCACTCCCAACATTGTATAGTACATCTAGACAGAAAATTAATAAGGAAACGGCAGACCTGAATAACAGTCTGGACTAAATGAGCTTGACAGATATGTATATAGAACATTCTATAAAATGTCACTAGAATACATATTCTTCTCAAATGCATGCAGAACATTCTCCAGGATGGATGACATGATGGGCTGCAAACCAAGCTTTAACAAATTTGAGAAGATCAAAATTATATCTAGTATCTTTTCCAACTACAACGGTATAAAAATAGGAGTAAATCTGAATATGGGGAAATTAAACAACATTCCTGAACACCCAATGGATCAAAGCAGAAATCAAAAAGAAAATCAGAAAGTGTGCTGAGACTAATGAAAATGAAAACACAATATACTAAAATGTATGGGATACAGCAAAGTAGTTCTAAGAGGGAAGTTTATAGTGATAAATGACCACATTAAGAAAAAAGAAAGCTCTCAAAAAAAAAAAAAAAGCTTAACTTTATACCTCAAGGAATTAGGGAAAGAAGAACAAACTAAGCTCCAAATTAGCAGAAGAAAGGGAAAAATAAAGATTACAGCAGAAATAAATGAAATAGAGACTAGAAAGACAATAGAAAAAAATCAATAAAAGTTGGTTTTTAAAAAGGTAAAATAATTGGCAAACCTTTGGCTAGACTAACTGAGAGATTACAACTACTACTACAGCAATACAAAGTATCATAAGAGGCTACTATGAAACTATTATGCCAATGAAATGGATAAGCTAGAAGAAATGGATAAATTCCTAGAAATATATAACCTACCAAGACTGAATCAGGGAGAAATAGAAAATCTGAGGAGACCAATAATGACTTAGGCGATTGAAGCACGAATCAAAAACTTTTCAACAAATAAAACCGCAGGACCAGATAGCTTCAGTGATGAATTCTACTAAACATTTAAAGAAGAATTAACATGAGTCATTAAATGCTTCCAAAAAAAAAAAAAAATGAAGAGGAGGGAACACTTCCAAATTCATTTTTGAGGCCGGCATTACCCTGACACCAATGCCAGATAAGGACATTATAAGAAAACTACAGACCAATATCCTTAATGAATATAGATGCAAAAGTCCTCAACAAAATATTAGCAAACCAAATTCAGGATCATACACTATGATCAAGTGGGATTTATTTTTGGGATGCAAGGATGGTTCAACATACACAAATCAGTAAATGTGATATTACACATAAATAGAATAAAAAATAAAAATCATATGATCCTCTCAACGTATACAGAAAAAGCATTTGACAAAATTCAATATCCTATCATGATTAAAAGCTCTCACATTGGGTGTAGAAGAACATACCTTAGCAGTCATATATGGCAAACCCACAGCTAACATCATATTCAATGGTAAAAGGCTGAAAGCTTTTTTTCTAACATCAGGAACAAGACAAGTGTGTCTACTCTCACCATTCCTATTCAACATAGTACTGGAAGTGCCAGTCAAAATAGTTAGGCAAGAAAAGACACAAAAGGCATCCAAATCAGAAAAGAAAAAGTGAAATCATCTCTGTTTGCAGATGACATGATCTTATATAGAGAAAATCCTAAAGACCCCACCCAAAAATTGTTAGAACTAATATATGAATTCAGTAAAGTTGCAGGATACAAAATCAACATAAAAAATCAGTAAATTTTCTTTCTTTTTTCTTTTTTTCTTTCCTGCTTTATTGCTTTTCTTTCTTTCTTTCTTTCTTTCTTTCTTTCTTTCTTTCTTTCTTTCTTTCTTTCTTTCTTTCTTTCTTTCTTTCTTTCTTTCTTTCTTTCTTTCTTTCAAGTAGGCTTTATGCTCAGCACGGAGCCCAATGCAGGGCTTACACTCATGACTCTGAGATCAAGACTTGAACTGAGATCAAGAGCTGGGTATTCAACCAACTGAGCTACACAGGTGTCAGTTGCATTTCTAAATGCTAGCAAAAAAATATTTGAAAGAGAAACTTAAAAAATTCCATCATTTATAAAAGCATCCAAAATGATAAAATACTTAGGAATAAATTTAACAAAGGAGATGAAAGAGCTATACACTGAAAACTAGAAGATATTGATGGAAGAAATTGAAGAAGACATGAATAAATGGAAAGATATCTTGGGTTTGTGGATTGGAAGAATTAATATTGTTAAAATGTCCAAAGACCTCTATAGATTTCATGTTATTTTTACCAAAATTCCAATGGCATTTTTCACAAAAATAGAAAAAAAAATCTTCTGAAATCTGTATGGAACCAGAAGAGACTCTGAATAGCTAAAGCTATCATGAGAAAGAAGAAAAAAGCTAGAGGCATTACATTTCCTGATTTCAAACTATACTACAAAATAATAGTAATATAAACAACATGATACTGACATAAAAACAGACAGAGACCATGTGGAATGTAATAGAATAGAGAGATCAGAAATAAAACCATGTGTATATAGTCAACTAATATTTGACCAGGAAGGTAAGAATATTCAATGGGGAAAAGATAGTCTTTGCCAGGTATGGTATGGGAGAAAATATTTGCAAACTATGTATCAAATAATGAGTTAGCATTCAAAATATGTAAGGAACTCATAAAACAGAGCAGCAAGCAAACAAACAACACAATTAAAAATGGGTAGAGGACTTGAGTATACATTTTTTCCAAAGAAGATATGCACATGGCCAATACATGTATGAAAATGTGCTCAAAATAACGAATCAGCAGGGAAATGCAAATCAAAACCATGATATCACCTCACATCTGTTAGAATGACTATTCTCAAAAATACAAGAAATAGTAAGTGTTGACAAGGATGTGGAGGAAAGGAACACTTGTGTATTGCTGGTGGGAATGTACATTGGTGCAGCCGCTATAGAAAACAGTATGAAGGTTTCTCAGAAAATTAAAAATAGGGGTGCCTGACTGGCTCAGTCAGAGGAACACATGACTCTTGATCTCAGGGTTGTGAGCTCAAGCCCCATGTTGGGTGTAGAGATTACTTAAACAAAAAAAATAAAGAATTAAAAAGCAAATTAAAGATAGAACCGCCATATGATCCAGCAGTCCCACTTCTGGATATATATCCAAAAGAAATGAAATCACTATCTTGAAGATCTATCTGAAGCCCCATGTTTGTTGCAGCATTATTCACAATAGCCACAACATGGAAAAAAAAAAACCCTAAGTGTTCATCAGCAGATGAATGGCTAAAGAAAATGTGATATGTATATAATGCATCCATAAAAAGGAATGCAATTCTGCCACTTGTGACAACATGGATGGGTCTTGCAGGTGAAGTGAAATGAGTCAGGCAGAGAAAGACAATTACCATATGATATCATTCATATATGGAATTTAAAATAAAGCCAAACTCTAGAAATGAAGTAGAATGGTGGTTAGTAGGGGCTAAGCGTAGGGAAATGAGGAGATGTTGGTCAAAAGGTACAAACTTCCAGTTATAAGATGAATAAGCTTTGGGGAGCTAATGTACAGCATAGTGACTATAGTTAACAATATACTTTATTATACGTTTTAAAGTTGCTAAGAGAATAAATCTTAAATGTTCTCACCACATACTAAAAACTGTAATTATACAAGCTGATGGATATGCCAGCTAACCTTATTGCGGTAATCATTTTATAATATATATGTGTATCAAATCAGTTTGTACACCTTAAGCATACACAATGTCACATGTCAATTGTATCTCAGTAGGGCTGGGGAAACAAAGAAAAAATGGAAAAAAAAAGTACAGAGGCTTATTCTTTATGTTCATGATCAAATTTCTACAACCTCTTCATCCTTACAGTTTAACTGAGAATTAAGTACACATAGAAGCTGCTAGACCTTCGTTTCCTGGGCCTGAAGTTTCTGGAGGGTGGGTTGTTAGCAAGTGTTGACTGAACTTGGTTTCCAGGCTACCCAGGAAAGTGTCAAACAAAGTGAGATGCTCATTAAATACATTTTTTTTTCTCAAACTCTAGTGTACATAAAACTGTCAGGCTGATATATTCTTCTACCTCCTTATAAATATGTCTAAATCTGTTTTCTTTTACATTTGCATCTTATTTTGCACATTGTGGTGGAAGAGGAAAACCATATTCTGTCAACTGTTTCTGTTTTTACATTATGTTAAAAAAATGAAGTAAACAAAACTCTCACTTTATAGACTCCAGCTTAATTAAAGGGCCATTCCAAATGCTCTTATTTTAAAAATTGAGTCAGCTGCATGTTAATAAAATATTCTGGATTATTCGTTTTCAGGCATAAGTGATATTTCTTACTCAAGAAACTCATTCAAAGGACCTTGGATATCTAAATCAGTGGTTGAGTCATACAGAACTATTAACAATGACAGGATCGTGGCAAAGGCCACAGTGAATAGAAGCTATGACAAGCAGAATCTGTCTGAGATGCATTTGTATTTGGCTTCAAATGACTAAGTAAGACCAAAAGTAGCTGTGTCATGTGATGTATGATATGATTGTTTTTCAGTAACTGAAAAATTATAAATGGATGATTTCTAGAGCCTATTGGAGAAGGGCCAGCTGTTTCTGAGTGTCACATCGGTTTTAACTATTGCTAACAAAGAAAGATATGAAAAATAAGAATAAAAAGCTTAGGAGACAGTCAGCTTTCAAGCATTTGAATCCCTCTTGGATGAAAGCCAGGTGCTCATGTGCCTGGATGATAGAGCTTATCGAAGACTTACCTAAGTAGGGCAAGAAGTGAAAGGCTCGGAAATGATGACCTCTCTGGGAACCTGCTGCTCCTTTTCTTCCCCGCCAGCCACCGCTGGACTTGGTTCATGGTGAGTGATAAAATCAAATGGCTGGAGGGTTTAGCTTTCAGCTTAGGCTTTACACTCTCATGGCAGAGGAGAGAGAATATGGGTTTGTCTGTTACACTGTTCAGCATTTTCCCCTTTGTACTTCTGTGATTTAGAGGAGTACAGAAAAAATTTTTAAAAAAGTTTTTTTTCTGTGTTTGCTGAAAGGAAAATCTGGCAAAGCATCTAGTAATATTCAGTTTATAACTAATTTTCTAGAATTGACGTAGTATCTGCTGAGTTCTTTTTAGAGGCTTTTAAGTAATTAGCCCTTACTTAACATTTTCTATATTGCTATTTATTTCACTAAGCAAGGGAATAAATAATTTATTAAGAAAAAGATAAAAATTCAATGAAGGTGAATTTATGCTTAAGCTGGTCCATGCCTCAGCCTTTTATTGTATACCAGAATACACAGCCCAAAAATATTTATGAACTTATACTGTCTCTATACTTTTCACTAGAAAATATGTATTTTGTTTTTCTTTGAAGGTCTGTGATATATAACTTTTGTTTGTTCCAGGAGTTATTTTTCAAAACACTGATTCATATGACAACAAGTCATATTTTATCAGACACTCACCTTCAATTTAGATGGCTGGTTGGGCAGAAATGTTTGACAGTATTTAATGAATGTGATGCATATGAAACAAAACCATTGTAATATATTTAAAAAAACAGATTCTACTTGGCTAAAATTGTTTCTTTGAAAAGCAGACTTAATTATTCCTTCTTTAATAAAGAATATTCAGAGAAAGATCTTTGATCACATCAGATCTTTGGATATTAAAAGCCTTTGCCATTGCCCATTGATATTTTTTTAATCTGACATCAGAATCTTTAAAAAAAATCATTTTTGCGTGTCTGGGAGGCTAGGGTGGGAAGGAAATAATAGTGAATAGGAAATAATGCTTTTGAAAATCCTGGTCTTTTATGAGAGTTCATCACCCGTAAAATGCCTTCTGTTTATGGAAGAACAGCAGTATGGGTAGTTATTTGATGTGTTCTCATGTTGCAGCATGAACAGCAAAAACGAATGTAATATTACTTGAAAGATTTGGCTTAAATTCCTTATTTGGTATTTCACTCTGATTCATTGTCCTCAAAAATGAAAGTTGTTTGCTAAAGCATGTATCTCTTTGTGAAACAAATAATAAAATAATTTCACCTTTAACTTGATCACTTAATCACCTGTGGCTTTTATCATGAAATCAGATTTAGTTTATAGGAAGCAGCTCTTTCTTAAAGAGATTGTTTGAGTGAAATAAATACAACCTTATTATTGAACTGAGTCACAGTAAGCACTTTGTTTTAAAAACCACGGTGTTTTAGGAGGTGGGTAGGTACAATTTTAAACTTAGTATTTTAACCAAGTGCCACATCCAATCTTGTAACATTCTCTACCAAAAATCAAACACTAATAATTTTCATATTCACATAAGTTTGGGAATTAGTGACCCCTATTTAGAAATACTCAGTGTACCTGAGAGTATTAAAACCCTGTCTGGCAATTAAGAAACTCTTTTAGGGGTGCCTGGCTGGCTCAGTTGGTTAAGCGTCCAACTTCGGCACAGGTCATGATCTCACGGTTGGTAAGTTCTAGCCCCGCATTGGACTCTGTGCTGTCAGTTCAGAGCCTGGAGCCTGCTTTGGATTCTGTGTCCTCTCTCTCTCTCTGCCCCTCTCCCAGTTGCACTCTGTCTCTCAAAAAATTGAATAAATGTTAAAAAAAATTTTAATAAAAAAACCTCTTGTTTTTTAATCTATCTATATATATTAAATTTTTTAGAGACAGTGCAACTGGGGGAGAGGGAAGAGGGAGAGAGGGAATCCTAAGCAGGCTCACGCTCCGACAGGAAGGTGGGGAGGAGGGGCTGCGTCCCACAATCCTGGGATCATGACCTGAGTCGAAATCAGGAATCAGACCCTCAACCAACTGAACCCTCCAGGCACTGCTTAATCTAGATATTTTTAAGTTTTATGTTTGCATACAAATAGTTAAGAGTCAAATATATGCTCTTCTTTGCCATGTCCTGTTCTCCCAAGGAGAACGGGAGGAAAAGTTCTACCACTTTTCATCTTTTCTTTAAAAAATGTTTGTTTATTTTTGAGAGAGAGAGAGAGAGAGACAGCGAACATGAGTGGGGGGAGGTGCAGAGAAAGAGGGAGAGAGAATCCCAAGCAGGTTCCACACTGTCAGCACAGAGCCTATTGTGGGGCTTGAGAGATCATGACCTGAGATCAAGAGTCAGTCGTTTAACTCTCTAAGCCAGCCAGGCACCTCATAGACTTTTCATCTTTTAACTGATTTTTTTGGTACCAACCTCTGTGTTGAGACAATAGAATTGTATGACTACTTCCTATTTTCTTTCTTTTTAAAATTCAGGTATACTTAACATACAGTGTTATGTTAGTTTCAGTGTGCAATGTATTGAATTGCTGTTCAACAGTTCTATACCTTTCTCACTGCTCATCAAGATAAGTATACTCTTAATCCCTTTTATCTATTTCACCCATCCTCCCACTTACCTTCCCTTTGGCAGACCACCAGTTTGTTCTCTATATTTAAGAAGCTGCTTTTTTGTTTGTCTCTTTTTTTCTTTGTTTGTTCATGTGTTTTGTTTCTTAAATTCCACATATTGTATTTGTCTTTCTCTGACTGACTTATTTCACATAGCATTATACCCTCTAGGTTCATCTATGTTTTTTGCAAATGGCAAGATCTTATTCTTTTTTATGGCTGAGTAATAGTCCATTCCATACATATAGACACACATGCACCACTTCTTTATCCATTCATCTATTGTGGACACTGGGGTTGCTTCCATATCTTGGCTATTGTAAATAATGCTGTAATGAACATGGGGGGTGCTTATATCTTTATGAATTAATGTTTTTGTCTTCTTTGGGTAACTACCCAGTAGTGGAATTACTGAAACACATGATAATTCTATTTTTAATTTTTTGAGGAACCTCCATAATGTTTCCCCACAGTGGCTATGCCAGTTTGCATTCCCATCAACAGTGCACAAGGGTTCCTTTTTCTCCACGTCCTCATCCACACATGTTATTTCTTGTGCTTTTGACTTTAGCCATTCTAACAGGTGTGAGATGATAATCTCATTGTGTTTTTAATTTGCATTTCCTTGATGATTAGTGATGTTGAGCATCTTTTCATGTGTTTATTGGCCATCTGTATGTCTTCATTGCAAAAATGTCTATTCACGTCCTCTGCCCATTTTTTAATTTGATTATTTGTTTTCTTGGTGTTGAGTTGTATGTTCTTAATATTTTTTGGATATTACCTCCTTATCATATATATAATTTGCAGATATATTCTTCCATTCATTATGTCAACTTTTGCTTGTCGATGGTTTCCTTTAATGTACAAATCTTTTTATTTTGGTGTAGCCCTCCTAGTTTATTTTTGCTTTTTGTTTTGCTTCCAGTGAAGACATATCTAGAAAAATGTTTCTATGGTTGATGTCAAAGAAATTACTGCCTATGTTTTTTTCTAGAAATTAAATGGTTTTAGGTCTCACATTATGTTTTTAATCCATTTTGGGTTTATTATTATGTATGGTGTAAGAAAGTGGTCTAATTTCATTGTTTTGCATGTAGCTGTCTAGTTTTCCCAACACCATTTGTTGAGGAGATTGTCTTTTCCCCATGTATTTTCTTGCCTCTTTTGTTGTAGATTAACTGACATTACAAGTGTGGGTTTATTTCTGGACTCTCTATTCTGTGTGTTTCTGTGCCAGAACCATGCTGTTCTGATTACTACAGCTTTATAGTATATTTTGAAATTTGAGATTGTGATACTGCCAGTTTTATTTTTCTTTTTTTCAGATTGCTTTGGCTATTTTTGTGGTTCCATACAAATGTGACTTTTCTCTTGTCTTTATCTGTTGACTTCTTATTATGAAAGATGAGAATTTATTTAGCTTGCCCCCATCCCATCTCTCTGTCACCCTTTCATAAGGGTGCACATGCATATGTGTGAGCCCACTCACAATTCCTGCTCTCTCATTCATCCTGTAAAATTATGTTGTGACTTGGATTATGTCAACATTTAGTGTTTATATTATTAAGATTAGGTAAATGTAATTTCTTTTAACTAAACCACATAGAGTAATATGATTCCTGATTTATTTTTGTACACTCTTTAATCTTTTCTGGAATTTCTAATTATTGTTTGCTTAGTTTTCTATGTTTATTTCTATTTCAACCCCCAATTCTCTACCAGTTGAGTAAGTCTCTTCTAAGTATATTAATTTACATCAGGTTTTCTCTCAATGTCACCTGTTTGAAGCAGTCTTTCTGAGAGTCTTCTGACGTGTTCCATTCTGGACTGGATGCTTCCTTGTCTGGTACACAGCTGCCATCCTGAGATTTCCTTTCTTCATAAACCTGGAATGCTAGGTCTCCTGGGTTCTGATTCCCATGGCTTCCTCTTTCTTGGTTTCCTTTGTTTTGGTAGAGTGTCTAGAGAGACTGATATCTTTTGATAAAAGTATGTGGGAAGTTGGTTTTTGTGAACTTAAATATCTGAAAATATCTTTATTTTATCCTTACATTTTACTGTTTATCAATCTGTATTATTTTTGGTATACAATTCTATGCTATATTTCTTAACTTTTTTTTTTTTAAGTAAGCTCTACACCCAACTTGGGGTTTGAACTCATGACTCCGAGATCAAGAGTCAAATATTCTATTGACTGAGTCAGCCTGGTGCCCCTCTATGCTTCAATTCCTTTTCCTTCTTAAGGAAAATGTTGTTTACAATGTAGCTGCTATAGAAAAACACACTCTTGTGTGTCTCCTCTATTTTCAGTACTCTACTTCTGGTACTTGTGGTCACTAACTGTGTGGTGGTTTTTACCACACCAAGCAATTCTATGATAACAGCTGGGTATCCTATATTTTAACTCAATTCTGACATTATCTACCTGAAGATAGTGTCAGAACCCACAGGTTAAGGACTCAGTTCCTCAAGACTGTCTCCCTCCCTCCACCCCCTTTAAATGTCAATCTTAAGTTCAGGTTGTTACCTGTGTATCTGACTAGTTATAACTCAAACCCGTCCTCAGGTTCCTACCACCCCCTTCTCAGGTTTGATTAATTTCCTAGAGCCAGTCACAGAATGCAGGAAAACAATTTACTTACTAGATTACCAGTTTGATAGAAAGGATATTAAAGCATATGAATGAACAGCCAGATGAAGAGATAAATAGGGCAAGGTCCAGAAAGATCCTGAGCACAAGAGCTTCTGTCCTCATGGATGTGTTTTTGTTCACTGATCTGGAGGTTCTCTGAACCATTTTGGGGGGTTTTTATGGAGGCTTCATTACATAGGCATGACTGATTAAATACTGATCATTGATGATTCATGCAGCTTCCAGCGCTTTTCTTCTTCCCTGAGATTGAAGGGTGGGACTGAAAGTTTGAATGCTTTAATCATGGTTGGTTACTCTGGTAAGCAGCACCTTCCTTAAGGGCTTTCCAAAAGTCACCTCATTAACATAAACTCAGGTGTGGCTGAAAGGGACTGGTTGTGAATAGTAAGGACAGTCTTTACCTTTTTGGTTTTGGTGCTATTTCAGGAACCAAGGACAAAAGACCAACTACTATAACAAAAGATACTTTCCTTGCTTTGTGCTTAGGAAATTCCAAGTCTTAGGAACTCTCTGCTAGAAATGATGACATAGACCAAAAATATGCTTCTTATTATAAGTCATAATATCATAGCTGCTTTTGAGAAATCCAAAGCAATCTAAGTTATGATTCTTTGTATATGTCTATACCTCTAACCTAAATTTCATTTTCCCTGATATTCTGAGATTCCAAATAAAGTGCCTTAGTGTTTGTCTATTTTTATACACTATGTGGGTCTTTTTAATCTAGAAACTTATGTCCTTCTATTTCTTCAAAATTTCATTGATGATTTTTTTTCTTTTCTCTTTACTTTTGCCTTCAGGAACTCCTGTTCTCCAAATGTTGGGCCTCCTAGATTGGTGGCTAATTATCTTACCTTTTCTTTCCTAATTTGTCTTTTTTTTTTTTTTTTGCTTTACTTTCTGTGAGATTTTCTCAAGTTTATTTTCACCCATTGTATTGAGATTTCCCTTTTTGCTATCATGTTTTTATTTTTCCAAAGTTCTTTTTTGTTCCAAAAATATCTTTTAAAAATAACATTCTCTTCTTTTTTATGGATACAAAATCTTATCTCTGATAATATTTCATTTTCAACAAAATCATCTTCTCTGTGCAGAACCTGTTTCCTACAGGTTGAGGTTGTTTGTTTGCTTACTTCAGGCCTATTACCCATATTAGAGCTTTCCCTAAATCTGTGCTAATTCTTGAGTGCCTGATCATATTTAGGAGTGGGAGACTAAAATGCTGAATGAATGCTCTGAATATGTGGACAGACCTATTGACTGTGGATGTCACTGTAGGGTGATATGGATGTGCTAGTTTTATATCTTGTCTTCTTGGACTGATCAGACCTCTTGGAAAAGGGATCTCTAGTCTTTTGACTACAGGGTAGAGACTTTGGAGAATCAAGTTGGGAGAGAAGACTGGCGGGAAGGGGGGTTCTCAACACTCAGAATGTTATGTTAACTCCCTCATTTTCAAGGTAGTTCTTTCTTCAACTGTGTCCAGTGTCCCCAAATCCAGAGACATTTTGATTGATCTTTTCTGGAGAAGAAACCTCCAGTCTTCTGACAGCATTGGGTGTGAGAGCAACCACCCAGCAACACAGAATAAGGAAAGATTTAGGGTTATAACTTCTTTTAAAACATTTTTCAAACAAAATAAATCTCAATGTGCTATTGCCCCTTTACCCAGAGTTAGGCCACACTCAAGGTTAAGGGCACAGTCCTCCAAGGCTGTCAAGTGAGCCCAAGACTTCTGACAACAGCTGCAAATTCAAGGGTCTCCAGGGATATCCTCACCTTAAAGCAGCTGATTATAAATTTAGGGATCCTCACAGACTCCTTCAGATTTGATAATTTTATAGATCAACTCACAGAACTCAGAAAAACACTATACTTGTGCTTATAATTTTATTATAGCAAAATAATACAAATCAGAACCGGCCAAAGGAGGAAATAGATAGGGTGGAATCTGAGACTGAGAAGGTTTCAACTGCAGAGCTTCCACATCCTCAGGGATGCATTACCCTCTTGTCATTAATGTGTGACAATACTTATGGAGTATTGCCAACTTGGGAAGTTTGCTTGAGCTTCAATGTCCATAGTTTTTGTTGGGGCTTCATTACTTGTACATGATTGATTGAATGATTGCTCTTGTGGTTGCTCAAAGCCTGAACTCTTTAACCACATGGTTGGTTTTTCTGTCTGGCTAGCCCCCATCATGAGTCACCTTGTCAGCATAAACTGTCAGGTGTGCTCTGAGGGGCCCACAATAAATAACAAAAATACTCCTACATTCTGGAAATTCCAAGGTACAGAAGTTACCTCCTAGAAGTCAGGACAAAGGCCAGACTTCTCTTTTTGTAAAGTTAATTTTTCTCTCTACACTCTTCTTTCTTTACTTCAGAGGTACCTGGTTCTACCAGTTCCAAAATGCTTAAAGGATTCTGAAGTAAACTCAGGTTGGTTCTTTGTTCTCTGCTCTTCTGGGTTAAGATTTAGCTTTCTTTTTTTTTTTTTTTAATTTTTTTTTTTCAACGTTTATTTATTTTTGGGACAGAGAGAGACAGAGCATGAACGGGGGAGGGGCAGAGAGAGAGGGAGACACAGAATCGGAAGCAGGCTCCAGGCTCTGAGCCATCAGCCCAGAGCCCGACGCGGGGCTCGAACTCCCAGACCACGAGATCGTGACCTGGCTGAAGTCGGACGCTTAACCGACTGCGCCACCCAGGCGCCCCAAGATTTAGCTTTCTTGAGTCAGCTAAAGAATTTATCACTTGTTCATACAATTTTCTGTTTCCAAAAAGATTATTGTTTTTCCTCCCATTTTTGAATGTTCATGTTAAAAAAAAGAAAAAGTCCCAAATAAAAAATCCCTCTGCAATGGTGTTAGTGGGATTTCTAGAGGAAGCAGAATTAGATATTCAGTTTGCTATCTCTACCCAGAAGTCACCCAGAACTCTCAATTTATTTGTCAGAATTTATTCAACTTTTGGTAGAATACCTATTACCACTAGATAGATAGATATTGAGTTAGCAAACACTTGTATGTTGCTGCATTAATACGGACAACTAATTTAGACTTCAGAATCTTTAAAAATGACTGTTCCTATAAGGCTCATTTCCTTTCTACTTTACATAATGAGGTCACAAAAGATAAATAGCCTCTTATCACTTATTGACTGGGGATAAAAATATAGGAATAGAGGAGGATCTTTTAACTTCAATGTTATCTATTTTTACAATATTTGAATTAATATATATTAATTTTTAATTAATTTAAAATAATTTTAGAACAGGAAAAAGTAAAAACATTGCATAAAATAATCCTTAAAAAATTTCCACTTCACATTTATGATACTAGGGTTAATGGAGAACTAAAAATGGACAATTCTTTTTATATTTAATGGAGTAGGTAGGACAGAGCACAGAACTCCTTTAATTACTCTGATCTGAAAGTCATATTTGTAGGCATCTTTTCTTTTTCTGTAGGCTTCCTTTCTTTTTCTTTCTTTCTCCCACCCACTCTCTTTTCTGGACCAGAAAGAGGTTTTTAAGCTTATGTTTTATATTAATGAAGTCTACCTGGAAAAGAGGATGTTAGTCTTCTCATACTGCTGATTTCTCATTTCATTTTCTTGGTAAATAAGTGTAGATGCATTGATGTTCCTGTCCCATTTTAGAATACAATTGCAATCCTTTTCTCTTCTTTACAGTCTTTTTCAAGTTTCTGCTTCCTGTGAGATTCATTCCAAACTCTTCCCTAGCATGGCCTTTGCAGTACTCTTATATTATGCCCACAACTTACTTTGTAGCCTTGTCTGTTTCTGGTCCCCATCAAGCTCCCATTTCCTCTCAATGCTGAATTATTTGTTGATTCTCTTAACTTGTTGGTGTAGCAGCATTCTCCCAGGCTGGAATTGCATTCCCACTTCCCTTCTACCCCTGCCCATCTAAATCATACCTGTTTTTACAAGCCTATCTCAAATGTTACCTGGTCCAGAAAATATTCCTTCTTATCTTTCCTCCTTTCAGGATTAATCCAATTCCACTGGGGCCTTCACAGGGCTTTGTTTGCCTACCTCCTGCTTGTGTAACAGGTATCAGTGGGTGAGTGTGTGTGTGGGGTTGTGGGGGAGAGAGTGGAGGGAGGGACAATTATAATATTGTCCATATTATAATTTCCTTGAGGGAAAATATGATGAATCATATATACACATAATACCTTATATAAAGTTGATTTTCAGTAATGTCAGTTTTCTTTCTGTTAATAGCACTGACGAGAGCAGAAATAGTGTAGATTATGTATGGTTTTACAAATCCATTTCCTCTCAAGACGCTTTCTTGAACAGTAGAAAAGTAGCTGCCTAACAGTTAAAGATGATTATTAGGAACTTGGGATGAGAGTAAGAAATATGAAGACTCATCACTGAATCCAGGTCCACGCACTCATGAGCATGGGCACCATTTGCAACTGACCAGTTGATGCAGCCATGTGAATCTCTGGGTGACAGGAGCCGACTGCTGTGGTGGGGGAAAGAAAACACAGGAGGAGTAATGACTAGACGAGTGAATCTGGGTGTCCCTGCCACAGGAGAAGGACTTGATAATCAGGGTGGAGGGCTGGGGAGTAGGAGGAGAAGCCAAGGAAGGAAGATGGTTTGATGAAGTGTGTTATGGCTGATGGAAGACTCTATGCTCTGGGTGAGGGAGTTAGTGGTGACTGAAGGGAGACTGGGAGAGGTCCCTGTGTGATTAGCAGCGTATAATCAACCATCTGCCTGGGGACACAGTTGTGCACAGAGGACATATTAAAGAGGGAAAAAGAGAGAGGGGAAACAGCAGTGATAACACCAAGAAAATCGTTTTAATTGCAGAAGTCTGTCAGGGACCCACTATTTACATGTTGTCGCCCCCTCCCCTCCCTCCAAAGTCCTTCTCGCGGATATCCTATCCGCTTGCAGGCTGTTCTGTTGTGGCAGGAGGATTAGAAAGTGAGACTAATCTGGGGTTATGGCAGTGATCTCACTAAACCTTGTTACTCCAGGTGAATGCTGCAGGGCTTGGAGCCAGGAAGAGGGCTAAGGAGAAGGAAGAAGCAGACAGTGATTATGGAAACTTCCTTAGGAGCATCTTACAAAAACCACCCTTTATTTTCCCCCCCAAGAGCAAATCTAACTTAACACTTGTCAGGAACTCTTAGGCTCTCATCTTTAAGAGCTTAGAGCCATTTAAAGTTTCCTAATGTTTGACCTCGCAAGAGGCCAGGAATGTACACAGGCAGCAAGATTTAAAACCGGATAATGAATTAGAGCCTCATTCGTCTAGGTAGGCCATGACATTTAATTCAGCCATTTATTAAACTTGTTTTTGTGTTTTCTTCACAGAGCCTGATTCTAGAATGCCGGAACCAGATACAGGGTACCCCCTCTGAAGTTTATTTCTTTTTCCTTAATGTAATCAAAGCATAAGAGCTTAACCTTGGACAAAAATGAAAACATTCCAGTGGAACTTTTTTTTTTTCCTTTCAAAATTCAGTGTCTCTATAAATAGGTTCTGTAAAGGATGATTATGAGAACATGAAAGAGATGAAATGAGGAGGGAGGAAAAAGGATCCTCAGTGACGCCTAACATAATTTTCTCTGTCTCAGTTTTGTAACATGTGCGTAGTAGCAAACATATCTGTTAATTTGGCTAGAATTATGCTTTCGTCTCTCACTTGTTTTTAGGGACTAGGCAGAGCACAGAAAGATTGAGAGCAAGTATTTACATTTGGGTTGATTTACATGGATGGTAGAACTGCCTCTCACACGATACACAGGATGATGTTCTTTACTTGGAAAGAGCAATTTCTTCCTAAGAAAAGAAGGGGGGCCTGACCCTATTCCACTCAGATTGGCTTTGTCAGCTGGTTATGTTAATGTAGTACTATTAATTTAATTATGCATTTATTAATTTATTCTGCTTTAGGATTACTCAGTTTTTAGGGTATGTTTCGTCTTGGTTCTTCTTAACTGTGACTGGATGTGCTCTGTCCACCCAAACACTCTTTTCCATAGCGATCCTTGTTTTGGCAACTGTCTCCTTTTTCTCTGCTCACTTATCACGGCTTGTTTGCAAAAGACCCAACTGTAACCGAACAGGCCTGGAGCTTATACATTAGTTTCCAAATAGGGACAGCGGAGTAGCCTTCTCTTTTTAAGAGATTTGGGCTACTAAGGACATATGAAGCTGGTGCCCTGCAGACTCACCAGTGTCCTGCTGGCATGGAGCAGGCCTGACACCAGCCTTTATCTTATTTGGCCACAAGGAAGAGAACCCGAGGGGGGTGGAGAAGGAGAAGCCAGACGCTTAATCCCGAAGGACCTTTAGGGACAAAAGCATTTACAGTGAGTACATACGGCAGATTTCTGGCTTTTCTATTCTTTTATTTAAGAGAGAAAGATTACTAGAGAAGGGAGAAGGAGGTGGGCAGCTTAGATGGCTGTGTGGCTGCATTTTTTGGTCTCCTAGCTTGGTACAAGAACACTCTCTGATTGAAATGTGTCTTATTCAAGTCGAATACATTCTGCTAATGTCAGGTTTCAGCTAAAAACTTGTGGACTGTCAGGAAGATAGCAGAACTGGTCCGTGTCAGTAAGCAATTTGTGGCATGTTTGTTCTGTTTCTATAGGATGATAAATAGAGTATGGTGGGAAAAGCCCTCCCACATATTTAAAAAAGAAAAAAGAAAAAGCTTTTAAATCTTTACCGCTTGCAGCTCTTGCACTTTAAATGTTGAATCTTCTTTGGATTTGTGGAAAGGGAAGGATTTGATTTATGTTATTTTTAACAGCAGCTGGGATAAAGGTGGTATTATCTCTAATGCTGGAGAGGTGGCCACAGATAATTACTTGATGGGGGAGGGGAAGGGGAGGTTACTGGTTTCCAAAAAGCTGGTTGATCGCTCCTGTCACACATGCACCTTTGGAACCTGAGTGAGTGGGTGGGCACCTGGGCACATTTGGGTCATTGCTTTCATCTGTATCATCTGTTGTCTACTGGCTTTTTAAAAAAGTTTCTCTGTGCCTGGAAAGGAATCTCATTTTAAGACGCCTTGTAAAGAAAGAATACAAAACTTACAGTATTTAGAAGAACGTATAATAGACCTGTGCTGAATTTCCTACTATTTGCATTCAAATAGAGTAATTAATTCAATGGAAAAGCAAGCTTGAATAGGCATGATAGGGGCAGGAAAAATATACATAAAGGTTGTTACTATAGGTCTCTACAATGTGAAGCAGTTTTCCTTTAAATTATAAATTTATCTTTGAAATCAGATGTGATTCTGTGAAAATCAAAAAGAGATTGGTTATCCATGGGGGCATATTAAATGTGAACTACTAGAACGGAAATTTAAATGTTTATGGTAATTACTTTGCATGAAAATGGATAATTAATCAATTTTATGCCACTTTCCAGGCTTGCTATGCTGTTACAACACAGGCAGTATTCCTTTCCCAGTGGCAAAGGTATACGAGAGGGAAAATAGAGATTAAAATAAAACTTGAGTAGACCCCTGCTTTGCTTTACTTCTCTGAGATACTGAAGTTTTCTTGTTTATACTCTGCTCAGTTAAATATAGAAACATCACATCCAGGTTGAAATTTTATAGACACAGGAAAATTTTGCTTTGCGGCTTGAATATTAGGTTTCCTTAGCATTTACTCATGTGTGATGAACACCAGCTACATTTTTGTTTAATGTTTTTATTTTATTCTGTGTGTCCTCTACATATGCAGCCACATCTCTGTTGTCAGTCTTTCGTTTCAAACTCTAAGAGGAGAGAATCTCCCATATTTGTTTCTCTGGGAAGAATTAGCAACACATAATGTGTTAATAATGATTTATAAAATGCATTTGTGTGGTAATACTTTATTTCATTCCATTAAGTAGGAAAATCTATTGATGCTGTTCATGTGCTTTGTTAAAATGGAGGACCAGCACTTGGTATCTACACAGCTCTCAGTATAGGCAGGATGCTATTTTAATGGCTTTGGAATCTCTGGAAAATAACCCAGGGTAATCACAGATTTTTATGGTCTGATGGGATCTCATTGATCACCTAGTCCAATTTTGTCATTTTGAATATGACGAAACTGAGACCCAGAAATGTGGAGCATCTTGTCCCACATAAAACTGCACTGTGCCTGCTTAGTGCACAGCCTGATGGTATCTATGGAAATATTGTATATTAGGACATAAATTGCTTTGAGTCGATTTTTTATATGTTCTTTAGTTTATAGTAGGATGTGTATTCCAGAGAAGGCCCTGTGTTGATTCAGGAGTTTCAGAGAAAACACAGTGACCAAGCATCATTTTTCAGTTGCACAGCATGCTTAGGAGAGATCTGGGGTTGCGTGTGTGAGTCAGTGTGTGGGTGTGGCAGAAATATTTTATTGTACACTACCCTGGCATTTAGTTTTCTGATTTGGGTGAATCTGGTTTCTTATAAGAGGTAACCATTGTGATACCATTGTCTTCTTCATTTAACACCAGTTCTGTGACCTTCCATTGGAAACCTTTATTAACCTTTGTGTATCCGATTCCTTCTCTGGGATTGTGATTCTAAACAGATCGCCCAGAGAGCAAGTGAATTGATTAAAAATTTAAAAGTGCTTTGAGAAATCAGAACCAGAGCCTGTCTGAGGCTAGGTATGAATAAGTAGATGGCAGCTCACTCTTCCTGGACTTTTATTGCTTCTGGAGTTTTGATATCTCTTAATTGTGTTTTTTTAAATAGCCAGGTCTAGGGGTGCCTATGTGGCTCAGTTGGTTACGCTTCTGACTTAGGCTCAGGTCATGATCTCACTGTTCATGAGTTTAAGCCCCCCAGCAGGCTCTGTGCTGACATCTCAGAGCCTGGAGCCTACTTCGGATTCTGTGTCTCCCTCTGTCTCTGCCCCTCCCCTGCTCACGCTCTGTCTCTCTCTCTCAAAATAAATAAACATTAAAAAAAAATCTTTAAAAAAATAGCCAGGTCTAGTATGATTTTAAAAATTGTATGTAAGAGTGGTTAAGAATGTGGGGCATGGATTTCTCTCTCTCACAATTAGATGGAGAAAACTGTTGAACTGAAGCCTAAAATCACTTTCTAAGGTCAGTACCAGAGTGATAAACTTACCTTAAGTCATAATATTTTATTTTTACAAATAACTTTGGTTTCAAAAATTCATCCATAATCCTGCTTATCATCTAATTTAAAAGTTAAATGTTCAAGAAATTGGGAGGGGGGCAGTGCAATGCAGAGTTGGAAGGTTTCTGAAATAATATGTCATAGGAATAACTTATTCTTAAGGCTTTTGTCAATTCAATAAGTTTTTTCATTCTCTGTGCCCATTTCTGTATGGAAAGTTACATGTTGCTGGTCAAAATAGGAGCTTTCTTGATTTCCCCCCTCTATTTTTGTAGGTAAAATAATTTTGCTATTGTTACTAAATGAATAGTGAGAATCTAAAGAAATAAAGGCTACTTTCTGGCAATCACATTTAATTTCATATTTTGTTCAACCACATTTCATCTTTGGAGAAGGGAGCTAGAATGTGTAGAACCAGAGAAGTCTCATAAAAGAAGAAGAAACCCAGGGATGCCAGAGTGGTTCAGTAGGTTAACTGTCCGACTTCAGCTCAGGTCATGATCTTGCAGTTCAGTTCATGAGTTTGAGCCCCAAACTGGGTTCTCTGCTGTCAGCAGGGAACCCTCTTGGGTCATCTGTCCCCCTCTCTCTATCTCTGCCCCTTACCCACTTGTACCTTCTCTCTCTCTCTCTCAAAAGTAAATGGACATTAAATATTAAAAAAAAAAAAAGGAAAAGAAACCCACTACCTTGAGTAGAAGAAGCTGCTTCTGAAACTAAAAATGTCTATTTGAAATGTTTAAAGTACAAGATCCTAAACGTTGTCATTTTATGTTAGACTAGTTCTAGAAGAAAGGTAAATTATATAGCTTAGATCATTACATTAGTAAGCTAGCTTACTAACAAGCTTATCAACTTTACTTTAAAAAGAAAGTTTATTATGACTTACAGTTATGTTATTTTAAACATATTTAGTTAACTTCTTAATGTTAAGTGTTTAAGAGCAATTTATTACTCTTGAAATTCTAGAAGCTTCTAAAATTTTCAATATCACCAAAAATTAATGTAATTTAAGTTGATAGTTAATTAGATATTTTGCATATACTAATTCCTGACTTATACTTTTTGGCAAAGTATAGGTTTGGAATTACTGCATGATATCCTTTTATCTAACATATCATAGAAAGGAGCAACCTCTCCTGAATTCAGCATAGTGTTTTTGTTAATTAGAACCTTGTTGCCTCTCTAGTTATCCCACGTATTGAATATACTGATTATAATAGCCAAGATGATGCTTAGGTGCTTATAGTAGAAAAGCCCCAAGTGATAGTGACTAAAACAAGATAGAAGTTTGTTCTTCTCTCAATAAAAGTAGTTCAGGGCAGCAGTCTAAGACAGATACAGTAGCTCCTTGTTATCCATGTTCCTTACCACCTTGCTCTATCATCCTCTACTGCCATACCCAAATGCATCTCCTGGTCAGAGACAAAAACTGGAACTCTAGTCATCAAGTCCACATTATAGGCTAGAAGCAGGGGGAGAAGCAGAAGGGCAGAAAGGAGGCCCCTCCTAAATTAAGTCAGCTCCTTTTAAGCAGCTCTCCCACACATTCACTTACACCTCATTGGTCAGAACTTAGCCACATGGCCATACCTAGCTGTGATGGAGATAGGGAATGTAGTTGTAAATTCTTGGCAGGAATATGCACAGCTGAAAAGCAGGATTTTATTAGTAAGGAATGAGGAGACGATGGATGGTGGGGTAGGCAATACCACATGGTTTTGTGTTCCTATTATATGCTGGGTCTTGGAGCTACTATGTAGAAACTCACAACACCTCCTTCTGTTTTTGCCATGAGCTATGGTTTCTTAATTTAGAAATCTGGCTTAATTTAGAAATCCTGTTTCTTCTGCGAAGTATGATTTCTTTATTTGGCAATCTTGTCTGACTCTTGCTTTCTTCTTTCCTCTTGCCTTTCAGCTGTTTTGGAAAGAAGTAAGGTTTAGACTTCTCCATGTTAACCATGAGCGTGACACTTTCCCCTCTGAGGTCTCAGGACCTGGATCCCATGGCTACTGATGCTTCACCCATGGCCATCAACTTGACGCCCACTGTGGAGCAGGGTGAGGGAGAAGAGGCAATGAAGGATATGGATTCTGACCAGCAGTATGAAAAGCCACCCCCATTGCATACAGGGGCTGACTGGAAGATTGTCCTCCATTTACCTGAAATTGAGACCTGGCTCCGGATGACCTCAGAAAGGGTCCGTGACCTAACCTATTCAGTCCAGCAGGACTCAGACAGCAAGCATGTGGATGTGCATCTAGTTCAACTAAAGGTAAGGAAGGTCTCTGGACTTAGGTCCGTTCTAGACAGAAGTCTGAAAAAGGCTGTAGCACCTGGCGCCTGAGTTCTGTAACTTGCAATGAGGAAATTTCCAGGAAGAAAAATAGAATGCCAGGTTCGATACACATGGGCAGAATTCATTCTTGCCTGATTTCAATTCACGGGTTGGCTATCTGGAACCAAACTGATCTTAGGGGGTAATGCAGACAGGGGGGAAAAGAGGAGTGCATTTTGGTGCAGTGTCATAGAAATCAATTATGAAGAATAAAAGTATTTTAAAAGGTTTAATAAGCCTCTCACAGGTAAAACATCAAACTGAGCTGTGATTGTGAGTGTGTGTATGTGATTATTATCTTATATTGCAGTTGATGCCACCTTTGTGGCATACAGTGAGTTCTGGCATGATGGGGAAGGGTAGTGTTTGCCTTTTAGAATGAGTCCTTTCATCCAGGTACAATGTGTCATGAAGAACAAAGGTGCTTTTATAACAACTCACTCAATGTTCAGATGTTAAAAAAATGTCTGTGGATTCTAGAGCCCTTGAAAAGCCTGATGTTTGTTAATCATGAAATGGAGGTGCTAGTAAAGAGTGTTATTAATAGAGATTCTGGCCTAGGGATCCCACAGTACAGTGGATCTTGTCCTGTCATAGCCACTTATCTCATCCAGGTCCCTGAGGCAGACACACGCTCAGGTTAATGACCAGCAAAGCAAGGCAGATTTGTCATCAATCAGGGCATTGACCCCAAATCCTAATGTAAATTTCTAGTTAGTTAGATGAGATCTTAAGGAGAATTTTTTTACCTAAGCGAATTCATCCCAAATGATCTGAAACCAAAGACCAAACAGATTCCTGGATCTTAACACTTAAATGGTTTATAGGCTGCAGCCATCAGTGTGAGAAGAGAAGGTGGGTAGTTAAGTAAGGTAAGAGAACATGTGCCCCAAAGTCTAGAGCAGAGCTGGCCCAGCCTTTAGGCTGGGTCAATAGATCCTGAGCCCATCTTCCACATTAGGGAGAGTCCCAGAGAGGGAAGGATGGAACTGGGGGAGAGAGAGAGAAAACAAAAGAAGCCAGAATAGCAAGGTGGCTAGCTGGGCTTCTCCCAGGTTGAGTAGGCTTGGGTGGTTGTCTTTCCACAGGTTTTTGGGAATGAGAAAGTGCAAAAAGGATAATAGAGAGAAGGCTAGGAACTAGTTTCAGTGTAAGCCTGCCTGTTTCCCCACTGTGTCCATAGGGAATAATTTGTCTCAGTGTTTGAAATATGGTTCCTTTAATCAAAGGAGCAGCTCTCCTTGAGGCTGGAGTGAAATGGAAGTCAGGGGCTTCACCTCATTCCTCCTCTTCTCTGTTGCCTCTAATGCTGCACTTACATGAGACTCCTGTAAGTAAATACGGGGTTGGGGTTGTAAGGCAAGTTGACTGTTGCTCCGCCCAAATCTTGCAGATTTACACAGAAAAGATGGTGAAAGATTAAAGGAGAATGGGGGAAATGGAAATATCTTGAGATGACTCCACTAAAAGTGCTGCTAAGGGCTCCTAAAAACATCAATGAGTCAGTTAAATTCATTTAATTACAACACATAATACTTACATCAAAATTTAAATCTTAATTTCATGCAGGAATGTAAAGTTTCTATATAATCAGCCAGGGTTAGGGTTAGTGTTTGAGAAATCACCTCTAGGGTGATTTGCTTGTCTTTTTCTCATTGGAACTGTCACCTTCTCACTTTAGTCAAAAAGCATATAACACCCGCCTCCACCCAGCTCTGTCCCAAGGTGTGGTCTGACTCCTCTGCTGAAAAAGGAGCCCCCAAAGAGCAGGAATTCAACATAGTAATCACAGAGTAGTTAATCAAAGAGTAGTTAATCAAAGGGATGAATTGACATTGTCTTATATTAATTTAATTTTAGGGTTTCTATCACTACTTTTTTTTATACTTGTCTCATCAAGTGACTTAACCAACATTTTCTGTTATGTTCTCAAATATTCTGTAATAATAGAGCCCTTCCACACTGAGCCCAAAGTCAACAAACTCTGGTCAGTGAACTGAGACTTAATCTACACAAGTCTCCTAATCTCACATATGGTTAAATTTCCCCTTTATTTGTGTAATATTTCTTTATTCAACCAAGTAAGCACTTTGATGCGTTTAAAACAATTTTAAATCCATGTCAATTTCTCAGATTCCCACATTGATCCACAGAATAAAGGGGCAACTTGGACATAATGTTTTATATGTGAAAGCACAACAAAACAACCTTGTGGGAGCAGCTCTCAAGTAAGGGATATGGCAAAGCAGAGGGGCAGACCAAGCCTGGGCAAGACCAGCCATCTGCTATGGGATGTCCCATTTTGGCTCTTACTGCCTTGGTGAATAATTCATTTTTTTAATTTACCATGAAAAATAACCATCCCAAGGATGGTAATGCCATGGCTTTAAGGACCATCTAGGCACAGATAATTTCTAGATTTATATATCTATCCTAATGTTCTCCCAGGAACCCCATCTGCCTAACTGACATCTCTAATTGTATCTTTAAGTGAGAATCTCAAACCAGATATGACCATTGAAAAGCTCTTAATCCATCCTACCCCCATGTCTTTCCAATTTCAGTGGAAGGCACCACACATTGCAAAGCCCAAGTGTGACTCTCCATCCCACCCATCTGTCTTATCAACAAGTCCTGTGGATCCGTCTCCAAAATATGACTTAAAGTCATTCACTTTTCCACAACACTACTGTTGTCTCCCTAGACAAGCCACAAGACTGCTTGCCTGGGCTACTTGTAGAGTCTCCTCTACCACCTGCAGTTTATTCCCCACACAGTAGCCAATAGAATCTTTTAAAAATGTAAATCAGGTCATGTTTTTCCCTTGCCTCCTATTGGCTTCTAATAAATCCGAAATCTCTTCCTGTGGCTCTGCACCTGTTTGGTTCTCTGGCCATTTCTCCTGTTACTTTCTCCTTGTTCATAAAGCTCCAGGCACATTGAAATTCCAAAGGAATATTAGGCTTTTTTTAAGTTAGACATCTTGCTTCAGAACTTTTCCTGTTGCCTCTGCCTAGAAACTTTCTTCCTCTGTCTTTGCCTGGTAGAGTCTGGATTCTCATCAAGCAGTCAGACAGAGGCGCAGCCAAGTTCTAACATCTGGAGGTGAAAGCCTAGGAGAGAGTTAGGCAGGGGTTGGGGTGAGGTGGGGCCTGCACTGTGTTTGATGAAGGGCAAGCACAAAAAAAGGCACTACCCTTACCTAGCTTGTTTTTGTGCCTCACACTCCCTTTCAACATTGCTTGCTCTGTGTCTTGTTACCATGGTCTTCTCTGCCATTGTGTGGATGTCTAACTTAAAAAATCAGTTGAAAAGTGCTTTTGGAAAATGCTCAGGATAGGCTCAGCCTATGGTTTGTTTGCTTTGGTTTTTTAGATTCCATATATAAGTGAAATTATATGGTATTCTTCTTTCTTTATCTGACTTATTTCACTTAACGTAATGTTCTCTAGCTCCACCCATGTTGCCACAAATGGTAAGATTTCATTCTCTTTTATGGCTGAGTAATATTTCATTGTGTATGTATACTGCAGCTTCTTTACCCATTCATTTATTGATGGGGACTTGGGTTGCTTCCATATCTTGGCTATTGTAAACAATGCTGCAATAAAAATAGGGATGTATATACATTTTGAATTAGTGTTTTGTTTTCTTTGTGTATATACCCAGTAGTGAAATTACTGGATTGTATGACATTTCTATTTTTAATTTTTTGAGGAAACTTCATAATGTTTTCCATAGTGATTGCACCAATTATATTCCCACCATCAGTGCATAACAGTTTCCTTTTATCCTTACCAATGCTTCTTATTTTTTGTGTTTTTGATTTTAGCCATTCTGACAGATATAAGGTGATATCTCATTGTGGTTTTGATTTGTATTTCCCTGATGGTTTGTGATGTTGAGCATCTTTTCATGTGGCTGTTGGCTATCTGTGTATCTTCTTTGGAAAAATCTCTATTCAGGTCCTCTGCCCATTTTTTAATTGGATTATTATTTTTATTATTATTTTGATGTTGAGTGGTATATGTTATTTATATATTTTGGATATTAACCCCTTATCAGATATATCATTTGCAAATATTTTCTCCCATTTAATACATTGCCTGTTTGTTTTGTTGATGGTTTCCTTTGATGTGCAAAAGCTTGTATTTTGGTGTAGTCCAAATATTTCAATTTTGCTTTTGTTTCCCTTGCCTGAGGAGACATATCCGTAAATATGTTGCTAAGGCCAATGTGCAAGAGATTACTGCCTATGTTTTATTTTAGGAGTTTTATGGTTTCAAGTCTCACATATAGGTTATTAATCCATTTTGAATCTATTTCTTTATTGCTTTAATTTTTACTTATTTATTATTTATTTTTATTTAAAATTTTAGTTAGTGACCATATAGTGTAGTATTGGTTTTAGGAGTAGGATTCAGTGATTCATCACTTATGTATAACACCCAGTGCTCATCACAAGTGCCTTCCTTAGTACCCATCACCTGTCTTTTGTATATGGCGTAAGAAAGTGGTCCAGTTTTATCTTTTTGCATGTAGCTGTTCAGTTTTCCCAACACCATTTGTTGAAGAGACTGTCTTTTTCCCATTGTATAATCTTGCCTCCTTAGTTATAGATTATTGACCATATAAGCGTGGGTATATTTCTTGTCTCTCTAGTGTGTTCCATTGATTTATGTGTCTATTTTTGTGCCAGAACCATACTGTTTTGATTACTACAGCTTTGTAGTATATCCTGAAGTATGGCATTGTGATACCTCCAACCATATTCTTCTTTTCTCAAGGTTGTTTTGACTATTCAGGATCTTTTGTGGTTCAATACAAATTTTAGGATTATTGTTCTAATTCTGTAAAAAGTAATATTGGTATTTTTACAGCAATTATACTGAATCTATAGATTGCTTTAGGTAATAAGGACATTTTAATGTTAATATATAATGTTATTATATATTAAATATCACTTTCTCAAGGAAGCCATTCCTGACCCCTATTCTAAAACATCCATCTTCTTTCCCAGCAATTATCTAGACCATTATTCAGCTTATTTATTTATTTAGTAGCGATCACTAGCTGCAATTATCTTATTTATTTGTTTACTTATTTGCATTAGCCCCAACGACCTCAAATGTCTAATTCTCCACTTTATCCCTGTTGCCTAGGACAAGAGCCAAGCACTTGAGGGGGGCTCAGTTCACATTTGTGGTTGAGTCCAAGTTTGTATGGTTAGTGCCTTCTCTCCCCATAGATAGGCTTGCCCTGGATGTTCACACAAGGAAGGCTGTTTGTCAGGGGTTGAATTAGGACGGAGGCATTGGATGAATCAAGGCCCAAGTACATTTGGGGTATTACTTTCTCATCATAGAGAATCTGAGTGGCTCAGAAGTCTTGGCAATCGTTCCTAAGAAAGTCTGCATGGAAGAGTCTAGGTGGCTTCTTTCTGTAAGTAACTATGCCTGGTCCTTCTCCCCCTCCTCACTTTTCTGCTTGACTCCTTCTTTGGTAATGATTTTAGTCGATAAGCATATGCTTAGGTCTTTTGGACTCAAATCCACTCTTTTTCTTTAAAGGTAATTTTGCTTATCTTCTGGTCATTATGTTGATCTCAAAGTTTATTTATCAGAAACTGTATTTATATCAACCTTACTTCCAAGTTCTTAGGGGAAGTTTTATTGTAACCCCCAGGATGAACTACAAAGCACTATTATGAAGTTCCCATGTTGGCAGGTGGAGAAGTGATTGTTTTAGAGAGTGAATAAAAACATCTAACCTTAAGACTAAAATATGGAAACAATGCAATATATTATACTGTGTAGTTTTCCCATTATTTTTAAGCTGAAAATATAATCCACATATCTTACTTCTTAGCTTCCAGATATTCTTTAGTTAAGAAGTATGAGAAACCAACTGAACCATTTTTAGAAACTTTCCCCTCTCCTCCCTCTCCTCTTTTGGATTCTGAGGTTGTGCTGTGTAGGGAAATGAGACTAAGAACCTCACAAGATTTTGACTTTAACTGAGACTTCTTGTCTGGATGAATGTATTTGGGTGCTAAACAGGCAAATTCGGTACCCCTGCTTCCTGATTAACAGTCTTCTTAGAGAAAATATTATTTGTATTCCTGGAAACATGACAGGGAAGAGACAAAGCTTAGACTAGCTAGCATAGGCTAAATTATGTGCCTACATGACAAATAGAAATCTTGACGTGACATAGCTGGAATCAGCTCCTCCAAACAACCTACTTTAGATAAATGGTGCTCTCAGCCACCTCCAAATGAAGTTTGTGTCTGTTTCTTGGATTTGGGCCTGGTTCTCAAAGTTAGAACATTAAACAGAGACTCTGTTTACAAGATGTTCTGACTGGGCTGTATCCAGACTGAGATGTGCCTGATATCTGGAGTTGAGCCAGATACCCAGTGACTCACGTGGGGTCTGGAGGGCTTGCTGGAAAAAAAAAAAAGCTTGAATTCTCTCTGTAGCTGAAGTTGGCACATCAGATGGGTCTGATGGACTGAAAGTGATGGAGGTCCTAGGATGAGGGAGCTCTTAGGAGAGAATTCACCCTCATCATGGGGCCAGGGGTCTGTCCTAGTGCAGGAGGGAGCATAGGGAGGGGGGTGGTAGTTTGTGGTAAAGTGTGTTTCTGACTCTTGGATCCATCCTGAGCAGCCAGCCAGGCAGCGTGGGGACCCAGGGAAGGGAAGAGGTTGTGGAGGTGACTTGGAGGACCTGCATCAGCTGACTCTCTGCCTGAAATTCTTCCCTCCTCTTGTACAGCAGGTGTAGAGGAAGGAGTGTTCTCTTTCTCTCACTACTGGAGCATAATTAGCTGAAGTCTGCTGGAGGTGGCAGAGGTTGTTTCAGAGTGGCAGCTGTGAAGTTCTGGGTCTGCTGGCCATGACTGAGCAGCAGCCAGGGTTGATTCTTGGGCACATCTAAAATATGCCCTAGGATTCTCAGTAATTCTTCATAAAGGGAACCCTGAATGAAACTAAAGTTCTGACATTAACAGTTTGGAGCTTGAAGGATTCTGATCTTAATGTTAATATGACCAACTTGAAATGTACGTTAAAATGGCAATCCCAAAAGCATATTCCAAATTCCAGGAAACTAGAAAATAGAGCTGAGTTTTCTGTTGGTAGGTATAAAGATATTACTTTGTTTTGACTTCCCCAAGCCCAGATTTGTGGCTGGAATTTCTTATATGGTTGATGTGAATTCCTCGGAGGGTATTTTCCCAGGAAAGCTGGATGTTCATTGTCTAGTGTTTTGGGAGTGTGGCTTCAGTATGGTGCTTATCAGTGGACAAGTTTTTCCTATGGTTAGTGCCTAGATTATGAAAAAGTGTTTGGTGTCATTGACCAATAAAAATGGATGAAATAAAAAGAGTGTTTAATGTTTGAAAAGCTAAGTTTAGATATTCGGGACATCCGATTATGTGGAAAATTCATCTCAATCTTGGAATAAATATCTCCCCACTTCCCTGCTCACACATCCAATGCTAGAAAACTGTCTGTGTGTTAAATAAATACTTTTTGATTGTTGACTGGTTAATATATTTTCATCATGATTTGGGAGATGATCTAAAAGTCTCAGATCTAGCACATGTTTCCTACTACAAGTCAGTATTCTTGGTTAAGATTTAGGAAGGGCAACATGGAAAAATTAACATTGGTAGCTTCTGACACATACTACTATGGAAAATTTTCGAGTATATATGAGCCTTACTCACATACACTAATGTATTTAGAGCTCAGGATGGGAACATTAATTGTCAAGGTGGCCCAATAAGTCTACCAGATTTCCCAGCTGTGTAATTAAAAAAAATTTTTTTTTAGTATTTATTTTTGAGAGAGAAAGAGACAGAGCATGAGCAAGGGAGGAGCAGAGAGAGAGAGGGAGACACAGAATCTGAGGCAGGCTCCTGGCTCTGAGCTGTCAGCACAGAGCTTGACAAGAGGCTCAAACTCACGAACCGTGAGATCATGACCTGAGCCAATGTCGGACGCTTAACTGACTGAGCCACCCAGGCGACCCCCAGCTGCATGATTTTTAATTAGCAATAGTAGCATGGAAAATGAGGATTATTATAGACTTCATAATTTGAAAGAAACCATGAAAACAGAGTTTAGAGAGAGGTAATAAATACCATAAAAGGATTTGAAAGTGAGACCAGTGAGAAAAGTCTGAAGAAACACATTATTTTGATTAGAGAAGTCTTACTGGGATTTGTTACTTAAAAAAAAGGGGGGGTTGAAATACTGTTGGTATGGTACAGTCTTCCAGTTATGGAATGAATAAGTCGTGGGAATGAAAGGTACAGCATAGGAAATGTAGTCAATGGTATTATAATAGCATCACATGGTAACAGATGGTAGCTACACTCATGATAAGCATAGCATAACACAGAGAGATGCTGAATCACTGTTTCATACACTTGAAACTAATGTCGCATTGTATGTCAACTATACTTCAATTAAAAAAATAAAATAAAATAATTCCAGGATGAACTATCACTGAGCAACACTACTTATCAGCTTTCGCTTATCACCTAACTCAGGGGATTAGGTGTTTGTAGGACCAGTGCACCAGAGGCAAGATATTAGTTAACTGTCTTTCCTTGCCTAGAGAGTTTTCAGTTCAGTAGCATTCACTGAATGGCTGATATGAACCAGGAGTTTTTATTTACAATATTTTATTTAATCCTTACCATAATCCCCTATCATGTATGAAGAAGTTGAGTCTTAGAAAGGTTAGAAGCTGATCAGCTTGGGAATCAAACCATACTCAAGAAAAGCCAAACCATACTCAAAAAGATTCTTAAGTTGAATATTCTTTCTACTTTAGTGCAGTGGTCTCACACCCTTCTACATTGTGAGAAATTTTGGTGGCTATAAAGTATAGGGCAATAAGTTCTGGCTTTCTTGTATTAGATGTTTAAGATGAATGGATTTGAGAGTGGGGGCTCATTGTTTTTCTTCTTCTTCTTCTTCTTCTTCTTCTTCTTCTTCTTCTTCTTCTTCTTTTTAATTAAGAAGAAGATCTAAACTATGGGTATTTTAATTCATCACCAGCAGGAATGTGAGGGTTTTGAAGTGGGATGTAAATGAAATCCTGGGGTCCCTTTGAGTTAGAGGTGTTCACAACTACCCAGAACTAGGGAGAGAACTTGTTTCTTTTGTTTCTTTTCATTATTTGCTGCTACTTTTCCCACTTTGCCCCCTTCAAAATGTTATATCCCAAAGAGGGAAACATGTGATCTAACTAAAGTGAAATGATACCAAGCTGTGAATTACTAGTATTCTAACATGGAAGTGGGTGGAACAAGCGATAGACATCTTTAATGAGAAATGTTAAGAAATCAATTGATTTCCAGGTATGGCATGCATAGAGACAGTGTTTCTTATCGTTGGCCGCACAGTAGAATCTCCTTGGAAGCTTAAAAAAAAACAACAAACAAACCCATTTACCAGGCCATGCTCCAGACAGATACATTAGAATCTGGGTTTAGACCTAGGCATAGTCATTTGAAAGACTTCTCAGGTGATTCCAGTACAAGCTAGAGCTGATGACCCTTGGAAGATGATTTTGAGCAAAGGGCTCTTGGATTCATTTCTCTTGATCAATGCATTTGATTCCTTTCCTCCCCCACACGCCACCCCCCCCCCCCAAAAAAAAAAACAACCAGAGATTCAGAGTAACTGATTTAGGAGCAAAGACTCCTACATGACTTTTTTGAGGTCAAGTGACCTCATAAAGTCAGTAAAAACAGTGATAGGGAAAGGAATAAATCCATGCCAGATACCAGCCTGTATGTTTAAAAAGTATCAATGTTATTCTCTTAAAATTCTTATAAACAAAAGAAAAACCAAATCCAAATAGAGTAAATATTTCTCTCTCGTTTAATTCTTATAACTTTTTGAATTAGAAATTATTTTATACGGAAGTCCAGGCACAGGGCTGCCCACCTATAGTTGTACAGGCTATGTATAAATGGCACCTTTTTTTTGAAGTTGTGCAGTCTACCACATGCACAGCTTTCCATGGCTGCCTTGTATAAGCAGGGGAGATTGCCTGAGCAAAGAGTGCTTTGAATATGAAAGACCGAAGGGCTTCTTTTCGCTGGAGCCAAGGAATGATGAATGACACATATTATTGAAGTTAGTGGAGACACATTTTGAAGGACCATAAATACTTTGAATGCCTCAGAGGAATCTGGACTTGATCTAGTAGTCATAAAAACATCTACAAAGGAATAAATGGTAAAAACCTATGTCTTACAATGAGATTACGGGTATGTGCAGGGTGCTCTGGAAAGGGGAGAGATGTGACACAGCTATAAGATTGTTTGGTAAATGACAAAGGGTGGTGAAAGTGGGAAGCAAGAAAAAGTCCATCAGACCAGGTGGCTGATGCAAGCCCAGAGAGGCCACTTGGGAGTCAGAGGCGACTGGTACTCTGCCACTGAATTTGCCCTCATCAGGCTCAAATTGAACTGCTATGTCTATTGTCACTTTGTGTTAGGGCTGAGGGCTGTATTTCTTTGTATTAATGTGAATAGAATAGAAAGGAACAGAATAGAAATCTCTCTGGTGTTCGTTTTAGCAGTGTGACTGTTATTAGTGGGCTTTTTAGAGTAGCTGCTTCCATTGTTCTATGATAACTTAATGCACCAATTTTCTTCATTATTTGAATGCAGCAAATCTGCCAAATACATCATTAAATGGAAAAGGAATATATGAAATGAAAGTGAAAAGTGATCTGTTCCTCTCCTGAGGAAGAGGGAATGAGTATAATATCTGCTAGAGAATTGGTTCACAAGGAGGGAAACTGACCTTAGGCAAATTATGAAGAAAGTCTTCAGGGATGCCTGGGTGGTTCAGTCAGTTAAGCATCTCACTCTTGATTTTGGTTCAGGTCACAATCTCACAATTTGTGAGTTCGAGCCCCGCATCGAGCTCCACACTGACAGTGCAGAGCCTGCTTGGGATTCTGTCTGTCTGTCTCTCTCTACCCTCCCATGCTCTCTCTCTCTTTCTCTCTCTCTCTCTCTCTCTCTCTCTCTCTCTCTCTCTCAAAATAAATAAACATTTTAAAAGATCTTATATAAAAAAAGACAGTCTTCAGTGCTTTCTTGCAGTTTCCTCTCTTCTAGAAACCGAATTTCTATCAAAAGACCCTATAAAGTAATTCAAACTACAGTGTTAACAGTGGCTGCAGCTCAAAATTTTTCTTTTGCAGAGGGAATATTATCACACTGGCCAAAGGCATCTACCTCTGTCTGTAATTGTGGGAGTCAGGCGTTAGTGACAAGGTGGAGACAGAGTTCTTCAAATAACACCACATAGGAGACTACCTCCTTTATGCATGGTCTATGCCCCCATCTTGGAAATAACTAGGAATTAAATGTTGTTTGAAAAAATACTATAGGGGTGCCTGGGTAGCTCAGTCTGTTAAGTGTCCAACTCTTGATTTTGGTCCAGGTCATGATCTCACAGCTCTAGAGTTTGAGCCCCACATTGGGCTCTGCACTGACAGCTCAGAGCCTGCTTGGGATTCTCTCTCTCCCTTTCTCTCTGGGCTTCCCTTGCTTGCATTTGTGTGCAGTCTCTCTCAAAATAAATAAACTTAAAAAAAAAAAGAAAAAATATTTTAACTTCAATGTTTACCTGCCTTAGCTTTCAGGTGCCCTCCTAGATAAAGTCCAAATGCCTGGGCATGGCTCATAAGTTCCTTCACAGTCTGGACCCAGCTGGCCCACTGTGTCTTCTGACATTTCCTTTCCTGCACCTCTAAAAAGTTAAGCCCTTTTAGAAATCCATGTCTTGGAACATGGTTTCTCTTTCCCTGGGAAATCACCTCACTCTTTACCCCAAACTTCTGTCTCTATGAAAATAGCTACACATCCTTTGAATTGCAGCTGAAATATTCTCTGGGGTGAAGGCATTTTGAAGGTCAATTTGGTCACTCCTTCTGTACTTTCTCCCCTTATTTTCATATGGTATCCACTGTAGCATGGTGGTAGACACAGCCTTCAATCTGAGTTATTAATACTCTAGCCATTATGAGGAATCCTATTTTCTCTTCTTGTCCAAGCTTGATATACAGCTTATGTTAGCATAAAATATATTTCCTTTGAATGTTTGGTTCACTGAATGCAAATTGATATACTTAGACCTGTCAATAATTAGCAGGTGTTATGAAGGGAGAGTTAGTTTCCATATCTCTGTTGGAAATCTGAGGGCATGCATGTTTGCATTTCATTTGACCTTTGACAGAACATCCCGGACACTTTGCACTTTAGGGATATGACTTGGGGGGAAGACCCTTACCTCAAAACTCTATTTGCAATTCTAAAAATATGCGTCAATGAACATTTAAAGGTAAATCATGTTGGTAATAAAAGCTTGATGTCATTAAAGAATAGTTCCTGTAAGGAGACATTCAAAGTTGAGGTATCTTCAATTCTTTTTTTTTTTTTTTGTACTATATTTTGTAGACAAATGTAGGATTTGTATAAGTGGATGATTTTGTCATTATCATGGCAAAAACTATTAAACAGCATGTAGATTTGATTTGTTGGGTTCTTCTTTAAATATGTGAACTCTAGTAGTTTTCCCTGGGGTGTATATTATCTATCTGTTGGATTCTGGTCTTCTACAATAAGTAATGAGCTAGATAAACCAAAAGGAATCTAACCTCTGCATAATTAATACAGTAGCTGACATTATTTTATGTGCATATGATTACATGCTTTCCTTTTCATTTTTTCTCTTTTCTGCTTCTTGTGATCTATATGTATTTCTTCTTAATTAGTTATAAACCTGAGGTGTCTATATTTCTCTAAATAGTATTTCTTTTTAAACTTTTATAAATTAAGTTGTAGATAATGTAGAATGTATTCAGTTAGAAAAACCAGTGAATTTTCATGTCAGAACTGGTGGACATTTGTTTTGTTACTGTTGTTTGTTTCAGGTTTTAAAGTTACGGGGCTTAGTTTTTCCTACAGATCTACACCCAATTATAATTTTTGTCTCCCACAGGACCATAAATAAGAATAAATATTTCATAACTGTTTAACATGGTTATTCTAAACTTCAGCACATCTTTTAAAATGCAATTCCATAAATGTGTTGCAGGTTTCCAGAACAAATTTACTGATGCTTAAAGCATAAGATTTTATAAAGACTATGCATTTAATAAAATTTTATGATCTCTGCTTTTATTTTAAAAAGCAAATGTAGTCTATTTTATTTCTCATCAAATTTAAGTTCTTTCATTTCCTTTGGTCTGTTATTGATAGTTTTGTAGATTTTGTAGCCAAAGATGGAAAAAAAATGTAAATCATTGTGTTTCCCTTATATCATGATGCCAGCTGGACAGTGCAGCACCAATTCTAGATTCACAGCTACTCTCGTCCACAACAAACTTACATTCACTGATCTAAGGCCTAGCACACAACTCTTCTCTCCACTATAAAGCCCTTCTGGTGCTCTCAGCCTGTGCTGCTCAGCCCCTATTCTCTTGATCCATAATTTAGGGCCAGGGTTTGCTATCTTGCATTCTTATTTGTTTTTTCACATGTTGTTTTCTTTTCTTTCTTTTTTTTTTTTTTAACGTTTATTTATTTATTTGGAGAGAGAGGGAGGGACAGAGAGAGAGAATCCCAAGCAGGCTCTGTGCCATTAGCACAGAGCCCAAAGTGGGGCTTGATCCCATGAACCATGAGATCATGACCTGAGCGAAAATCGAGAGCTTGATGCTCAACTGATTGAGCCACCCAGGTGCCCCTCATATGTTGTTTTCTAATTTACTCAAAGAAATCTAAAAGTTTTTTAAGGGAAATTTCTCCCATTTCTTTTGTCTAAAATTGTGAACATTTTTGGTCAGCCAGTTGACTAAATCCTCACATTATCCTTTTTAGCTTTCCTTTCTGCTCTACATGCAATTAGCATGCCAGGGAAACCATAACTTCCCAAGGATATTTCAGTGAAATAATAAAATATGTTCATAAGCATTTTTAAATTAGTATAATTGTTCACAGAAATTTTGGGGTTAGGGCTTGGTTGAAACAAACAGAATTTTGTTGGAATTAACTCAGGACAAAATTTGACATTTTTCTTAATAAGAATGGAGTGATGAAGTAACCTTAATTAAGTTCCTTCAAAGACAAGAAACTCCAGTTAATATAACCCAAAGTTTGGGCCAAATTAAATCTCTGAGTCCTATGCAAGCCTTTTATCAGTTCAGTTCTAATAAATCTCCAGTGTAGCACATATTCACGTTTGAGAGGAAGTGGAATTATGAATCTCTCCATCTTGGGCTACTTGTCCAAGCTTAATATACAGCTTAATATTCATTTCCATCCATTCACCGTCTAAATGAGAGCTGGTATGGAAATGTGCTCCCTCACGACATTCACTTGAATACCTCCTGTAGCGGGAGTTTTGGTTTCAAAGGTTAAAACAGGTGCACTGACATAAATCAGTCACACATCTACCCACACCCTGCTTTTCCTGTAGTAAGGAGAGCAAAGGGGGAGGAACTAGAAATGAAATGCACTGACATCTTGATTAATGATGCCTAGGACCAAAGGTCCTCTCGCAAGGGAGGCAAAATGTCTATAAATCAGGTGAGGCTGAATGGCTTCTGTTTGTAGTTGGATAACAGTGGTACCTCAATGGCAGCTTCTCTTTGTTTTCAACCTCCTGGAGTAGAACCAAATCCAGTGTCCACGTTCTGACACTAACCTTATGATGCGGCAGTGATCCCCTGTTCTGGGCTTCCTCATTTGTAAAAAGAGGTAACTACAGGGCTCCTTCCAGTCCTAACATTTTGCAGAATCACCAGGCACACTCTGAGCAAGCTGTAAATTCTGCAAGTCTGTGGCTCTGCTCCCACAATCTCCTCTTTCTGTGTCTGGATCGGGACTCTTGTTTGCTCTTGAAGTTCCTCAAGTCCTTTACTCTGCTAGTAACAATACTAGCCAGTTACCTAGCATTTATGCTTTGCTTTCCTCAGAGTGGTTTGCCTCTCAGTTAATCCTTACAGTAGCACCTGGACCTCTGGTGCAGGACCTGAGGCACAGAGAGGTTAATTGACTTACCAAAGGTCCTACAGCTAGAAAGTGGTCAAGTGGTAAAGCTAGGAATAGAAGCTGAGTCTTTATAATCCTAAAGTCTGTTAACCATTTGTAGATTAACATTTTCTTTGAAAATATGTTAAAACTATGAACTGTCTTCTCAAGACATTGCACACACATGCCCAAAATATTTTGCATACTATTTCAAGAGACCCTTTGAAACCCATTCGTGGGCACTCCAAGTTAACTCCTCTAGTATAATATATCATACTGCTCTTTCAATTCACTTTTTCTTGATTTCAGAATGGGGAGATTCAGAGAGAGAAGGAGAGAGATGGAAAATGCATAATTGATTCCATAGTCTTATGTTCAGTGAAAATAGCCACCTGGATTCTCGTTTGCATTAGTTTTTTTCCACGTGCATGAATGTCAGGGGCTTTGGGGGAGGCTCCCATTCCCAGAAAGATAATGGAATAGCAGGGGAGATCTTCACCTTGAAAAATTTGCTTCCCAGCCTGCTCTTTCTCTATCCTCACAAAGGCTTTCTTTCTATAATTATAGATAAAGCATTAAATATACATGTCATTGGGATAAATAATGTATTGGCTTACATTCACATCAAGAATACATACTAGAGGCTTTCTCAAAAAATGCTTTTTGGTGGAGGAGAGGGTTCTGGGCTTGTTTCTGGAGGAGAGGAGATGGAAGGGAGTGGCTTCAGACAGAGGCCTTGCTGGTGAGGGGAGTCTTTGAGTCATATAGCCTCAGGACTGCTAATGTAATTCAAGCAGAAGAAACTAGATTCTGAGCACATGGGAAGTAACTGCTAAGACAGTTGAAGGCATTCTGAAAACAGAGTTGAGGCTGTCTTCTAGAGTTTACAGGGCAAATTGAGATACCCCAGTCCCTTTTCGTGATGGTGGCTCGTTTAGTGCAAGCTGCCTCAGAGATTTCAGAAGCACATTGGAAACAATCAAAGCTTGTTGCCTCCTTCGTATCAACCAGCTTAATAATGCTGGAATGGAACTTTCTCAAATCAGTGACAATCCGTTGTCACCACTGCCCTCATGCCTCCTTCCTTCCTTCTGGCCCACTGCTCGGAGTGAGGCAGAGTGGAAAGCCCTTCGAATTTGGAGATGGTGGGCCTGGTTCTGATCTGGTCTCTGCTACCTACTGGAAGTGAGGTTCCAAGCAATTCAGTGATTTCTATGAGCCTTAATTTCCTTAACTATAAATATCTACCTCTGAAGGCTATTATAAAAATTAAGTAAGAACTTTCTTTGGAAGAACTTTGAAATCTCTCAGGTGGTACATAAATGTTAGTAGTTCTGGTTATGATTATTATTTCCCAGTCTAAACACTGCTGGCTGCATTTGTGACTGTGGCAGGGTGAATAGGCAAAGTATGTGTATGTAGATGTGCGTTATGGTTGAAGGAATTATATACATTCCAATTATAATACACTCTTCTATAATTTGCTTTTTGCCATTAAAACACAATAAAATATAGCCTTAAGACCCACAAGGGGCAGGACATATTTAATTTGATATTTTTAGTTAACAGAATGAAATAAAAAAACAAATTTGATTTTATATTATGCTAAAAAATGTTCTACAGTATATTAGCATACTTCCTTCCCAAATTTCAAGCTCATGGTACTAAACATACCTAAATCTTTTTCAGGATTAAAGGTATTGCAGCTTTTGCTGCAACATCATTGGAACATCATTTTTACAAAATAATGTAGATTTAGATGTAGTAAGTGATTTATGCCAAAGTTTTCTACTTCCTTCAATGTCCTTTTTAAGGGTTTGTTTTTCTTCTCCTAAAATGTGGAATATGGGGAGGATCCAGTTTTGGCCAATTATGTCTGTAAGAAGGCATCTTTAAATTCCAAATACAGGGACAAAAAGCCTTCTATAAGAATATGTTTACTGTATCTTGTTGATAATAGCATAATGTTAAGAAAAACAGAAATGAGGAAAGGGATGAGGTTTTATCTACCTCATAATCCAGTAGTGGAAAAAATATTTCCCTCGGGGGAAAATGTTGCTTTAGATTTGCAAATAGATTGGAGTCTGGAAATACCTGTGAACAAACAAACATCCTTTCTTTAGCCTTTCGCTAGTTTGCATGATTATCTAAGACTAAATGTTATACTGGCTGGTATATTGCAATCCATTTTGATCTAGATATATGAGAAAATAAGATATTTTGTTGCTGTAGTACATTTTGATGTAATCAATATTTGTAAGGAGAAAACATGAACTTCCTGATCAGTACAGATCCATTCAGTTAGTTGAATAATTTATCATCCTTTCAAAAAAAAAAAAATCTGGCCTTACTTTCAATGCTCCAGCTTCTATTTTCTGCTTCTTTCCATTTATCACTCTTTCTTTCTGGTCTATTCTGCATAACTAGCACAAAGGGCATAGCTTTCTTGGCATAAAAGCTATTTATTTGCTAGTATGTGAACTGGTATCTAGGAAACTTGCCAAATAAGCACAATCACGTTTAGGTGTGGAAAGCACGCTGGTAAAACATAGACTGGGGTCTCATGCTGCAGACATAGCAGCTCCTTAGATAAACCTGTTGTTGAGTAATTTATTTCTGTGTCTTCTAGGCACAGGTGTGATGTTTAAACAAAACATTTTGTATTTTTTCTGATTATAAAGTAACACATAGTCATAAAATCAACATCAGTGTCTATAAAGCTGTTCAATATGGTAGCATGAGCCACAATGGATATTTAAACTTAAATTCGTTAAAATTAAATAGAAGTAAAAAACAAACAAACAAACAAACAAAAAAACAAAAAAACAAAAAACAACTCAGTTCTTTAGCCTCACTAGCCACACTTTAAGTGTAGTTAGCAGCAACTGTATTTGATAGCAGCAGACTTTTCCATAATTGCAGAAGTAGTATTGGACCTTGGATTGATGTTTTAACCTGTGCTTTATTCACCTCTTTTCTTTAATTCAAGGATAAGTTGTGTCTGTATTTCCACTTAAGTAACTATAGCTGTATGCTATCACTTTTAATGCTGCATCGTAATCCACTGCCTGGATGTGTCTTAATTTATTTGTCCAGTCTCCTATTGACGGTCATATAGCTTGCTTCTTTTTTTTCTCCATTATAAAAAGTGTTGTGTTTATTACCTTTGAGCATGTATCTTTTTGTAGTTGTCCAAAATATTTAAAATTTCAATTGCTTGGTTAAGGCTATTCACGTTTTACGTTTTGGTACATATTGCAGAGCTGCCCTCCAGACACTGTATCTGTAAACATTCCCTCGGTTAATTGTGAGAGAAGCATTCATATCTACTGGAGCAAGTCACTTAACTTCTCTAAGTCACATTTAATTTTTCTATTCAAAATAATACCACTTGCCTCACTAGGTAGTTACTAGGAATGGAATAATATTTGTGAATACTTTAAACAAGTAAAAGGAAAAGTGTGTCTGTATGATATTCATATTATTAAAATATCTGTTGATTGTAAATATGGACACCAGGGACCCTTAATCCTCTGCAGTCTAGTTGAACACCCCAAATAAGGAATAAAGGTGGCAGAACATGCCTTTATTTAGTGGTGGAGAGAACATGCCTTTGAACATTTCATCATGGGAATGGGACCCCTGGCCTCAGAAATATCATTTATTGCTGTACACATATCAGTATGAAGGTAGGATTTTCCATACAGAAACATTTACAGAAGTGGGATAATTTTTATTTTAATGTTAGAAGGGGGTGAAACCTAAGAGATCATCCAATCCTACTCGTCATTCTACAGATGAGAAAGGAGAGGCCCAGAGAAGTTAAATGAGTTCTTAGATTTACACAGTTGACAAGGGCAGGATCTAGGTTAGACCCCAGTCTTCTGATCCTCCAGACAGAACCCTTTCCTCTACATTCTGCAGCTCTAAATGATGTAGGCAGGAGATGGCAGGGTCTTTGCTGTCCCTCAGATGAAGTTTAAGTCAGTCTTGCAATCCATTTTGATAACTAATATATATCTAGAAATGTATTCTTGAAATAAATGCTTGTATAGGCTAACTGGGCTATTTGAGAGTCAGGCTGCCAAATGCTTGTCAGCAATTTGAAATTCCTGTAGTGATAATAGAACTTTTCAGGCTCTGTAAGCCAAATTACGAATAAAATCTGTCCCATGAATGGCATCTAACTTAGCACTGCTTAGAAACAAACTGAGGAAGCTCTGAGTCCCTGTCTTTAGCTCATCTTTCGTACTCAACCTTGATACCTTAATTTACTTTATGACTTTACCTAAGAAACCATAAATATGAGAGCTGCAAGTTATGTGGAGGATTTTGATCAGCCTGCAAAACCAACCATATGGCCAGTACCACTCCTCCCCCACCCACTCCACTGTCTGAACATGCCTTCAGAGTCCATTCCCTCAGTGTGTGTGCCTAGTTGTCTCCCTCAGGATTTCTCTTCTCACTGGCATTTTTTTTTTGAATGTGCATTAACTGCTGGCAATAAATAACTTAGAGAAATTAAGGTTGATGGCTGTCATCCTATTTGCATATGGGTCTTCTAAGGGAAGAGAGTAAGAACTCTTAAATCTAGAAAGGGCAGACCACCTTCAGTGAGTTGTGCGCTGAATTGCAACTCAGTGACAGTGCTAGTCCTTCTTCAGGAGCCAAAGACTCACACGTTTTCCATGCAAAGCATAGTTTCTCCTGTGGCTGTGCGTGACTCTCATATCAAAGGGCTTTCCATAAACGACAATACTTGGTCTTGCACTTGCTGATATAAAGTATTGGAAGATGAGGCAACACAGTGTAAGTACTAATGGTTTGTTGGAACAGACCAATAGGGACATAACTTACAGTGAAAACTTGATTTTTACATGAGATGAAAAGATGAAGATAACAGACATTTGTAGGTGTTTAAACAGCTGGGTTTTTGTGGGTTTTTTTTCGCATTTCTTTTTTTCTGTAGTTAAAAAGGCATATAATTATAGATTTGGAATGAATTAGGGTTATTTGCCCCAACATAAATGCTTCCTTATGTTAAATTGCTTTCCTTCTTTTTTCATTTAAAGATTTGTGTTTTTCTTGAATATAGAGCAAGTGAATAGTGTTTTTCTTGAATATATAGCAATTGAATGATGTGGATATGAGAATTATCCATTGGAAGAGAGTCTCAGGTATTTGCCAAGTTGTCCTCAAACACGGTTGGCTAAAAATCCCAAGAAGTTCTTTCTGGAAAATAAATTTGCTTGCCCTCTCCTTTTTATTGAAGCAAAACTGGTTCACTCCAAAATTTTCCTTTGTGATGTTGATACTTGGGTATAAAAATGGTGAGCTTTGTAGTTTCTGTCCCCTTTATCTCCTTTAAGAGACTCTGATCTGCTTTTATCAGGACTGTCCTATTTTTTAATTACATAACATTTGTAACCTGCCCCAAACCTACTTTGGAAGTACTCAAAGTATAAATCCCAAACAAATGATTGAGTTTGCTGACTGACTGGTCATTTCTCTAGATAAAATGGGTTGGTGGGAGAGGTGATGGTCAAAGCAGGACATTCTGGAGTGGCCACTTTGATGAGAGTAAGGGATACCTCATTTTTAAGGGCAAATGTTTGGGGCTTTTTGTTTGTTTTATTTCTACTTTTTCAGTGGTGGAGTAGCATATGTAGGGAAAAGTGATACACATGCATTTCAAAAATGTAAAAGTGACTAAGGATTAATATTTTATTTTGATGTGATAGATGAATGAGAATATTTTACCATAAAGCAGATATAATATACTAGTGCTAAGGCTGTTAGGGTCCCTGGAAATTGGTCTAGTTATTATCGAAATGCTTTATATGAAAAGCAGCATTAACCATGGTTTAATTTTAATGATGAACAGTCTTTGAATGCCAAATAGTGCCATAGTTTTTAATTTGGTAAACCTTCAAAATGAAGAAAAAACATAGACATATCATCTTTACTTCCCAGACATGTTTGATTTTGACTTCAAAAAGAACAAACAGTAGAGATTAAAGTTCTTCTTTTGGGGCACCTGGGTGGCTCAGTCCACTGAGCATCCTACTTCAGCTCAGGTTATGATCTCATGGTTAGTGAGTTCAAGTCCTATGCTGGGCTTTGCACTGACAGCACAGAGCCTGGTTGGGATTCTCTGTCTCCCTCTCTCTCTGCCTCTCCCCTGCTTGCACTCTCTTTCTTTCAAAAATAAATAAGCATTAAAAAAATTTAAAAACTTCTTCTTTTTACAAAAACCAAAAAATCAGAATAAAAGCTATAATAATATGTAAAAAAATCACCAACTACAACTGTTTTCAGAAGTAAACATGGAAGATTGCTTTGTTTCAATATCAAATAACAAAAACACAGAGCTGATAGCAGACTTTCAAAATGAATTATGCTCTCAAATTGAAACAAATAACTTTGGTGGATATAAAATATAACTAACCAAGCTTTTATGATGGTTTAATAATGTTTGTAAATGGCTGGGTCAACATATCTGTTCCAAAATAAGTACCTTAAATTGTCACGTGTCTGTGGGTGGCAAGCAGGGCTGGTCACGACCAGAGTCAGAGAATTGGATCATGTCCAGGGACCTCAAATATAACTCTTTAATGGACTTGCTACTACTTCCTTAGTGCTGATAATTATATACATTTTAACCAAAGATACTATGTTCCCCAAGAGAAGGGTATAACACATTACGAGAAATAATTTGATGTAAAGAAAATCAATGATCTTCAATCTGTAATTTCCCAACAAATGATACTCTTCAAACTACTTTGAAAACTTCAAAAAGCCTGATGGAAATTGCACATTTATCTGTGATATGGTTTTACAGACTGATTTTTAATTGCCTTCTATCTGAAATTCTATCAAACCAATGAAATAACAAACATGTTTTATCTCATTTTGTTAGGGAGCTCTGAGAAACATTTGTATTTGTAATTGAGTAAAAGAAAAAATGGAAAAATAATATTTTCTAAATAAATTTAGCTTGTCCAACAAGAATAATCTTTCAAAACATGGGGTTTATGGTGGGAAAGGATAAGATATAATGAGGGTTAACGAGAGGTTTCTTGGTGAAGACAAGGTTGAGGACCCACTGAATTAATCTACTGAATAGGTCCTTACCTACTGAGTAAGGCTTTAGGAAATTCACTATGGAAGAGGTAAGTATTGATCAAGTGGGGGAGGGGAAGGGCTGAATACCCCCCTCCTCATCCCCTGCCCCAGCAAAGAGCATTTTTAGCAGTATCAGGTGAGGTCATGAGGATTCTGAACTCTGTTTTACCTGCTTCTCAGTTTGGTGCTCAGATGGCCCTGGTGTGGAGTGAAGGCAGCTCAAAATTAGAAACTTGCCATGGCTACTTGAAAATTCTCTATGTAGCACATATAGTGAAAGCACATCTCTCCACCTAGCTCTCAGCTCTGGGCTGGGGCAGGTAAAACTCAGAAATCCCAAGCTTCTCGTTAATCTAGGATCAACTTCAGGATCTCAACACAGTAGTAGACAAGAGAGTGAAACCAAACAGAGATATTTGTGTGATAATCACACTCGAAATTCTTCCCTGTGTGCTGCTCGGGCTGACATTCTGATAAAGTTCAGGTGTCTGGTGAAGCTGCACAGATAGGGCCTGGTCTCTAGGCCACATGTTTCTTGTCTACGTCATAAACATGAAATTTCTGAATTATTCCTGTTGGCATTTTTTATCTCTGTTCAGAGGCCACAAACCTTAGTTTTATAATTGGGACCCAAGTTATGTCAAAATAGAAAATTTAAACATTTCTCTTCCATTCACTTACCTGAAACCTACTCCCTAGCCCCCCACCCCTGCCCAGGTCCCATGCCCCAGCCAACTTTGCAAGACTGACCTAGTCATCATTTTAGTAACTCACAATCATTTACATTGCTATCTGGAGATTCTATCAGTTTTGCTACAGAGATTCTCCAGTGATCAAAGTCACATCTTGTTCAGTCTGCCTACTTGATATCAAGGTTAGTGTAAACAAAACACCTTGACAAATACATGAAAGTGTATAGAAGAAAGTTACCTTATTCAAAATGGTAATTCTTCTACTACCCTAATGCTATATTAGTAGTCAGTATATCAAATTTGCTTTCATTTTTTTAAAAAAACCCTAGGCAGAGAAAAATCTAACTAGAAAAGATAATTCTTCAGTTTAGAATAATGAATTTTCATTCCAGTTATGTACATTTCATATATAGCCTGGCAATTAAGAGCCTTGTATTATAATATTGCCCTATTGTTAACTTGAAGCTTTTCAATTTCTAGTGTATCAGTTTCTTTTTCGGTAAAGTAAGGATAAATACTGACTTAATAAAATTCAGGGACAGTAATAATGTTACCTACTTTCCACAGATAACAGAAGCCATAGAATTATATGTGTTGATGATGCTATACTTAGTTTACATATTCCTTTCTTAGTAAATTTCCATATATTATTTGTTATCCAAATGTCTTTAAAAGTATTATTATTAGCCATAATAGTAATACAGAAAATGAACAACAGAGAATATTGATTACTATACAAAATTACTAATTTTTTTTAAAAAGAGAGTAAGGAGCAGACCAACATCTTCACAGAGAATGAAATCATGCCAGAAAGATGTGCCCACAAAACATATGAAGATGATACTTAATATTTCCAATTGAGCCAAAGGCAGTTGAATAAAATGAGGGAAGCTATGAAATACAAACATGGATCATAATTAGAAAAACTTAGAAGTATGGTGATTAAGGAGAAGGTAGATTTTGAGACATGAAAAACCCAGGGAAGAATTAGAAATACAAGGGAAAAAGTTCAGGAATGAAGTCTCTACTAAAAGGAAGGAACACAAGGGCAAATAAATACAACAGATCATTAATACCTTAAGAAATAAAGAATATGGAAAGAAGGAAAGATATTCATGACAGCCAAAAGGAAACAACCAAAATGCCCATCACCTGGGTGAATAGAATTTTTCATTTATCCACAGAGTACAACTTATCAATAAAACGAATGAATCAATTATACATGAATTAACATAAATAAATCTCAGTAGCATAATGCTACATGAAATAAATAAGAAAAAGACTACATACTGCAAGATTCCATTTAACTGATCTTCTACTTTTTAACAATTTTTATTTCTTGAGAGAGAGAAAGTGCGCATGCGTGCAAACTCACACAAGTTGGGGAGGGACAGAGGGAGAGAATCTGAAGCAGGCTCCACAGTAAGTGCAGAGCCCAACACAGGGCTCAGTCTCATGACCATGAGATCATGAGCTGTATGCTTAACAGACTGTGCCCCCCAGGCGCCCCTTAACTGGCATTCTAGAAAAGGCAAAATATAGGGACAGAAGGTGGATCAGTAGTTGCCAGAGGCTGGAAGAGGGTGTGTATGAGGGGAAGAGAAGGTGATTGACCACGCTGAGGCCTGAGAACACTTTTTGAGGTGATGGAAATGCTATATTTATCTTGGTTACACTCCTGCATACATTTGCCAAAGCTTACCACACTATATACTTAGAAAGGATTAATTCTATTACATGTAAATTACACCTCAGGAAAAATAAAGATAAAGACATAAAAAGGGATTTGAGAAAAAGTAATGAATACAGGCAGATTGCTAAGAAGATTACACATATGCCTAATAGGAATCCCCAAGAAAGAAAACTAAAACAGTAGAATAGAACCAATAAAAACATCTTTACTTAATGAAAACTTTTTTGAAATAAATTTTTAAATTATTTAAAATTACATATTGGAAGGTGCTACATGTGTGAGGTAAAAAAAATCTACCCAGAAAACTAAAACCTATTGGACTATAAAAAGGAGAAAAAAATGGAAGAAGAAAAAAATCCTGTGGTCATCCAGGCTAAACAACCAACTAATTGATAAGGCAAAGAATATTAGATTGTCACTAGATTTTTGTCAGCTGATTTTTTTTTTCTGCCAGAAGAGAATGGAGTAACATATTTAGAATATTTGGGAAAGAAAATGAGAGGCGCCTGCGTGGCTCAGTTGGTTAAGCATCCGACTTCGGCTCAGGTCATGATCTTATGGTTTGTGATTTCAAGCCCCATGTTGGGCTCTGTGCTGCTAGCTCAGAGCCTGGAGTCTGCTTCAGATTCTGTTTCTCCCTTTCTCTGCTCTTCCCCGACTTGTGCTCTGTCTGTCTCAAAAATAAATAAAAAACAAAAGCAAAAACAAAAAATCGAGAACTAAGGATTCAGCCAAATAGCACTTCAAGTATAAAGATCACAGAGAAACTTGCCAATAGCCAGGATATGTTGTCTCCGGAGTGGTTACTGAGGAATCTACTGGAGAATATATGTGTTACCCAGTCAGAATAACTAGAGAAACATCTAGGTGAGGACTACTGGCAGTGATTTTTATTAGCTGATAAAAATCACAGAAAGGAAGACAACCATATGCAACTCTTGACAAAACTATATACCACCATCCATGAATTAGTCTTGCCAAAAAAAAAAAAAAAAGGAGAAGGAAAAGAAACTGGAATATGATCAAGTTTAATTAACTATTAATTTCCAAGAAACATAAGGGGGAAGAGAAAGTGTCAAATCATACCATGAGGTTGTAGTCAGCAAAACGTAGACTGTGTGAAATGTGATATTCAACAGGACAGACAACTGAATCTTCAATAAACTTCCCACGTGGGAGAGAGAGTGGGAAAGAAAAAACATAGACTGATACAGCTATTAGAGTCATATTAACCAATCAGTGTGTGGACCTTGTTTGGATCCTGATTCAAAATGCAAGCTACACAAACAAGATGTTTATAGGACAATTGAGGAAATATGGACACTGATTGGATATTTGATAATATTAAGGAATTAAATTTTGTAGGGGTATATATAACAATGGTATTGTCATTGTGTTTAACAAAAGAAGTCCTTGTCTTTTGGAAATATGTACTAAAATATTATTTAGATGAAATGACAGCATGTCTAGGATTTGCTTCAAAATAACTTCAGAACAGCAGGAGTAGGTGGGAACATAGGTGAAGCAAGATTGGCCAGGGTTGGTAACTGTTATTGCCGGACAACGGGTACATGGTGATTCATTATCCTGTTGTCTCTACTTTTGAATGTTTGAAATTTTCCATAGTAAGTTTAAAAAATGAATGATTGACATTTATATCAGGTTTTTCACAAACCTGTAGCAAAAGGATTATCGTTCTCCAGGACAAGAAATGGAGACTTAAGGAGGTGATCATTTGGCCTGGGACACTTAACTAGAGAGTGTCAGAATGATGAATCCAACCCTGCTTCTTTGACACCTTGTCTTATCTCTGCTCCTCTAAACTGTGCTGTCTTAAAAGCCAGGTGGCTCTTTTCCTTGGTTGTTTGGGTGACTTTTCCTAGTACTCTGATCTTAGTTATGGGAGAGGTGAGAATCCCAAGAGATTGGTCTATGATTCCTGCAACTTCACACTTTTTGCTTTACGACGAGAACCCCAGTCTTCCTGAGCTTGCCTTCAGGCACTGCACCTTTTTTAGGGCTCACAACTCCACTTCTTTCCTTCTGTCATTATAAGTTAAATTTTCCCTGTTTTATTTGCTTTCAGTTTTCTTTCTTTCTTTCTTTCTTTCTTTCTTTCTTTCTTTCTTTCTTTCTTTCTTTCTTTCTTTCTTTCTTTCTTTCTTTCTTTCTTTCTTTCTTTCCTCCCTAGCCTTTCTCCATCTGTCAGGTGACTTTTTTTTTTTCAATTTTTTAAATGTTTATTTTTAGGAGAGAGAGAGAGACAGATCATGAGCGGGGGAAGGGCAGAGAGAGGGAGACACAGAATCTGAAGCAGGCTTCAGGCTCTGAGCTGTTAGCACAGAGATCAATGCAGGGCTCAAACTCAGGAACCACGAGGTCATGACCTGAGCCAAAGTTGGGTGCTTAACTGACTGAGCCACCCAGGTGCCCCTGTCAGGTGACTTTTCAGTGGCTGATTACGATCCTTTTCTTCTTGGGTCTGCTGCAGATACTATTTCTTCTCCCTCCTTCTCACCCTAATGATTGCCTCCTTTTCAAAGAGTTGGATTTGGGCGATTTTCAGAAACTGAATCAGTAAAAGGAGCACTCATAAGGCAGTCCTCATGAAATAGGAACCCAAGCAATAGCATTTAGAATCTAGAAAGACTTATGAATTTTCTATTCAAACATTAGTACAAGAGGAAACCTGGCACCTTGAGCAAAATAGATGCCCTATTAATATTTATGGCTGCCATCAATGAAGAAGAAATGAAATGACATACCAGGAAGAGCTGGTTGCATGAGAAAAATGTTCCTCACTCCATGCTTTTTAACTTATTGGACTCCATTTTCATCCCTGTATGCTTTGCTATCTATATCCAGGCAATGCATATACCATAGCCTTGTGAGACAATGTGTTGCCCTTTCATGGAGTGAATGAAAGTCAGCCCACCTGGTCAGTGTGGCACAGAAACACTTGAGGGCGGAGACCTCATTGATTCATATTTACATTTCTGTGCAGGGTGTTGGAAGATGTCATCTCTCCTGTTCATTTCAAGTGTTAGGAAGGGTCTCTGCTAAGTCACACACCTGTGCTGTCATGACCTAAGGTAAAATGGCAAAATGGGACTTTTGTTTATGGTTCACTGCCTCCCACCTCCCATCTTTGTCTGTCTGTCCTCTCTCTCAGGTACTCCATACCCTCTTGTTTTCTCTTAATCAAAACTCCCCTCTCGCCACAACAGCCTCCAGAGACTTGCCAGTCACCAAGTGTCCTGCATTGTAACTGGATTTGCCGCCTTTGCTCTAACACCCCTATCTCACCTTTATCAACATCATTACTTCTGAGGTAGTGATCTGAGACAGAGCATTTGTTTAAAGTGATTCTTTTTGTTTTGTGTTTACTTATTTTTGAGAGAGAGAGAGCGAGCATGGGAGGGGCAGAGAGAGAGACACACACACAGAATCTGAAGCAGGCGTAGGCTCTGAGCTGTCAGCACAGAGCCTGACTCGGGGCTCAAACCCAGGAACCACAAGATCACGAATTGACCTAGTCGGGAGCTTAACCAACTGAGCCACCCAGGCGCCCCTGAAGTGATTCTTAGTAGGATGTGAATAATAGGCAGGTTTTGTTGAAATTACTCATTGCTTTGTGGAATGTGTAAAACAGTCCTAAACTTACAGTGATGCTTTTGGAAGACGTATTTAGTAGGCATTCCAGCTAGAAAACTTGCTGATCCTCCCTCTGCTTTGTCACTCCTCCCTGATTCATGGGATTTGTGGTGAGAACTCATGCAGCTTTGGGGAAGTGCTTTCCTGTTCTGCTAAGAGACCTTGTGCCAGGAAGTAATTTCTAGGCATTGTTTGCTGAAGTTTAACAACTTGCTTCAGCAGGCCTATGAAACTAATCCAGCAAATCAATAGAAGGTTTTGTGTTATTCTTATAGATCTCTAAGGAAAGAGATTTTCACAACTTTTTTTGTATGCCAATATATCACAAACTTTGTGACCATTAAGATTTTCCCATGTAATTTAAGAAGAACTAAAACACACATATGCACACAAATGTTCATTCATTTAAAAAACCATTAAGTTATATGCCGTATTCAACTTCCAGTAGATTTCCTATAGCGTTTCTTAGAAGTAGAAAACTTTTAAAACATGTCCAATTATCTGTACAGAATGAACTCAAAATCAGTTTTTACTTTAATCTGTAAGAAAGTAGACAAAGTTTGGTGAATAATTAAATCATTAAGAATTGTATCCTGGTAAGGGAAGGGATTGGATATACTTTTACTGTTTACTTGTATTATAGCACCACCTAGTGTTGATAGAGAAACAGGCTCTCTACAGCTTTCCTAGCATTTCCTTGCCTGGCTAGTTAGAAAAACAGAAACCTAGAGCATACCTTCTCGGCCTGTTAGCCACAGAACTGCTGCTCAGGGATGGTTCTAAGTTATGAAATACAGTTCATATTACGTTTCTGAAATGAGGGATTATACCTTCAGTTACCTCATGATCAGAATGATTTTTTTTGATATGTGTATTTGACATATTTTGTCACTTTTAAGCCTAATAATATCCATTTATCTTATCATTTCCTAACAAACTAGCCTGTAGATGTTGGGAAATGACCGATTTGCTTTAACTTCAGTTGCTTTTTCAACAAACAAATCTTTAAGTGGTGAAACAGCCATTGCTTCAAATACAGTGATGCCATATGAGGTTCAAGGTTAGTATGTAAGTGCATTACTGCCACCCCCAACAGAGAATCTTCACCCCTTAAAAGGCCACAAAACGTCGGGGGGGGGGTATTGACCTTCACAACTTCACTACTCAAAGTATGCTCTGTGGACAAGAAGCTTGAACAAACCTGGTAACCTGTTAGGAATGCAGAATCCCTGCCCCCACCCCAGAGCTACAGAACCAGAGCCTGCAGCTTAATGAGATCTCCAGAGCTGACTCATGTACCCATTAAAATTTGAGAAACACCATTTTAGAGATGCCCTCTCCACTCCCCAAAGATTGAACAGCCATCAAACCAAGAATAAGGACTTTAGTGATAATTTTGGGTTTACGAGATTTTATTCTTGGAAAAAATATTGTGGTTTTCTTGTCTGACTTCGGACTTATTTCAAAGAAATTGTATCACTCCTGTTGTTGGAACTCACATCAGCAGCTGTACAAAAGCAGCACATCCCTGTCCTACCAGGAGCCATCAGCTTCATCTCTTGGGAAACATAATCAGAGCCACATAAAGCAGCTGAGAGGAAAACTGCCAACTCTGAAATTTTAGAGCATGAAATGCTAAGAAAATATTTAAAATAAGTTTGCTGTGCTAGAGAGATTCATAGTTTGAACAGACACTAGGGGGTGAGGCATAAATAATTCCTGACAATTGAGGTAGAAAGGAACACTTAGAGCTTGTATTATTATTAAAGTGGGAAATCTTAAAGCTTGCTTTTTCTTAAGCCTTCATTTTTTCTTAAATATCTCTTGCTTCTATTTATACATCTAGTAAGTTTAGTGTAAAAATAAGAGCAGTCACTGCCATTTGTTTTTTGATTAATGTTCAATTAGCTCATAAGTGTAACAAGTTAATAGCATTCACACATTTAAATTCCTAAAACATTTTAACCTCTCTAATGATCTCTGACACCTTAGATGAATAGGACAGACCTAGAAGCTTAACTAAATTAATCTTTCTATCATGTAGACAAATTAGAAAATGTAATAAACCAAACTTATAACTATGATAAAAATTCCTTTATATTAAACAATTAATCAAATTATTCAATTAAAATCATAGGTGATACCTATTAAATATTTCAAATTAAAATTTAAAGGCAGGGGCACCTGGCTGGCTCAGTTGGCAGAGCATGTGACTCTTAATCTCGAGGTTGTGAGTTCAAGTCCCATGTTAGGCATAAAGATTACTTAAAAAAAAACCTTCAAGGCAATATTATATTTCAGAGTCTTTAAAATATTTCAAAATTTGATTTAAGAAAATTTTTAATGTTTATTTTTTAGAGAGAGAGAGAGAGAACATGAGTTGGGGAGGGGCTGAGAGAGACAGAGACACAGAATCCGAAGCAGGCTCCAGGCTCTAAGTTGTAAGCACAGAGCCTGATGTAGGGCTCAAACTCATGAACTATGAGATCCTCACCTGAGCCGATGTCAGACACTTAACCAATTGAGCCACCCAGTTTCCGCAAAACATTTCAAAAATTGTAAATAAACACAGATTACCTCCATAATTACAAATCTTACTACAAAATTTAGCTTAAAGTACCATGGCTTATGTCATCATCTCTAATACCTATTTCTACATTTTCCTAGTGTTTTACAGTCATTTACACAACTAAATGAAGCAGAAGTTATCTGATCCATGACCAGTCCTTTAATCCAGTCATGGGCAGATATAGTAACTAAGACAGTCTAGACCAGAATGTAAGACTTGGGTGCTACTTCCAAAACCATAGATTACCATGCTGAACCTTCTTATATACAGTTTAATTCTTTCTTGCCAGTGGGGCAATCCAAGTCTGTGGCTATTAACTGGGACTTAATTTGACAACCCTGTGTATCACTTGTCTCCAGGATTTACTCTATCTTTATTCCATTAAAAAAATTTTTTTTAATGTTTATTTATTTTTGAGACAGAGACAGAACATGAGTGGGGGAGGGGTAGAGAGAGAGGGAGACGCAGGATCCGAAGGAGCCTCCAGGCTCTGAGCTGTTACTACAGAGCCTGATGCGGGGCTCAAACTCACAGACCATGAGATCATGACCTGAGCTGAAGTTGGACGCTTAACCGACTGAGACACCCAGGCGCCCCTATTCAATTTTTATTGTAAACTCTTTCAACATTCTCCTACCTCTTTTGGGTGGGTGGAATTCTGTGCCCCCTAGCAGGGTTGCAGCTAATGTTGTCATCGCACAATTAGCACTGATTGAAACCTGCGCTGCTATCCAGGGCATACACTGTCTTTATTCGTCTGCCTCCATTTTACAGTCATTCTATTGACATTGCACCATGACTGGAGCTTGGCTGAGAATGAAACACTGGACATTGTGTTACTGGACTCCTCTGAGTAAGCACAGATACTGCAGTGTGTCATTCATTCTGGGTTATGACTTCAATGTTAGCACAATTATTGTGAGTAAACCAAATTATCCCTATGAAAAATAATCCCTATGAAATTTCTTTCACAGTTCAATGTATAGAAGCCCATGGCTTGTTCCTTAAAAGAAACTAGAGCTTTGATAATGTATTTGACATCATAAGTTGTGTTCCTAGGAAGCAGATTCTCAGGCTCTGGGATTTGCTTGCTGGAGGCCATTTGATAAAACATCTGTGAGAGGTGTGAGACATCAAATCAAGCAGGGGGGAGGAGTTGAAACCCAGGGCAGCTGCAATAGAGACCTCAGTCATTCCTACTGGAGACTCCATGGAGTTATGTCCCTACCCCTTCCCTGCTAGGGTTTATACTCCCTCCCACTGAGCAGGCATTGGATGTAGAAAACTCCCAGGGAAGGACATGACCTTGGGTGAGGCAGCATTCCCAGAGAGGGTCTTAGCTGAGAGCAGTAAGCAGCCAATACTCCTGGAAGATGGGAGAATAAGTACCTCAATCAGAAGAGGTGGGGGAGTATGGATGTTCCCATAGCATTCACTAAACTGTTTTCTCTGTTTTATTATTATTATTATTATTATTATTATTATTATTATTACAGGGCTTAGTTCAGAACAGGTCACGGTCTTTAGCCCTGGAACTTAACTCTAGGAGAGACAGTGTAACAGCAGACAGATCCCTGTGATGCAAATGAAAATGCCTCTCTGCTGAAGGGCATTGTGGAGAGTGCATGAAAACATGGCAGTGATGTTGGCAGGGAGATGGCAATGAGGTTCTATGAACCAACTGTCTCCTGCAGCTGTGAAAAGACACACAGCACGGCTGCCAACTGTTGGGTTCATTGTGCTTTGGCTGAATTTAGTTCTCTCTTATGTCAACTTGCAATTCTATGTTGAAGAAAATTGGTCTGGTCTGCCACCATCTCCATCTCTTAGCAACTGAGAGAGATGGAAACAACAGCTGGGTAATTTGATATTGGGAATTTAAAGGTCATGAAAATGGAATATAATGGCTGTTTGTATTAAAGAAAAAAGAGAGAGAAAATGATGTAACTCTAATGCTTAGAAATGTTTGGAATGCCACATGGGCTACAAAGAATGAAAAGCTAGTTTAAACTGGTTGGACTATTCCTCTCTCAGAATGATTAAAGTTGAGGCTAGGAGCACTCCCAAACCCATGTATTTGCCTAAATATAAATTCTTGTGGAGTGTTGGAATTGTAACATAATAAACAGTTTCTGTTTTCTGCATTAATTTTCTCTAAGATTAACCTACTGCTTTCTTACTATGGGCTTTGAAACAATAATTCCAGGATAACATAGATGACAGCTTAGAGTTATATTTTGTTTTCCTTCTGGTGGCCAATGGTCATGGAGATGAGAGGTGAAAATGGGAGAAAAGGAGGGGTGGTCCTCAGAGGCAGTGATGAGCCTCCTTTGGAGGCAGGAAGCCTGCTTTATAGGCTGCTCACACTGTCTCCAGGGTGCATGTACAATAGGTAGCAATGGAATTGGGTGTTTGAAAACTAGAAAATGGAAAGCCAAGTGGAATTGTTGATAATAAGTTGTTTTCCCTCTTCCCTGGGGCCAGTGAAGAGGCCATCTGGTTTTCAAGTTAGGAAAGCCAGAAAACATAGTGTTCGCTCTCAAATATCATACTCTAATGAAAATTCCAAAGCGGAGGGAAAAAGGCAAGAGAGAAGAAGACTGGGGGGAAGAAGAGCTTAAAATGCTTAATTAGTGGAGTGAGCTGCTTGCTGCTTGCATTCCTGTAAGTTCATAATCTAAGCATTTTTCAACTGTTTAGTAAGCCTGCCTGGAAAAGGTTCATTTGAAGGGATGTGGACTACAAGGGAGGGGATTGAAAATCTAGTGCTTTACGTGGTAGGTAACTGCCTGATATTTCTCAGAATAGCTTGTTCATCCACCACTTATGCAGCTTTTATCCTAGCACAGTGGGCAGAAAGCCATTGTTTTCTTAACATTGTTAGTGGTTCACTTCCTTGCCACCTTCCAGTATGGTTGGGCCATGGGTCTACTGCTGCTGTCACTGTGAGCTTCTCTGTCTTTTTTCATTAATGCTAAGAGGACCACATGAAATAGTTCCAGTTTCTCAACAAAGTGTTTGGGTTTATGACAAAACAACTTTGAAGTGGTGACGTAAAAATTGAGAAATACATTTCTTCTTATCCATTCACTTCCCTACCTCCCAATTCCCCCAAGAAAACATTCATCCAAATGTTTTGTAAATCCAAAACATTTACAACAAATGAAATGGAACCATATGAAATTGATTTTTTTTTAGGTCAAAGGCAGTTAAATACAGGTAATTTCACATGATTCAACTCCTACATATACAGACAAGTTTCTGATTTAAAACTAACAACTGAGTGATTTTGAGTGATTCTAAGTGATATCTAAGGATAACTGTCCTTAGAAGAATTCTCTGAGGAGAGAGAAAACATTTCAAGGTAAACATACTGACAAATTTATTTGTAACCAAACTAAATTCCAGATGGGGCTGGCTTATGGTTTACAGATGGAAGAGAAATAGGGATTGCATCTTGAAGGAAACTAGTTTCTGAGGGAGATGAGGATTTAAGTTTTCTTTGTAGGATATGTTTTCAGCTTACTTGGTCTTGCACTTATGTTAAAAATTCTGTTTAAGACTAGAAAACTGAGAGATGCCTGGTTGGCTCAGTCAGTGGAGCATGAGACTCTTGATCTCAGGGTTGTGGGTTCGAGCTCCATATTGGGTGTGGAGATTGTTCAAAAATAAAATCTTAAGAAAAAAAGAATAGAAAACCCAGAAAAGGACCCACAACTATATGGCCAACTAATCTTCCACAAAGCAGGAAAAAATACACAATGGAAAAAAAGCAATCTCTTCAACAAATGGTATTGGGAATACTGGACGGCCACCCACAGAACAATGAAACTAGACCACTTTCTTTCCCCCTACATAAAATTCAAAATGGATTAAAGTGAAACCTGAAATGGAGCCAATGTGAGGCCTAAAAATTATTGCACAGGCAGTAATCTCTCTGACATTGGCCATAGCAACATTTTTCTAGATATGTCTCCTGAGGCAAGAGAAATAAAAGAAAAAAATAAACTATTGGGACTTCATCAAGTTCATCAAGCTTCTGCACAGCAAAGGAAACAATCAACAAAACTAGAAGGCAACCTATTTGCAAATGACATATCTTATAAAGGACTAGTATCCAAAATCTCTAAAGTTAAAAAGCTCTGCACAGCAAAGGAAACAATCCACAAAACTAGAAGGCAACCTATTTGCAAATGACATATCTTATAAAGGACTAGTATCCAAAATCTCTAAAGAACTTAGCAAACTCAATACCCAAAAAACAAATAATCGAATTAAGAAATGAGCAGAAGACATGAATAGACATTTTTCCAAAGAAGACATCCAGGTAGCTACAGACACATGAAAAGATGCTCAACATCACTCATCATCAGGGAAATAGAAATCAAAACCATGATGAGTTACCACCTCATGCATGTCAGAATAGCTAAAATTAACAACACAAGAAACAACAGGTGTTGGTGAGGATGTGGAGCAAGGGGAACCCTCTCACACTGTTGGTGGGAAAGCAAACTAGTGCAGCCACTGTGGAAAAACAGTATGGAGGTTCCTCAAAATGTTAAAAACAGAACTCCCTACGGTCCAGCAATTGCACTATGGTATTTACCCAAAGGATACAAAAATACAAATTTTAAGGGGTACGTTCACCCCAATGTTTACAACAGCACTATCAATAATAGCCAAACTATGGAAAGAGCCCAAATGTCCATTGACAGATGAATGGATAAAGAAGTGGTATATATATACAATGGATTATTATTCAGCCATAAAAAAGAATGAAATCTTGTCATTTGCAACAGCATGGTTGGAACTAGAGTGTATTATGCTAAGCAAAATAAGTTAGTCAGAGAATGAAAAATACCATATGATTTCACTTAAATGTGGAAGTAAGAAACAAAACCGATGTATATATGGGAGGGGGGGAAAAGAGAGAGAGGGAAACAAACCATAATAGACTGTTAACAATAGAGAACAAGCTGAGGGTTGATGGAGGGAGGTGGGTGGGTGATGGGCCAGATGGGTGATAGGTATTAAGGAGGGTACTTGTCATGAACATTGACTGTTGTATGTAAATGATGAATCATTAAATTCTACTCCTGAAACCGACATTGTACTGTATGTTAACTAACTAGAATTTAAATAAAAACTTGAAGGGGCACCTGGGTGGAAGTCGGTTAAGTGTCCTACTTCAGCTCAGGTTATGATTTCACAGTTCATGAGTTCGAGCCCTGCATTGGGCTTTGTGCTGACGGCTCAGAGCCTGGAACCTGCTTCGGATGCTGTGTTTCCCTCTCTCTCTGCCCCTCCCTTGCTTGCACTGTGTCTCTCTCTCAAAAATAAACATTAAATAAATAAATGATAAATGGAAATTTGAAAGATTAACATAAATTCTGTTTAATATTTGTGGTTCACTCATTTTTCAAAATTTGTTCTGATTTCAGATCTCTGTGTTACATTTAAAAAAATTGTTCACATGCTCCTTGCTTTAGGAGGTATATTAACTTTTTTAGATGGAAACTCTAAGTTTCCATTCATTTGTGGGAAAAGTATACATTTGTTCTCTTTCTCAGCTCTAGAACATTCATTCTCAGTTTTATATTTTTGAGACACAGGAAGTATATTTGTTTAAATTTTCTCTCTGACAGTGAACCCAGAGCTACAACCCAGTGAACATAATGCAGAAGAATGGAAATCTTAGTGCAGTCTTCTTTTATACTTCATTTTTAGTGGCTTATGAGTGTTTAATAACCATAGTGAACCTTTATTCAACATTTACGTCATGTCAGGTACTATGCATGTACTATCACGTTTAATCCTCATTCTATGACATGGGTCCTAGTGTTAGCTCACTTAACAAATGAAGGAATTGGTGCACAAAGATTGTTTCTCTTCTAAGGAATCAAAATTGTTAATAGCAGTGCTAAGACTAAATTTCAGACTGTCTCTAGACTTGTCCCTAGACTTGTCTCTTAGACTTGTCTCTCTTAAGTTACTACACCATCTCTTAATTTACTATACCATTCTGCTGTCATACTGACTGTAACCAATTCAGGCATTCCCCCAATTTATCATGTTTAGTGAATGTTTTTGTTATCAGTTCTTTTTTGAAGGTGGGATTTGGGCAAGGTGTCTTGCAGGACTGAAGGCAGGTATGTTGACATTTTATGAAGAGCAAAACTTCAAAAGAAGCATTAAAATTTTTTTTTAATGTTTAATTTTTGAGAGAGAGAGAGAGAGAGAGAGCAAGAACAGGGGGAGGGGCAGAGAGAGGGAGACACAGAATCTGAAGCAGGCTCCAGGCTCTGAATTGTCAGCATAGAGCCTGACGCAGGGCTCAAACCCACAAACTGTGATATCATGACCTGAGCTGAAGTCGGATGCTTAACTGACTGAAGCCACCCAGGTGCCCCAAAAGAAGCATTTTAATGAATTTTCTTCATGTAGAGATGCAAGAGAAACCAACTGTGTTTGTAGCACTTGCATACCACCAACCTGCTTCCTTGAATCCTTGCATTTTACTTCATTTTATTTTTTTAAGGTTTATTTATGTATTTTGAGAGAGAGGAGCATGAGCTGGGGAGGCACAGTGGGAGAGGGAAGGAAAGAATCCCAAGCAGGGTCGGTGCTCAGCTCAAAGCCTGACACCAGGCTTGATCCCATGACCATGAGATCATGAGCTGAACCAAAATCAAGAGTCAGATACTAAACCAACTGAGCCACCCAGGTGCATTTTAATCTGATGAATCAAGGGGCACCTAGGTGGCTCAGTTGGTTAAGCGTCCGACTTTGGCTCAGGTCATGATCTCCCGGTTTGTGAGTTTGAGCCCTGGGTCAGGCTCTGTGCTGACAGCTCAGAGCCTAGAGCCTGCTTTGGATTCTGTCTCTCTCTCTCTCTCTCTCTCTCTCTCTCTCTCTCTCTCTCTTTTACTCTACCCCTTCCTGCTCATTCTCTGTCTCTCTCTCCTCCAAAAATAATAAACATTAAAAAAATTTTTTAATCTGATGAATCAAGTCTGTAGACAGAAATTGTTATTAGCTCTTTGAGCTCCCCATAAAAAATGTTTTGAGCCCTCTTTCAACTATACAACATTGTAATTATTATCTACCTCATACTTTTAAATTTTCTTGTTTCTATGCTGAAACAGAAGTTCAATGTATTGTTTTAAGACATATTTATATGCTGTATTTTCTACTATCTTATATATTTAACAGTTCAGCAAATATTTATTGAGAGCCTACCATATGTCAGACATTCTTCTTAGCATAGCAGTGAACAAAACTGGCAAAAATTCTGACCTCAAGTACTTAACATTCTTGTGGTGATTAGTTTTTAAAAGGGTTACCAACAGAAGGCCAGAGAAGGAGGGTGGATCTATAGAGTCAACTCCTTAGAAATTATTGAGAGGCCTGGGGAAAAATTTGCAGTGCCTTCTTATTCAGGAGGCCCCAGAGCCAGCTCAGACTCTACTGAGATTAAGAGCAAACAGCTAAATGGGGGCTGGAAGAGGTTCCAGTTTAGCTTTCATTGTGTGGATCACTTCAAAAAGACATTGTAGTAAGATATTTGCATAGCAATCTAAGACTCTTACTGGACTTTAGCCTTGTGACCCATATATAGAATTTTTTCTGGCCACATTTTAAATGTCACACAAAGATGAAAACCCTTAGATGTTGGGCACCAAGTTGCAGATCTTTCTGAATCCCAGAGTTAAAAATAATAGAAAAATTCCCTAAGTAGAAGCAGCTGAAGAGGGAAGCTGAGGGTGGGGTTCACGGTTCTCCCAAGGAGTGGCTGAGCCTGGCTGGTTGAAGCTCAGCTCCGAGGCAACTTGGCTCCCATGTGTGTGTGTCTGTCCTGACAAACCAATTTAGTGCCACAGTTCCAAGTCTAGTATGTATCACAGACTTGCAAAAATGCTCTGCGGTATATTTACTACTTTGGTCCCCCAAATCAATTGAGCAGGATCTTTTCAGTAGCAAAGCAATTTTATTTATAGAGATCTTGCTACAAATGAGAGGCAATTTAGAGTAGTGGTTAAAGGAGTTGATGCTTGGAGCCCAACTGTCTGGGTCCAGATTCCAGCCCCACCTCTTACATGGCTACACAAAGCAGTTCACTGTGCCTCATTTTCCTTTTCTGTGAAATGATGGTCATAATAATAGCATCTGTCTCATAGGATTGTAATGAGCATTAAATGAAATAGTATCTGTGAAATGCTTAGAATGATGAGTGGCCATGGTAAGCACTATATAAATGTAGCTCATATGACAGTCTTAGATTCTCCTGTCAATAGGCATTGCCTGGCTGGGCTTTAGCATCCACAGTGAATCTTTCACATAGCTTTCCAGACATACTGGCATCACCCCTAAATGCCAAAAGTAAACTCTAAGATTTAAAGTAAAGGCATATACTGACCATAGCCATGTATGAAGTTTTAAGTTTTAAGTTTTCATATTCAATGATTAAGAGCCAACATTAGTGAACATTGTTGCCAAGAAGCACCCCCCCCCCCAGGCTTGTGGATGTGTGCCCTCAGGCCAAGTGCCTGTGTGATTGCCTTCAAATGTGTCAGGAAGACATTACACTCAGATCTATGAAATCAAGGGATAGATTTTAGGGAGATGAAGGTCCTTCTGCTAAACAGATGACTGGAAAGATTAAGTAAGTAAATAGTGAGGAGGAAAATTCCAGGCTCCAACTGGAGTCAAGATGTGAAGCAGCAGCAGCTAAGCTAACAGGCCATGGTGACAAGGATTAAAGATGAACTGAATGTCCTCAGGGAGAAAGCCAAATAAGGATCTCTGCCATCAAAAAACACAAAAATGTATTTAATGCCTAAACAACATAATCAGCATGTGGAAAACTAGAGTTAGCCTGAGATAATGTTTGCTTAAGGAGCAGGTCCGGGAAGGAAGATGAACACTAAAGTAGATTTTATGGGGAGCTCCCAGAACACACAAAATACATTATGATGACTCGAAGTGAAGAAAGGTGGTTTTGGCTTTTAGGCAGGCGATGGGCATGTATAGAGCCTGGTCACATGGGTTAGAGAAAGAGAATTGTTGGACTAAGATAGGGAATAGAAGTATAAACAAACCTCCTCGGTGCAATGGAATTCACCCTTCACAATTAGAGATCCTGATTTCTACTATGTTGCCCTCTTTGGCTCAGCATAAAATTAGTTTCTATGAGGAAGGAGCTAGTCTCAAGTTAGAGGGTGTTGAGGAAAATGTATTCGGAGGAGAGGAGAAGAGAGAACAGAGCTCCCCAATCCTATTTGTATGAGTTTGTCTCTTAATAGCCTTCCTTTGAGTAGGGCATTGTGAACACATTTGCATTTCTTAACTCAAACAAATGATAGGCAGCTGCTTGGTTGAGAGAGAAACATTGGCTACTAAGTTAGATATTCAGAATAAAGAAGAAGTGGAACTATATTCTTCAGAGTTGGGTGAAAAAAAATCATAGCTCTAAAGTAAGAGAATGTTGGGTCATCTTTGAAGGTGAAAAAATTTACAACTGGCTTAGTGAGTTCTCTTATATGGGCTCTTTGTTAATTAATGGAAGATCTGTGTTAAGCCCTCAAATCTTATGATTGAAATAATAGCACAATATGCAGTATTCAAAGGGCTTTCTTCTTAAACATTTGTACCCTATTCATAGTCAGTGCCCATTCATAGTCAGTCATGCTTTCTGATGCTAGATTTCTTTCCACGATTTGTACATATTTGTGTATAGTGACTCACATAGCTATTTTAAGGAAAGAAGAAACAGTTTTGTGATTTATCATAAACTAGTATGGAGCTCAAAGGTTTTTAAAAATCCATTTTCATTTACTATTTGTTTGAATTTAGGTATCACTAACAGTAGGTAAAGTTTGGTAGGTAAAACAATGCAAGACAAACTCTCAGGAGCCAGAGTTCAGTACACTATCTGATCAACCCCAGTCTGATTATTCTTATTCTTCTTTGGCCCTACCCGCATGTGCTCATGCCTGCAGATCGCAGTGGCCCAGGAAAATATCTAGTTGGTTTCCTGGTTGCTTTAACACAAAGAAAATTAATTCATATTTACAGATTCATGTATAGTAAAAGTACTTTTAAAATGTGAAATACATATTTTCCTTATATACAAGATTGTTGTAAAAAAATCAAACAACAGACAAGTGAGAACTTTCCTTTTATATTCTTAGGGTTTACCCCCGTTAACAACTTGGCATATATTCTTCTAGACTGTATTTATATTCATATTTATGTAATTTTTAAAGCATGTTTGTTGCTCTTGTTTAACCAACTGTCTTGCTTCCTATTATATTTCAGGATCTCTTTCTGGATCAGTGTTACAAAGATCTGCTTTAGTTGTTCCACTTTATTGATGGACTGATTTGTGCATAATGCATGCAAAGATACAAAATGGCAAACATTGAAAAGGATGTCTCTCTCTTGCCCCTTATTCTCCTGCCTCACAGTTCCCCTCTCCAGAAGCAATTATTGTTATCAACTTCACATAAATCCTTCCAGAACAAATGCAACCTTCATTATTCCCTTCAGTATACAAATAAGCTATACAATATCACAGTCTGAAAGAGGAAGAACTCTTCCTCAATGTGTACATTCCCTTCCAGCTACCATCTCATTTCTTTGCTCCCTTACAGCAGTAATCCCTAAAAATTTTTCTCTAATTATGGTTTCCTATTCCTCTTCTCACACCCTTTGATGAACTCACAGCAATCTCGATCTTTATGGTCTGTTTAAGAACTCATTGGGCTATAAAGGTTTGGCTTCTTCTTCTACCTTGGGGCAATTTGGAGAGTATTCTCCATTTCAGAACTCCATGTAGGTAAGCCGATGCATTCTTTGAGACTGCGTTACAGCTCAACTTTCCCCAACCCTGCTTATGTTCTTCCTCTTCCTCAAGAGTTCATCCCAAGTATACTCCCTAATAAACTTCCTGCGCACCAATATCCACTGTAGTCTGCTTCCCAGGAAACCAACTGTGACATCCTCTAGTGGTTCCCCATCTCAGAAGAAAAGCAAGTCTTGCAATGGCTCTGTGTGTCTCTCCTTCTTCCACTGCCAAGTTTTCTGGCTACATCTCCTACACTCTCCTGTTTGTTCAGTGTTATTTAGGGGTTCCCTAAGTATACTAAGCAAACTCCCACTTGTGAGATTTTGCACTGGCTTTTCTGACCTCCTGGGGTATGCTTCCCCCAAATACACTCCTGACTCAGTCCTCATTTCCTTGAGATCTCTGCTCAAATATCACTTTATCAGAGCTTGTCTCTTTACCGCTCTGTATAAAGTAGCATATCCACTACCACCCTAGCACTCTTTATTCCCCTTCTTCTTTTTGATATAAAATGTACTAAATTAATTTTATTGTTGTCGGGGAAGGTGGCTGAGGGAGTTCCATGTTCCTGCTTTGTGATCCCCTTCCAGCTGCATTTCTTTCCCTAGGGACCAGGCACTCTTAAGGAAGGTGGGGTAGAATCTTAGCCTCAGTTTGAAGAAGTTGGAGCTGAAAGGGGGCTGGGGGTGCACCATGACCAAAGGCGCCATTTCTCATTTTCACTGCCTCATTTTCACTTTCCTCATTTTCACTGCCTCTTGAGCTAGGTGGATTTTCTCTTCTTAGCAAGTAAGAGTATTTGCTAGGGAAAGCAGGTAAAAAAATAATAAAACCCATCCCCTGCAGGAAGAAACCACACCATCAACACCAACAAATTGCTGTGTTCCTTTTACAACAAAAGGGACTTGAATTTTTATAAAACCAAATGTGGTATTTCAGTGACTTTTTGATAATGTACAGGCCTTTTTTGTGAATTTAAATTTCTTTCTTTCTATATTTATATTTTAGGACCGATCTCATTTTTTAAAAGTTTATTTATTTTCAGAGAGAGACAGAGGGAGTGCAAGCAAGAGAGGGGCAGAGAGAGAGGGAGAGAGAGAGAATCCCAAGCAAGCTTTGCACTGTCAGCACAGAGTCCAATGCAGGGCTTGAACTCACAAACCATGGGACCATGACCTGAGCAGAAATTATGAGTTGGATGCTTAACTGACTGAGCTACCAAGGCTCTGCAGGACGATTCTCATTTTTAATAAGGTTTAAAAAAAAAGTGTCTAGCGAAAAATAACTTCTGTTTTTGCCATGTGATGTTCCACAAGTGCAGCTGTAGAAAAGTGCTTATCAGTTGTATAAAAACCACCTTTGATAGAAAAAAAAAAAAGAGACAATTATATTCTCTTTTATGTAATCTTTATACTAATACTTTTTAAATAAACTTTGTTGGGATTGTTGCTCTTTTACTCGTTAACTTACAGAAAATGTAAATATTTGTGAGTACTTTTTTGTTTGTCTTTTATATTTTAACTTTGTTTCTGATGTTTTATTTTTCATATAGAAGTATAACATTTTTGTTCAGTGGAGTTTATCAGTTTTTTCTTATGAGCTTTGTGTCATGCTCTAATCTTCCTCACTTTGACATTACAGATATTTTTCTCATATATTTTCCTCCAATCCTTTTAAGTTTTGATTTTTTACATTTTAAATATTTTTTTACTTGAGAATTTATCCTGATGTACATCTTAAAAATATGGGAATATAAAGTTTTTTTAAATCAAAGATCAATAGTACCATAGTGTCCAAATATCTGTTGAACAAATTGTCTTTTCTCTCACTGATGCCAACTCCATCAATTTCTATTTCTAGCTTTATATTCTGTTCCATTTATCTATTCATTTGTGTATAAATACCACATTACTTTATATATTATAGCTTTATAATGTTTCTTTAGTTATCTGGCTGGTTTTGTCTCTACCCGCAACTAAAAGTTCTGAAATTAATGATATTTGCAAAATATTTCCATCTTTGTTGCTTATTTTTCCACTTAAATTTTATAATCAACTTGTCTCGTACCAAATAAAATTCTATTGGCTTTAGCATTTTTTTTGTATTTAGAGATGAATTAGGAAGAATTAACATTTTCATAATCTTCAGTCTTCTTATCCAAGAATAAGAAGTTTCTTTATCCAAGTCTTTCTACATTCCTGTCACCATATATTTCCTTTTTCATGTTTTTAAATTGTTGTAAATATGTTTTTATTCTGAATGTATTGAGATTATCATATGATTTTTTAAAATTTCTTTTTCAAACTCTAAGCTAACATTGCTTTCCTGGAATGAATCCAACTTGGTCATGATTATTATCTTTTTTATGTATTGTCTTCATTTGTGAAAACTGGTCTACTTTCTGGTTTACCTGTACTCCTCTGGAGTGCTCCCTTAGAGCTCCCTAAAATGTTGGATTTTTACCAGTGCCCCTTCTCTTTGGTAGATTCTGAGCTCCAGTTGTCGTCCCTCCAGCAGTGAAAACGGCTGAAACTGAAATCTCAGCTTTAAACTTCTTAGCTTTGCTTACAAATCTGCAAAGGCCTTAAGGGGTAAATGGTTCCAGCTATCTCATCTCTGAATTTCAATTCTCTGTGGGATGTTAAGCTCTCAAATCCCTGCTGCCTTGGCAAATCTCTGATGCCTCCAAACTGATTCTTTTTTATTCAGCATGTGTAGCTGTTCTCGGTGAGATGGTTTTTCTGCATAGGCACATCTACCACAACCAGAAATGGAAATCAAGAAATGATATAAAATAGAAGTTTAAGGTGCTGTTAAAGTGTAGTAGTGGTATCAGGAATTATAATTTGTGCCCAGACCTTGGGAGGCAATGAAAGTAGCACAAACTACCTCAAATACCAAGAATGTCATTTAGCACCACGTGGGATGTGCAGATGATCCGGCTGTGACATCCATCATTGCACCTATCGCAGGCTGGTTCTGCTCATCTCAAGGCTGGCTGGCATCTTCTTTCTCCACAAACGCTTCATGTGCATCCCATCAGATACCTCCTCCAGGATTACTCAGTTACCCATACCTGGAAATGAAGAGTTACTCATGCTCAGCATCTCTGTTTCTATACCCACCAGGTCCATCTGGTTACCAAATCATGTCTGTTATATCCCCCTATTGTTTCTACAATATGTTTACTCTTTTCCATTCCCACTGCCTTTGCCTAAGTCCAACTATCCTCATTCTTTTTCTGAGTTGTTGAAAAGCCCCTTAATCCCACTCTCCTATTAAAACAAAGAATGATCCTTCTAAAATACAACTTTCATCCAAGCTTTTGCTACTGTGCTTAAAATCCAACAGTAGCTGCTTATAATTCATAGCTTATAATATGTAATATATAAAATTGTATATATTATACATATTTGCCTCACTCCCGCACCCTCAGCAAATACTAAAGGCAGGCACTGTGTGCTATGGGATACTCAGAAACCTCTGTCCTTGTACAGGGGCTGTTCCTGCCTAGAATATGACTGGACCAAATGACAACCTCTCTGGACCGTGGTTTCCTCCTCTACAATAAGAGGAAATTGAACCAGGAGATTTCCAACTCTAACACTTCGTGATTGTGAATCATTGCTTTAGGATGTGTTATGTGTGCCTTTAAAAATGAAGTTGATGTTTATAATAACATCTATATTTACATTGTGAATATATAGAGAGAGTAATGTAAAACATCAGTTATGTACTGTTTTTGTAACAACAATCGATTTTGATCTGTGTGAATTCATGACTCAAATGGGAAATTAAATCATGACTGAATTCAATTGTAATTGCAGTCCTCTGACACTAACGGCCACAGGAGCCCCTTAGGATTAAGAGTACTGTAAATTGTGATCCTAGACATCCCTTCCTCTGGGCTGGCTTCAGGTGTGACGAGTTCTCTTATTTTCTGGTTCTATTTCTTGTCTGTCTGCTCACTCCCTCCTTTGCACTCTGAGTTTCTCATACCAAGGTGTTTTCAGCTCCCGCATCAAACTGCCCTATACTCTCCTGCTTCCAGGTCTTCCTGTAGGATGCCTGTTCTTCCTGGAATGCTTTCCTCCCAAATCCAGGTCTGATTCCCTCTTACTTGTTCTTTAGAACTTGGCTATGCCTCACCTCCTCTGACCAGCTTCTCTTATTCTGAGCAAGGTACCCACCCCCTCCTTCTCATTCTCATGATACCATCTGCAGATACCATCACTGTGCTTTTCAAACATTATTATTTATTTATCTGCTATCTCTCCAGATTCTAAGATCCTTGAGGACAGGGGCCATGTTTTTTTGTTTGTTTGTTTGTTTTTTGTTTGTTTTTTTGTTTTTTAATTCCAAGAGCTGAGCTCAGAGCTTAATATATAATGAATATTTTATAACATATTAATTTATAATTAAACGAATAATTGGGGTATCTGGGTGTCTCAGTTGGTAAAGGGTCAACTCTTGATTTTGGCTCAGATCATGATCTCACAGTTTGTGAGATCAAGCCCAGCATCAGGCTCCACACTGGCAGCAAGGAGTCTACTTGGGATTCTCTCTCTCTCCCACTCTGTCTGCAACTCCCCTGTCTCACAGAGTACAAGATGGGGAGGGGCAGAGGGAGAGGGAGACACAGAATCTGAAGCAGGATCCATGCTCTGAGCTGTCAGCATAGCCTGACATGGGGCTCAAACCCAAGAATTGTGAGATCATGACCTGAGCTGAAGTCAGACGCTTAACCAACCAAGTCATCCAGGCACCCTTTAAAAAAATGTTTAAAAAAAAAATAAACGAATGATTATATTTCACAATGAGAGCCATTAAAGAAATACATTTCCCTTATAGGAATCTTAGAAGAATCCCTCTTACAGCTAACTTTGTCAAGTGCTTCTATGCCTCTATTTGGAAATTATATATATATATATGTATATATATATATATATATATATATATATATATATATATACATACACACACACACACACATGCATGTACATATTTATACATATAAACTTTTGGTGTTTGACAGACTTAGGGAAAATTATGTTTAGATGTTTCTTAAATTTTCTGAAGAATATGTAAATTCTCACATAAACATAGTTTTCCAGACTGATATTAATACTTGGTTCTGATCAGAAAAATATTGTTTTGATTTTATCATCTTTCTTCTTTTGTGCTGGCAAGAGCTGACAGCTATTTAAATGAGAATTAAAAATAGGACCCTGTGAAGTACATGTTCCTTTTTTTTTCCTGCCAGGATATAACTGACCATAGAACTGAGGTTACATCTCTCTCTTTTCTAAAATAAAATTGTCACAGACTATGCTATCAAATTCTAGATAAAGGCCAATAATGAAAAAGATAACTCCTAAGACATATTCTAGTAGTCCAAATACTTTCTTCACTTCTAGTAGAAAATATGCTTTTTCTCCTTACTCTTGAAAGTTGTTTGAAGAATCTGAAAGTTAAAGTGCCACCAGTTGGTAGCCATATAGTCTGTGATTCATCCACACTGAGTTGTTTTGACTGCTGGATATGTCTTCCCTTTCTGTATTATCATCATAAATGAAAGAACCTCAGCTTAAAGGAAGCAGGTGCTGGGGTGTGAAAGAAATAGAGTAATTGGTTGTCTGAGAGGGAGCTGTGGAAAAGCCTTTTGGCTTTGGGAAGGCAGATTCTTATTTATCATTGAAACTGACTGACTAGACCAGGCCCAGTTGGAGTTGGAAGCTGGAAATGGACTCTAAGTATATTCCTACCCAAGATCTGACATGCCATTATTCATTCATTTGCTCCCTCGTCAGATAGTCATTGAGTTTTGTAACACAGAAGTCTATATGACATCCATTGTGCCACCTCAGAACTGCTGGTCACTCTGACTTAACAGTATCTTAGGAGAGTGGGAATAGGGTGGGAGGAACTTGTTGAAGGCAGAGGCAGGCTCCAGGTTCTTTAATGATTCTCTAACATCCCAGAACTCATTTATTTAGCAAACATTCACCGGTGTCTGTTAGGGGCCCAGTGGTGTTTTCAGCCATCTGTGCAAAGATAAACCTGAGAGAGCAACTGCCAACTAGAGTGCCCTGTTTGAGGAGCTAGGAAGGAAGTACCAGACCATTAAGATGTCGGGCAGTAGCAGAGCCTGGGAGCACTGAGGAGGGGACATGAAGCCAGATGAGGGGAGTCATGAGGCTTCCAGATCAGGTAACCACTGAGAAGACTGTCAAGAGATTGGGAGAGCAGTAGCAAAGGCAAGAGAAGAGATTGAAAACCTCATCTGATTTGGTGCTTTCTTTAGGGAGACTATGGCTGACCATTCTTAATAGAATTTTCAACCCTTTTATTTAAACTTCTGTCCGAATGATGTTTGGCTAATTCTTCCTATAAGTGATTCTCAGCAAATCTCTAACCCAGGAAATTCTTTTATCTAATTTATATCTACCCCCCCCCCACCCCTCCTGGAAATTCAAGCGCTCTCCTTTAGTTCTGATTTTCGTGGAAACCATGAGAAGGGTGCTGATGAGGAAGTTGAAAGTTTTGTGAATTTATCTGACCCTGGGAGTCAGAATGCTCAGTGCTTCATGGAGGAGCTCACTGGTAAGGAGGCACAATGCAATTTTCTTCTACTATTTCTTTTTTGGTTATTTCTCCCATGAGATATGTATCTATAAGACAGTCTCATTAACCAGTAGGTGGTGTAGTTTATTAGGAGTACAAGGCCTTAGCAGATCTGTATCAGTTTCTAAAGGGGAGCTAACTTTCTTAGTTATGAAGAACGTTCAGAGTATTTTGTATTTGTAGTTTTATCTATGCGAGCCTGGAAGGGCATGAATAATCTTGACAATATTCTGGGCAGTATGTTTACTTTCACTGGGGCTTCCTGAGGAGCGGTCGACTCCGTGACTGGACACTGCCAGTCAGAACTTAAAATTCTTTTCTAAAACAGCTGTCCAAGTCACTTGCATGCCTCTACTGAATTACTATTATTCATGATTGGTCTAAACTGTTTTGGGTATTAAAAGATAGTTGCACCATTTCAGTGTATCTCCTTAGCTAAAGTAAAAACCCATGCGGCGGGGTATCGAGGAAGCCCTGCACACAGATTGTAAGCTTCTCAAATAAGCTTTCTTTTGTAACCAAGCAACCGACACATTAGACACCCCTTTGCCATCAGCTAACATTCTCTGAGAACTTAGGTCAGTGCCTAAAATAACCCTGCTAATTGTGAGGGGGCACATGTGGACTGGAATTTCAGTTAGCAGTCTGGGAGCTGAGGGACTGAGGATTTGAAACCTTACTGTAGTTACGGTTCATAACTTGTAGGCAGTTAGGTCCAAAGCCTGTTAGTGTGCAGGTAAGGAAAGAAAAGTTATATTTTGTGTTTTATGTTCGTTGTTCATAAAGCTGGTTAACCGGTGACAGCTGGTTAAAAACCAGGTCTGCTTGAGTTACAAGATCTTGGCTAGCTGTGCTCTGCTTTAACCTGCTGGTTGGTTGTGGAGTAACTGACAGAAGTGGATTGTTTGGCTGAGGAACGTGACATTTCGGCAGTCTGTGTAGGAGCCTACGGTACTTTGGACCCCTTCTTGCCTCACAGTGCAGGTAGGATGTTGTTTGTATGGAATTCTTTATAAGCTGGACAGAGGTCATAAACTGTTCAATTCCACAGCTGGAAATGAGAGTCTCAAGTGTCGCTACTGCACCAACATAGTTGGTGGGCACTACATTTCACTGTCTACCTTGACGTTATGCCGAATGAAGTTCTTCGTGTTCTTACCCAAGCGCGCTGAAATTCTAGGACATTAGGGAAACTAATGGAGTTCATACAAAGTATGATTTATCTGGCATGTGGAAAATGCCTCTTTACAATTTATCTTCCTCTTTTCTGTATCACTTCCCTTATTCTAGATCCAAAAGGCAGGCTTTTATATTTGTGAGAAATGATGGGAGGAGATATTAAACTTCTTAGTATAATTTTCCTATATTTTAAGAGCACTTAATAAAATCTGGGTTTTATCTTTAGACTAAGATGAAAATCAACACTACTCTTTTCCAAATAACCTCACTTAACTTTCTGTTTGTGCCCCATATTAGTTTAGTTAACATAAAATGCTGCAGTATTATTGCTCATCTTTCTCCAATGTTGACCTATGTTATAAAGTATCAGATTTAGTTTTGGCTTCCAGGTATCTGGCATATAAAATAAGTCTGTAAATGCTGCAAATGATGCTTTGGACCTTCCACCTAGTGGGTTATTTAATCCAGTAATTTTTCAAATTCATACATATACCTCATATGACTGACGCATTTCTGAAACATATGTCAAGTGGGGTTTTATAGTTGGAATTATTTAATGAATACTTAGAAAGCTGATCACTTTTAAGAAATCCTTGTGTAAAACGAAGAGGAAGTCACAACTTAAATTATGCTTTGATCATTCTTTTCACGCATCAGGTTCTTAATTTGAGGTACACTAATGTTGCGTAACTTAGGATAAATTTCTCAGGAGCAAAACCTGCCTTTTCATTATCAAGTAAAAATGTGTATGTGTATCTGATCATGCGAAGCCTTTTGGGTATTTCTAGAAAAATGTTTGTGTGGTGAGATTTGGGAGTGGCCTATTGGCTATGTTGGATATTAAATTGTGGCTTTGGTAGAGAAAGATTTTCTAAAGGTAAGGATCATGGTCTGAAACAAAATAAATTAAAAAGTTAAAATTGAAAAGAATATTATCCTACTCTTTGTGCATTATGTCAATTTAATGAACCTGAAAATATGTAATATTGTGGCTTTTTATAACATATTATATCTATTGCAATCTCAGGAATTATCAACTTGACCAATAAAAAGTTGCAAATATTTGACAATCTTGGACATAAAAATGGCAGTTTTGTGTGGCTCATTCCAATTGTTTAATGAACATAAACTCATTTTAATGAAAGTTTAGCCTTAATCACCAAAACAATAGTAGCAAGTGTCAAATATTCTCATCAAGTATGAGAGCTATCTTGTTAAAAACATGATCATCAGGGGTCACTTCCTGTGAAGAAACCCAGTAGTATGTGTTATTCACCCCCACCCCCCGCCTTTGTTTCCCTACTCCTTAGCTTCTTCGGTCTTTTAAAAAGAACTTACTGTGTCTGCCAAGTCCTACCTACGGTATTTATTAGATCCGGTGACTGTGGGAATACATCCTTAATGACTGAGGGTTTAGCAGGGTTTGGGATGTCTTTGAGAAGGTTCTTCCTGTAGTAGCTTGTCAATGACCAAATGTAAGTTGCAATTTTAGAGTTTCTCTATGTGTGCTATCTCAGTGCTCTCCTTTTTCTAATTTCTAATTTCCTTAGGTCATTGTTTGAGACTTTTTTATGTAAGTGTTCAGTGCTATAAATTTTTTCCTAGATGCTGCTTTAGCAACAGTGTAAGAAATTTTATATGCTGTATATTTATTTCTATTAATCTAAAAATGTCTTCTAATTTACTTTTCGATTTCTTCTTTGACTCATGAATTATTTAAAAGTGTATTATTTATTTTCTACCTTCTTAGGGATTTTCCAGAGGTCTTTTGTTATTGTTTTTATTATTCTACTTTAATTTCACTGCAGCCAAAGAGCATACTTTTTATGACTTGAATCTTCTAAAATTTATTAAGACTAGTTTTATGATTATAATCCATCTTGCTAAATACTCATAGGTACTTGCTATTGTTTGATAGAGATTTCAAAAATGTTAGGTCAAGAAGCACATGGGTGGCTCAGTTAGTTGAGCATCTGACTCTTGGTTTTGGCTCAAGTCATGATCCCAGGGTTGTGGCCTTGAGCCCCACATCAGCCTCCGTGCTCAGTACAGAGCCTACTTAAGATTCTCTCCCTCTATCCCTCTGTCCCTCCCCTGCTTGCTCATGTGTTTGTGTGCATGCACATGTGTTTGTGTGTGTGTGTGTGTGTGTGTGTGTGTATGCACACTTGCGTGCTCACTCACCCTCTGTCTCTAAAAAATAACATAACATAGCATAAAATGTCAGGTGAACTTGGTTGCTAGTGTTGTTCAAATATTCTCTGTCTATAATTGCTTACTGATTTTATGACTATTTGTTCTATCAATTACTGACAGAGGGTTATTGAAATATCCATTCAAAACTGTAAATTTGTCTAAATCTTTGTCTAAATTTGTCTAAATCTTCTTGTAGTTCTATCAGTTTTTGCTTTATGTATTTTGAAGCTCTCTCATAAAATCATGGACATTTAGGGTTATAATGCCCCCTTACTGAACTTACCCCTTTATTGTTATGAAATGGCTGTCTTTATCCCTGCTAATATTCTTTGCTGTGAAATTTACTTTTTATGATATTAATATAGCTACTCCAGCTTTATTTTAAAGGCTTTCTCTGTTAAGTTTCTATCTAAAGTATTTATGTTTATTTTTACATAACTTTTATGTATTAATATATTTAGCTTATTAATTAAGGTATAAGTAGAATTCACTAATAATTTTCAGATGTTCTTCTACAATTCCTTCTTCACAGTGGCAGGGTTTCTATAGCTATCATACCTCCACTCTTATGTGATTGTCATTGTATAGTAACCTTCTTTCTATATAATGCATGGTATTTATATATTTAACATGTAGCAAGAAATGGGCACTGACCAGCCACAATGGATGCCAGCAAACAATAGGTGTGGCCTTACTGCTGCATGCTGGCTAAATATCTGTCCTTGAATATATAACAACTGATGATCCCTGAGTTAGGTACAGGAACCGTTTTTCCAGGCATACATAAAATGCTACCGTTTGTAAAAACTTTTTTAAAAAAAACATTGCACAGGGATCTGCTTTTTTTTGTTTGTTTTAAAGTTTATATATTTATTTTGAGAGAGCGAATGAGTGGAGGACGAGCAGAGAGACAGGGGGACAGAGGATCTGAAGCAGGTTCTGGGCAGACAGTAGAGAGCCCAATGCGGGGCTTGAATTCACGGACATGAGATCATGGCCTGAGCTGAAGTCAGATGCTTAACTGACTGAAACATCCAGATGCCTGATACTTTTTTTTTTTTTTAAAGAATGCTTATCTGTTTAGAACCCCTAAAGCTATTCAATAAGCAAGTTAACAAGTATATAGACTTCTTAAGGCATGGCTTTCTTATATTAAGGGAATAATCCATAAGGGAACTCATTTTTAAACTTTTATTTTAGATTTTAGCTGATGTTTCAGGTAGCAAATATTTGTTCATTAATTCACTATTTATTGAGGCCCTCCCCTATCATATGTCAGCCATTGAGAATTCAAGAATGACAATACTATCTTGTTCCTGCCCTTAAGAAGTAGTCAGGGAGGGAGGTCTATTGAGAGTTTTTGCAAAACCCAGGATGAGGTACAGCAGTGTGTGGGTGGTGTCTAAGAGGGTACCCTTCGTCCTCACAGGATCTCTCAGGATGTAAGAGCCAAAATAAATTAATCCATTTCCCAAAAGGTAGGACCTATTTTGTAACATATATGTTATTTTTATTCTTCCAGGGATTTTTACCATTTGCTTGGTCATCAGTGCATTTTCAATGATTAATTTTTTTTGTCCATGTCTGGGGTCTTACTAGAGCTTTCACTCCACTTACCATACTCGATGCAGGGTATATTATCTCGTGGAGTGCCTTACACACTCTTGGAGCTCAACAAATATTTGTGCAATGAATTTTTACTTCTGTGCATGGAGGATATAGGAAGAAATTGGAGCTGTCCTTCAGCTCTGTCATGAGCTGGATATCACCCAAAGGAAGTGACTGTCACCAGATGACACTCCATGGCAGAACTGGAGGAGGCATCTTCAGGGAACAGGAGTGGGCTATCATGATATGCATATAGGACTGAAATCAGAACAACAAAATAATTTCGTGTGTAGAGTCTTCTGTGTACTGAGAACAGAGTTCAGGCAAAAGCAGCTTACGTCACCTCAGGCCCTGGGTAGGATTTACACATGCCTTTGTTCCTTTCCATACAGTGTAGCCTCAGCAGCTTGGCCACAGGAATAAATTAGCTTTAGTCACCAGCTAGTTCAGGCAGCTTCAAGAGGGCTGGCCTAGGGAAGTCTGGCTGGTTTGGTTGTACTACTAGCAAAGCCATTTAGAGGATTTGAACCATAAGTCAGTAATAGTAGGTAAATCGTTACATGTATTTTCTCCCCTTTTCTTTTTCTTGTCAAAACACTTTAGAAAGTGTTAGATAAACCCAATTTAGAAATGAGGGAAATTTCTAGGAGTGTCTGGGTGGCTCAGTCGGTTAAGCGTCCTACTTCAGCTCAGGTCATGATCCTGCGATTTGTGAGTTCGAAGTCCCATAGGGCTCTCTGCTGTCAATGCAGAGTCTGCTTGGAATTCTCTGTCCCCACTGTCTCTCTCAAATATAAATAAACATTAAAAAATTATAAAAAGAAATGAAGGAAATTTCTAGAGCTAGATGACGGGTACATGAGTGTTTATTTTATTATTACTCTTTATACTCTACATATAAATTATGTATTCCTCTGTGTGTTAAAACATTTCTCATGATAGAAAATACACAAGTATGAAAAAATGTTTCAAATGTAATGTTAAGTGAAAGATACAAAAGAATACATACTGTATTCTTACAGTATTGATTTCACTTAAATAAAGATCAGAAATAAGGAAAATTACACTGTTTTATTTAGGTGTGCATACTAATTAGCTAAAATGATGAAAAAAGAAGCAAGAAGTGATTACTATAAAGTAATAGGCTTGATCACCTCTAGGATACATGGGGGAACATCTTGGCTGTCAGCAACGTTCAATTTCTTTAGCACAGTGGTGGTTATGTATGTTTTCATTTTATGATAATTTGTTAAGATGTACATTTATGATTTATAAACTTTTATCCATGCCATATTTTACAACACAAAAATAAAATTTAGTGTAACAAATAGAGGAATAAGGAATTTTTATTCTTATTCATTTAGAAGTATCATCTTTTTTAAATGTTTATTTTGAGAGAGAGAGAGAGAGAGAGAGACAGAGAGAGAGAGAGAGAATGAGCAGGGGGAGGGGCAGAGAGAGAGAGAGAGGGAGAGAGAGAATCCCAGGCAGGTACCACACTGTCAGCACAGATCCCAATTCAGGGCTCCATCTCATTAACCATGAGATTATAACTTGAGCCAAAATCAAGAGTTGTATGTTTAACCTACTCAGCCACCCAGGTGCCCCAGGACTATAATTTTTTATACAATTAGGAAGGCTGCTACTTGCAGAAGGTTTTAGATATTGATTTTGGGCTTACATATACAGGTCTCTCTCTGTTATAGTTCAGAAGATGAATGTTGTCGATAATGCAAAGCTTTGATATTGATGCTTAGAAATAAAACTTGGATAACATTTTGACACAGCAAGTAATAGTAAACAATATCACTACGAATATATGATGTTTGGGATAGTATTATACACATTTTCTATCAGATTTATTATTATATATTTGATATTGTTATATATTATCAAACTAAAAATGATGAGTGTTATACATTTGACATGCTTAATTTTAGAAGCATCAATCACTTAAAAAGAGAAACAGATCCACACAATTTTCATTTGTTACATGGTTTTTAACTTTAAAAATCCCACAATTACAGTTGATAAATTTTTACTTATACCGAACACTATTAAAAGTAGAACCTGTTGAGTAAGTGCATATGTACCTGATAAAAAATTAAAGCTTTTCAGTAAGAAGTTGTGTTTGTATGAACTGAAACAATGTATCTATACTTAGCTATTATTTCTAAGCTTAACTGTAATTGATATAACCAAGAAACTCCTGAAACTTAGAGATTTTGCTTCTTTAGCCTCTTTGTGTTTGACCCACTTATATGAGGTCTTTAGTGCCAAGAAAAAAGAGATGAGAAGAAAAGCTAGGGAACACTCACTAACATGTTTCATCAGCTTGATCCATGGAATTATCAACAGGAAACAGGGAATATAAACAGATTATTCTTAGCAATGATCTTGCTTGCAAAAACCTGAGCAGTTTTTTGTGGAGAAGTGGGCACCCTCATACATCCCATAACCTGATAATTTGGCAGACTGCTACAAAGTATTTACTTGATAAGATTATTAATTAATATTTTGTGAAAATGAAAATACTGCAATATGTCTGATGGATTTTTATCACAAGAAGAGAAAGAAAATGTAATAGTCAATCACTTACCATTTCCTATACTTTTATCACTTTGGGACACTGCACATCCTTCTCCTCAGTCCCTGGTTGGAAGGAGGGTGTAGGTACCATACGGGTTGTACAGGTACCAATGGTTATAATTGCATCCATATAGTGTATCTACCAGGATTGGTAAGTTGTTGTCAGTGTGAGTGCCATTGTTACCTAGAATGATAAAGCTTTGGATAGAAAAAAATGGAACTGACCAGTTCTATGCTGTAGAGCTAATCACCACCCATGGGGAGAAATCTATATCCTCCAATGTTTATCCTTTTTTTTTTTTTTTACCAGTTTTGCCAAATGTTGCTGGAATCTAAAGCTATAAGTCATACTTACCATCATGTTATAAGATACTTCTCCCCCATCCTCTTTACCCTTGTTGTGAACAAATCTTTTTTTTCTTTATGTCAACTGAGTCAGGTACACATGTAGGGAATGCTAGGATGGATTCCCAAAGGAACAAGGGTTGACGCTTGCAGTTCCTCCTTTCAAGTACATTCTGGAGTGGTGATGACACAGCACTGTAGCAGCGCAGTTCTGCTCTGTGCAGTCATTTAGGGATCAAAGTTCTTTACATCTTAAGCAGTGTTGTCCAGTAAATGATAATATGAACCGTGAGTGTGAATTCTATATGTGATTTCAAATTTTCTAGTAGCCATATTAAAAAAAAGTAGAAATGGACAGGTAAAATAAATTTTAATAATATATTTTATGTCACCCAAATGTCAAAAAATCATACCTTTTCAACATGCAGTTAATATAAAATTATTAATAAGTTACTTAAAAAATTTTTTTAATGTTTTATTTTATTTTTGAGAGACAGAGAGAGACAGAGCATGAGTGGGGGAGGAGCAGAGAGAGAGGGAGACACCCAATCCCAAGCAGGCTGTAGGCTCTGAGCTGTAAGCACAGAGCCCGATGCGGGGCTCGAACCCATGAACGAGAGATCATGACCTAAGCCGAAGTTGGATGCTCAACCAACTGAGCCACCCAGGTGCCCCAATAAGTTACTTTAAATTCTACTTTAATATTAAGTCTTTAAAATCCAGTGTGTGTTTTACACCTACAGTACATCTCTCAATTTGGACTAGCCACATTTCAAGTGTTATCAGACTGAAAAGTGCAGATATAGAGGCTCTGCCATTTTTCTAGGACATCAGATTCCTCTGTTGGATCTTTTGAATCCAGCCAGCAGACAGGGAAGAGAGTGCATAGAAGAGCCTCAAAGAGATTTTTGGATAGGCCTAGCAATGAAGTATGTTACTTCCATCCCCATTCCGTTGACCAGTACTCAGTCACGTGACCCCCCTAAACTGCCTGAGGCACCTGGGAAAAGTGGTTCAGCCGGGTGCCCAGGAGGAAAAGGAAATGGGTTGGTGAACACATGGCAGAGGCTCCACCATAGCAAAGAAGGTATTATTAACCACACTTTGCAATTCAGGAAATCGATGCCCAAGAAGTTTAAATCCTGGGCTAGTTAATGGGAAAATGTAAACAGAATGCAGGCCTTTACTCCCTAGAGTGATGTTTCTTCCATCAGACTGCCCTGCCTCTTCCCCTATATTTGTTTCTCAGCCTCCCATTTAAGTTTGTCCTATAGATACAGGTCTTGGAGAAAACCTGACGATTCTAATATTTTATCTCATCGGCTCTCCTAGGCTGCTCTATGACTTAATGACAGTATCCTGTTACTGCTGTTTTGGAAAATGACAAGCAGTCCAGTATAATGAAGCAAATATGCCTTATTACTGAACGGTTCAAATAATAGTACTATTCTGAGCACTGCATTATCATTTTGAGTGGGCCTTTTCCTTCCGTGTACTGAAGCTCCTCATTCAAAGCAAAGGATTATTAAGGTCCTCATCAAGCCATTCAATCAATGGATAAATTGCATTTTATGTTATAATGAGCAGTCTGTTCAATTGGAGTTTTCAGCTTTTTAAAAGTGCTTAGGAGAATAGTAACAGAAGTGCTCTTAATGGTAAAATTATTGAATTGAAGTGCTTGGATAAGCTGCTTTATTTTTTAGATGGAGAAATAAGATAATATTCCTCAAAGCAGACTAGTGGTAAAGACTGATGGTTCTCCATGGACTACTGATTATAACACTGATTATAAGTGTCCATCAAAGGCAGCTTTTATTGAAGAAAATATAATTAGACCACTGTCCTTTAGCTTTAAATTATCCATAGCAAACTGGTTTAGGGGTTTTGTTGTCTTAAATTTTTGAATATTTTGAATACATTCACAGAGTTCAAAACTTTAAAAACATTAAAAGGTATACAATGCAAGGTCCCCATTCTATCCTCTAATGCAGAGGTTTAGCCCTCCTCTAGCTTCTCCCTCCCTACGCCAGCTGGGTAGGTACTGATTCTTACTGATTTTTAGAACGATCTTTCTAGAATTTGTATATGCATGTATAATGAGACATGAATGTATATTCTTATTTTCTTCCTATGTTATTCTTTTTTAAAATTTATTTATTTTTGAGAGAGAATAGAGTGGGGGAAGGGCAGAGAGAGAGGGAGAGAGAGAGTCTCTGCACTGACAGCCAAGAGCCTGATGTGGGGCTATCTCACAAACCGTGAGATCGTGACCTGAACCGCAATCAAGAGTCTGATGCTTAACTTCCTGGGCCACCCAGGCGCCCCTCTTCCTATGTTATTCTTTACACACCGTTCTACATCTTGTTTTTTAAACCTAATAGGAATCTTTCTATGTCAGAATATAGAACCTTTTTGTCATCATCATTCTTTCTTATAGCTGTGTAGTATTCTACTGAGTATCTCATAATTTACTTAGCTAGTCCCCCGATGATGGACATTTAGTCTGTTTCCAATCTTTGGATATTACAAATTGTATTGCAATAAGTAGGCATGAATATAAGTCATTCCACAAAAAGTCCAAATGTATTTGAGGCATAAATTCTCAGAAGTAGGATTGCAAGTCAATGTGTATATGTATTTGGAGTTTGATAGAAATGGCCATATTGCTCTCCCAGTGATTGCACTAATTTTGCCCTTCAACCGGGAATGTGAAAGAGTGCCTATTTCTTACACTTTTGCCAATAGTTTTTGTTATCAAGTTTTTGAATTTTATTTTATAGCTGAAAAATGATATTTTGATGTTGCTTAAATTTATATTTCTCTTACTGTGAGAAAGATTGAGCAGCTTTTTGTATATTTGAAGACTGTTTGTATTACTTTTTCTGTGAACTGTGTTCATTTCCTTGCCTGTTTTCAGTTGTGTTGTTGGTCTTTATTGATTTATGGGAGCTCTGTGTTGAGTAGCAGGATAAGGCCTTGGGTATGAGCTGAAATATTTTTTTATGGCTTGTTATTTGTCTTTTGACTTTGCTTAAGTTATATTTTTCACCACGATGAAGTTGTTTTGTTTTTTTTTTTTCCCAATGTGGTCAAGTTATCTTTCTTTTAAGGACTCTGGAAGCTGAATCCAAAAGGCCTTCCATACTCCAAGGTTATAAATAATTTACCTGTTTTTCTTAGTAATTTTTTGTTTTCATTTTTTATACTTAAATATTTGATCCATTTGGGATTTATCCAGGTACACAGTAGCTTCAACTTAATTTTTTCCCAAATATTTATCTAGTTATTAATTTTTTCTCCCACCAATTTGAGATGCCTCCTTTATCACATGCTCAGATACCCATGTGTATTTGAGTCTATTTCTGGACTTATTCTTTTCGTTTGTTTCTTTGTTTTTATTTTGAAAGAGAATGGGAGGGGGACCAACAGAGAGAGAATCCCTAGTGCAGAGTCTGATATGGGGCTCAAACTCATGAACTGTGAGATTATGACCTGAGCTGAAATCAGGAGTCAGATGCTTAACCGACCGAGCCAGCAGGCATCACATTTCTGGACTTATGCTAACTGTCTGTCTGCATTTTGTGCCAGTGTAACATAGTTTTAATTACCAAGACTTTATATTATACTTTAATATTTGCTAGACTAGTCTGCTTTCATTGCTCTTTTGTTGTTGTTTTCTCTGGCTATTCTTGTTTGTCCACTTATATATTAGGATCAGACTCCCATCCCCTTTCTTCAACACCTACCTCCAATAAAAACTTGTTATTTGTATTAGGAATTGCATTACATTTGTAAAATAACTTAGGAAAGTTTGATATTTTAATGAGGTAAAATCTTCCCATCCAAGAACATGTTTTGTTATCACATTTTTTCATTTTTTAAAAATCTTTTACAGTAGTATTTTAAAGTCTTCTTCCTTTAGGTCTTCCACATTTCTCTTAAGTTTATTCCAAGGTACTTTATCTTTGTTGTTGCTGTATCATTAATGGAATCTTCAGTTAAAGCTCCCAATAGCTAGTTATTTGTGCATATTGTGAGTATTGATTTCTCGGTATTACTTTTTAAAATTTTTATCCACTGTCTGATGAAATTTTCTTGTTTTTTGGAGTTTTCCAAGCATACAGTCCTATCATCTTTGAATAGTGGTAGGGTTACTTTTGAATAGTGGTAGGGTTATTGGGAAGAGTAACTTCCCAATAGTTACTCTTCTGGTGCAGTTGGCTTTTACTAAGTTATTTTGTGGCAACAGGCAACTTGTAGATCATTGCGTTCTAGAACAATAATGTATATTTGTTGTTCATACTACATGCCTATCACAGGCTGACCTTAGCTCTGCTCAATGTCTTTGTCATCTAGGACCATTCTGAAGGAGAATCTACATCTGGGAGATGCTGGTCTCCTGAAATCAAGAAGGAAAGAGTGATGATAGAGCCACTTCATGGCTCTTAAAATTCCAGCTACCTTCTTTTGGCTCGCATTTCATTGGCCAAAGCATGTCATATGGCCAAGCCTGATAGAAGTGGGACAAGGAAGCATAATCTTTTTAAAGAGAGGAGCACTGGTTATTAGAGATCAATAATACAGTCTACTATAAGCTCTAATTAATTTTTCCAGAAAAGCAGCAAACTTTGAATAACATAACCATAGTTCTTATAGTCCACCAGCCCCAAATACTTAATTTGTCATTGTTCTATCTGTTAACTCTTAAGGCTTAACATCCACTCCACAATTCAGTATTTATTTCGCATGTCTGTTGATTAGCTGGTGGTGGCTGACATAGGCCTTGCTTAGCATTGGGGGTTTTGCTTCATGTCTCTGATCTTCCTCAAACTAGTGGGTTAGCCAAAGCAGGCTGAGGTTAGGTTGAAGCAAGTGAGGGCTTGTCTCAGGCACAAAATGTAATAGGGTGACAAAAAAATTTACTAATCAAAACAAATAATATTTTAATGTAGTATTTTTTAAAGCTAAAATTAAAGCAGACAAATCCATGATGAACAAAATATCAAAATTTTAAATAAAGGCAGGATCAATAACACTGCAGTGTTAAGCCATATTGGAGCCTGAGGCAAAAGGAAAAATCAGTAATACTGATCCTGTCTTTATGAACAATTATTGAAAACGTATATTTATTGAGTGTTATGTATAAGGCATTATGTTATATACATGATGTATATGTAGATCTTGCTTATGAGATGTATAAATACAAATTTTTCCATTTAGTTAATCAGTTGTAAGATATTTATAGCAAATAAATATACTCCTTTTCACAGTCACAGTAGTTATAATAACATACAGTATATAATATACATGGTGGGTTATTTATTTTTGTGTTTTATTTTTTAAATTTTTTAACAGTTATTTATTTTTGAGAGACAGAGAGAGAGAGTGCACAAGTTGGGGAGGGGCAGAGAGAGAGGGAGACACAGAATCTAAAGCAGGCTCCAGGCTCTGAGCTGTCAGCACAGCATAATATATCAGTAATAAACAGTTTTATGGCATTTGCAACTGTCTTTCATATGTAGATCTCATTTTAGTTATTTCACCTTAAAGAATACCCATACAACACACACACACACACACACACACACACACACACACACACACACTTCTTAGGAAGACCTTAAGAAAAATAAAAAATATATTTAGTCACATGAGTAAAAAGCAGTGCTTCCTGTGAGTTGTAGAATAGGAAGAGACATTGGGGGCTAGCATAAGGTATTCACTGTATTAGAAGGGTTTTGTGGATTTTTTTGACAAAGTTATGAAGTAAAACTCTTAACCATCTTCTTTCTAGCTTGCTCAGTATTGTCTATCTATCCAATAATCGCTTGTTATTTGTCAATGATGTCAGTCAGTTAGAGGAAAATATCATGGCAAACCTCGGGCATTTAAAGAATTACTTACAGAAAAGTAATCAGACTTGTTCAAAAATTTGTAGTCTTGTAGGAATACTAAAATAAGTCAAGCATCCTCCTTCCCTTCCAAGGCCTTAGTATCCAGTGCCTCAATGTATAAAAAAAAAATCTTGCTTTTAAGGTGGAAAGCCTTAAAATTAGCAAACCAGAAACACTGGCCTCAAATGAAAGGTTTACATTTAAGGTAGGAAAGGGTTAAGGAAAACATCAAGATGCAATGCCTGGCTGGTTGTGCTTATTGAATGGTGTGTTCCAGTATCAGAATGTAATTGGCTGGCTCAGCACATTGTAGGGGTTTTTTTTTGTTTTTTGTTTTTTTCCCCAGTTCTACCCTCCTTTTCCTTCTTACATAGAAGAAGGAACTGTTTCACTCAACCGTGAAATATTTAGCATTGCGAGGCAATGTATAATTAAATGCTGGAGTGAGTGGGGCAGGCAAATGCTGTTGGAGATCAGAGGACAAATAATTGAGCTTGGCTTGTGAAAGGCACTGTAGAAGAGGCAGGGCTTGAACAGGGCCTTGAAAAAAGATTCGATCACATACAGAGGCAGGACTGAAGGACAATTTAGGGAACAGTAATGCTGTGAGCAAAAGACAGGAGCCAGAATGAGTCAGGTTTATTTTGGGATAGTCTGAAACTGTCTCCTCTGAATCTGGATAGGAGATGAAGCTGGCAAGGTAGACTGGGAGCTAGCCGGTGTGGCCTGAAGAACAGGCCATGGCCTGAAGGCCAGAGATTGGGGCTGTGGCTCTAGCTAGTCATGCGTCCTTGGCAAGTCACTGAACCTTCGAAGCTTCAATTACCTCAAATGTGAAATGATGGTTTCCGGGTGAAAAATCACTAAGGCAGCTTCCTATTTGAAAGCAACCTGTGATTCTTTTATGGTGGTCATTGATAGACTAGAATAAAGACTTTTGATTTTATCCCAACATTGCAGAGCCTTTAAGGTTGTTCTAAGGGATTCATGTAACAAAAGGGGAAATTTACCACATAATTAAAGGAGCATCCGTTGGTATTAAATTCAGTAAGGGATGATTATCTTGGGAAAGGCGGTTAGACATATTGGAGGAAGGAACCAGCTCAGAGGCTATGCAGATAGTTCAGACAGGAGGAGGGCAGTTGAAGTAGGAATCAAAAGAAGGGGAAAGACAAGAGTCATCAATCATTCATTCTTACTGATAATAAAAAGTTGTACTAGGTTCTGGAGATACAGTGGTAAGTAAGACAGAAAAGGTCTTTATTCTTTTTTCTTAACATTCGAACAAAAGGAATAATCAGCAGAATTTGGTGATTGACCAATAGGGGATTTGTGTCTTGAAGAGAATGATATTTACTCCAAGGCCAAACATCCAGAGGATTGGTTTAAAAAATATTGTATATTTATAAAACAGAACACAATGCAGCCATAAAGAATTATGAAACATATTTACTGATATGAAAGAATATTAATGATATACCATTGAGTGAAAAACAATACAAGTATAGAACACAAAATAGAAAGTTGTCTACCACTTTGTATGAAGAGTAGGATTATTGGTGATTTACTTATTATTCTTCAGTGATTGCTTATTGAGGGCATACTCTGTGTGAGGCAATGTTTTGGACTTTAGGGATAAGTGGTAAATAAGACAGACATGGTCCCTGATTACTTTTTGGCTTTTTTAAAAGATCAGGGTGCATTCAGGGTGGTATGGCTGTAGACACCTATGGCTGATTTTTTTTTGTCTCTTCTAACTTTTTTGCAATGAACTACTCCTATTACCTCTGTTGAAAACTAATTTTTAAAAAAAGTTTAACAGATTCTTCCATTGGTCGTCTGTGTGGTGCGCAAGTGTGTTTTATGACCCCCTCCTTGGCTGTGCAAGTGAAGTGGAGGTGGTGCTGTTATAAATGACACTTGTCCTGGCCTGTGTTTCCTCCAGGTGCTTCCCCGAGAGGGGAGGTGGTTCCGGGACACCGGCCTCCTGCTTAGGGGACATCAGGGCACTGCCGGCGCTTTGGCAGCCAGAGTGGTTAGAACTCCCAGACGCAGTCTGGCTCCAAGGCAAATAGAGTCCTGCTGATGAGACTTTCGACTCTCTGGCTTTTTATAGTCCTCCTGAGGGCTGGTCGTTCCAGCCTGGTGTCCATTTACATTTGCTGTACGTTACTTGACACTCCTTTATTCCCGTTGAAGTTGCCTCTCCCGGAAATCTCTGTCATTCCATAGACACTGGCAACTGCCTGGCAGTGCAGCTGACCTCCCACAGTCTGAAAAACAAAATATATTCTGGCTACATTTAAAGGAAGTTTTGGGGGTGAGTTCATGGGTGAGGATTTGGCTGGAAGACGTTTGTGGGCAGAGCACCTAAAGGGTGATCTGGCGCTGATGATCACTTAGGCTCCAGGGCTCTTAGACAAAAGCCTTTGTGTTATTTTTTCCTAACCTCCGAACAGCTCTTCTCCCATGATTACTACTAACCATGTCTTTCTGCTAGAATGCACTCATCACTGCCTCCCGTTTTTAAAAGGCAAGATCTCTGAGTATATGCCAAAGAGCAAACAAGCCAGCAAAAACCCTACTAAATTACTATTTTTTGAGAAAGCATTTCTGTTCCTTATAATAAATTATAAAATATAAATCACCTTATGGATACATAGATGAAGAAAAAATTACTTGCTGTCCTATTCCCCAGAGATGTTTTGGTGTATTTTTTGTGTACTTATTTTGCTCTCTATTCACATAGTTTTCAGGCTTTGTTCTATCACTTATGTAGCCTATTTATAGATCTTATGCTGTGCCTATACCAGTATTTTCCATCTAAGTAAGCCTATTCTTTCTATAGCAAATGAAAGCTATTATAATTTGACACTTCACTGCTTCCAACATTAAGATGGCCTCTACACCCTGAACATATAATGACAGTATGTTTGTCCATTTCAAAGAAGCATTCGTTTATTTTTTCATGTCAGCTCTGGCTGAAGGAAATTACTATAGTCAATCTAGCTAATCAAGACCTCACTCTTTGTTGCTCTGTGATGAAACACCAGGGGCATTTTGACGCAGAAGTCTCCTCAGGGTCACTGATGGTCTTGACCATTGCACCAACCTGAGAAAGAAAGGAGGAACAGAGGTCCCTCTGGACTGTATCATCCTCCATACACATTCTACCCTCTGTTTGGAATGTGAGAACCTTCTTGACATTTGTATGAGCGGTCCTGGATTACAAATCCTCCATACAGTGTAAGTGGACAAGCAACATGGAGAAAGTGTAATCACAGAGTCCACTTTTCACTAGTTTCAGAGATAAATTTCCTCAGAAATTTCCTTGTCAGTGTTCTCTCTCTGATGTGAATGCAGCCCTCTCCACCCTAGGCGTCTCTGCACTGGGCTCTTTCAGCTGAATCTTGGTTTTACCTTCCCCACTCAAAGTCTGATTTATTGTCATTAAGATGTCATGCAGTTCTAAAGAAGTGAGATCTTCTGAGCTTGGGTGTTCCAGGTTTTTAGTTCACTCTACTTACAGAAATCACCTACTGTGACCCTCTTGCATTAACTGTTGATAATTCCTTTATGTCTCTAATTTCCCACAGGAGATCTTTTTCTTCAGCCATCCACTTATGGCCACACATTTTTTTCTCCTCCTTCTGTAGATCTACACTGAGTGCTAAAATGCAGCAATGATCTCATTTGAAATGTCTTGTTCATCTTTCTCCATCCTGCTTTTTTTGTTTAATAGTATACTTCACTATTTGTAAGCCACCATCAATCTCTCCTTTTTTTGTAAGTAGATAAGGTCTAAATCATGAAGAAACAATATAAATGATCTTATCCTTGTAAATCTCCCTTGTAGTCTTTTATTATTCATATTGTCTGTATCTCCAGCTCATTTGCCCCATTGTTTCTTTAATTTTATTATTCATTATCAACTTACTTGTACATACCTGAATTTTCACTAGACATTCACAAGATGGTTTCTGCCTGCAGTTAAATAGGGGTGGAGGAGCATAAGATTTAGGATCCTGTAGGCAGGAGATTATTAATCATGGATTAAATGTTGAAAGGAATGACCTGAGGTTCAGTTGATATTTGTGCTTGCTCAGAGCTCATTTATTGTCCTGTTTTTCCTTTTGTGTGCTTCCTGAAACCCTGCTCATTGTTATGTACAAATAGAATTCTGTGTGTGTAATCAGAAAGTTCTTCCTCACTAAGTTTATAGTCAATCCAAATAAGCAATGAGGTTAAAAATGACTTTATAGGTAAAATTAATCTGGATGTTTGGGAAGTGAATTGAAATTGAATTTATTTCTTAGCTGGTTGCTGATTTCAAATGCAAAGGCCTTTGAGGAGGCTTAGTTGGGGTTACAGGACTGTTTGAAAGGATCCTTCGTCCTCCATTTTGATGTGTCATTGGGACATTAATAATGGATGGTTGCTGCATTTGGTGGTCAGATATGTTATTCTGATCCATTTTTATTTCCCAAAGGGGCCTCTGGAAAAGGGCAATGAGAGTAGATTTAAAACCACATTATTGGAATTCAATAACTTTTGTCTTGCTTTGTATGTCTAGTGCTTGCTGAAGAGTAGTTCTAATATAGAGAGTCAGTCAAGCATGGAACAGGCAAAATACCAAAATGGATTTTTTAAACTAAGATATAGCTAAATTCTATGTTTTAATTTGGGCTCTGATGCTTAGCTTTAAATTTTCCATAAAATATGTTAGATGTATGCATTTTCCTCTTTTTGATTCTGTGGATGAAGGGATGAGCATAGGAACAAAACAAATCCATCAGTACAGATTATTTGGGTTGATGGAAGTAAACAAACATATAAATCAATTAGCAAGAATTATTTATTTTAATAATCCCTGGCAATTGTGAAGGACTGAACTTCTGCTTATATAAAGTGTGCCCTCAAGGAAGGACTGAATTCTCTTTAGATGTCTTCACTTCTCTGATAATTACTCAAAAGCTAGAGTAGCTTGAAAGTGGAAGATTCTGAATCCTAGAGTATGGAGGTCACTCCTGGAAATAAAAAAAGTCTTACTTTATCAATTGGTAGAATCTGTCCTTAGAAACATCCCTCCCTGGTGGGTTTGTATGAAAATGTAGAAGAGGGTTGATGATCTATCCAGCCATACTCTAGGACAAATCAATCAAAAGGAAGAGGATGAGTGGTATTTACATTCCCACTTATTTCACTTGTTAAATGTTTTTTTTTTCCTCACCCATGTTTTTATTTCAAATCTGCTGAACTTAAAAAAACTAATCAAGCCAAACAGTTAAAAGCTTTAATAGCCAGTGATTACTACCTGGCTGGTAGCACCTGGCCACCTGACAGAGCAAACTAAGAGATTGGTGGGTGTGGATGAAGTGAAGCTATTTCTCTCTACAAAAAGAATCCTGGGAGTCTAAGGATCCTGTTCCTTTGACATTGTTCTTCCTCAGTCACCTTGATATCGCACTTTATATCACTTACTATGCCTAATTTGACCTGTACTTCTTGACTGTTGTTTTGCTATGTTTGCTATGGACACTGACTTTACTTCTTTGTTGTTCTTTCACTTTTACTTCTTTGTTTTTCAAGAAAGAAATGAATCTTTAGTGGGGAAAACTTAAAACATACAGGCCAATAGTACATTAAATGTCATTTGTAGTACTGCCACCTACAGAAAATACTATAAACAGCTTTGACATCTTTTTGAGTTCTTTCTGAGTGTACGTGGCTATCATTTTTTTTTATAAAACTCCTTTATAACTTACTTTTTCAATGTGTCTTGAACATCTGATGCTAGGAAATATGTTTTCCAACATAAATTTTAGCACCTATGTATGTTTTCATTATATGAAATATCACATCAGGTTAAACCAATCTCCTTTTTAAAAAAATTCAAGTATATTGACTCTTTGTTAGTTGTATTAGTTTCAGGTGTACAATACAGTGATTCAAAAACCAATCTCCCTTCTTTTGATTTTTTTTTTTTTGGTTAGTAGAATTTTCACCATTATGAACAATTCTGTGATAGCATTTCAGTAGGTGAATCCATTATTGCCTTAGGAGAGATTCCTAGGAATGAAATTGGGTCAGTGGGAGGCACCCGGAGCTGTCCAGGAGGTTAATTGATGACTTGTATTCCCATCTGCCCTATATGAATGGATGGCTTTGGCTTTAGAATTTGGATTTGTTGTTACCTCATTTACAGGGTCTTAATCATGGCCCCTGAAATTAGTTCTTAGGACTCTCATCTTATGAGGTTTCATTTCCTCTTCTAGATTCTTTCTAGAATTCTCTTTAGATTCCCTAGTTTAGGGATCTAAAAACTTGTGTCTATAATGTTAGCCCCCAACAGGCATGTTGTAGGTGTTTAAACAGAAACCAACAGCCAAGCTAGTTGCTGTGGATATTTATGTGGGGGAGGAAGACATAGAAACACATCCTTAGAAGCTGTGCCATGGTTTTAGTGGTCTAAATATATAAACAGTGCATCTAAGAAAGAGGTTGACCAGCTCAAGGTCACATCATGAGTCAGCAATGAAATCCCAAATAGGACTTTCATCTCCTTAACCTTTTTATCCCACTATCAAGAGTACTTATGAATAGGTCAAGAGAAAGCATTTATAAATGAACCTGTAAGGCCACTTATAACTTGAAGTGCTCAACAATTTCGAGAGAGTTACTAGAAAATTCCCATCCCGGGTAGGCAAATCTAAATTGCCAAAAGGCATTGATAGATTTTTAGAAAATAAAATATAAAGTGACTGAAATGAATAGAGAGTTATGGTGGTATAGACAGATGGAAATAAACCTCAAAGGAGTGTGCATGTGTTTGTGTGTGTGTGTGTGTGTATGTGTGTGTGTGTGTGCAGGGGGTGGGGATGGAGTGGGAGGGACATTGGATGGGGGAAGAGTAATAGCCTGAGCCTACCATGGTGACTAAGGAACACACAACCAAAGAGGCTCCTCGGAACATTAACCCTGGTGTGAAGGTAGAGGTCTTATGAACGAATCATAGGTATTTCCTCCTCTGCCTGATGGTATGGCTCTGCACTGTTATTTCAAACCTGTGGCAGGTTGCTTGTAGGAGCCAGAGAGATACTGTCCAATGTCCCCAGGAGTGGGACTCAGGTATCCTGATTCCCAGTCTAGTGCTCATTCTAGTACTAGTAAGAAATCATGGTCATTTTACCAGAGTTTTCAGAGATACACAAAAGTTTCTGGGTAACTAAAGCTCAGGTTCTACATTATGGGAAGGGTACACAAATAAAAGAGAAAGGAAACAAAAGAAAACCTTGGAGCTTGAGGGTAGAGATCAGCCATCCAGCACTGTTTTTATAGATGAGGAAACTGAGGCTCAGTGAGTTATTAGGACATAAGTAATTAGTACATACTAGGACTAAGAACTCAGACTTTCTGACACTCAGCTTGATACAAAGTGATTTAGGTATAGCTTGTGATTCATTTATTCTTTCTCATGATTGTCTTCAAGCTTCTATTTCATTGTTTGTGAATTCAGTATCACTAACATCAGCATGTATTAATAATCTATTTTACATGTGGTGCTGTACTCTATAAAGCAAAATAGACAAATGCAGCACTTGACACATAGGAATTTCAAAGGAAGACAGATCTCATAGAAGTAGACAAAAATGACTTATAGACAACTAAACAAACAAAGCAAATACGTAAATTATACAACTTCTGCCATGTGAGATGGTAAATAAAAAGATTCTCACAGTCCATTGCATAAAGAGATGACCTATTTTCATAGGTCATCATAGAAGAAAAATAGTATATAATGCGGCACACCTAGCACTATGGTACATGTAATAGTGCTATTTCTTTGGTAATTGTTGATTACTTCCTTCTCTAATTTTTGTCTTTTGCATATTCTCTGATGGTCTGCAAAGACTGGAAGAGTTTGGTGAGGCAAGAAGCCTCGAAGTGAATGCCTTCTAAAACCAAAGCATTTTTCCTGCCCTAGAGAACTAGTTAATAGTCATGTGGTTCTTAGACATATTCTTACTGAGGCCTTTTTTCCATTTTATACAGACCTTGAAGATGAAAAAGGAACATACAAAACCCTCAAACATTTGATCTGTATAACTTGAACTGTGGTGAATATGAGACTAGGCTGTATTTTCTGTTCTCTTGAAGACTAAAGACAAACCAAAGGTGACCCTGCCCTCTTCTATGGTAACAAAAGCCACTTGGCCAGGTATCTTCATAAATGCCTGACTTAGTCATTTGCTTCAGAGCCAGTGTCAGTAGTAGTAGTATTAGGGTAGTATTGGTATTAATATTCTGAAACTATCAAATGTGTGATACATTATAAAACAAATGAGTAATTATGGGATCTTCTAATTCTATCACCCCTGGTTCTTGAGAACCAAGATTCTTGGTGTGGAAGAAAAGAGATATTGATGTAGTACAGAAGATATTTGATAAAATCAGTGCAGTCATGAATTTGAATTGGAAATATCACTTACGAACTCATAAGGTGTTTTATTTTTAAATATTCATATTTCTTTCTCTGTTAATTAAAAAAAAGAAACAATGACTAACTCAGTAGTAATGAGCATCCCTATTGCACAAATTATAGTCTGGAAAAACTTTTTCCATGAAATGAAACCAAGGCTTTTTAGAGAAATGGCTAATTTCAAGTCTATAAATACACAAGACAAAATATAGACAAGTCTATAAGTAGACAAGGAAGCTATTGAAAACAACTAGAACAATCAACTTGAAGTCAAGTTGAAGGGGATCCCACTGGCCAATGATGGACAATCTGAGCTTCAATAAGATTGAGAATTGTAATGGGTCAAAACTCATCAAATATGTTTAAGTTAATGAGTATTTGATACTAAGTAAATCAAATGGTTGGTTACCTTCTGATTTGACAGAAGAGCAGTTCATTATCTTGAAAACTGAGTAACAAAAAGAATCAAGCATTTATCTTGACTTTCCTTTGTGAATTGTATCACTGTAAACAAATAGTTGATAAAGGGAAGCTTCTTCTAATAAAGTTATTCCAGCTATTAAATGAAAACAAAATGACAGAATATCATCATTCTGCAACCTCCAAAGCATTAACAGATTGAGGCAAAGAGCACCAACTATCAGAATAGTTGGTATCATCAACTGTCACAGAAGAGCTAAACCAAAGTTAAAAGCCTCTTGCTGAAAGAACACAACAGTACTTACACTTTTGTTAAAGAAATTGAACATACGACTAATTGACCTCAAGATTCAGCTGCCAATTTGAGGGAAGTAGAGCAGACAGAGGAATCTCATGGTGACTGCAATCAACAAATCCTAATTATGGGAAACTCTGCAGGTCTAATGCCCCACTATCTTCAACAGATAAATTGTATGAAAAAGGAATATATATGGAATCTATAGATTAAAAAAAGACTTAAAGGACATATCAAGTGAAAAACTGGGCAAAAGTAAGTCATAGTATCTAGGAATGCATACTTGGGTAATAAAACAGAAAGAGATGCAAGGAAGTGATTGCTATGTGAGTCAGGATAGGGGTCACTTTCACAGAGATAGAGGGCCTATGATGGGAGGAGGTACATGGCTGGAAAATTTTTGACCTGGGTATTGGTTACAAGGATGTTTGTTTTATAATAATTTACCAAGCTATATGTTTTTGTGTGATTTCGCATATCTGTTTCATTCTATAAGTGTAAAAGAACAGAAAAAAAAAGCATGTTAAACAAGTCTGCAGGCTTGATGCTGACCTAGAGTTTATCATAACACTGTCAGCAGTGGGTAAAAAAAAGTTGTGGAAATCATGTTCTGGGGCAAAATGAATGTAAGTTGTACTGTAGACACATCTGGATAACGTCAGTGGTGAGCTACCTCTCAAGCTGCTGGGAGATTTTGTTTTTATGATTGTGTAGCAACAGGTGTGCATGTGGTTCCCTTTTTAGTATCAGCTGGACTAGACAGATGACCCATCTTTGTCTCAGTGTTTTTCAGCATGCGGTGCTGAGAACACTGGCATCATGGCCACTCTGTTGTACTTAAGAAACTGCATATCTCTTGGTCCCATCTCTCTTCAAAGGAGCAGCCCCAGAATCTGTATGATTCACAAGCACACTGTAGTGTAAGAACCACCGCTGACTTCTCTGTCAATTTCTACCTGAAATCATTTCTATGAAGATGTGGGAAGTATAGATCTTCTAAGCAATTTCCAAATGGGCTGTTTAGAGTCAAGGCCACAGCTATGATTTTCGTTAATGAATGAACTTAGATTTTGAATCTTTATGTAGTTGGGTCATGTAGAACACTGTGTGTGAATGTGTCTAAGCAATAGCCCAATAAAACATTTTCTCCAGTGTGCAATAACAATTGTCAATTTTGTTCTCATCTTTTTTTGCTAAGGGTTTTTTCCCCTCTCATACAAGTGAGAGCCTGAGATTAGGAAGTTAAAGTGATATTGCTAAAAAAATTTTTTTTTAACATTTATTCATTTTTTGAGAGATAGAATGTGAGTGGGGAAGGGGCAGAGAGAGACGGAGACACAGAATCTTAAGCAGGCTCCAGGCTCTGAGCTGACATCAGTTCAGACATGGGGCTCGAACTCAAGGACCGTGAGATCATGACCTGGGCTGAAGTCAGACGCTTAACTGACTGAGCCACCCAGGTGCCCCAAAAGTGATATTTCAATCAATGAATCCTCTGAAGTTTTTAAATAACAATACTAACAACAGCAACAAATTTTAAATCATGAAAAGAAGAACTATGTAGATTTGGATGTGGCCAGGTATGGCCAGATAGAAATTCCAGCTGGTCCTTTATCAGCGGAAGACAGAGGAGACTTTCAGAATATGAGAGTGGAAGTGTAAAGGTTTCCAAGTCTATATTCGCCATCTTCCTCCTCTTTCTATCATCCTCTTTACTCTCCCCAACCTACATGCTTTTTCAGCCCCTTTACTGATCAAGACAGCTGACATCCAGTGTCAGCTGCTTGCATTTGCCAATTGAGCGCCACTCAGTGTGGATTCACTTAAGAGAGGACACTAAACTAGTTCTCACTTTGTGGGGATTGATTTGTGAAACACAGTATTCTATTCAGTTGAATTCTACAAACATCCTCTGAACACTGACCAAATGTGTGGCAGTATGCTACTAGCAGTGTGGCATGATAGACACAGAGACAATTAAAACGCATTTCCTGCATCTAGAAAGGTTCAGTCTGGTCAGAGTAATGGATGAGTTATAGCTAATGATAACAGCAAAATCATTTGCACATAAGTAATCTCCTTTCAGTCCTCATACTTTCCAAACTGTAGCAATTAAAAGGGTAACAACTATTTGCAGCCATAAGTTCTTCAAACTCTGGAGAGATGTACTGTGATGACCATAAAAAGTCTCAGGACCCCTCCCTCCCTCCCGCCACAGCCATTCTAATATGATAAAGATAGGAGATATGATATGATAAAGAAGAAATGATATGATAAAGAAGAAACCAGGACCACTAAGAAAGTATATTTGTGGGGTGCCTGGGTGGCTCAGTGGGTTAAGCGTCAGACTTTGGCTCAGGTCATAATCTCAGGGCTCCTAGGTTTGAGCCCCGCATTGGGCTCTCTGCTGTAAGCACAGAGCCTGCTTTGGATCTTCTGTACTGCCCCCGCCCCCCCCATGCCCCTCCCCTGCTCATGCTCTCTCTCAAAAATAAATAAACATTTTTTTAAAAAGTATATTTACTCAAGGAAGGGAAAAAAGAGGGAGAAGTCTAATTTGGGGAAATAAAATACCTTGTCATAGGAATATCTGTCTGTTTTTTGGAGAAAGCACAGCTTTGAAAGTCAACTGAAGATGACATTAATACTCTGCAATAGGAAGTTTTTAATATAAAATTGCAAGGTTCAGTTCAAATGGCTCACTTTCACAGGGATAGGCACATATGAGGTTTTCTTTTTCTTGTTTTTAAACCAAGTGACTGTAGTGTTCCCTTGATCTGCACTTTAAAATAAAAGCCCATGTATTAGGTAGGAGTCTCCTCTCAGTTTTTTTTTTTTTCTAGTGAGTGAACACACACACACACACACATACAGTGGGCATATCTACAATTGCTAATAAACAAAATGAGCAGTCAGGATGACATGGCGTTTTGCACTAAGACTAAAATATGTATAGAAAATGCCTCTTGATATTTAAAAAAATTCTTAATTCTTATTTTTGAGAAAGAGAGAGACAGAGTGTGAGCAGGGGAGGGGCAGAGAGAGAGGGAGACACAGGATCTGAAGCAGGATCCAGGCTCTGAGCTGTCAGCACAGAGCCCGACACGGGGCTTGAACCCACAAGCTGTGAGATCATGACCTGAGCTGAAGTTGGATGCTTAACGAACTGAGCCACCCATGTGCCCTGCCTCTTGATATTTAATTCTAGTCTTAGGGACTTTAGATTAGGAAAACATTTTATAACTGTAATTCAAAAATGTAATTTACATTTTTCTAAATGTAGTGGTCCATGCTGGTTAAGATGAAGATTCAAGAATTTTGAAACTCTGTTAGGAAAACATTGGAAGTGGAAGTGAGACCTGACTACCCTTTAAAAAGCATGCTTTAATTCACAATTTCTTAGAAAAGACATTTGAATGTATCCCACAGTTACACAAATATAAGTCAGCAATGTTTTAAGGGAAACAGTGAAATTACTTTTAGGAGAAAAGAAAAAGAGAACACTATTTGGGGTTGTAGATGAATGGAGAAGTCCCTGCCAATTACTGTTTGTTCCTATGGAGAGGCAGATTGTAGGTATTGGGGGGATTTGCTGTGTTTTCTCATTTGGGGATTGCGTGTGGGGCAAAGCAAGAAGCAGAAAGAAGTGGGAAGGACTGTATTAATGGGACTTCATGAAACTGAGGTGCCTAGTATTGCTTTGGTACCTGGGCGAGGAAGTTGTAGGAAGGGTGGATTTCCTTCCAAAAATACACACAGAGCCTGGAGATTGACACTTTGGGACCCTTTGGAAGAATGTTGGTCCATGGATACTTGTACTTTCACAAGAAAACCTTCAAGATGTCTTGAGAATGGTTGAGAAGGGGCATGGTGGCCTTATGGTGAGACAGCAAACAGATCCCTTCCCAGGGACAAGTAGCAGAAGCTGAAGCAATTAGAGCACTGCCATGAAAGGTATCCTCATCTTTCTCCCATGCTAGTGGAAACTGAACATACTGGTTAAATACATATCAGTACTCTATCTAGAAAGGATAAGATACAACTGAAAAATATACAACAATGCTACACACAAAAAAGAATAAACATAAACACACAAACACACAACTCTCTTACGTAAACACACAAGTAAATTAAAAGAAAAACACCCAGGGGTGCCTGGGTAGCTCAGTTGCTTAAGTGTCTGACTCTTGATTTAGGCTCAGGTCATGATCTCACAGTTCGTGGGTTCAGGCCCTGCTGGCAGTGCAGCCTGCTTGGGACTCTCTCTCCCTCTCTCTCTCTCTCTCTCTGTCCCTCTTCCCACTCATGCTCTCTCTCTCAAAATAAGTTAATAAATTAAAAAATAAAAATAAAATAAAATAAAATAAAAGCACCCAACCAGCTGGAGTTTATTTGTAAACTCCAGCCTCAGGTCAGTGTTTATGTGAGCTGCTTCAGTAACCACAGGAGATTCCTGTTTCAGACAGGTGGCAGCAGCTGCAATTCTAAGACCACAGGTGTCAAGAAGGTTGAGTAAAGCGGGGAGTTGGCAACATAATGTATTCAATGCATCATATTCTGTGAGTAATTGAATGCCACAGAGACTACTGTGGTGCTGTGTGTGGATTAAACAAAATGAAGAACGTCACTTTCCCACGTTAACACAGTCATGTCTAAGGAAAAAGTCTTGATGCAACTTTGAAGATATATTGTTAACCACTGCCATTTGGTTTAGTTCACTTTGAGATGGGCTCTAGATTAGTCTCATTTTCTTTTATACTTGCCAGGAAATAATGTGGAAGTTGTGGAATCAGGGATGTAGATAATAGTGCCGTGTAATGAGTGTGCTCTTTGTAATTTCCAAGAATCTGAAGGGAATGTGTGACCCGAAATTAATTTTTATATGCATTTTACTAAGAGACTATAAACTGGTTTTCTTTTCTTTCATTATTTTAAAAATGATCATACAGCAACATTGACTTTCTTTTTGGTACAGTTCTTTTTTGTACAGTTCTACAAATTTTAACCCATTTGGAGATTCATATAACCATCTCCACAGTCAGAATACAGAACAATTCTATCAACCCAAAACTCCCCTATGCTCTCAGTTTATAGTCATGCTCTCCCAACCCCAGTGCCTGGAAACCACTAATGTATTCTTCATCACTATAATTTTCTTCAGAGAATGTCGTATAAATGAAATTATATAGCATGCAATCTTTTGAGACCGGCTTCTTTCACTTAGCATAATGCCTTTGAGATTTATACAAATTGTTACATGTATCAATAGTTTTTCCCCTACTTGTTGTGTATTACATAGACGTGCCATAATTGTAATTTGTTTACCTATTTACCACTGAAGGACATTTAGGTTTTGGTGATTATGAGTAGCTTCTTTTCTTTTTTGTATGTGCCTAAGTTTTTATCTCTCTAAGGCAAACACTCAGGAGTGGGATTGCTGGGTTATATGGTAAGCGTATGTCTAACTTCATAGGCAACGGCTAAACTGTTTTCCAGAGTGCCTGTACCCTTTTGCATTCCACTAGCAGTGTAGGAGAGTGTCAGTTGCTCTGGCACTTCTGAGCACTTGGTATTTTTTATTGTATCCATTTAAAAAATGTATACAAGTATACATGTATACAGGTATCTCACTGTGGTTTTAATTCGCATTTCTCTAATGGCTAGATGAGGCTGAAAGTTCTTTTTCATGTGCTTTTTTACCATCATTATACCCACTTAGGTCAAGCGTTTGTCCAAGTCTTTGCCCATGGTGTAATTATATTGGGTTTTTTCTTACTGTGAGTTTTGATAATTCTTTATATATAGTAGCTCCCACTTATCTGTGCTCAATAGTAGTCTGGAAGCAGATGATCCTCCTTCTGACATATAGTCAAAAGGTCAATAGTAGCCTGATGCTACATCACAATGCCTATGTCATTCACCTCACTTCATCTCATCACATAGGTGTTTTATCACCTCACATCATAGGAAGAAGAAGGGTGAGAACTGTACAATAAGATATTTTGAAAGAGAGGGAGAGAGAAAGAGGCCATATTCATATAACCTTTATTACAGTACATTGTTACTATTGTTCTATTTTATTATTAGTTATTAATTTCTTACTGTGCCTAAGTTATAAATTAAACTTTGTCGTGTATATGTATCATGGTATGTATATATAGGGGGAAAACAGAGTATATATAGATTTCAGTATGATCTTTTGTTTCAGGCATACACTGGGGATCTTGAACATATCTCCCATAGATCAGAGGGAGTTAGGGTATTCTGGATATAAATCCTTTATTGAATAGGTGATTTGCAAATATATTCCCAGTAACTTATCTTTTCCTTAAAAATACCTTTCACAGAGTAGAAGTTTTATATTTTGATGAAATAAATTGTGTTCTTTTATGAGTTGTGTCTAATATGCCATGACTAAGAAAAATCAGTGCCAAACCCTGGGTCCATATTTAGGGCGACCACATTGACATCTTCTACTCCCTGGAATGCCCTTCTCCACCTCACCTTCCTGGTCTCCTTGAAGACCCAAACTTTACTTCCTTAGAAAAGCTTTCTTGTCCCTTTCCTCCTTGCCTCCTTGGGCACAGTCATTTCCTCCTCATTTGTGTACCCTCTGTGAATACTTATCTTCCCAACTATGGCTTCTGGTTACATGCTCCTTCCTACCAGGCAAGGAACTCTGGGGTAGGGGGGCAAGCCCTGGCCTTATTCAACTTTATATCCCCAGCACATTCACTGAAAAAACAGAAGTGACTGATTTCTAAAGACATTATTCTTCTATCCTTAATAATTATGGGTCGTTCCAGGGACAATTTAAGGATCTCTAAAAACAAATGTTATTGTTTGAACAAGAACATTTAAAAACTACCCTAAACTTAAAACTTTGTTATTCTTTGAGACATCTGTTGATTGAGTCAACTAAATGGGCTTGATGGAGAATATCTTTTCTCAGAGGAAAAGATATAAGGGAATAATATATTGATGCAGAGTCATGGGAGCTTTTGTGTAGCTAAAGCAATTGATACCAATTGATGATATTGAAAAGTAAAACTAAACAATTCTATCTACTCAAGTTTTTGTTTATTGTCAGTATGTTGAAGTAAGATCCTGATTGTCAAAATTCTTGAGTGCCCAACTTACTGATAGTCACTAATTATATGAAGAGGTGCTGGGAAACCAATCGACTAGTTGGGGAGAACATTCATCAACCAAAATATATACTCTGGAAATGAAGCTACATTATGATGATGATGATAAAATCTTCACAAATTATATGAAACAGCATTTTTTTCACCATATTCATAGGAAGTTAGATGATTTTTTTTTCATTTGTTCATAAGAGAACAAGACAGGCAAACTTCTGAAGGTTAATGGCTTGTCTTGGCATCCTTTGCTGCCTTTCTCTGCATCTGCTTTTCTCCTACCTCCACACAGTCCCAGAGTCCTCTAGCTCTCTGTGGACGTGGCATACAAGGGATGAGAGCTGCCTTTAAGGGAAAGAGACTGAATTTGGGGTTTTAGAGTGATAGAAGTCTGGACTGGTGGGTCTGTCCATGGTCACCTTGTCCCAAGTGAGGCATATTTGGGAATCATCTCTCCCTTTGAATCTGGAAAGGGTTCCATGGCTGTCACTCATACAGTCTTCAACGTCCTCATCCCCTTCTTGATCTTATCTCCTTTACACTCGGGTTTCTGCCTACTAACACCCTCTATAGAAATAGGAAAGAACCTGAAATCAAACATCAACATTTGTTATGAATTTTAGTCACTAAATCAGCTTAACCAGTCATTGCCATGTTAAATTTGACATCTCTAATTGTATAATGTTAATGTTAGTGTTAATGCTCTCAGTAAGCAGATGGAGAGAAATATCTTTGCTTATACATCTTTAAGACGTGTGTGTGTGTGTGTGTGTGTGTGTGTGTGTACAGTCCTGAACCGGAAGGGATTGTTTCTTTTTGTATTCCTAAAAATCTGTGAATCTAAAATTACTTTTTTTCTAGCAAGTAGCACTGCAGTGCTCAAAAGTTTGTTATATGCTGAGCAGTTTGGCCATGTGAGTTGAGTCCAGTCTCCAGTTGCTATCTACTTGAGTCACATGTCCAGTCAAGGCCGAACACTAGTGATTCCTTATATGCATCAGTGGGGCTCTGGTCTGACCCTCCACTCTCCCCGACTCCACCTCAAATGCTTCCTCTTCACCTTGCTAATTTAGTGCCCACAGGGCCTCCAACAGGTCAGATCTCTCAGGGCCTTTTAATTCCAAACAGTCTCTGCTGGAAGGAAGCCATTTAGCAAATCCTTTTTAAAAGTTTCTAATACCTAGTTATCTGACTGCATTAAAATAAACAGAATGTCAATAATATTCCGCTTCTTTCATATAAACGTATGGCAAATTGGCAATAGTTAAGGGTCTAAGGCTTAGAAGCTTCAAACTGATTATTCTTTAAATGTTTGGTTGACATTTATGTAGAGGGACAGAGGAAAGCAGATTTTATATCATTAAAAAGTATGTACAGGGGCGCCTGGGTGGCGCAGTCGGTTAAGCGTCCGACTTCAGCCAGGTCATGATCTCGCGGTCCGTGAGTTCGAGCCCCGCGTCAGGCTCTGGTCTGATGGCTCAGAGCCTGGAGCCTGTTTCCGATTCTGTGTCTCCCTCTCTCTCTGCCCCTCCCCCGTTCATGCTCTGTCTCTCTCTGTCCCAAAAATAAAAATTGAAAAAAAAAATTTAATAAAAAAAAAAAAGTATGTACAGATTCAGAATCACTCAGTTATTTCTCTCAACAAACCTCTCATCGAATATTCCAAGTATAGTTTTATGTTTGGGGGAGGGTGTACATACTTTCACACACACACACACACACACACACACACACACACACACACCCTACACATACATCTGGAATTCTTGTTCTACAGTTTGTGTGTGCATGTAATTTTGTCAAACCAGACACCTGGTGACAGAGTAGAGGGCATACAAATGATTAAATAAATGAATAGACCCCAGAAAGTTGTACCATGCCATGCATTATTTAGTTTCAGAATTTCAGCAGACACTGCATGTGCACATTGCGAAAATACTCGATAGAGAGAGGTGAGCTATTGTGGGGACAGTGTTTCTTTCTCTCAGAGCCCATCTGTTTCTGTAGGAACAGGGGTAATTTCTATTTCACAGATATGTAAGGAGGAGGGTGTGAAGACCTTAGTTAACTGGCACCGTTGATGCTTTAGTGCCCCTTATACATTGTTTCCCCTGGATAGTTGCCTGGCAATCTTGACCATGGCCTGGGTCTGGTTAAATTCCTACATTCATCATGAAGGAACCAAATGATGTGTAAGAGGAGTGATGGCATGTTGTTTTGATGGTGCCAAGACTGTATATAACATATTATATGGGAAGGTGGGAGTGGGGTGGTTGAGAAATGACTCTGTGGCTATTCTGAGCAGGTGGCATAATAGTTACCCAAACCTTTTCCTGTCCTAGATATATAATGTATTCTGAATCGGCAGGATCATAGTAGGGCCCAGGAGACTGATATTAACAAATCCAAGTGAGGAAATCAAGAATGTGAGAAAGTGGGAAAACACTGCCAAGGGTGTGGTTGAAGTGATCACTATAGAGGCTTTGCAGGAGGGGGTGGTTTATGAGAAAAAGGGGTGGAGGGGGCTGGTGGCCTAGATGAGGTTGGAGAACACCTGTAGTGGGAGAATGGGAGTGAAAAAGACAAAGAGAGTTTGGGGGCATAGGAGACTTTCTGATACTGTTCCACAGGTAGAGTGGTGACAAGGTCCAAAATAGAGATATGGCAGAGTTGTCCTAATGGAGTAGTCATGAAGGTCTTAAGGGTTGTGGAGTAAAGGAAACTTGAGGCAAGGGTGTTGGTTGGTTCATCAGTGTAAACATTACCTCAGGTAATGGTCTGCTCAATAGGGAGAGGAAAACTGAACCACATGCGTTCTTCAGTGTGAGGAGTGCAAGAGAATATAGGTAATAGCAATGAAGAAGGAAGATGGGAAGGCATAGCAGAGGGTAGACACCTAGTAGAAACAAAGGGTGTTAGTATGAGGGCAAAAGAGTAATGATCAGAAAGTGTAAAGAAGCAGTGAGGCTTGCCCTTCCCCCATCCCTCAGGTAAGGGCTGGGAGAAGGAACAGACTTCAATGGGATAGCACGGGGTGGGGAAGCAGGAACCCGGGACAGAGTCACGTTTGGGTAAGAGCAGGAGATACATGTACTATTCTGTGAAAAAGTTATGGAGAATTTCTTATACAATGGACTGGGAGTATTAGCCAGGAAAGTGCACAGTGTTTGTAAGAGATCAGCAGTGGGAGGAAGGGAGTTCCCCAAGGTAACATAGTACTACATGGAAATGAGCATCCTAAGAGGGCAAAGGATACAGGACATTTACTCTGGGGTGGTGGTTGAGGTATCAAGAATAAGAAGTGTGGGAAATAACTGGAGTAAATGCTCCAAGGAGGCATCTGTTGAGATCCCAGGCAATATGGACTATTTGATGATAGCAGTTAGAGGCCTGGCCTGATGTGCTGAAGGCCAGCAGAGACTGGCTAATCTGGCTTTGAGTGGTTTCCATGTACTGGTTGATGAGGTAATGTGATTTTTGCACCAAATCTTTTTTGGACTGCGTGTGCTCATGGGCCACATTAGTCAGAACTTTACCTAATTAGGATTCCAAAGTCTGTTTAAACTTTTAATCTATGTCAAATTATTACCACCAATTTACATAAGTATCACCAATTAGTTCTTGAGTTTCAAGAAATAATATTGGAGCACTTATTGGAGTTTTACAATAATTTTTATCAAAAATTCAGCACAATTTTATGTCATTCTTCAATAGATTTTTTTTGCCTACTATTACACGTTAAATACAGATTCCATTTTAGTTTTTCTTTAAAAACGAGTAATTGAATGATATGAAATTGAAAAGTTATGTTTCCAGCTAGACTGACTGTTTGGATAGTCATGATAGGGCTCAGACCTCAAATGTTATCCTACATTTTAGCCTTAATAAAAATCATAAATAAAAGTCCCATTTAAAAAAATCACTGATACATAACTAAACATGAGTCGCTGAGTACTTTAGCTGACATGTTCATCCTTTTGATGCTTAATGGACTCAAATTGCTCGAGTAAATATTACCATTGATGCTACCCATTTTGTGCTGCCAGCCTCTGACAGCACAATTGAAATTTGGGAAATTGTAAGGACAAGTGACATATCCAGCACCAAATCTGCCTACCTAATAGTATGTGTGGAGGAGATTGAAACTTTGATTTAGTAATGTTTTTATTTAAAATGTCCAGGTCTTTAAAAACACAGCCATATTTTGTCTTTTTTGCCCTTGGAATTTTTCTGACTTTCTTTCTCTGTCAGAACTATAAATATAGAGAATAAATTGATGGTTTCCAGAGCGAAGGGGAGGATGGGGGATGGACAAAATGGGGGAAGAAGAGTGGGAGATACAGGCTTCCACTTATGGAATGAATAAGTATCATAGGGATAAAAGGCACAGCATAGGGAATAAGTCAATGATATTGTAATAGTGTTGTATGGTGACAGATGGTAGCTATACTTGCAGGGAGCATAGCATAAAGTTTAGAGAATTTGAATCACTATGTTGCATACCTGAAACTAATGTGACATTGTGTGTCAACTATAATCAAATAAAAAGGTTTTAAAAAAGAGTGATTCTGATTACAAAGTGTGGGTTGAAATTTAGATACTCATTATGAATTTAAAGATGAAAATCTGTTCTTGTGGGAATGTGACAATTGTCCCTTACATCAAAAACCCCATGGCTTCTTGAGCATGGTTGGGTGTTCCTATGAAGTGCACATTCTAGCCCACGTTTCTCCCTGCTACCTGTCTGGATGATGCCTCTCTCCTGAAACTCTGTGTGCTCAGAGGAACTTGCCACTAGCAAAGAGATCAGCTGTTGGCTCCCTTGCCAGGATCACAAACAAACAGTAACTAAAGAGAATAGAGAGCGCATTTGTGAGGTGACCTCTTACCTTGGCTGAACTTTCAATCTGAAAGAATTGAATCTGAAAGAATAGTAGCATTTTTGTGGTTTAGAAAAAGATCAACTTACCTGCATGTACTGAAGGTCCAGTGGCCAAGAATACAGCCTGCAGCTATGTATCTGATATTAAATAAAGGCAAGTTAAATGACCATCAATGGGGGCACCTGGGTGGCTCAGTCAGTTAAGCATCTGACTTCAGCTCAGGTCATGATCTCACAGTTTGTGGGTTCGAGCCCCGCATCGGACTCTGTGCTGACAGCTCAGAGCCTGGAGCCTGCTTTGGATTCTGCGTCTCCCTTTCTCTCTGCCCCTCCACTGCTCATGCTCTGTCGCTCTCTTTCAAAAGTAAACATTAAAAAAAAAAATGTCCATCAACTGATGAATGGATAAAGAAGATGTGTTTTATATATATGATTGAATACTACTTGGCAATGAGAAAGAATAAAATCCTTCCATTTACAACAACATGGATGGAACCGGAGGGTATAATGCTAAGTGAAATAAGTCAGTCAGAGAAAGACAGGGATCATATGTTTTCCCTCATATGTGGAACTTGAGAAACTTAACAAAAGACCATGGGGAAAGGGAAGGGGGGGAAATAGTTACAAACAGAGAGGGAGGGAGACAAACCATAAGAGACTCAAATACAGAGAACAAAGTGAGGGCTGATGGGGGAGGGTGGGGGAGAGGAAAATGGGTGATGGGCATTGAGGAGGGCACTTGTTGGAATGAGCACTGGGTGTTGTATGTAAGCAATGAATCACGGGAATCTACCCCTGAAACCAAGAGCACACTGTATACACTGTATGTTAACTAACTTGACAATAACTTATATTTAAAAAATTAAAAAAAAAATAAAGGCAAGTTACCCATCCCGCAGTTTACCAGACCTGTTGGCCCTGGCAATTGGTGTTAAGTGAAGGAGTGACTTTTTTTATCACCCCCCCCCCACCCCTCCTACCCCCTGCCGCCACTGTCCCTAGGTTAAGGGAAAATAGCCTTCATGTATTTTGTTTTTCTTTACAGGACATTTGCGAAGATATTTCTGATCATGTTGAGCAAATCCATGCCCTCCTTGAAACAGAGTTCTCCCTGAAGCTGCTGTCCTACTCGGTCAATGTGATTGTGGACATCCACGCCGTGCAGCTCCTCTGGCATCAGCTCCGAGTCTCGGTGCTGGTCCTGCGGGAGCGCATCCTGCAGGGTCTGCAGGACGCCAATGGCAACTACACCAGGCAGACGGACATTCTGCAGGCTTTCTCTGAAGAGACAAATGAGGTGGGTATGTGAAGCCAAGTCATGTGTCATCACATGTGACCATTTGAAGAATGTTTTCGGCTCAGAGATGTGGGACAGGAACTTTTTGTAGGTAAATAATCAGGGCCTGAGCTGGGCTTTGAATCTAGGTATAGTGACTGGAGGCTAGGGTACTTTTAATATGAATAAAGCTTTAGACCAGAGTTAATTCATACCTGATGGTTTGCCCGGATACCACCTACAGTTGTTGGTACTCACCTGGCTTCTTGCTCCCCTTTCAGTTATTTGATAAATATTTATTGAGCACTTACTATAAGCTAAGCACTAGGTGCTAAGAGTATAATAGTGATCAAAATGTGGTCTTTTCCCTCAAGTGGTCTAGTAGGGGATAGAGACAGAAGGACAGACATTAAAGGCAGATTGTGATTAAGTCTACATATTGCTACTGGAAGATAGAAAAGGGGAACCTAATTCAGACAGGAAAGTCCCAGGTTGGACCTAAAGGAGAAGCAGTATTAGACTGGGTAACAAAGGTAGAAAATCTTCTAGGCAAAAAGAATGGCATCATCAAAGATCCAGAAGTAAGAGAAAGAATGACAGTCTCAGAGAGCTATAGAAAGGATTGGAACAAAAAGTTTAAGGGACCAGGATTACCTATTGGGTAAGCAGAGGTCAGATTATGAACATGAAAAGTCATACTAAAACTCGTAATAAAAGAATTAGAATATATTTTAGGGAAAGAAAAAGAGTTTGGGGAATTCACATGATTAAATTCATGCTTTAAAAAAAGTCATTCTGGATGTAAGAAGTCAAATGGGTTTCAGAAGTTTACACAACCAATATATTTGTATTGTTTTGTACTCATATTAAGGGTAGTTTAAAGAGCTTATTGCTGTCACTTTTGATGCATGGCTTAAGAATGAAGACTGTGAATTTTAATCCAAGTGAACTCTCCTAACCCCAAATAAAATTGACATATGTATGGGAGCAAAACATTGTGCTAACTAAGCAGGGGCTGTGGTGTGTGTGTGTGTGTTTGTGTGTGTGTGTGTGTGTGTATGGATGTGTAGATAGATATGGTGTATAGAATCATAGAATGTGTGCATATACGTGTATATAGTCCCTTGGCTCTTGACATCCAGTTTAGTGCTCTACCTTTGGTTTTGTGGAAAATACATATTATAGAGGTTTACAAGACACATAAATAAGTAAGATTAACAGGTCTTATAATGAGTGTTGCATAATTTAGTATTAATGTTTCAGTGTCTCCAGCAATATCAACAACAACAAAACAAGTTTGTGCTTATTCTCATAAATGATTTATACTTGTTGATTATTGTTTTCATGATGATGCTCTTGCTGTAGCAAATTCCCTGCAGGCCCTGGAAGTTTATGAGAATCCAAATCTCCTAGGCTCACTTCTAGCTTTATGTCGTGTTCTTTGTTTTCATTCAGCTTTTGCTGCCATCAAGGCAGTGGGGGAGGTGATACCAACTTCGGTAGAGCCCTGTTTTAATCATAAGGTGATCCGTTGGTGTGTGTGTTAGTGCCCAGATGCCATCCCTCCCCGGTGCGATCCTAGGTGGTCCTTGATTGGGACTCTTGTGGTCCTGAGAGGCTATTAAGAATCCCAAACTGTCCAACTTTGCCCTAAATCTGGTATTCATGAGGTATATGTAATGAGGTAGAGATGAGAGTTGGGAAAGATTTTTCTAAATTCTGAAGAGCTCTATAGAAATCTACCTGCCATCTTCAATCTATATATTTTTGTTGTTGTTTTTCCTCCTTATGTGTTCTGCTGGCTCTAACATCCAGTATCGATCAGTCATCAGATCTGCCTACTTCTACTACTAGAGGGGGCATTAGAAAGTATTGGATCAAACCAGTTCCCTTTATATATTTATTTATTCATTAAATAAACATTTGCTAATCACCAACTCTTTGTTGTTGAGTGGGGGATAGAGCAGTGTTCTAGGATTTATTGTTATCATTGTTGTTGTTTTGTGGAATACTTTCATCATGTATTTGTGTCATTCATGAAGGGTAGCCCAGGTATAATGATGAAAAAGCCACTGAGGCTAACTAATTGTCACTGGCCACTGTTTTATGTTTCAAGTTTATACTAAGTAGTATCCATTATGGTTCTCGCAATGTGAGCTCAACAGTTATTTACATATTTGATTGGAAACAATTTAGTGCATTTTCATATTTGGAATTCTTTAGTTCTGTCATAAATATGCAAGAATATGTTGTGTGAGGGATAAAGGAACAGTGGATTCTCAGCCATCGGCTTTGTTGACATTTTTCTATGAATTGAAGCACTGTTTCCATTACCATCCTTCCCAAAGCAATGGATACCTGATCCTATTTGTTTGTGCCTCTAGTGTGAATTCCATGAGACCATTTCAAAGACTGCTTAGTTTTATTTGTTTCTGCCAGCAAGCACACTGGGACTGTGAATAATGGGAAGAGAATTGGGTTAAAATTCTAAGCTTCATCAGAATAAAGTCAGCTGTGAAAGATTTCTAGAATGAAGAAGGAAATGGCATAAAACAGGCTGATGACCTGGAATAGTAGATGTCCTTCCAGTGAAAGTGAATTCATTTTCTCTTTTTGTAAGCCAGTTGAGTTTCTGAGCCATATTAGAGGATAAGTTGGGAAGCTGAAAAAGTGGCAAGTTCTCTCTTTTCTGTCTTTGCAAAAACAAAATGTTAAGTTTAATTCTTGTATTTAAATATGAAGCAGACCATATTTGAAAACAAATTAACAAATGTTGTATTAAGATAAAACCAATCAAGTAAACAAATAAAAAGAGCAGGGCAAAGCTCAACATTGTGTAAAAATGTGTTGTACTGAAATTTTTTATATTTCAGATACTTTGATAAACACTTTATATTTATTGTTTCATTTAGTAAGGAAGGTAAGAGATATTAAAAATAGTTCCATTTTATAGATGGGAAAAATTGAATCTAAGAGAGGTTAAGTGACTACCTCAGGGCATAAATCTAGGAATAAATAGAACAAAGAAAACTACCTCTTAATCAATCTCTATTATAATAATAGTGATTCTTTCCTCCCTCTCTCCTCTGTCCCTCCCTTCCTTCCCACTTTCCTTTTACCTCCCCTAAATACTTATTGATTTCCTACTATCTGTAAGGCAGTAGGCAGTCAGAGATGAATGAGACCTGTTAGGAATCACCTTCATAATTTTGTTAGAGCCTCAAACAGTTCTGGAGGGCAGGCAAGGATGGTCCCAGTATTCTTATTTTACAGATGATACTCTTGTATCCATCTTACAGATGACACGACTGAGGTTGAGGTAAAATCACACCAGTAGTGGTAACTATGAATAATATTAACACAATAGCAAACAGTGATTAAGCCAGATGGTGTGGCACGCACTTTACCTAAATGATACTTAACCCTCTTTGTGGGAGTGCACTTATCCTTCCAGAGCACACACACCACCACCCTTTGTGTTCTATGAGCACTTGTCACAGGTCAGTTTATATAATGACAAAGTATACGCTAGATCTGAACTTCATGAGTGTTGGTACTGGATTATAATCATCTCTATCAACCACAGCACCTTATTAGAATCACTGTATATAAAAATCTGATGGGTTAAGTTGAATTAAATAATGAAGATAATCACTGCTTTAGGGATAGAAGACGGAGATACTATTTTAGGTTGGTGGAATAGGATCAATCTTGGAAATTAATCATTTGACTCATAATTTTAGCCTGTAGAAAATAGAGACTCTTTGAATTTATTCGTGTGTGTTTTCCTCTTGCCCACCAGTAAGAGGTCTGTGACTTTATATGTTGGTAGTTGAAGCATAACAGACAGCATGTAGTGAGATTAGAGGAGGAAGGGGAAGGAGGGGCATATAATTTTTTTTTTTTACTGTACCCATGGTTAAAACCAGTAAATTCTATTTCAAACTCTCTTCTCAGTAAGAACTCTAAATAAGGGCACAAAACTAACCCTGATGTGACCATGGACACTGATATAACTTTGGGGGCTTTTTAATAGGGAGATACTCAAATCTCTAAATTATGAGTATTAAATCTCATATTCATTGGTAGCAAAATGCAGTTGTATAAAAAGAAAATGTCTAAGAAGACATTTGGAAGAGCTTCAGTTAATCATAGGTGAGGAACAAAGCAAAATTTTTTGTTTTCAACTGGGGGCAGGGGAAGGGTTTTCTTGATGTCTGAGACCAGATAGAAGCCAGCAATAAAGTGAATAAATTATCCATCAATAAAGTGAATACATTACCATCTCCACAAAGCATAGGCTTCATCTGAGAAACTGCTTCATAGCATATTAAATGGAGGTATATTCGAGCTTAGACATTGCTAGGCACCCATGACACAACTCACGGCACTACGCAATTAAATGTGATATCTCTGAAGAAAAAAGGACAGTAAAAACAACGCTCATTCTTCCCCACCTCCCTATCCACCCGAGACTATTAATTACACACATTAGAAAACTGTCTGGGACGACTGGTCCAGAAGAAAGCAGTGGGGCTAAAAATATTAGTATTACTAAGCAATATTTTAGGAAATGAAACTCATTATTCATCTGCTCTGAGATACTTCAGAGAACTTTAAAAAAATGCCCTCTGCATGGTGAAATCTACGAAAAGTACTTTTGAGGAATGTTCTTAGTAACAAACTGTGTTTAAAAAATACCTCAGGTACATGCTTATCATTTGGTCTTTAGGGTATGAAATGGATACTCTATATGCTGTTTTTTGTTTTGTTGTTCAGGGAGGGATTTTTTTTTTCACATTAAAAGTGCAGCATTATTAAAAATAGTTACCCCTGAGTGACACTCAGCCATGAACAGAAATCTTGGCCTGGTTGGGAACAGGATGGGAGAGGGTTCCCTTTGGAGCACTAAGTGTCTTTGAGTATGGCATTTTCTTTTCCAAAGGACTGGCTAGGGAAGGGATCTCTAGGGGAAGACTTAGGAAAAGGCAGCCATACCCTGTTATCTGAGATGTGGTTTCATGCCATATATTCATCTAATATTTCTTGAGTACCAGTTATTTTTGAGCATAACAGTCTCCCTGATCTTAAGATACTTAAGACAGTATCTCAAAATGGAGACCAAATACTTTCCCAGGGCTGCAGTATTCTACATGGCCAGAAACAGGCGCCTGACACTTGTAAGGGTCTAATTTTTACCTGAACTCTCAAATTTCTTTTTCTCTACCCATCATAGAAACACTTTTACTTAAAACCTCTTTAACCTCACTGAAGTAGCTGCAGTGCTGTACTTTCATGACACAAATGATAGAAAATAATGCAAATTTCAACTAGTTAGTAATTTAAATACCAACTTATGGGATAGCTTGGGAACTTAACTATCATTAATAATACTAATTTTGTGAAGGAATAAGTTCTGAGTACTGAATTAAAAAATTTAAAAATACAACCTTGCTTTTATTTATTTGTTGTTTAGCTTATTAATTAATTTGTTTTTTAATTTATATCTGAGTTAGTTAGCATATAGTGTAACAATGATTTCAGGAGTAGATTCCTTAATACCCCTTACCCATTTTGAGCATCCCCCCTCCAGCAACCCTCCAGCAACCCTCTGTTTGTTCTCTTTATTTAAGAGTCTCTTATGTTTTGTCCCACCCCGTTTTTATACTATTTTTGCTTCCCTTCCCTGGTGTTCATCTGTTTTGTATCTTAAAGTCCTCATATGAGTGAAATCATATCATATTTGTCTTTCTCTGACTAATTTCGCTTAGCATAATACCCTCTAGTTCCATCCATGTAGTTGCAAATGGCAAGATTTCATTCTTTTTGATTGCTGAGTAATACTCCATTACACACACACACACACACACACACACACACACACACACACACACACCACATCTTCTTTATCCATTCATCTGTTGATGGACATTTGGGTTCTTTCCATACTTTGGCTATTGTTGATTAGTGCTGCTATGAACATTGGGGTGCATGTGCCCATGTGAGAAAGCACACCTGTATTCCTTAGATAAATACCTAGTAGTGCAATTGCTGGGTTGTAGGGTAGTTCTATTTTTAATTTTTTGATTAACCTCCATACTGTTTTCCAGAGTGGCTGCACCAGTTTGTATTCCCACCAGCAGTGCAAAAGAGATCCTCTTTCTCCACATCCTCACCAACATCTGTAGTTGCCTGAACAACCCTGCTTTTAAAATATTTTTTTAAATGTTTATTTATTTTTGAGAGAGACAGAGACAGAATGTGAGTGGGTTAGGAGCAGAGAGAGAGGGAGACACAGAATCAGAAGCAGTCTCCAGGCTCCAAGCTGTCGGCACAGAGCCCGACGTGGGGCTTGAACTCACGAGGCATGAGATCATGACTTGAGATGAAGTCAGATGCTCAACCGACTGAGCCACCCAGGCACCCCAAACCCTGCTTTTAGATAAGAATTTCCATATTACTCTCTTAAAAATTGCATAAAGTATGACTTTTGTTTGACTGGCTCATTCATCAGTGGATTTGTCTTCTGACTTTGTCATTTCATGGGCTTAGTCCAGGAATGAAGCATAAAAGCCACACAATTTCATTTAGATAATTATTGTTGAGATTGGCAGTTAATAATGGTTTCTCATTTTGTACAATGTAATTTAGCATAGGGATACCACTCATTTTGATGACACTTTCCCCCTCAATATACTTGATCAGTAAAACTAATAATATAATAAGTAGTAAGAGTGAACATTCATTGAGCACCTATCCATGTGCCAGACTTGTGTTTTGCATATATTATCTCCTTTAAAACTTACAACAGCCCTTGACATGGTTTATCATTTGCTTTTTACAGATGAAGGAAATGAGGTTTAGTGACATCAGGCTACTGGCTGATGGTCACATAGCTAATTAGTGTTGGAGCTAGAATTGGCTCTGAAACTTGGGCTTTTAGTCACTGGAGTCAGCTAAAACTACATAATCAGAGGAAGAAATTACATGAAGGCATAGAGATATATTCCAAAATATCATCATTCACCCATTCATTCATTTATTCAACAGATGTATCTATGAATACTTACTCTATGCACATCACCATGCCAAATGTTGCAAATGTTCTCGTGAGTCAGCCATTTTTCATGTGCTTGATACTCTCATGGTACTTACAAAATAGTGGAGAAAAAATTAATCAAGTAATCACAGAAGTATTTATTTATAGTTTGATGTAAATGCTTAAAAGAAAAACAACATAGTTTTATGAGAGCTTGTAAGAAAAAATGCTGACTTAGGTGGGAGTTTGGAATTTTGAAGAGGTGAAGCTTGGTCTGAGGTTTGAGGGGTGAGTAAGAGTAAACTAGTTAAGGGGTATTGTAGGTGGGAAATGTTCTTGACAGAGGAAATAGTATGTACAAAGGCCCTGAGGCAAAAGAAACGCATTATGTTCAAAAACTGAAAGGAGGGCATTGCGGCTGGTATAGCCAGGGAGGGGAGAGTGGCTTGAAAGAGTCCTCTACATGACTGTCCTTGGAAGGGTTTGGATTTTTAACCCAGCAGCAGGAAGCTAATAAAGACTTTAAGCATCACATTTGTAATTTGTAAAGATTACTCTAGGGGCGCCTGGGTGGCGCAGTCGGTTAAGCGTCCGACTTCAGCCAGGTCACGATCTCGCGGTCCGGGAGTTCGAGCCCCGCGTCAGGCTCTGGGCTGATGGCTCAGAGCCTGGAGCCTGTTTCCGATTCTGTGTCTCCCTCTCTCTCTGCCCCTCCCCCGTTCATGCTCTGTCTCTCTCTGTCCCAAAAATAAATAAACGTTTGAAAAAAAAAATTAAAAAAAAAAAAAAGATTACTCTAGTGACAATGTGGAAAACAAACTGGAGGAGGGGTTATGTCTGTTTAAAATAATAGCCAATGAATCAAAGAAAATTATGATACAGAGGTCAGAGTGTGGACTCAGGGTTGGAAGGCCTGCATTTAAGGCCTAGTTCAGCACCTAGTTACATACCTTCTTTTGGCTTAGGCTCCTCCTATATAAAACAGGGACAATGGTACAGGCCCCAGAAGAAAGTTATTGCGAGGATTAAATGAAAAAGTGATAGTAGTAATCAACCATCCCCACTTACAGATGTGGAAGCTGAGGCTTAGAAAAGTTAAATGAGGCTTATTAGTATTTATCTGAATGTTGTGGGTACCAGTAAGGGGAGTAAGAGATAAATGCAAGGTGAAGGTGGGAAGGGAGAGAAAATTTCCAAAAGTAAAACAAACAAATGAACAACAACAATAACAACAACAACCAGTGCAAGGTCCTAGAATGACCAGATCTTGGGATAACCTGGCTGAAAGGACACAGGGTCCAGCGGCCATGTGACCTCTGCCTTCGGTTTGCTCACCCAGTTCTTCCTCCAGCAGAAAAGAGGCCTGAAGGGATAAATGACCCTCCATGTTTAGTTTCCTTCCTTCATCTCCTAAGGGGCTAGATTAGACCAGGCTTTACTTAGCATGGTAGGCATCACAGGATTCCAGGGCCCTTCTGTCTTCAGCTAATCATCCATCAAAAATCTCCCTGTTTGTTGTGTGATATTAGAAACTGTATTAGTGATGACACAAAAGCCTTAATCACATAATTAAAGATTAAAAATTAAAAATACTTGTAAAGCTATTTGATGGCATAGGGGGGTTTCAAATCAAACTGGGCTATCTTGAATTATAAATAACAAGGGAGAGAGGCATTTGGTACCTAACACACACAAATGGGAGTGGGGGCAAGAAATGCATGCCGAGAGAGAGAGAGGACAGGGACTGAGATGGTAAGGTTTTAATATTCATTACTCTTCCCCAGGTTTACCTGTGTCTACCTTCAAAAGGGTGGGTACAAACAGAAGCTGGTCTTGAACTATTTCTGTGATGTATGCAAATCATAGTTCACCTTCCTGTGATTTGTGAATATGACAAATATATATGAAAGATGTAGTTAACATGTCAAACTTAGTGTAATTAATTATACCACTTAAAAATATTTATCGGGCATCTTCTATAAGCTAACCACTGTGGTAGGTGCTAGAATGATAGCAAGGGGCAAAACAGATGTTCATGGAGATTTTACTCTTAACGTTACTTGGTTCCAAGAATATCATTACATAAGGCATTGCATAAAAAATGAATTATTCAATGAACGGTATGCTATTTTAAAATAGAAAGTTAAGGCAATAATGGATATTTTTGGCTTGACCTTGACCATTTCTATCAAGGCTTTATTCTCCAGATTAAAGGAATATCCAATATTTAAGAACAGGATACTATATAAAGCAATATAATTGATTAATATGCCTTTCTGTATGTTAAACCAGAAGAAATTGAGACAGCTGCATTTTTGACCTTTACAGTGGACTCTGCTGAGATTTCATTTGAACAGCAGTTGAGTGTAATTGATGTTGCATTTACTGAAACTGTTGCCCTTGTCTGTTTCAGGGCCGACTTGATTCTCTAACAGAAGTGGATGACTCAGGACAGTTAACTATCAAATGCTCTCAAAATTACTTGTCCCTGGATTGTGGTATTACTGCTTTTGAACTGTCTGACTACAGTCCAAGTGAGGATTTGCTCGGTGGCCTAGGTGACATGACCTCTAGCCAGGTCAAAACCAAACCCTTTGACTCTTGGAGCTACAGCGAGATGGAAAAGGAGTTCCCCGAGCTCATCCGAAGCGTTGGGTTACTCACGGTGGCTACTGACCCCGTCCCTCCCAACTGCAGCGAAGCAGTCAGGGAGGAGAGGTCACAAGTATCTCTTTCAGCAGATGACAGAGGTGGATGCGAGAAAAACAGTGCTTCTACTGTCGAGGAGCCACCAGGCTTAATGCCCGGGATGTCATCTTCAGGGGAAGCTCTGACAAATGCTGAACAACCCCCTTCTGAGGCTGTGAAGCAAGAATCCAGTTCCTCCTCCCAGCTTGGGGCAAAGAACCAACAGCCTCTGCCTTGTGAAAATGCAACTCCCAAGCGATCCATCAGAGATTGCTTTAATTATAATGAGGACTCTCCCACGCAGCCCACATTGCCAAAAAGAGGGCTTTTCCTTAAAGAGGAAACTTTTAAGAATAATCTGAAAGGCACTGTTACAAATAAGCAGATGGCTGATCTCAAGCCTGAGTTGAGCAGAAGCACCCCTTCTCTGGTGGAAGCTCCTGACAGATCCAAGCTTTGTCTGGTGTTACAGTCTTCCTACCCCAACAGCCCGTCCGCTGCCAGCCAGTCATATGAGTGTTTGCACAAGGTTGCAGATGGGAATCTTGAGAACACAGTCAAAAGTCACATTAAGGAAATATCCTCCAGCCTGGGAAGGCTTAGTGACTGCCATAAAGAGAAACCTCGACTTAAGAAGCCACACAAGGCCCCAGCAGAGGTGCCTCTGTGCCGAACACCCAAACGGGGAGCCGGTTCAGGCAAGCAAGCCGAAAACACGAGGAGCTCAGTAGTGTCGAATGGGATTCCTTCAGGTACTTCCAATGCCACAGAGAGGCCAGAAACAGACTCCGTTTCCACATCCTCACTGGAGCCGTGTAACCAGAGAAGTTGGGATGCTAAATTGCCAGTGAGGTCAGAGACATCCAGTTCACCACCTCTTACTCAAAGTAGTGAATCTTCTGCTGGCTCAGACAGCATCCTGTCTCCAGTGCCCCTTCTTTCGAAACACAAAAGCAAAAAAAGTTACTCCTCCTCCCCAAGTCACGTCACCAGGAACGGTCAGGTCGTGGAGGCCTGGTATGGCTCCGACGAATACCTGGCACTGCCCTCACACCTCAAGCAGACAGAAGTTTTAGCTCTGAAATTGGAAAACCTAACAAAGCTTCTGCCTCAGAAACCCAGAGGAGAAACCATTCAAAATATCGATGACTGGGAACTGTCTGAAATGAATTCGGATTCCGAGATCTACCCCACGTACCATGTCAAGAAAAAGCATACGAGGCTAGGCAGAGTGTCTCCCAGCTCATCCAGTGACATAGCCTCTTCACTGGGAGAGAGCATGGAGTCTGGCCCCCTGAGTGACATTCTTTCTGACGAGGAGTTGTGTATGCCTCTCTCTGGTATGAAAAAATACATTGATGAGAAGTCGGAGAGAGCTTCATCCTCTGAGAAAAACGAGAGCCATTCTGCCACAAAATCTGCTTTAATTCAGAAACTGATGCAAGATATTCAACACCAAGACAACTATGAAGCCATATGGGAAAAAATAGAGGTAAGGTGGTCTTCTTGACTTGAAAGAGTTCCTCTATGATCTTTGGAAATAATGCTGGAAAAAGGTCAACCCCTGCCCATCACCATCATAAAAAGTGTAGCTATTTTTCATAATCCTGATTCCCCGAAGATAGAAAAGAAAAAGCCCAATGATCACTGCACTGTGGCAGAATGTGCATCATTAGGAACGACCCTTGTCAGTGCATTAGCTTGGTGTGGCGCTGCTTGGTGCAGGAATCTCTGTTGATATTGGTGACACCCATCATGACTCCTGGTGAATGGTGGGCCCCCTTGAATGGAACACGAAATAAAGCAGAACGGCAGCTGTGCACAGACCAGTACCTCAGGAGTATGTGAATGGAATATTGTAGTTGTCCTCACTGCTTTTTGATTGGTTTGTTCTAACCCGAGAACAGCTTACCATTCCCAATGTTAGCTCCCTATAGAAATAGACCAGATGTTTCTAATTAGGGGGGAGACCTTGTTTTTCTTTAGTCTTCCTCCTCTTTGAGGCCCCTGGCTGATCACCACGCTCTCTGCACTGTGTACCATCCATGGGCTCTGAGATGAGGTGGGGGTGATATCTTGGATAAATCTGTACTTTTAGAATGGACTATTAGATGAAGTATTTGAGGACAGATGTCAAAATTCTCTGGACTGAGCTCCATAATTTAAGCTGTGATTTAAGACACTGGATAAAAGTATAGTACACATGGACAGGCTAACCTGGAGGAGGAAAATGAAGGTGCCTAAAACAAAGGAAGAGTTAATGTCAATAGACAATAATAACATATATTAATGATTATTTTTACTAAGAATTTATATATTCAATCCTCACAACATCCCTATTGTATGGTTAAGGAGACTGAGGCTGAGAGAGATCAGGTACCTGCTCTAGAACCCATACTTATTAACTAAATGCTCCCATGCCTCTCAGTAAGGAAGTGATCAATATATACTGCATGCAAATACCGTAGTATTGGAAAGAAGAAATAATATCAGTGGAGTTAGGATTTGCCTGGGGCGTTCTTGTCAAGCGCGAGAACTTCAGTGGAGTTTTGAAGAGTATGCCAGGATTTAGACAGAGAGGACAGTGGGTATTTCAGGCAGGAGGAGCATAAACCAAAACACAGAGGTGGGAACTGGGAACGAGCATGTTTATGGGGGGTGGGGAGGTACAGAGAACTGTCCTGACTGGAAGGTTTTAAACAGAAAGCAATGAAAGTTCCCATATATGTAATAGACCTGGTTGCTACAAGGCCCTGAAGACCAGAGCAAGGCAATTAGAATTTCCTCACCAGACACCTATGGAAACTTCTCTGAAAGTGAAGTTACTCCTACGGTGAATAGTAATATAAGCCACAACAACTAATAGTTCCCAGGCTCTTATTTCATGCTTGGCTCTGTGATACGAGCTTTATGTGCTTTATTCTGTTTAAGTCATAGGAGGTAGGACTTTTTTAGGTGAAGAAGCTAAGGCAGAACAGATTAGAAAATTTGCTTTAGGTCTCATAGCTAGTAATTACAGAGTAAGGATTTCAACTCAGAGGCACCACACTTAAAAGCAGTGTGGGCCATGGCCTCCAATAGCCTTTCTGGAAGATTTAGTTGACAGGAACAGGAAGGAGGTCATGATAATTGTGATGGTGACCAGGGCAGAGATACTGGCCTGTGGCAGCCAATCTGAGGGACTTCTGCCTTGTGGGACAGGCAAGGGTGGGGAGGGCTGTTGAAGGAAGTGAGCTGGATCCAGAAAACTGGCTCCAGGCCTTGCTCAGTCATTAAAGCCTAGAGTGGCCCATGGCTAATCATGTTTCATTCTGGGTCTTGTTTCTTCTTTTGTAAATAGAAATGTTTTAAGCAGATAATGGCTACAATACCAACTTACAATGGTAGCACATTTTGTTTCCATTATTGTGTAAGGATGAAGTCAAGTGTTCAGCCTCTTCCTTCCTCAGAAGGAAGCATTTGGATGGGTAGCTGGCTTGAGGTGGAGGGGAGGCAGGTAATTTAAAAAATAAATACACTGATGTTGATTATATGATAAAACTGTTAAGGGAAAGTGTCTTGTAGGGAGCTGGAAATTTTGTCCCAGAGTTGGGATATGAAGCAAAGGCTGAAAGAAGATTAAGACCCTTGGTCAGTCTACCCTCCCTTCCCCCTTCAGTGGGGCAGCTGCCAACCCCCAGGTCAGTTGACCTAGGATATCACATTCCAGCTTTGATCTACCTGTGGGCCCAGAGAACCTTTTTCTACCTGCAAATGTAACATAGTAACAAGGGTGTTAACCATCCTCTTGGTACCAGGCTTCTACTAGGCACTATCCCTGCAGTAATTCTCTCATAGGATTCTCAAACAGCCCTACAGCATAGATTTTATTACCCAAAACGGACCACTTCTTTTTCCCCCTTGTGCTCCCACTCTGGTCCTAGCCACCATCATCATCTTCTGTCTGGTTTACTGCACTAGTCTCCTAACCGGTCTGTCTGCTCCCATCCTGCTCCCATTATGGTCTATTTCTAAGACAGCAGCCAGAATGACCCTTTTAAAACATAAATCAGATCATATCATGCCTCTGCTCAAAACCCCAAACAGTTCCTGTCAATTGAGAGGCCCCTGATTTCCTCTCTGACCTGATTTCCAACTGTTCTTCCTCACGGTCACTTCACCCCATTCCCACTGGCCTCCTTGCTGTTCCAGGAAGGAACAAGCTGGGCATGCCCCTACCTTTAGGACCTCTGTCAGTTCCCTCTGCCTGCATCTTTCCATCAGATGCCCTCATTTCTAATTTTGTTAACCTCTTCTGTGTCTACTGAAATACCAACTTCTTAAGGGAAGTCTACCCTTACCACCTTTTAAAAGGTGTCCCCTGAACTGTTTTATTTTTTTCTACAGCTCTCACTGTATTCTGCCATTTTATTCTGTTTAATATGGTTTTTGTTTTAGTATGTTTACTGTTTCCCTTGCTTGAATGAGAGGTCTGTGAGGGAAGAAGTATTTATCTGTTAAGCATGCTAATGAATACAATGAACTTATAACAGTGCCTGGTACATAGTAAGTGCTCAGTAAAGACTGAATTCATTCGAATGAATGAATCCCATTTTAGAGTGGCTGAATCTGAATTCAGAGAGATGAAATCACTTTTCCTAGACTTCCCAGCTAGTAAGTCATGGAGCAAGTCTGCAAGCCCCATGTGCTTTACTCTATTCACTAGATAAAGTCTTGAGAATAGATGAATTCCCTGAGAAAATGAGGATAGATAGAGAATAGAAGAGGGGTGATAACTGAGACTCAAGTTGTAGCCCAGCTATAAGGCAGGAACAAAGAATAGGCCCATCTGTAGGGACCAGGAAGGGACAGAGAGGATTCTTGGGTGTTAAATAAATGGATGGAGAAGGGATGTGAGATGGATATTAGCTTTGTTCTCTGCAAAAGGGAGATTGAGAAGAATAATAACAGAGAAAAAAAAACAACCCTTAGATTTGGTTGAGAGTCAGTGAGGACCTTCGAGAAAAATGGACTCAATGAAAGAGTAGAAGTAGAAGCTGGAATACAGATGATTGAGAAGTGAGAGAATCATTCCTAATAGCTCAAGGAACTAGGTTGAGAAAGCAATATGAGACAAAAGACGATAGTTGAAAGTAAAGTCAAATAAAAGTTTCATTAAAAAAGTAAAGCTTATTTGAAGGCAGAAAAGAAAAGAGAGATGGAGGTGGCTGGGAGGAATGTGTAAATGTGGCACACACTGAACCAAGAAGGGAGGGAGTGTGCAATCTGTGGGGAGAATTCTGGCCTGATATAAAAAAGTTATAAAATGCTGAAGAATGTATCCTGCTTCAGACTCCACCCTTATCAAAGGGAAAGTGGGGTGTTTCCTCCTCCCTTCCCATCCCGAGTTCCCCTGCCTCCTTTCTGAGTCACACAGAACACAAGGTAGAAGGCACATAAAAGGCCACTAACAGTCCAGGGATTTTATGGGGCTGTGATAGAATCCCTGGGACAACACCCGAGTGACAAGTGTCCCAGATGCCGTTTAGGTTCCTGTCATTCCCCACCCCTCACATTTGGGTCCTTCTTAAAGTGGGCTGGTTTTGTGAATGTGAAAAATTTCTCTTTATTTTTTATATTCTGTAGGAAAATTCATTTCTTTGAATAGATAATGTATTCACATGGCTTAAAAACATATATGTTTAAAAATATCCAGTAAAGAGTTTCTAGATAGTTCAGTCAGTTAAGCATCCAACTCTTGATTTCATGATCTCAGGTCATAAGCTCACAGTTTGTGGGATTGAGTCCTCATTGGGCTCTGCACTGACAGTGTGAAGCCTGCTTGGGATTTTCTCTCTCAATCTCTCTCTCTCTCTCTCTGCCCCTCCCTGTCTTGTGCTCGCTCTCTCTCTCTCTCTCTCTCTCTCTCTCTCTCTCTCTCTCTTTCTCTCAAAAACAAAATATCCAGTAAAAAACTCTCTATCCTTATTCCACATCTTGAGTTCCCACCCCATCAAAGGTGATCATTGTTGTTTTGGTTTATATGTCCTTTAAGAAGTGCTTTATACATATACAAGCAAATGCAAACATATTTATTAAGTGATATTTTAAAACCTAAGAAACAAGTTGCAGCCTGTTCTTCTCTGCAAATAAAAATTTTTCTGTTAACTAATTCTGTGAGTTCCTAAGGGATGTCCCTTTCCCAATCTCTCAGTGGGAGTTGAGGGAATTTTGCTGAGACATGGTTGATCCTTCCAGAACCTACTGTGTGGATGAGGTAATTGAGCATTTCAGGTCTGAATGTTCACCTCCAATAGGAGCTTCTCAAGGTGTAAAGTTAAAAGTGAAAAACATGAGTCAAGTTATTGAACCAGACCCATTCATTGCAAAACATTTAAGAAATGTTCAAAAAAAATTTGCTGACCCCTGCTCTAGAGTAAGGAAGAAAGAAGGGAAATGATTTCTTATCAGCATCTACTATGTGCCAGGTTCTGATATAGGTTCTTTCATTTAACTTGTATGACAACCCTGTGGAAGAGCTCTTATTGGTCTTGTTTTACTGATGTTGGATCTGAAGCTCCAATGCTAATGACTTGCCCAGGGTCATACTGCTGCTAATATGAGAGCTGGGATTCCAACTGAGATGCCAGGACTGACCTGGTTTTCTCCTGCAGATATAGTCCAATGCCAGGAGAGTTAGACAATAATCACATACCCAGATAAAATCTATTTAGAAAACCCACAAACCACTACTAGATTCATAAGTGAATAGCATGACTTCTTCCTCATGACCTGACTAGAAATGAACTGCCTAATGAGTAGTCACTTGTTTAAGGTGAGCAATTTTGACACCAGATTAACAGCTATATGATTTGCAGGAGGGCTGGGAGAATGCAGTACAGTGTGGTGCCACCTCAGTGAAGCATTTCAGGAGATCTGTCCTTTGGGGTATAGTGCAATGCCCACTTTTCACATCACAGACTTCCTGCTCACACTAAGTTCTCAAAGCTCATCCTGGAAGATGTTACTCCATTAGGTTGAGCTCATTGGTACCAAGTTGATAGATACATGACGTAACTGATCCCTTTTCTCTCTAGCAACCAGTGTCTTCAAATGCCAGATTATGGCATCTCAACTAGAGTTCAGTGACCCAACTCTTGTTAGCATTTTATCTCAGACATCTATAACCTGATTTTAAAAACTTCTTTAGTGCCAGCTAAGGATGTCTTTGCACATAAGTTATTTCAGAATCAGTGCAGCAAATACTTAGCCAAGTACTTGCTTTTTGTAACTAGGCTATGTAAAATTGTAGTCAAGTCTGTGGTAGCAGTATGAAGGCAGCCACCCTTGCTACTGCCTCAAGATGGAGCAGGGAGCTGGTTGGTTAACCCAGAGTAATGTGAATGTACAAGAGATTTGGTCCTGGGATTAACTTGGCACTGATTCCTTTTTCCAGGAGATAAAATGGGTCCATATAGAAGTTGTCCTATATTTTACCCTCATTTTGACTGTATGTTGACTCATCGATGATACCACGCTGATGATGGCAGTCATTAAAGAAATAGCTCATTGTCCTGAGTTTTCTTCCTTTTCTTTTTCTTCATTGTGATGAAAAGGACATAGCATAAAGTTTGCCATTTTAACTGTTTTTAAGTGTACAGTTCATTAGTTTTAAGTATATTCATACTGTTGTGAAACCGATCTCAGAACTCTTTCATCTTGCAAATCTGAAACTCTCTACCCACTAAACAGAAACTTCTCTTTCCTCCATCTCCCTCAGCCCCAGTAACCACAATTCTACTTTCTGTTTCTATGGATTTTAGATACCTCATATCAGTGGAATTATATGATATTTGTCTTTTGTGACTGATCTGTTTCATGTAACATAATGTCCTCTAGGTTCATCCATGTTGTAGCATATGACAGGATCTCCTTATCAGCATCTACTATGTGCTGGTATAGATACACAATGGATTATAATAGTAATAATAATAATAATATAATATATAATATATATATTATATTATATTATATATATTATATATATTATATATATTACATTATATTATATTATATTATATTATATTATATTATATTATATTATATATATTATATATATTATATATTATATATATTATATATATTATATAATTATATATAATATAATATATTATATTATATTATAATATAATAATAATAATAACAAAAACAAAATATGGTATAGATACACAATGGATTATTATTATAATAATAATCCATTGTGTATCTATACCATATTTTGTTTTTTCATCATCTGTGGAAGGATATCTGGTTTGCTTCCCCCTCTTGGCTATTGTGAATAGCCCTGTTATGAATGTAGGTGTGCAGATACCTCTCTGAGACTCAGTTCTCAATTCTTTTGGGTATATATCCAGAAATGGGATTGGTGGATCACATGATAGTTCTATTTTTAATGTTCAAGAAACCGCCATACCATTTTCCATAGAAGTTACTCCATTTATAATTACATCAGTAGTGCACAAGAGTTCTATTTTCTCCACATCCTTGCCAACATTTGTTATTTTCTGTTTTTTTTTTTTTTTAATAATAGCCATCCTAATGGGTGTGGAGTGGCATCTCATTGTGGTTTTGATTTGTAGTTCCCTGATGATTAGTAATGTTGAGGCATCTTTTCATGCTTGTTGGTCATTTGTATACCATCTCTGGAGAAGTATTCAAGTTCTTTGCCCATTTTTAATTAGGTTATTTGATGTTTTGTTGTTGAGCTGTAAGAGTTCTTTATATATTATGGATATTAACCCTTTATGATACATATGATTTGGAAAGATTTTCTCCCATTCTGTAGGTTGACTTTTTACTCTCTTGAATGAGACCTTGATGCACAAAAATTTTTAAGTATGCTGTATTTCCATTTGTTTTTGCTTTTGTTTCCTAGGCTTTTGGTGTTATAGCCAAGAAATCGTTGCGAAATTCAATGTCATGAAGATTTTCCTCTATGTTTTTTGTAGGAGTTTTATAGTTTTAGGTCTTTGAGTTTTCCTTTATTTTTTCTCAGTGTGATTACTGCTCATGTTTTAAGGATCTCACCCCAGGCTTTCTTGTGAGATAGGATGCAGCTTCATAGCTAGAGCCAAGTCACCTTCTGGGATTTGTTTAAACACACACACACACACACACACACACACACACACACATTCGGAGTCACTCTTTTTAATAATCTCAGCTGGGCATTATTTATTTGATTTGAGATTTGAATAAGTCTCATTTGAAATACAACTTTATCTTTCTTATTCACCCCCAAGAGTAGCTTATAATCAAGGTCTGCCACAAATTCGATTCTCACTCACTTTTGATATTTCTTTTATACCAATCATGTACCAGTTTTCCTAGAGTCGTTGGAGTGGTAGTCTGCTCTTAGGTGTTGATAAGATCTCCTAAGAGCATCAGGTAAGAAGCATTTTAAGTTTATTGGATTCAACTGTTTTTCACTGGCATTTCATTTTGTATGTGCATTTCCTTTATGATAACTGTTTTCTTTTGGTTGCTGGTCTTCCTCTTGTCTCTCATTTCCTTCTCTTCCTTACATCTTCTTTCTCATTCCTTTTTCTTTACTTTTATTTCTGGACTCTCTAGTTTTCACTTTCTGGCTCCTGTTTCTCTTTTTAATTTCTTTCCCAAGAGTATCTTCTACTTTCTCCCTTTAATATTGCCGTAGAGATTCTCAGATTCCGGACATGAGAGCACTTTGAGTTGGCTTTTCATGACTATCTAAGCTTGAATTTGCTCCCTTCAGTGCGTTTCTTAGTCTTAGAAATATGTATCTAGAGATTTGAGGAATTGTTTAGATGCAAGAATAAAGAAAATAATAATTTAGTTTAAATATCAAGGAAAAAGATTCTTAATGAATCGGGAAGGCTTAGCTTTGTAGTTGGAAGATTCAAAAGTCCTAAAGGATCACTAATTGAACATAAGTTGATAGTACAGAAGATGATTCAACAAAAGGTGTAATATAATAGCAGAATGCTGTAGGAACTCCTTATTCTCTTCTTTATTTATACTATGTACAACCTAAATTTTTGTCTTAGAATTTGTCTTCTGGGCTTAGACAGAAGCCCAGAGGAGTTTTATAGGAGTTTTATAGTGTTAGGTCTATAAACTATAGACCTATTTTTAATTATGTTGTCAACAAATTCAAAGCACTGTGCTTATTACTACATAAGATAGTATTTGGTAAATACCTTGTGGAAAGTCATACAATGGGGGGACAGAGGAAAGAAGATAATAACAACTATAACTAGATCAAGCCTCATAGAAGAGGAACTACTTGAGCTGGGTCTTGAATGGTGAATAGAATTTAGATAGAGATGAGGAGGTGGAAGGTTAATGACTGAAATTTTGGCATAGGCTAAGGTTAAGGTCAAGAATATTTAAGATGTATTTGGGAAAGGGTAGAGAGATGCTTGGTGTTTGGAGTATATGTTAAACTGCTATAAACAAAGGGACCCCAAAGTATAATACGATAGAATTATCTTTTGTAAATAACAAGAGGTAGGCAGACAGTCCAGGAAAGAGGCCACCTATGCATCCAGGTACCTTCTCCCTATTGCTCTTCTGTGGCTCACCAATTCTGTCTGCATTCCAGCTCACCAGAAGAGGGAAGTGGAGAGCAGCCAACTTTCTTCTCACACATACAACCTGGAAGTTGCACATACTGTGTGTGTTCACAACCCACTGACCCAGACTTTGTCACATGGCATCACCTAACTGCAAAGGAGTTTGAGAAATGAGCCTCTAGACTATGAACACTGGGAGGCAAATGTCTCTTAACCAACTGCTGGTTATAATAGCGTTTGTTGTAGGGACAAAATATGATGGACTTTGAATTCCAAGTGTTTGCGTAGTACAAATACAAAAATAAATACCTGTCTAATGAATGCATGAATAAATGAATGAGGGAGTGGGTGAGTGAATGAATGTATTGTTTGATTTGAACTTTATCCTCTAGACCAGGAGCTACAAACTAAAATGCCTCTAAGAGTTCAGACAAATAACATAAGTGAGTCACTCAGCCAGGTGTAAATGGGGAGGGATGGGAACCGAACAACTGGAGGGTTAGTGCCATGTCTAAAGGTTATCCACTGGTCAGCTCCAGGTGATTGTTGTGGACCCTGTGTGGCAAGATCGTGCAATGTTTTAAAAAGTAGGAAATCTCGGTTTTATGTGACATCTTCCAATTTAAAAAATGTTGGGTCTGAACAATTTTAAAACAGGCCAAATAAAACACATATATAGGATAGATGTGGCTTTCAAGTCACTAATTTGCAATCTTTGTGAAAATAAGAAACCACTTAAATTTTTTGGTCCAGAGAGTTGGTATGAAGGTTAATCTGATTGTGGTGCACCTGCCTGGATATACCACTTGCAAAGTGGTTCTCTATTGTGGCTGCTTATTTTCATTCCTAGAGAGATTTGAAAAAAAATCCCCACCTCAGGCTCCACCCCAGACTAACTAAATTAGGATCTCAGCAGGTGGGTAATTTTAAGAGCTCTTCAAACAATTATGATGTGCAGTCAAGGTTGGGAGCTAGTGCTCTAAGGCTAATTTAGAAGGTTATTACAATAGCCTGGACATATAAAAGGGTTTGAACAGTGGTTTTGGAAGCCAACTGAGGAAATAAAGAGATAGAGGTGGGAGATGTTATAAAAGACAAGTCGATAAAAATTTTTGGCTTTTTAAAAATAAGGGAGTGGGGGAAAGGGGTCAAAAGAATTGGGATTTCAATCTGGTTTGGGGGGCTGAGAGATGTAAGGAGTTTAACAAATAGTTGCAAGGGACATATGAAATTAAAGTACACAGTGAGTGAATGGGGCAAAGGTAAATGTTATCTTATATGTAAACTCTGTTGCCCCAATCCAAATTGAGAATTCTAAATCAGCATAATATTTTTAAAGGTAAGGCTACACTTTTTAAAGGATAATAAGCTTTTGTGTACATTTTGTTTGTTTCAATGCCAGGAAAAGCCTCTGAATTAACATTGCTAATGGACTTGTTGAGATAGTATGCCAAGGTTATTGCTCAAGGTTGTTAGAAAAGAACCGTAGGGATCCAAAGCAAATTCCTTCCTGGTTAATATGTTAGGGATATTTCAGGCCTGCATCACTTTGGTTTCTGCAGAGCCTTAGATGTGTCTCAAGGCTTTATCATGATGATTTAGCACCACCATGAGGGTATATCTAGTTACTGCATCTGGTTTTTGGCCTCATTTATAAAACGAAGAGGTGCAGTTCTTTTTGTCTATAGTTGTAAACATTAAATGAAAATAGTTCTTTGTTATTTTCTTAGTATGGAGAGGTTCTGATTAAATAATATCTTGTCTAAAGATAATGAAAATGCCTAACCACATTTGACAAGAAGTATTTCTGTGATGATGAAAATCAAGAGTGTTACATTTTTTAATTCAACTAAAATAATTCTTAGAATTATAGTGAATTCTTCTTTATCCTTAAACCTCATGTCATGACCCTTTATTGCTAGTAGGATGCTTTGGAAAGATAACAATTTACAAAACCAAAGCAAACTTTGACATTTATGGCCCGCTTACAAGTGTGTCAGGTGAGGTACCAAGAGGTTTATTCATTTCACACATCATCACATTTAGTTCTCAAGAAAAAAGCGCTCTCTGATACAAATACTCTTCTGTTGTATCCCCATTTTCCCAATGAGGATAGAGAGGCATAAAAATATGGTCATTTTCTCAAGGGTAAAAGAGTTGAAGGCATGAACTTAGGGCTCAGTTTATACAACACCCCAACTTTTTTAGTCTTTAAAATGGAATATTAATTGTTTTTCATGCCATTGCACAGATTGTTATATGAAATTACAAACAACAATGGCTCATTGTACTAGTCTTACCATTAGTGTGACTTCACTGGTGAATACAGGGAATCAGCAGCAGCTTCAGTAAAATATTTAAAAAAAATTTTTTTGAGAGAGAGCATGTGAGAGAGGGTGAGCAGGGGAGAAAGGTAGAGGGAAAGAGAGAGAGGGAGATAATCCCAAGCAGAATCCAAGCTCAGAATGGAGCCCTAGACATGACTTGATCCCACGACCCTGGGATCTTGAACTGAGCTGAAATTGAGTCGGACACTCATCTGACTGAGGCACCCAGGTGCTCCAAGAATAAGAATCTTAATTCTGCCCCTAAGTAGTATTTTTACTTTGGAAATTTAATCTCTTAAACCTCACTTTTGAAAAGTATACATTAATAAAGAAGGTGAATTGGATGACCTCTAAGATCCTTTTTAGGTTTGAAATTTTGTGAGATTGACTGTAAGGCAATAACTAAGCAGCCATTTCTCAGTAAGATACACAGTGGAATATATCACTTCAACATGGTTGGCTTTCTGTTCCATGGGATTCTGGGTAAATTCTCTTGACAAGATCCTCCTGGTACATGAATGTGAGGCTGTGACATCAGTGAGCCTGAAGGTATAACACTATTCAGGCTGCATTCCTATCACTGTAATATGACGAGAACTAGACATCCTAGAGGAATTTGGGGCCTGACTAGAGTTCATAAGATGCCACGAGACCAGGAACAATGGTGACAGTGAACAGAGTAACCCAGTAGGAATTAGATATGGATTAGCCTGAAATTATAGGAAAAATCAGGTAAGCTAAATGAAGCAGATAGGAAGCATTCACCTTGGCAGACTTGCCATTGTGATTTCTTAAAATTACCTGTCAGCGCTGCTTTTGTGCTCTGTTCAGACCATGTAGGGGAAAATCATTCCAAGAGGGTGGGTGCTGTGTCAAGGTCACTCAGATGTCAGACCATGTCTGAGGCTGCGGATATTACTATATGAAGATGATTGGCCTGAGTTTTGCATGGCAAATAAACAACTTTACCCAGGAAAGATGCTACCTGGAAGCTCAGGCCCATATGCTTTCCATCTACCATTTTGATGCGGACCTGTGCATTACTTTTTAGGAAGCCAGTGGCTTTACTGTTTGCTTTAATTATTTATCCAGGAATAAAGGAAGCTGTTGTTACTTTATTTTTTAATGCTTTTAAAATAATCAAACCAGAGAGGTGTCACTTAGAGGTGGTGCTCTGATATTTCTGATTTGTCTGGAGACTTCAGCTTGAAAGGTGTGTGTGTGGGGGGGGTGGTGTAAGGGAGAGAGGGAGAGTGATAGGCAGACAGAGAGAAAGAGGTGTATGTCACAATTACAATCTAGTACTCTTCCTCTTTCTTCCTACTGGAGCCCATTACTTTATAAAGATAAAGCTGATAAGTTGAATTAACAAAAATATTTTTTTAAATTTCCTCTAGTGTAGAGAAGACTATTTGTACCCATATAAAATAAAGTCCCATTAAAGCCCTTTTACTTATCCTATCCTCACTACATCTTTAGTTTTACATTGTTTGGGGCATGCCACGGTATTCAAGAGACTGTCAACTAGTGCCTTCTCCATAGGATACAGGGTTCATGAAAAGTTATATTGTGCCCATTCTTCTTTCTAGAGACACATTTATATGAGCAAAATATAGCTGGAAAGAACTCCTAGAACAGTAGACTTTTTCAAGATGCCAAAAGAGATGAATATACAGCAAAGTACTAGGTAGAACCCTACGGCAAAGGAAAAGGTAACGTTGGTAGGAAGTGATTTCTGGAGTCACCTGGATTAACAGATGGGGGAGCTTCTGTGGTGCTACATGGTGGTAGAGTGTGGTGGCTGGGAATATTATGTTGTGTTCACCAAGCGATGTGGCCTTGTCCCAGTTTCCTCCTCTGCAAAATAGGGTTAAAAGTGTTACCTTCCACGTAAGCGTGGTGACTAGTGAACGTGTTAAAATGTATGAAGAGCTGAGGTGAGTACCTGCTACGTAGTAAGCATTCAATAAACGTTCGCTCCTGTGGTTGCTGTTGTTGTTATTATTACTATTATGAGAGGGCAGGGGTCAGGCCTTAGCAGCTTCCTGTATGTAGGTCATTCTGTCTGTAACCTCCACGTTCGCTGGTGCTGTCTCCGTCCAGCCCTCAGCGGCTACTTCATGGTGTACTGTAGCAGCCTTTTAACCAGCTTCTCTGATCCAACCCTTACACTCAGCCTTTTGGGATCAGACGTCACCACCCTGTTTTCTCCTCTCACCTCCAGCCACCTCGGTCATTATGAAGCCTCAGACCCCCACCCACAATGATTAAGGCTACTTCTCCGTCCTCTTGGGAACTGTGCTGGTTGCCCCAGATTTTTGTACTTCTCTTCTCTATGAGACTCTGAGCCTCCTGTCTTGGCAGATGATTCTTATATTGTATTAGAGATAATTCTCCTCTAATTGGCCCAATAATTTTAGTTAATGTACTTCTTGACATTTTAGGAAGTTTATGTAGGGGAATTTATGCTATGAATGTGTGTTCAGACAAAGACAAACAAGCTGCTAGTTTGTAATATTGTCACACAACAACCTTATAAATAATATGTACTTACTTATTTATAATTTGTATTTATACATATTTATAATATTTATTTATAATTATGTGCTTATAAATAATAATTCTTACAGCACTCTTTAACCAAAGGGAGGGTCATTACAATGTATTACAGGAAGAAAAAGGAAGGGCCTCCAGTAGGTTTAGAATTATCCCTCAAAACTCTGATTGCTAAAGATGGAAAGAATAAGAAAGTGTCTTGGGAAGGCAGTAATAGGTTGGGTGATTTGTTGGGAAAGGGACATTTAGGCTCAATGTCAAAGGATAGACATGGTGAGTGGATTGGGAGACATTGGGAGTATGTGAAGGTCACCAAGGTCAGTTTCCTAGCTAGAAGAGAGGCGGTCAACCTCCTGAACGTATATAGCTTTAAAGGAGGCTCTGTATGCAAGAGCCACAGATGTGAACGGTCAGAAAGGCATGAGGAATCATTCAGCTCAGTGCCTTCATTTTATAGCTAGAACCTGTCTCCCCCAGTCCAGAGTACTTCCTATGAGAACATCCCGTCTCCTGATTATACCATATCTTGCAACCTTGTCACAAAGGGGCGGCAAGTACTTTTTTTTCAGAGATCAACACTAAAATGTCCCTAGTGCCCCACAGCTGTCGGCTTTTATATCATTGTAGCCCTGAGAAACTTTGAAGCAGATTCTCCTTCTCAGAATTTGGCATATGTTTAAAGAGTTTCACAGTTGATTTTGAGACACAGCCCAGTGTCAAGAATCACTGAGACAGACATGGAATAAGGGACTAGAGTGAAGCATGTTGAGTGCACTGCCCTCTGGGGCCTCATGATGTAGAAGGCACAGTGGATATGCCCCTCTACACTGTTCCCAGGTTATCTCATCCATGCTTATGGTCTCCAGGACCACCTGTATGTTTCTTTCTCTAACCCAGGTTTGCTCCACACCTCAACTGAGTTCAGAAAGCAAACTCATAATATCTAATAATACCATGTTCATAATCTGCCTACAAGCTGTTTCTTCCTTCTGAATATCTTATTGCTTCTTTTGGAGAATAGTACCTGCAACTAATAGTACCTGCAACTATCATTTTGGATTCTAACAAATTTCTCATCCTTCACATCCAATTGGTCCTGTCCATTTTAACTTGTCTTGCTGTGTAGCCTGACACCTCTCCTGCATGCCCACTGCTGTTGCCTTGGTCCAGCCCTCACTGACTACTTCATGTTGTACGGAGCAGCCTTTTAACTGGCTTCTCTGATCTCAACCATATGCTCAGCCATTCACTGTCTACATTGCAGCTAGAGTGAATCTTTTAAGATGCCAATCAGATTATCTCACTCCCCTGCTTCAGAAATCCGGTCCCACCTCATTGTCTTCACAATACAGTCCAGACTCCAGGTGTGTTATGTGTGGTCTGGCTCCTGGTCAAGCCCTTCAATCTTATTTCTCAGTTTTTCCCTCCCTCCCACCCCCGCCACTGCCCCACAGTGTTAGCCATTCTCAGCTACATAGAGTTCTCAGATGAGCTGTTCCCTCTCAGACTTTATCTGCCAGGAATGTTCTTCTCTGCTCCTCCCAGTACCCTTTTATTTATTTATATTTTCTGAATGAATTACACTTATCCTGCATAGCTCAGCTTGCTTGTAATTTCCTCCTAGAAGCCCTCCTTGATGCCCCAAGACTGAGTTAAATGCCTTCCATTGATTCCTGAACACTGGGATGATCTACAACAGAGGTTCCCAGGCTATGATCCAGGTACCTCTAGGGTTCCCAAGATCCTTCAGGGGGCCCACAAGGTCAACTATTTCATATTAATACTAAAATTATGTCTGCCTTTTCACTCTCATTCTGTGTACAATGGAGTTTTCCAGAGGCTATATGGCATATGATATTTCAGCAGATTAAATGCAGAAGTAGAAATGGCATCCAGCTGTCTTCTATCAAGCCAGACATTAACAAGATTCACATACAGCTAACATCATGCCACTCTTCACTGTTTTTGAAGTTATTTTTCATAACAATGTACTATGTGAATATGCATATATATTATTATTATTATAAATGAATTAATAAATATTTTTAAAATTTCTAAAATGAATATCGATACCCATAGAAACAAAAGCTCTTTGGGGCCCTTAATAATTCTTAATAGTCTAAATGAGTTCTAAAAGTTTGAGAACTGCTGATCCACATTATCACACATCACACTTTATATTACTATGCTCCGAATTCTGTAAGAGAGGCATCTGGGTCGTTTATATGTGAGTTCCAGGTCCTATACAGTTTCTGATACATAGTAAGCTTGCAATAAATAGTTTTTGAATAAAATACCTAATACATACATGTGTATGTGTATGTACGTACACTTAGAGTTTGAATGAAAAAAAAACAATTTAATCTTTACTTGAGCTGGCCTAATGCAACCCAATCTAGGTAGTAATACATAATTAAACCAATAGTAGTCTGAAAGTTTGCACTAATTTTAAAAGCTCTAGTTCTGTCCTTTTTGTTGTTGTTGTTTAATTGTTTTTTTTAATGTTTATTTATTTTAGAGACAGGAGGACAGAGCACAAGCAGGGGAGGGGCAGAGAGAGCCAGAGACAGAATCTGAAGCAGGCTCCAGGCTCTGAGCTGTCAACACAGAGCCTGACACAGGGCTCGGACCCACGAATCACAAGATCATGACCTGGGCCAAAGTCAGACACTTAACCGACTCAGCCACCCAGGCACCCCTGTTGTTGTTTTTTTCTGAGCTCTAGAAATTTTGGCCAAAGAATGTCTCTGAAAACTTTGAAATTTGAGCTGTATATTGAATACACAACACCTGAGTTCTTCTGACTTGGCTGTCTACTCATTGTGTATCAGTCAAGTATTTAACCTTTCTGAGCCTCAGTTTCGTCATCTGTAAAATGGGGAGCATTAAACTAGATGGGTCCTAAGGGCCTTTTGAAGACTAGATCTGTGTTTCTGATCTGCATGTAAACTTTTCTTCTTTCCAAGCACATGTATTTAGATAATACTATTTTCTGTCTTCTTGGCTCTAATGATAGTGCAGTGGCTGAATTTCTATCCTTTACTGACTTGCAACCCTGAAATTCTCTGGTAGAAAGGTGGCTATTTTCTTCTTTTTAAAAATTTACTATTAAACTATAATTGACATACAGTGTTACATTAGTTTCAGGTGTACAGCATAGTGATTCAACAGCTCCGTAAGTTACACTATGCTCACTGCAAATGTAACCACCATCTGTCACCATACAACACTATCACAATACTATTGACTATATTCCCTGTGCCGTTCCTTTCATCCCTGTAACTTATTCCTTCCATAACTGGAAGCCTATATCTCTCACTCTCCTTCACCCATTTTGCCCATCCTCTACCCACTTCCCTCTGGCAACCACCAGTTTGTTCTCTGTATTTATGGGTCTGCTTCAGCTTTTTTTTACATATGAGTGAAATAATATGGTATTTGTCTTTCTCTGACTTATTTCACTTAGCATAATGTCCCCTATATAAACCCATGTTGTCACAAATGGCAGGATCTTCTTTTTTATGGCTTAGTGATATTCCCAAATACACATACCACATCTTTATCCATTCACCTATCAAAAGAAGGCACAGTGGATATGCCCTGGGACACTGTTCCCAGGTTATCTCATCCATGCTTATGGTCTCCAGGACCACCCATATGTTTCTTTCTCTAACCCAGGTTTTGCTCCACACCTCAACTGAGTTCAGAAAGCAAACTCATAATATCTAATAATACCATGTTCATAATCTGCCTACGAGCTGCTTCTTCCTTCTGAATATCTTATTGCTTCTTTTGGAGAATAGTACCTGCAACTAAAATTAAATTGGCTATCATTTTGGATTCTAACAAATTAGAATCCTATCAAAAGACACTTGGGTTGTTTCCATATCTTGGCTATTGTAAATCAAAAAAAAAAAAACATAGAGGTGCATATATATCTTTTTGAATTAGTAGCTTTTTTTCCTTTAAGTAAATACCCAGTAGTGGATTTACTGGATCACGTGGTATTTCTAATTTTAATTTTTTGAGAAACTTTATTTTGTTTCCCACAATGGTTGCACCAATTTGCATTCCTACCAGTAAGGTTCCCTTTTCTACATATCTTCATCAACACTTGTTATTTCTCGTCTTTTTGATACTAGCCATTCCGACTGATGTGAAGTGATATCTCATTGTGGTTTTGATATGCATTTCTCTGATGATTAGTGATGTTGAGCATCTTTTCACATGTCATTGACCATATGTATGTCTTCTTTGGAAAAATGTCTATTTAGGTCCTCTGACCATTTTTAAATCATATTATTTGTATTTTTTGGTGTTGAGTTGTGTAAGTTCTTTATATATTTTGGATATTAATCCCTTATTGGATATATCATTGCAAAACTCTTACCCCATTTACTAAAGATGGCTATTTTCTTGCTCACTCAGTGTGATAATTCCATTTTTTCCCTAAAAATAATAACCTTGTTATTACTAAAGAACTCTGTGTTCCCCAAATAAAGTTGAGAGTATTTATATAAATAGGAACTCAACAATTGCAGGTAATCTTTTGAATGATCTTAGCATTCTACAAACACTCCCATCTAGCCACGTGCATTCTTGTTCCAGATATTGATTTGCAAGGAGGTAGTACTAATCAGAAAGTTTAGACCTAATCTAAACACAGGATTATAACATTTTCAGCTCTGCACTTTAGTATCAAGAAGCAGCCCCTTTCACCAAAACTTTATGGACGTGTTGGGAAATGCTTATTAAAAGCTGTTAATTAGCTCCAGTTAATTAGGTCATGGGAGACTTAAAACTATAGAAAAAGAGAAGGAATGAGCAGGGAGAGAGAAGAGGAGAAGAAGGGACGGGAGCAAAAGAAAAGAGAGAGGAGTGGAGACCAAGAGAAGGAAGTGATTAGAAGACGAAAGAGAAGAAAAAAGGCAAAAGAGAAACAGTGGTCAAGAAAGAAAGAGAAAAAGGGGGATTGAAAAGAGCACAGATGCAGGGACTTCTCTAAAACAGAGGTGGCTGTAATGGGCATGGTTGAAGCTCTGTGACTCAGGCTGGGGTTTCACAAAGGCTTGGGAAATAAGAATGGGGTGCCTGGGTGGCTCAGTCAGTTAGGTGACCAACTTGGGCTGAGGTCATGATCTCAGTTCGTGGGTTCACACTCTGCGTTGGGCTCTGTGCTGGCAGCTGAGATCCTGGAGCCTGCTTCGGATTCTGTGTCTCCCTCTCTCTCTGCCCCTCCCTCTATCACACTCTGTGTCTGTCTCTCAAAAATAAAATAAACATTTAAAAAAATTAAAAAAATAAGTGGACCACATTGGGTGTTCCTGTCCTTTTTTTTTCTCTCTGTGAACCTCATGGGAATAAGTCTGGTCAGAAAGTCAGTGTGATAGCTCAGAGCTTGGATTCTGGAACAGAACTACTTAATATCTATTTAGTGGCTTTGTGACCTTGAATAAATTGCATAACTCCTCTATGCCTCAGCCTCTTTGTACAATAGGGAAATTCATAAAGACTCAATGACTACATAAGTTATTAGAAGAATAGCTGGTAGACAGTCATCATCCAGATGTTAAGGATTGTTGTTTATAATACAAAATATGAAAAGCCTATAAAGCATTCAGCTATCATAATCCTAAATTGTGAAGTGTGAATATCTAAGGTGTGAATCCTCTTGGGGATTTAGAGGCAGATAAAGATGACCTGATTTGCTCAGTCAGTGCCTCTGGGGAATTGGGGTGCTTGATGCAAGATCTCCTTTAGAGTAAGTAAGCAAAGCTTTGGGGCAGCCAGACTCCGTGGGAAGATCCCTAGCTTCACTCCTGTGGAAGTGTTCACAGTTGTGCAAGTGCAAGTGCATGAGCTTGTCTATATTTCAGTTTTCTCCTCTATAAAACAGAGGGTGTGGGAATCTTATAGCGTAGTGTCATTGTTAGAATTGAATACATTCCTGGCACATAATAAGTGCTCAATTAATATTAACCTGTTATTAGTTCCAGTCTATCTCCAAGTCTTTTATTCATTCATATTTTTATTAGGCATTAATGATATGCATTTCAATCTTGTTTTGCCCTTAAATATGTTGATTACTTCTTTTTATAAAGCAATAGGCAGCAACCGAACTCAAACTCTGGATTTGTTGGAGAAAATTCTTTCACACTGTGAGAATCAGGAATCTTTCTGGGCTCTTCTTTTCCCAGTTGAAATTATTGTCAACAGTATTGTCAACAGTCATTCAGCTCCATTTATCCCTTCTGCATGATAGAATAGAACTTCCCACCTGGTCAATTTTAGATAATACCATTCCATGCCTTTTTTTTTTCTCTCTCTTTCCAACTGACAGCCTTTTACTTTATTCTGGGATAATTTTATCAGGAATATTTTTATATTCTAAAGACATTCCATTCAACCTTTAGAAAAGAAGCTTAAATATTTCATAAAACATTTCAGTGTTTGAGTTTTCTTGTGGCATCAGAGTTAAAACTGCCTTAAACCATTTCATTTTCTCTTCAATCTTTTTTCTAAAAGCACACACCATATCCTCCCTTCTGTCAATTACTTACACTGTGTTGGATTTTGTGGGTAGGAACATTGGTAAATGTGTGAGGTAGTAGAATCTAAAACATCTCTTTTAACTCCTTGGCATTTTATCTTGAGCCTCTGGATCTTGGGTAGCACATTAAGTATACGGATTACCTTTCCTCCCCCTGCCCCTGCCAAAAAAAAGGAAGGAAAGGTAAATTGGAAAGTAAAGGTGAATTGCATTGAGTACTATTGTGTAAAACTCTGAATTAGGCATTTCATATAGGAACTACGTATATATGAATTAACCGGAAATGGAAGGCTAAATATAGACATTGGTAGATGTACGTATAAAATCACAATGCATACTTTTGCTTCTAAATGGAGTTCTAAGTCTTCCAGTTATCAGAGCCTAAATAAAGCTTCCTTGTGGGTAGGGTAAGAGGATTGCAATTACTCGTTGGTAGCCATCGCTAATGTAAAGATTGGCTCCAAAGCCTGTGGCGTGTTTTAAAAAATTAAGCCAGATTATTCTTAAACTCTTGGCTATTTATGGAGAAATGTGATCCCCTTCAGACCTACTGGTGGAATAAGGAGATAGGGGAATCCATACTAACTTACAGGTTTAGAGGTTTCCCCTTCCACATTGTCTCATCTGATGATCTGAGACAAGTCACGACTCCCTCCTCTGAATGCCCAGAGCCTCGGTGCTCCCTCTCCTCTCACCTCATGGCTGTGGGGGGACTTTTCTGATCCATCTCCCCTGTGGCCTAGCACCGTGCTGCACACTTAGTGAATAATCAAAGCTTTTTGAGTGAATTAGATAAAAGATCAAATTAGAACTTGTTAATTAGGAATGGTTTTTAAAAATCATTTATCAAGCCCTAGTTTTACATCAGGCCTTAAAATATATACATTTTTTTTTGAAATCCTCATGTAAACCCAAGACGGAAACTGCTGTCCCTATCTTACAGATGAGGAAGTTGAGATTCAGCGACATTAGGTAGCTCATTTGGTTTATGATGGTGGTAACAGGTGGATGGAGCCTGGAATCAAATTCAGTTTTGTCTGGTTGTAGCAACTGCTCTCTTAATAATATCCATACTGGTTCATGATGGGGGTGGTTTTTCTTCTCTTTTAATATAACCTCTTCTACCCTCATGATTAATCCTCATTTAAATGTTTTTCAACTTCCAATTTCTGCCAGGGACTTAGATAAATTGTTAGATCAGTTGGCCTCTCACGATTTCCTGTGATGCCAGTGAGGCTCTCTGGATTCAGGTTCTGAATCCACTATCTTCTGGCCATATGGCACTGGACAGGTCTCACCTCTCAGGGCCTCAGTCTTCTCACCTGTAAAACAGGTCACAATACTACCTACCTCACAAGGTCTTTATGAAACTCAAACGATCTAATGGATATAAAATACTTTTAAAAGGTCATGGCACACAGTGAGGTCAGTTTGAAGGTTACATACTGTTTCAGCTAGCATCATTCAGATGAGATCATTCAGTGAATCTTTGAATCTTGGAATACTAAGAAAAAGGTAAATACTTTTTAATAAATGTTTACAAGATTCAACAATAGAGACTGAATAATTTTTTCATAAATATAGTGAAAATAGTTTACTTTTGTGATGCTCTTCAGATCCCTATCTGAACGCAGCTAATTTGATCTAGACGAGGTCAGACATCATGCTTGATTTCTTTGTCCACTGAGAAATGAGAATCTTTCTGGCGACACACACACACACACACACACACACACACACACACAATAAAACAACAAACAACAAAAATAAATTAGCAGTTGAAGTCCTTGGCTGAACTCCTGAGAACTAAGGGCCTTCTTCTCATGATTAAAGTATATCAGATTCATCTATAATTGAGGCAGTGATAAAATGGGCTAATTGCAGCATGTAACTGCCTGCATGTTTGGTTGAAATTTTCCATGAGTTACAAGTGAAATTTACAGTGATTTTTGCTTGCAAACAGACAGACAAAAGGTGTGTGTTCCTTGTTAAGCATCTAGCCTCATCAAAGACCTCCTTTCAGAAAAATTAACAGAAAGTGAAGTGAAGGTGGAAGTGAAGTGAAGTGAAGTGAAGGTGGAAGCACTGGAAGTTTAGAGAATTTTGCCTCAGTGCCAAGACCGTGAGGCTGGGAAGAATTGTTGCTTCCCTTTCATCTGGGTCCCGTGACATGTCTCTGAGAGTACTATTGTTAGAGGTCAGTGTGGTGGGGCGAGAGAAATAGACTTCGGAGTGAAATGTGGGGTCAGGTCCCAACTCTGCCATTCGAAGTCACTCACCTTCTTTGACCCTCAGTTTCCTCATCTGTAAAATGACCAGAATCAGAACCACTCCACAGATGTGTAACAACACAGCATCTACTTCCTGTCGTATATGCCCCCCTTTCCCCTTTTAGAGAAATAGGTTTCAGTATCAATTTGGTCTAAAAATTATGTAATTCTATAAAGAAAAATTACCTGCTAGGCTTACAACACCATAAGGCGGAGACTATGTCTCGTTTTATACTGTATTGCTATCTTCTGGTCCCATACCTGGCACCCAGGAAGGCTCTCCCTTTTTATTCCTGCTCCACATGACAGGCTTGCTGGAGGGCAACAGTAATCACCTCCACAGGTTTTATTTAACCAAACTAGGTTTGTGGTAGAAAGAAACAGGTAGGGACATAAAACAAATAATGGGCATTCTTTAAAAACATTTTTTTAATGTTTATTTTTGAGAGAGAGAGAGAGAGAATGTGAGTGGGGAAGGGGCAGAGAGAGAGAAGGAGACACAGAATCCGAAGCAGGCTCCAGGTTCTGAGCTGTCAGCACAGAGCCCAATGTGGAGCTTAAAGCCATGAACTGTGAAATCAGGACCTGAGCCAAAGTTGGATGCTCAACTGACTGAGCCATCCAGGCACCCCAATAATGGGCATTCTTAATCTGTCATGAGGGTGTAGCTATGTGCAAGACTTGAGTGTAAATCTTCCTTGTGAATATGATCTTCAAATCTGAAAGTGTATATTTGCACACACTTTTTGCTGCTTAGTCTTTAAAAAGATTGATGCTTTAGAAAGTTTAAAAGTAAGATTTTTAAGAAGCACTTCATTAAGGAACTTTTAAAATGCAAATGATTTGGAAGTGTGAAATGTGCTTTTCAACTGGTGGTAACAAGTCCAACTGCTTTCTGTTTCCTCTCACATTGGATGGCCAGGGTTTCTTCTGGGTGTTGAATCCTGGCTTGACTCTAGTGAAGAGTATACAGACTCTCAAAACATGTGTCAGATATGAATATGCCAAGGGACCTATACAAAAGGATATAATCAAGGGGGGTGGCCTGGGAGGATTGGAGCCTGTGGACTGAGTCACACTCAGTGCTCTCCTGGAGAGCTTGGCAGGAGTCAGAGAAGCGTAATGGAAATGGACAATGAGGAAACTCGTGGTAGAAAAAGACAGGAGAGAGACGAAGCAGATAAGATACATCAACAGGAGTTTGAGCAATGAAGGCTGAAATGTGGCCTCTCAGAAGTTTGTAATTCAGCCTGTAGCAATGAGTTGAGTGTGCGTAAGATGTGCTTTTATATAGTGCGATGGCAGCATTGGATTGTGTTTTATACAATCTGGTTTTATAGTCAGCTTGGACTCTCAGAATAAGTAAAAATCTGGTTTTATAGTCATCTTGGACTCTCAGAATAAGTAAGTATGAACTGAGAATATTAGAGAAACAAACAGAGGTGGGTCACATAATAAGAATAAGAACAAATTTGGATACAGACAGAATTGTGATACAGGCAGAATATATTTCACAGAAACATCCAGGAGAGTGTTTCAACTCTTTATTGGTGGTAATTTTTTTTTTAACTATTAAAATTAGTTGAATTGAGTAGGCAAGTGTTTACTCATGCTTTAAGTTCTGCTGAAATTTTTGCCTCAATGATGTTTATTTTTTTATTCTCAACAACGTCCAGAGGTGTGCTTTATACAGCGTAGGCACTTAATAAATATTAATTAAAAAAAGTGAATGAGTGCCCAGTATTTGTTATACTAGGATTTGATCCTCATGATAAAATAAATAAAATTTTGTATTTTCCCCTGTGCTTTTTATGTAACCTCATTTTCCTTTATTCACACCACAAGGACTCTACAGAGCTTCTGAAAATTAGCATCAGATATTCCCTGCATACATCCAAATGTGAATTCTCCTGCACATTGCATGCCTGGTTCGATATACTGAGTGGCACTTAGCTGGTCTTTCTAAGAAGAGCATATCATGATATGGGGATAGTACACAGTATACTGTCCATTACACAGTACACTGGAAAAGCACACACATAAAGAGGCTGGGAGAGGTGGAGAAACAGCAAGTGACAAAGGTATCAAGGATTGGATGGATTTCACTTTCATCTGCCTTTATGATTTCTGTTTATGTTTTTGTGGCTACACATACTAGCAGGAGGGGAGGTGGAAAGCTAAGAACTCCCTAAGAGGAAGAAGTGTTTAGCATTTTATTATAAGATTGCAGGGATTCTCTGGATTTCTGTTGTGATGGATGGAACTTCTAAGCACTGGAAAGAAAAGAGTAGAGAAAATGTGCAACAAATGAAAATTGGTGAGGTAGGGATATAATTCAGAGGAAACCCAGAGAGAAGCCTTGAAAAGGACCTTTTTCATCTGTATCAGACAGCCTTGGTTTTGTTCTCTGGCTAGGCTATGCAGAAAGATCATCCAGAAAGTTTCACCTGGGTCCCATGAGTTTGCCTAATCTGCACCTCATGGATTTCAGCTAACTCTGTAATCATGGTTCTGTTAGGAAATCTGTCACACATTGTTCAATACTCTTTGGCTACGACCAACCTTTTGTGATGAAGTACCCATGTGATCACATATACACACATTGTTTTGTTTGCTTGTCTTTTGGAGGAAGAGAAGATAATGAATAGTATATAACTGGTCATATTTCAAATAACATCTTTTACTATTTGTCTTCTTGGATTTAATCAGTTCTTTCCAAAATAATTTCCTTCCTGACTTAATGTTCTCCCCAGACCAATTTGCAGATAAAACAACTCAAGTCCAAATTCAATAGTAAGTACTATTTAATGATATAAAGTACTATTTCATCTCACAATTATCAACCATCTAGAGTCTGGTATTCTGATGAGGCCCTGTAGATGTTTCAGTAAGTCCATTTGGCCAACAAAGAATATCTTAATTTTTCATAGAATTTAATTATGAGAGCATGAAGAATTAGGACATCAGTTCTAACACACTCTATCATTGTTTCTGCTCACAGATTTACTGTACATATCTGTAGGGATCTATGGTAATCATCAAGTCTGATAAGAATTTCTTATGTATTCTGAGTTGTAGGCAGTCTACCAGAAAGATGGATTTGGGGAGTGATGTTTAAAACAGGTGGGAGGCTCGACTGAAAACAGGGAGCCTAAAGTAGCATCTGTGTTAAAAGTCTCGAGTATTTAGAAGGAAATGAAAAACAAAGCAACTCTCAAATTTATGGAAATGTAGAAAAAGCGCAGACAAACTGATACCCTCAATCTATGAGAAAGGGCAAAAAGAATTACTTGGCATGGATTCCTACCATTGGGTGGATCATCAGAAAAATGCATTTGGTAGGGGAGTGCATTATTTGACATTCACGAAGCTATCCCTGTTGGACACATTTTCACCTCACCTGGAAGAAACACTTCTGAGTGATGACCAGAGGAAGTCTCAGTGAGGTCATTAATTTGGGGTTGGAGGCCAGGACATGAGGCATGTTAAACAACCTTCTGGTTCCCAGCTCGGTCCATTGCAAATGCATAGGACTTAGCTTCTAATTAAGATGACTCTAATATGATATTTTTTATTGGCTTTACCAAAACAACTTGATTAGGCTAGGTTTTCAAAAGGATGAGTGTGATTATCGTTTGACCTTTGCACAATAGGGATAAAATAGGGAAAGCTTTGGGTAGCTTTTCGAAACATGGGATAGATACACTACCATGTGGGATGATTGGCTGAGCTCTGCACAGGCTGGCAGCAGTACCAGAGCATCGTGGGACAATCTGATGGACTCCAGGTGTACCGATGACCACAGCTCTTCTCTATCAACCTTTGACAGACAGAAATGTGTTTCTGAGTGTTACTTGTCTGTCTTCCTCTTTACCATCCTTCTCAGTCCCATTTTCTCATTTCCTAACAATCATTTTGAGGCCAATCAACTGCTAGAATTAAGGGGTTATAAATCTTAAACTATTATTCAGGAGAAACTTTAATAACAAAGCCTAGCTTCAGGGCATCTCGGTGGCTCAGTCAGTTGTTAAGCTTCCTACTTCAGCCTAGGTCATGATTTCTCTGGTCCCAAGTTCGAGCCCCGTGCCAGGCTCTGTGCTGACCGCCTAGAGCCTGGAGCCTGTTTCTGATTCTGTCTCTCTCTCTCTCTCCTTCTGCTCTTCCCCCACTCACACTCTGTTTCTTTCTCTCAAAAATAAACATTGAAAAAGAAAAAAAACAAAGCCTAGCTTCTGAGAAGCATGAGAAAGAAAATGAATTTTCACCTATTCTTAATTTAGTCTCAGGATATCCTAAATTAAGCATTAAAAATATTAACCAAAATTAATCAAAAGGCAAATCTGAAGAACGGGTTAAGTTTAATAAGAGAAATAGCACTCCAAGCCATTTCAGTGAGTACAAATGTAGAAGCTGGTCCTTGCTCCTTTCGACCTCCAGGTGGTGCTGTTTACCTAGACACAGAAAACAGGCGCCCAGCCCCATTTCTTTCCCTTAGGTTCATAGCTGGGCTTTCATTTTTTCAAAATATTTTCCGTTTCTACAGATGTGTTCTTTTAAATGGTCAATAAATTTTTATAACCACTATTTGAAAAATTGCGAGATTACTGTGATTTGTGCTTCCTAGCCAAGAATATTTCTTTATGTGCAGGACACACCCAGTCAGGTGTTTATGTTTTTGTTCACTGATCCCACCTCCTCTACCCTTCCTTGCTTCTTAGAACCCATGCTCAGGCACAGACAGTTGGGCTGTCAGTAGAACTCATCCAAATCCCTTTAAACACTTATGTGATTTAAAAATAGATATGTAGTTCAGTTAAGGCAACTCAACTCCATAGGCTTCTGAGTAAAGAACACCATCTTTACGGGAATGCTTTTATCCCCCAAATCCAGTGAGTGTTCCTAGCAGGCCTGACCTGATTTTTTGCTTTGGGGGCACTTGTCAGACACCAGAAATGTTTTGATGATTTGAAGACATCTTTACGAAGACATCTGACAATCCAATCCAAATTCCTCAGAAAAAAATGTTCCTAGGGAAAAACTGAGAGGGAGTCATGCACAATTTCTTTCCATTTTGATAGATTTCAGTGCTGGGAATCATGGAAATTCCATTTACAGTGTGGAACCAGAATGGGAGTCCAGTGGTATCAATTTTTACCATTGATGACGTTTGGGATTTTTTAAATTGCCTAAAGAAATGACCAACTAACATGCTTTTCTTGTCCTTTTCTTCCCCCTTCCCTTTTTTTGTGTCAAGGGGTTTGTAAACAAGCTGGATGAATTCATTCAATGGTTAAATGAAGCCATGGAAACCACTGAGAATTGGACACCCCCTAAAGCAGAGACGGATGGCCTTAAACTGTACCTGGAGACACACTTGGTAGGCAAAACTGAGTTGCTTTTGCTGTTAGTAATGGGAGGATTTTAATGCACTGCTTATTTGTTTATGGGGAGTATCATTTTTATTTATCACAAGACATTATATGCTAATGAAACCAAGTTTTAATGGGGCAAACTACAGAAACTGAAAATTTACAGGCATTTCAATATATTATGAAATCTAAACCCTCCATATTTCAAGTTATTTTTTTCAAAACTTTTTCCAGGAAGGTGAGTAATTAACTTAAAAATACCTTAGAAAATATACTAGACCCTTGTTCTCTAAAGCTATGATTGAAGGCTTTCCTCTTCTTAAAAAATAAATAAATGAAAGAGATAATTTTGATGACCATTCTAAGCTTTCTAGAATTCTTGTAAAATTAATGAACCTCTCATTATCAAGAGGGTCTACATTATCTGTTCTACACTGGGTTATTTTAATAAAATATTTAAAACGATGATCTCCATCATTTTTGCTGCTATGTGGGTTTTTCAGCATATAATTAATACAACTGTCATTACACCCGTCCCTGTGCACAGGGAAAACCATGGAGGGGAAGTGGAAAATACTTGGATGAATATGCTTCTGAATATGTTAGAAGCAAGAATTATAGACTGGGGGACATTTGATGAACCTCATGAGGTTTTTACTGAATGCTTCAAATGGCCGATATCAATTATGAAGGGGTGGAAACCAAGTAGTGGAGTGTGATAAAGCATGAAGAAAAAGCACGTTGTCATAGGAAATGAAAATTCAAGCTTTAAGGATCTCATCTTTATTCCTTTCACCGATAGTATAAAATTGACAAAGGCAATGAACACGAATCCTTGGGTACCCAACTGTGGGGTTGATTTTCTGCCCCTCTTACACACTCAGAATTTGGATTGAATAAACATTGTGTGGGAGTCCTACCTATGCGTGAGTTCACAGGGTTCCAGAACGTTCCCTGTGATGTTAAATGAGAGAATGACAAAGAGGGAGGTGAGAGGGGGAAAGAGGGGAAAGAGAAAGAGGATGTTTTAGTCTTTTGGTGTTTGTGTTTTGCAGTATGTTTTATGTCATTGCAAGTAAAACAGACTCAAAATCCTATTGCTGCATGAAAACAGCTTTGTGGATGATAAAAAACACAAAACTATGTTTAAGAGGATGAGTGTATTGCTTCCATTTTTAGAGACCTGGGTTGATTGTGTGTAAAAATGCCAGTGACCCCAACCACCTCTCTTGTACATGGGTTTTTAAATATTGCCCTTGGTACTCAATTCCCTGTTGAGTAGAGGCTTGATTTTTTTTTTAAAGAGGGCATTTCATAATAGCAAGATAAAGATATTCAGTGCTTTATAATGTAAATTGTATTAATTAGAATGTCAACTTTTCACTGGCATTGTTCTGACAGAAATTCTAATCTGTGTTTAAACAGGAGTATATGAACTTTATTTCACATTAAGTGTGCTGTCTTAATTTCTCTTGATTTAATATTTTATGGAAAACACACATTTAGTTTTTGAGGTCCCAGAGGGCATGGGGACATACAAAGTGCTTTAACTCTAGGCTATTTATTGAAAGCCAGGCTAGAAGAGTATGAACCAGGGTCTCCCCTCTCTTCAGGAATTGAGCAACATGGCCTCTTTGTAACCAATGCACTCTCATCATTCTCAAGTCCCCATTACAGAGTTCCTTCCTTAGCATCCCTTTGTTGGCCTCAGCCTCATTCTAGCCCTAAACTATCTGCTAGAACTTTCTGTAAGAATGGAATATTCAAGGTTGCACTGTCCAACATGGGAGCCACTCACCACATGTATCTGCTGAGCGCTTGAAATGTGACTAGAGCAACTGAAGAAATGAATTTTTAATTCTAATTCACTTGATTTAAATGTAAATTGCCACATGTAGCTTGTGACTACTGTATTGTAGCCTTAATAAGTTGCAAAACTCTTTGCAGCTGACCATAATGAATTGCACGTATGTGTACCTGCCTCATAGTGACAGTCTCATCCAAAACATGAGCCCCATCATCCTCTTTACACTCTACATTGGATCCACAGCAAGGAGTCCTCCTTAAAATGTTTAGCTCTTAAAGAATATTTTTTTTGTTGCCTAATGATCAACACTTTCTTGAAATGAGTTTTCTCTACTATCATGCCTAATTATATTGGTTGGGATAGAGATAACATAGGAACATCTTTATCTCTGCTTTGCAAATAGTGAGGGGCTGTGTTCTCCAGCTCTGCTCAGTGAGTCTTAAGTCATAGTCACGATTTTGACTTGCGAAATTATGAGCAATCCTGGCCAACAGTTACTGATGACTTAGTGTGCATGGATCACCAGTGATACTTAAGGACACTTACTGAGTCACTGCTGTGCTGTGTGCAGTGTCTGTTACTCTAGATACAGCCTGTTGTTTAAATGTCTTTCAAACAAACCCTGAGTTACTCTGTGTCCCTGAGGACAATGTCTACATTGTCCTCCTGATCGATACTGTCATTTATATTTTTTATTGTATTTCCTTACTGTGGTGCTGAGTTAATATTAAGTTATTCTTTTCAAAAGAAGGCAAAAAATATATACAAGTAAGAAAGTATACAAGTAAGCCCAGAGATTTATATCCTTGAATTCAGCTTGTGTAAGTCATTAGTATTCCTTAATGAGTGGGCCTGTGGTATTTGGAAGATTATCCAGGATGTAGAGATAGCTATACAGGTTTCTTTAAACACCTTTATAGATTCTGTAATTTAACATTAAATCAGCAGATGTGCAAGCCCTTGAGTCCAGTGTCTTCCCTGGTTTAATCATGTGTTAGAATAGTTGGCACCCTGCAATGATCATTGTAAAGAAAAACAAACATAAAAACAATAACAAAAGTTGTACATTTATATTTTGATGTTTAATTCAATTGTTTTCCATGACGGTAACCAAGGGTTTTTACCAACACAAATCAATTAAAGCTTCACAATACCTTTATGAGAGATATGAAAGAGCTTTATTTTAACTGTAAGAAATACTGTGAAATTGCGATGATACATCAATGATTTTCCATGATAATTAATCATCTGCTTGCAACCTGGCTGCTCCTTTCAAAAATACAATTCCTGTCTTCCTCGAAAATGACATTCTCAGGAAAATGTCATTCTGGAAAGGTATTCTGCAAGTAGTGAACATCCCTCTTCTTTGAAAATCACTTTCAAAACAGTATTGTATACATATGTTTTTGGACAGATTCCCTTCTTCTTCACCTCTGTCAACTTTCTTTTAAAGAACTTTATTGGAGTATAATTGACATGTAATAAATTGTATGTATTTAAAATACATATGCTTACAAGTTTCAACAAACTGACAAATGTATGCACCCATAAAACTATCCTCACAACCGAGATAGTGAACATATCCATCACCTCCAAAAGCTTCCTCCTGACCCTTTGTAATTCCTTCCTCCTTTCCCTCCTGGCCTTTCCCTAACCCCTAAGCAATCACTGATCTGCTTTCTGTTATTAGGAAGATTATTTTGCACTTTCTAGAATTTCACATAAAAGAAGTCAAACAATGTGTATCCTCTCTCTCTCTTATTCTCGTCTCCTCTCTCTCTCTCTCTCCTTCTCTCCCTCTCTCTCTCTCCTTCTGTCTCTCTCTCTCTCTCTCCCCCTCCCACTCCCATTCATCTGGTTATTTTTTCACCCAGCATACTTTGGTTTCTTTCACCCAGCACACTTATTTGGATGTTACATATTTCAACTGTTTATTCATTTTGATTGCTGAGCAATATTCCATTATAGAGATTTATCACATAAATCTTCATCGACAGATTTTGGACCTTTAGGCTGTTTCTCGTATCACCTTTTTTAGTGGCTTAAGAAACAGAAGTTACCAAAAGCTACATTTGACTGGATGCATCATAAATAGAAGAATCATAAATAGTTCTGGGCAGACTATTTAGATTTTTTCCTTTAAGATAATTTATAATATCTTAGCGTGCTTAAGAGTAAAGCAGCAGAGAAGGACAGCAACTTCTCCCTCTAGAGATTTCATTTCCTGTCCATTTGCTTCTGAAAACATAATTCTGATCTCCCAAGTGGTTTTTATGTATGCCTAATTCACCAAATGGGCACCATATCATATGAAACCAATTGTAGGAAAACAGGCCAATAGATTTTTCAGTATACAGCCAATCAGATATCTAGTTGGAGAAAGCAAAGTCTAGCTGACCCCAGATAGCTGTGTAAGAGTTAGGACAAAGAACTAAGCACAGAGCCTGTATTAAACTTGGGAGATAAATTTGCATAGGTGGTACCATGTCATGTTGGGCAAACATTAGCCAACCACATAGAAATAGCATTAGAGAAACAATATTCTTCATTCAGCTTGATGGATGAGAAAACATGGGGGAAATGGTGGTGATGAGTTCATGTATATCAAGCACCTGTGAGTGCCAGGCAGTTATGTAGGTACCAGGAATACATGATGAATGAGTTTGGCTTCTTCCTCCCAGGGATTTGCAATCTGAGGGACATGACCATAGATAAAATGTAGTCATCTATAGAGCCATATATGATAAATGTAATATAATTTTTTAAAGTTTATTTATTTTGAGAGAGAGAGAGAGTGTGTGTATGCGCACATGGGCAATAGTGGGAGGGGCAGGGAGAGACAATTCCAAGCAGGCTCTGTGCTGTCAGCATAGCACAGAGCCTGATGCAGGGCTTGATCTCACAAACCATGAGATCATGACCTGAGCCGAGATCAAGAGTCACACGCTTAATTGACTAAGCCACACAAGCACTCTGATAAATGTAATATAATTTTGATCAGTCAACTTCTTGCAGGAGACACAAAGTACTCTTAGGAGCACAGAGAGAAGTTTTATTAGTCCTTCCTGAGAGTAAAGAAAGCTCAAAGAAGTAATTGGATGTAGACCTCACAGGACATACATGATTTGCTGGATACAGAGGGCAGGAGAAGAGATGGAAGGAAATTTTATGGGCAAGTAAGGAAGGTGTGGTGAACCACGTCATGTGGCTGAGAACCAGGTTGAGGTTGATGGTCAGATGGTGAAGGAGACTGAGTGTCTTTTTATTGGATTGAACATTTCTTTGGGAGCAAAAGGACTAAGTGACAGTTTGATTTTATTTTAAAACAGGAGAATGACATGAATCAAATGTAAATTCCATTAGGTTAGGGTCAGTTTGACATAGATTAACTGGATGAGGTCCATGGCTTAGAGAGAAAATAACTATGGGGATAATAGAAAATGTATTTGAGTATAATATTTGAAAGATAAGCTAGTGCAGACAACATTATCAATTTCTTTAATGTGATTTTTTTACTTACTAATATATGAATATAACACAAAATTCTAAAGGTAAATAAAAGAAGCTAGTAAAAAAGTAGAAAGTCAAAAGTAAGCCTCCTACCTCTGTTCACCCAGTTACCAATTCTCTTGCTCTGAGGCAACCAGTGTTACTTGTTTCTTTATAGTCTTTCAGAGTTAGTCATGGTATCTGAAAACAAATGCATATGTGTACTTAACTATGGTCCCTTGGTTTATGCTAACAATAATTCAAAATCAGTAAATGTAGAACTACTTTACGCTTTTGAATGGCTGCATAATGTTCCATTTATGAATATGCCATAATTCATTTAGCCAGTTCTTTACTGATGAAAACATAGGTTGTTTGCAGTCTTTTTAAAAATTTTAAACAGTGCTTCAGTGCATGTCCTTGGATATTCATCATCTTGTATTGTTTTAAGTATATCCTTAGAATAAATATCTTACATATGAAATTTCTGGGTCAAAGTTTTGCACATGTAAAATTTTTGTGTCTTGCCAAATTGTCCTTGATAGAGATTGTACCAGTTTATACTCAGCAAGGCATGAGAACGCCCTCTCTTCACATCCTTGATATTGAAGTATGTTATCACATTGGTTGATCTTTGTTCCTTTGATAGTTACAAATGCCAACTCATTGTAGTTTAGTTTGTATTTCTTGTATTATAAGTGGAGTTGAGTACCTCTTCATATTTTTAGGAGTCATTTGTGTTTCTTTTCTGAAAACTGTTCATATTCTTAGCCTATTTTTTCTGTTGGGTCATTGGCTTTTTGCTTCAAGATTTATGGGACCTTTGTATATATTAAGGAAATGAGTCCCTGGTCTGTGATGTGAATAGAAAGTGTGTTAAAAATATGCTATTTTTGGAATTCTGTTCCAGAAGAACCCAGATATCTCAACAGTTTGAGGAATCCAGGCTTTGGCAGACCTCAAAGCCAGGCTGATAAGCATGCAACAGGTCTCTCTACCCATGGCAAAAGCATGTTCAGATTCCAGTCCTGGAAAGACCAGTGTATTCCAGGGAGCTTGCTTACCTAGGCATGGGTGGAACAAAACTAAGATCAGGGAAGCTTTTGTAGAATGCATGGAGTACGTGATGTACAAGCCATGAGAAACCTGGAGAGGATGTGAGTTAAGGTCAGGTGGGACTTAGGTAAGAACAGAGGAGAGGGGATAGATTAATGAGAAGGGGAAGGATCAGAGTTCTCTTTTTGATGATGTCTCTTGAATAGTTAGAAACTTCATTGCCAATGTCTATTTCATTTTTCCTTAGTCTCCCCTAATATCCTCAAGAACACCACAGCAAGGCCTGATACCCCACAGCTGACAGAAATCTGACCAAGACTTGAATGTATTGCAGAGTGTGGAAATTGGCAGGAAGCTTCTCTGTGTGGAGTGGGACTGAATCTCTATGGCCTTCTGGGGGTGTGCGAAACCAGTGAATGTGAACATTACGAGGAGTTTTTACATGGGAAAGAGGGGGCAGATGTTACAAGAACTCATTGACCATCAGGGGCATGTGCTGAAGGTGGACTTTCATGCAACTGCTGATATTATTGCACTCTAGTTGGAGAAAAACATTATATTCACTGGAGAAAATTCAAGCCATATAAAAGAGCATAAAAATAAAAGTAAAAAGTCTTACCCCCCCTTAGATAACCCACATAAACAGTTTGTTCTATATCCTTCTGGACCTCTTTATGTAACAGTGCATACATTTTAAGAATTTTTAAAATTCATATTATACATACTGTTGAATGACTTGCTTTTTGTGCCTAAAGATATCGCAGTCATCCTTCTGTCAGTACATGAAGATCTACTACACATTTTCATTTTAGCAGCTCCTTAATATTTTATTGTGTGGATGTACCACAATTTATTTAATCATTCCCATCATGATGGCCATTTAAGTTGCCTCCTTATTTATGCTTTTACAAATAATACTGCAATGAACATTCAGTTTTTTGTTTTTTGGTTTTTTTTAATTAGTTGGAAATCTTCTTGTTGGCCCCTTAGTGTCTGTCTACAGCAGCAGCTCAGGCCACCCATGTGATGAGAGTCTTCCATACTCTTAGGGAAGCTTTTGCCATAGGTCTGGAAAAGTGGTAGGGTCCATGTTGATGTGTATACAGAGGTTGAGTCTGTGTTTATAGGGGTAGCTTTTAAAGCCCACCTTCTAGAACTTAGTTGTTTATTTTAGGATTGGTACCTGCAATTTGAGGTGGCTACCACAAGGTGGCACAAAAACACCAAATCCTGCAAACAATGCTTCTATCTTGGTACCTTTGAAAGGTTTGAAAATATTTCCTTACTGTGCCATTACCCTATTTATAAAGACAGACTGGATTAAACTGCTAATGTTCCTGGCTAACAAAATCTCCACACAGATACTTCCATGCATGTATCATCTATATTTAGAACTTCATGTTACATTGTTTTATTAAATAGTTTTCATTTGTTTCATTTAAATAAAACAATATACTTCTCACAGAGCTTTTAGCCATACAAGAAAATTTCTCAAAATACATTCAGCTGTTTTTCTTTTGTTTGCTCTCCTGTCTCTATGTCTGCTCCATTTTTCACTGCTCGAAGTTAAGGGATGATGGGCTTCCCTTTTTCCCACTTCCTGGTGCCCACTGCTCCCTGGCTACCTTTCTCTGCTGAGATGAGAGGCAGTCCTGGCCCAAGAAAGCAGAGCTTCACAAGACCAGCAACTGCCACTGTACAGCAGCGGCTGTATTGCTCAGCTAATGGGAGACAGTCGGTTAGACTTCAAAAGCCCAAGCTGTGTGAGTTTGGCCGCCACTTCCCTGAGCAGAGCTGGTAGCCTCATAGGAGCTTTGAAGTTCCATTTGCTTGTTCCCCTTGATTCCCATCAGTTTAAGGTAACTAGCTGAGAGTTTAGTAGGGAGCAGCGTTACTTCTCTTTGGGGGATTTAAAATACTCAGCTCCCAGCCTTGAGTTGCTTCCTTTGGTGGCTTGGGAATGGAAAAGTCTGTCGCGAATTTGTAAGGATGCAGGCATTTTTAATTAGATGTGTGGGGACAGGAGGCTCATTTTGGACATGTAAAAAGTCCTGGACCACATTCCTTTGCTCGTGTAACTAATTCTGTACCTCTAGGAGACATATAGCATTGTCTTCCATTTTCAGGTTAGGAGTCCCGAATTGCTCACAGCACCTGGGAATGTACTTTTAACTGAACTCGGTTTAAGCACTTGAGCCATGATACCCAACACTTCTCATCATTTTGGAAATTGTTGGTGGCAAAACATTTTACTAATTTATTATTTTGTTTATTGCTCTTTTTAGGATGTAATGACTGTTTTTAATTAGAATGCCAGGGAAACACCACATTTGTTAAACACTTCCTGTTTAGGGCAGTGATATACTAAGGGCTGAAGAGAAATTTTGTAGACTGGCTTTGCACTATGAGGGTTCAAACACAGGCTGCTGGACACTGGACAAAAGCCAGCGCATGTCCGAACTCAGCTAAGTCAGGGTGCTGTCACCTATCACCTCTCTTCCTGGGGAGACACATGTGCACATTCTATTTACCTACTGCATGACATGGAATTTTGGACCCTTGAAGCAGTTTATCCAATATAAGGGATATTAAGGTAAGAACTTCAGGCCTGAAATAGATCTGCCGTATCTACTGAGGATTGTTGCAAAGACCAGATAAACATGTTGTATGTGAGGATACTTGGTTCATTTCAGGGGAATCGTGAGCATTTTCGTTGGAGACATGAGAAGAATATGTGGCAGGAGAAGTTGGATTTCTTCCCGTCCACCCAGACTGTCACCTACTTGAGGGGACGGCTTGCGTGTCTCTTTGCTGTCTCCTCTGACACCCAGCCTGTGCATAATAGGTACTAAAAATATCTGCTGGAGGAATGAATGAGCATTTGTAAGAGCAGTGTTACAACCATTACAGGCAGCAAATTATAACTAATATTGTAAATCAGCAAACAATAACTGAGAATGTCTGCAAGTTAAATTATTTCCTCTACTATTTCCAAACCAAAATGGACTCTGGTCACAGAGTTTTCTGAGTATTGTCTGGTATATTTGTGACAAGAGAAAGGCCTATAGAGGGAAAAAAAAATTGGAATGCTTTCTTCTGTTTTCAGGACATAATTCATTTCCTTTGGCAGAAAACACAAGGAAAATAAAAATGTTAACTCAGATATTAGAAAGATTTGAAAAAATTCCACAGGTTAATGTTACTGTTTCAAAATACAAAGAATAAATGACTAGACAGGATGTTAATGATTTGACATTACAAAATTTATTAAATTTATTTTTAAAGCAGTTTGGTTCCCCCTCTCAAACGCACGAAGCATGTGGGAGTTGGAATAGATCTGCCCCAGGCTGCCAAACAAATTTTTAATGGAACTGGAGTCCTTCAGGGATTGTCCTAAATCCACATAATATTCTTAAGTCTTGGTGTTTGCACTGGGACCTGTATATTAGCAGATGTACATGTGAATAATATACTTATATCCATCCATCACCTTGGTGACTCCACATCTGTAGGGGCTGCTGCACATCAATTATTCCACTGCAGGGGGTTGAGGGATATTTGGGCCAGCATTGACCTCTTTTTCAATCAGAGCCTCAGAGCACTGTGTTCTGGAAGTCAAATGGTCCCTTTAGACAGAACCTCTGTTTGAGAATCTGTTTGGCCTAATGTGGCCATGCTAGGAAGTCAATGTGATCACCTGTGCCAGGTGTGAAGGTGGCATCCGGAAGAGCAAATGAAAATTTGCTCGCTAAGAGGTACTGTCAACATTTAGGATCTCTCCCATGTATCTAATTCTCGCATAAGATATTAGCAAGTCTATCAGAAAAGAATGTCAACCTTAGTAAAACACATTTACCTTCCACACACACAGAAAATGCAACTGTTTGTTTGAAAGGAATTGTGATTTGTTTGAAGAGCTAAATTCACTTTCAAATGCTTGGAAATGTTTTTATTATCTGAGGTTTTAGGAAGGGAGTCTTCTCAGGAAGAATGAGGTTTTTTGTCTTTATATCTTAGTGCTTCTTCTTTTTTTAAGGAAAACAAAATTTTTATAATGCTTATATTTTTTATCATAAACTTGGCATTTTTTCCCCTCAAGACCACATAGAGCTTTTACATTTTTTAAGCTTCTGATATTATACCTGGAGGTGTGTTGCATGTTGTCATAACTGATAAATCAGTTGCAAATGTAGCCACTTTGTTTTGTTGGGGAGATATACAATTGTGGTGGTGGCTGACCATTTATTTAATTATATGGTAAGTACCATATGATGAGAGGGTAAAGTTGAATTGATGATTTAGGCTATCTCAGCCAGGGTACAGTTTACATGGTAATTACACTGGGATCATCTAAGTGTAATTGGCAAGTAATTTTGTAAGTGAAGGAACATGACAGCTCATTTACATGGTGTTCACTGAGTAAAATTTGGGGACATTTATCAACCACTTTCAAGTGAAGAGTGACTATACCAGTATCTCCCAAAGTGCCATACACAGTTTGAACGCTACATGGAAGGTTTTTGGTACAAATCTTTATTTGTTCTGCGAACATTCGTTAGGTGTGTCCTGTGTACCAGGCACTGTCCTAGGCACTGTGGATTCAAAAATGAGTGAGAAGGAACTCGAGGAACTCATGTATGGGAAGCAAATGCATCGCCAATAATTAGCCAACATTGTAGTAAGTAGAGTCTTGAGGTCTGCACAGGTGCTGAGGAGAATGTGGAAGCCCAGAAGGCAGAAGAAAGTCAGGGAAAACTCGCTAGAGAGATTGACACCGGAGATAAATCTTAAAGGGTGAGCAGGGCTTAACCAGGGGAAGGGGAGGACTGTCCCTGCCAGTCTTCATCAGAAGTAGCAGCAAGACCAGAGTCTCAGAGGAGCAAGATGGCTGGTGTAGGCTGGAAACTTTAAGCAGTTCAGGCACATTTCAAGGCAGACATTAGACCTGAGAAGCAGACTTGGCTAGGATTCTAGAAGACCCTATAGGTCATGATAGAGAAAGGACCTTATCCTGCAACACTGGGAAACCATTAGAGGATTTTGAGAGAAGGAGCATCTTTTTCAGAGTTGTTTTCGGGGCAGGCCATTATGTGTAAGAAGATGTTTTATTGAGCTATTACCATATGCCAGGCTCTGTTCTAGTGGTAACAAGGCGTTTGTTTTCCACAGTAACCTCATGAAGTAGGCACTAACATTTCTCCCTTTTTACAGTTGAAGAAGCTGTGTACCCAGAGGTTGCCCAGAGTCACACAGTGGGTGATGGAGGAGCTGAGATTTGAACCCAGGCTGTCCATTTCCAAAGTTTGTGCTGTCACCAGCACCTACATTATGTCATGGCCTCCTTGACACAATTGCTGGCAACTGACTGTTTATAAGATGCACATCTTCCATCCCTCATTAGACTGTGAGCTCTGTGCGGCCAGGGGCTATATTCACCTAATTTACAGCCACATCCTGCATGCTTAGGACAATGTCTGCACCTTGACAGGCATGTGACAAATAAGGGATAACTGTAGTTTTGAGGGACCGTGACAAAAGATTGTTGAAGTCATCCTAGCAAGGAGTGATATGAAGGCCTGAATCTAAGGCAGTGTTAGTCAATATGGAAGAGTTGAGGTTGGGGAAATAAATTGGCAGGACTCGGTGAGTGATTGGACGTGTGGATTTTGTTGGCATATTCTCACAGTGTTTCTGATTTCCAACTCCTACACTGGAGAGATGACTTGGCAAAAGAATCTGAAGCAGAGGAAAGCTCGTGCTGCTTTTCACAGAGCTCTTAAATTCCTGAGAAGAAATGTTGCGGACTCAGGATGAGAAGTTAGAAGAGACTTCCCTGGAGATAGTTAAAAATAGAATGAACACATCTGCCCAGGATGGTTGAGGGACAGAGCTGCTCTAGGGTAGATGAATGGTTAGATGGCCTTTGGGATTTTTCCCCCTTTGAAAATTTTCTAGTTTAGAATAAATAAAAAGTCTCCCCAGCCACCTATCCTTAGCTGCCTGGCTGAAAGATAAAATCAAAGTGTCCAAGGACTGGAAAATATTGAGTCCAAATGCCTGGACTGTAGAGAAGGAAACAGAAGCCCAGAAGGGTTAGATGATTCACCCAAGAGCACACACTTGAGGCAAAAGGAAGCCCGAAATCATTGGCCTCTCAGCCTGTGCACCCTCTTCCCAAATCTCAGGTAGCAGCACCGATCTTTTGGTGCCTGGTGTGGGCAGGCCTGTGCTGGATGGTGGCACTAAAGCAAAGAGAACGTGATTGGTGTCTGCACTCAAAGAGTTGATAGAGCCTCAACAATAAGTGCTACTTGTCACCTAAAGATGGCATGAAGTACCATTTACTACACAGCACATTTGGAAAATAGAGAAAATGAACTTAAAAGTCGTAATGATTTCTCTTTAGTTCCACTTATTTCTGGGCACTGCTTCAGTGCTTTACAATCATTATCTCTAATTCTTACAATAACCTAGAAGTTAGTGTTATTTTCATTTTATGTTTTGTAAAGCTAAAGCACTGAGAACTCATTCCGTAAGATTAGACTCTGTTACCTGCAAGTTCTACCCTGCGCAAATGATGTTAACATTTTGTTGTGTTTCCCTACAGTCTTCTGTTCCTGTGCACTGGGACTATTCATTTACAAGCTATACTGTTACCATAGATATAGTTTTGAATCTTCTTTTTTGGCTTGTAATGTGTTCTGTTCTGTGTACTTTTCACGTTATTTCATAGTCTTCATTTGAATGGCTGTATAATATCAAGTTTTTATGAAGTTTTTTTTTTTTTTTTTAGGATTTTTTTTTAAGTTTATTTATTTATTTTTGAGAGTGAGAAAGCCTGAGCTGGAGAAGGACAGTGAGAGAGAGAATCCCAAGCAGGGCTCTGTGCTGTCAGCACAGAGCTCAACTTGGGGCTTGATCTCACAAACTGTGAGACCATGACCTGAGCTGACATCAAGAGTAGGACACCTTAACTGACTAAGCTACCCAGGCGCCCCTAAGGTGGTTCTTTTTCTTTTCTTTTCTTTTAATGTTTATTTATTTGAGAGAGAGAGAGAGAGAGAGAGAGAGAGAGAGCACAAATGGGGGAGGGTCAGAGAGAGAGGGAGACCCAGAATCCAAAGCAGGCTCCCGGCGCTGAGCTGTCAGCACAGAGCACGATGCCAGGCTCAAACCCACAATCTGTGAGATCATGACCTGAGCCGAAGTCGGACGCTTACCTGACTGAGCCACCCAGATGCCCCTCAGGAGGTTCTTAAACAAAGAAGTGTTTACTCATAAAAATCTTTCAGTTCTTGGCACATGTGGCATTTGGAAAGTATATTTTATATTTTGAGGACCAGATGATCATCCTCTGTCGATGGCACTGGGCAAAGGAGAAGAGGAGCTCCCAGGCTCGGCACAGGGGATAGTGGCTTTCTTCCTCAGCAGGAACCTCTGTGGGAACGCAGCATGGTGGTAGGCATAGCTCAGAGTGGAGCCTGGGCAAAGATGGCCTGAGGCAGGTAGCAGGTGACTTTTTAAGCCTCTGCTTTTTCTGACTGAACACACATTCTTCCTCCTGCCCTTGTAAAAAAGCAAGTTTTCATTTTCTCAGGGTAGTAAAAATCTTTTGTGTGAAGAAAAAGTGTCATCAAGTGCCTTATTCATCAGCATATATACCATCTCTTTAAAATGACAGTGGGAGTAAAAGTTCATCAGTTCAATATGTCTTTCACATTGGGAGACTCCTGACTAATAACCTCTGGTATTTATCATCAGAACAGCCAAAGAACTAAATTCTGGCACATGCTGCTCTCACACACTGAGAAAAACTTAAAAAGACAGAAGATTTTCTCCATTTTTTTCTTCTTTCATTCATTTAGAAGAAAAGCATACCTTTTTTTAATTAAAAAAAATGTGAGCATGCAGAAACATCTGGCCTCTATTACCATAGCAGCCTCCTAAATGGCCTCCTTGTCTCCAGTCTGCCCTTTCAAAATCAACTCTACACAACAGTCAGAGAGATCCTTCTAGAACACAGAACTACACCAGGCATTCTCCAGTGTTGCTGACATCTTCTTCCCTGACTCTTTCAAGGCCCTTGGAGTTAATTACCACGTGTAGCCACAACTTCCACCTCCCCTGCTTGTACCCTGTCCCGGCCACACCAAGCTGCTTATGGCTCCCCATTTCCTGCTACAATAAGTGATATGTCCAGGCCTGCATACATTTCAGTCCTTTCTCCACAAGGTCCCTGCAAGGCTCGGTAGAACCTGGCTCCCAGCTGGGGTTCCCAGAGCACATATCAAGCCTTTACCACACTCCTTCGGAATACAGCCCACAGTCTTGGTATCTCTCACAGCATAATACTCTAATTAAAAAAATAAAGTAAAATAAAAATCTCATTTGGCAGGGCATATCATTCATTTTGCTTAAGGCCCACCATTCTCTAATTCTCTAACCAAACCGTAATTCCACATTTATTCTATGCTGGGTCGTATGAAGCTACTGGCTTTTTAAATTCTCTTTTACCCAAAAAGATTATACGCTGCTTGTGCCAGGATAGTGTATTGTTACCTTTTGTATCTATAGGCCTGGCAAAGACTTTTCAATGAAATATCTATTGTGTTGATTTATGCTTTAAAAAAATACCTGAAATTAGGCCGGGAAAGACTCAATAACTTATTTTTGGCCTCTCTGATTGTTTACCAACAACCCCAAAACTCATGGACCTCGATGGACCTGGCAGACATTAACAGTATTTCATTGGATGATTGAAAGTCTATGTTCATGATACATGCTGCTAAGGCTAGCAACTTTGTATCTGTAAGCTTCTGAATGTGATTACAGTCTTCCCCACTCTCTCCTGTACCAGGAGGTCCATATCTCTTCTTCTCATTCCCCTGGAGTAATCATCCTTTCCACTTGTCATAGTTTTGTCCATCAAAGTATACATTTCCTTGATTTCATTTCGTACCTACATGACTGCCATACTTCCATCAAACTGGGCTCTTCAGAAATTTGAATAGAATTGAATGAGATGTAATATTTCATCTGTTTTGTGAAGTCTGATCATGGACAAAGTAGCAGTCAGTGTGCTTACCCAAATTTAGACCCTGCCAAGGAGTAATGCACTCAAATCTATCTAAGCTGGTGAAGCTAGAGATTGCAGTTATGGAGATACCCATTGGTCAACCTCTGATGTACCATCTTTTTGATAATCCTTTGTCTCAGTCACTGTATTTTCCATTTCCTTAGTTATTGTTTTCTAGATGTTCAATTACATGCTGCTTTGAAGATACTAAAAGATATTTGGTGTCTCATAGAACCCAGACTACTCATATTTATGGAATTTCATATAATCACTGACATAGGAACGTGGTACCCACCTATTGCAATGTGGTTGCCATAAATTAAATCTTCAGAGAATGCCCTGTATTTTCAGGGAGTACTGTGGATGTTGCAGAAGGACTCTGTAGTATAAGGCATTGCTGAGGAAATGTGTCAGGAGCAAAAGAATGGAAATGTGTCCAACTATCAGGTTCAAGGAAAAAGAAAAAGAAAGAAAATAAAACCCTTTTGTCTAAGCTTCCTTCCCTAGGGAAGAGGCAGGGGCAGAATGGGGAGAGCTTATTACAGACCTTAGCGGCCAGAAATTTCATTGGCAATTTTGTTAGCATGCCTGCGTGACTGCCTTCTCAGAGGTCCATTGTGAATTCCTTAGTTGATATTATTAATAGTTAATGGGTGCACCTGAAATCAAGCAATATTGGGCTATTTGGGTAATAGACATATTAAATGGGTCTTTTCTACAGCATCAAGCTTATCAGCTTATCTTTTTCCTAATAGTGAATATCTCATCTTTTCCACTTGCCTAATCAAATGCTTCCACATCATCTTGAGGCAGAACCAGACCCAGCTGCATCTATTCTATACTCGTGGCTTCAATTACTTCAAATTACCCAACCTACTCACAGGTCCTTAGTTTCTCTTTTGCTCAGAGACGTAGGCCTGATGCACCTCTTCAGAAGCTCATGATTACTAACCATTCAGCACAAGTCTGTTGTAAGTAAACAGAGAATCAGAGAGAGCACTAGGCTAAATGTACAGTTATGAGGATATCTCTAGAAAAGATTTCTTCCTAAATTTTGGTGCTCTTGGGTTGATCTCAAGTGTTTTTCTGTTCCCTGTCCCTTCTCCCTGAAACACATGTGAGCCTTTTTCTGAGTGACATTGCTTCAAGTTGAGGATTTCTACTGCAGTGGCAAAAAGTAAAGGCAGCCATATTTTGGCTACAAAATAGTAAACATTTATTTTTTCGTAGATATTATACTGTTTTTATTGACCACAAGCATTAGGCTTCCATACTTTGCCATGCTTTCTTTTATCCAACCATACACCTGTAGCTGAACGAGGACAATATAAGAAACAGTGAATAAATAGCTCCTGGGGAAACTTAATATTGTCTCTTTCCATTATGTTTGGCTAAAAATTTACTATTTCTTATGCCTCTTGTCAGATGAAATGGTTCATCATTTGGGAGTCAAAACTTTTTTTAGTCAAAATTCTTACCTTTATACTTGATGATTTGATATGTCCCTTAAGTTCCAGTTTCTTTTATTCTCCTTTTTCCTCCAAGCTTTAAAACGCTTGATGATTATACTTTATACTTGATGATTTGATATGTCCCTTAAGTTCCAGTTTCTTTTATTCTCCTTTTTCCTCCAAGCTTTAAAAAGACCCTCTAAAATAAAGAGAACCCAGACTCACTACTGAACATCCAAGATGACTCAGGCTGTCCTGTGTTCTCCTACATGTTCAGGTGCCCTTTGATGCCTGAGGTCATGTTTTAAACCCCTTAAATCACTCTTACTCAGTATTACTCAGTCCAGTGTATAGAATAGGCATGATACATGGTTTTTAAATGAATGAATGCATGAATAAATGATACCTGATTTCACAATTTATGGTTGTTTAACCTCTTTCATCCAAATTACATTCTAACTGGGTTTGTATCATCTTGAACTTCTGTTATATATTCTTAATACTAAGTTTAGTGCAGTCCATATGGCTATTGCTTTTGGAGTCCTATCATGGAGAAGCCAAAATTTGGCACACAGTATTTCAAAATTCATGTTCTAGTTAATCAACTCAAGGGATTGATTTTCACCCTGAAGAGTAACCATTGATTCAACAGATTGGTTACTATGATTGCTCTCCTTTGGACATTCTATGGTTGGAATGCCTTATAACATTACAGAAATGGAAAATCTTTGGAAAATCATCTGTGGTTCTTGAAATATCTAAATGGAAGCCTTCCCCTTCAGAGAGTATTATCAGTCTAGTTCAACAGAGAGCCATTATTTCTGCAAATTTATTGAACATCTTGGAGATAAATGTGAAACTGGCATTTCTTTAAAATTGCTTGTAATTTGGTAGCCAAATGTAGAAATAAAGCAGAATACAGTATGATAAATTCTGTAGTAGAAACACATACAAGGAGCAGAGAGAAGGGGCGAATTAACTCCACGTAAGGCATGAGAGAACGCTTCCTGAAAGAAATAGCTCTGGGTTGGGATTCCCCCATTCCAGCAGTTTCTGGTTTTTGGATGACTATTGTGAGTGAAAAATGCCCCTGATGTGCTTGATGTATTTATTTTTAAAGGAGAGTCACAATGTAAGAAATAAACTTTTAAAAATCAAAGATTTGGAGAGTATTTGACTCCTCAGTATAGCACCTGAATCCACCTTGATGTTCTCTGGTTTGCGTGATAGCTGAGAAAACTGCTGAATCCAACCCCTACTATATTAATGGATTTATATATGCACACATAAGGCTAATATATTTTATGCTGCCAATTTTTTTATGGTTTCATAAATAGTGCTATCACTAACATTTTTAAAAAGTGAAGAAAAGCGCTCATATGTGCTGGTAGAAATGCAGTGTATTTTATAGAACACTGCTACTCTTGATATAGCCTACGGGATGTGACTTTTCATAAAAACCTAATGAATTTCTCGATTTGTCAGCTGTTTCCAAACAGATGCACTCTGCTAATCTAATGGAAACATTTTGAGCCCAGATCCCAAATATCAATAGCTTTTAGTATTGCAAATGAGTTTGTCTATTGGGTAAATTGGGCTGTGTGGTTTTTGATAAAAAGTAGCTAGTGGTTTTGTATGGATGTTTTATGTTTAACTGCCTTGCCAGGGTTTGATGCTCCTATTTTTCCTTGCAGAGTTTCAAGTTGAATGTAGACAGTCATTGTGCTCTCAAGGAAGCTGTGGAGGAGGAAGGACACCAACTTCTCGAGCTTATTGCGTCTCACAAAGCAGGTAAATCCTCCTGAAATATTGCAAGCCTTTATGTCTCCAGACTATTAAGAATGAAGAAGCATTGCTGTAAATTACTGCATATATTCACTTCCTTATGTATTATTAATATTTACATTATCAGATTGACCTTCAAGATTTATAAATGTTTCATATACTGCATACAATGCTGTGATACTTATAAGATGAAATACTGCCTCCAAATGGTCTGTTCATTTTATTTTGGGCTTGCTGTTCGCCTGAGTTTCAATTGAAATCACATTCCTGAAAACTTCACGTTGACATGCTTTGTGATGTAGGTGCTCTGGAAATAACATTAAGATAATGAATGAGAATGGTGCAAATAGTTAGAATGCATATGCATTAGGGTACTTATAGATATCATTACAGATATGAGGCAGGCGGTGTAGATATATCTGATTATTTCCCTGCCAATTCACACACATGAACATTTTGCATGTTTTTTGCTGGTCATTGCATTAGCAGAGTTTTGGCCTTAAACCAACTCTTACCCAGTATTAATGTATTTATGAAGAACAGATTATAAATAAAAAATAGTTTTGTCATTTGGTTATACTTATCCTGGTAGTAAAAGACCATAAGACAGGATGAATTATAATTTGGCTCTTGCTTTGAGCTTACCACAGCTAAATAAGGAAAGAGCAGCATTAATCCGACATGCTAATGCTAAAGACTGCCCTCTTAATTCTGACCCGTTTACTATATTCCTCAATGAATTAATGTTACCTATTTCTGTACATCTTTCTGGTCATTATAAAGCCTCCACACATGTACACACAGGGCCTTTTATATGGAATGTGAAGCTTTAGAGTTAGTAATTTTCATACCTCATGATTTTTGTTCCGCATGCATCTTTTTAGTCCCTAGACTGAACTTAACTTGATTCCCAACCATGCATCTAGGTGGTTATCCCATCTTTGTGTCCTTATGCCTCAAGTGAAGGCAAAAATTCCCATTCCCTTTCCTTAGTGACAAACGCTTATACGGCAGGCGATGGGTAGTGGTCGTTTAAAATTATGTTTACTCTTTGAAATATTCATCTAATTTTTCTAAATAAAAGCGAACAATGGGTAAAAATGCAGTCAAGTCTGTAACTTGTGGTTTCCCCTCCTTTTGGAGAAGGACTGAAGGACATGCTGCGGATGATTGCGAGTCAGTGGAAGGAGCTGCAGAGGCAAATCAAACGACAACACAGCTGGATTCTCAGGGCTCTGGATACCATCAAAGCTGAGATTCTGGCTACTGATGTGTCTGTGGAGGATGAGGAAGGCACTGGAAGCCCCAAGGTAAGTGGCTTGAAGTTTGCCTTATTTCCTCTCATTTCTGCCTTCTTTTGAACTAGGCACCACTGAAGTTTTCTTTCCACCCCTAAGGCTTTTTGTTTCTACTGGGCATACTTTATATATCCATATCTATTTCTATATCTAACTATATATAGAGAGAGAGGGAGAGAGAGAAAAATGAGAGAGACGAACACAATGAAATGGTTTAGTTTAAAATAACAACAACAAAACAAAACAAAACAAAAAACCCTGCAACTTTCAGTTTCTCCAGGAAGAGGTCTTTCTGTCAAAAGTGGCAGAGAAGGAGGGGGACAGTACTTTAGAGGTAGGAGAAAGGGGGACATAAAACATTTAGTAAACAAAACATAAAGCATCTTTAACGTGAATAATCAGAATGGTTTTAAATTGTTTTGTTGCAACTATAAATCACTATAATCAGTGCAATCACTCAGCTCTGACATCCATTAGCCGCTTGGTTACAGCAAATTAACAAAGAAGAGAGAAAGTGATTCATTATCTCATTCCTGTTAATGACTATCAGATGCATTGCCTAATTAGGGGATGGTCATTGTAGTGGGAAGAAGGTCATATGCTTCGCTACAAATCTTTTTGCTCTGAGTGTAAGTTCTCCATAATGGTGCATGCACCGAATACAACAAGTACTTTAAAAATGACTATTGACATGTTTTGGTTATCTATTTTAGATTTGCAAAATAACCCATAAAGCATATGCAAGTAAACTTTAAACGAATCACCTTTTCATACAATGCACTGCTTTGCTAGAGGTATCTTTGGACTCATGATGTGGAAAATAATTTTATTAATTTTATATTTTCATGTAATCTTTCTTTTGTATTTATTCTTTTGTGAAAGTAAGTGCAGAAAACCAGTCTTATAATAGACTCAGCATCGAAACATATTGCAACGTGTCGGGTGTGTGTGGGGGGGGAACAGATTTAAGAGTTCATGGTTTCTATTCCTGGCATGGACAAAGTAATTAAATCATCATCGAGTCACATTTATTCAGCGTCCATGTGGATTGGCCTTGTGCTAAATGTATACAGAGCAAGTTAAACAAACCCTTTGCCTTCTTAGACTCACATTCTTAAGTGCAGGCAGAGGAAAAACCCACCCTACCCTGCAATGGTGAGACCATGCAGCCAGTGAAAGGCTCAGAAGATTTATAGCTTTGGAACCTCAAACAACAACCTTTAACTTATTTGTTGGAAACAGAGAATGGAATGATGAGCTCAGTTCCACTTAAAGGAGGCTCCTTGGAGGAGGTCACATTTCAGGAAATACTTGAAGGAAGGAAGAGCAGTGGCTTGGCACAGGAGCACACATTTTAGGAAGTGATGTGGCGAAAGGATCAAAGCTGGAACTAATAACATGGAAGGGAGAATGCATTCAGCAGATTTTTCAGGGCAGAAAGAGGGCTCTTTCAAGGAACAGAGTGCAGGGAGAAGTTGATGGGGCTAATGCATTGGCTGGAGTAGGGGGCAGTGATGATGAGAAAAGACCGACTAAAAAGTCTGTTGTGTTCTATTTATTTAATGAAGTACACTGATTGCTTACTTTTTTTTAAATTTTTTTAATGTTTATTTATTTTTGAGACAGAGAGAGACAAAGCATGAACGGGGGAGGGTCAGAGAGAGAGGGAGACACAGAATCTGAAACAGGCTCCAGGCTCTGAGCAGTCAGCACAGAGCCCGACGCGGGGCTCGAACTCACAAACAGTGAGATCGTGACCTGAGCCAAAGTCGGATGCTTAACCAACTGAGCCACCCAGGCACCCCATGATTGCTTACTTTTAAAAAGCTCTCCTGTACTGGGTGCACTCTACAGACCAGACACTGTTCTACAGCACTTCTGTGGCTTCTTTCATTTAATTCTCACAGCAAACCTATACAGTAGTTCCCATATAATCCCCAGTGGAGAAAATGGAGGCACAGAGAAATTCAGTAACCTGCCTAAGGTCACACAGGTGCTTAGTAGCAGAACTCATCTTTGAATCTGACCCCTTTGGCCCCAGAGCCCTTGTCAGTCACCACCTAGAGTACTGCCCCTCACTGTACTGCTCAGGGCCAGGTATCGTGATGAATAATTAGTCTCAGTGGCTGTCTCATGGAGCTTGTGGTGAAGTGGGGAGACAGATTTAAATTTAATAGTCATGCCTTTGTAGATGGTGGTGTACCGTGAAAGAAGAGAGAAGGGAGCAGCTGGAGGTTGGGCTGGGAGAAGTGATTTAGATCAGGGCATCAGGGAGGGCTTCTCTGAGGAAGCAACATTGTATGAGCAGGCCAGTGCAGTTGGAGAGAGAGGGAGGAGGGTTTGATGGAAGCTCCATAGCCTGTGGTTATACGGGAGGGTTTTGGAGCTAGCAGAGAAATGGTATCATTGATTTGCAGCATAAAAAGCTGTTTCTGGGTGTGACGTGGAGCATGGGTGGTGGGTGGAGTGGGGTAAGTGGGAGTCAGGGAGGGAGGGGAGGTGCCAAAGAGGAACTGTGGAGACTTAATTAATTAACTAAATTTAAATGGATACATAATTAAATTAATTGATTAATAAAAGACTGAGGCTAAAAATGAGTAGCTGTGTTCACCAGGGCCAACTTGAATTTCATACTTTTGAATCAACTCATTTTGTAGGAAGGTGTTTTGAGATGGAATAAAGAAGGTAACCCAATGAGGAGAAAGTATTATGAAAGGAAAGGCAATGTCTGCATTTTTCAAAAAGAGAAGAACCTGTCTAGGCCCAGCCTTAGAGACATCCTGACTGGGGTCCCAGAATCTGCATTCCATAAGCTTCCAGAGAACCACTGTCATATAGGCCCCAGGAAGGCCCTTTTCCTGCAGGGCTCCTGATTCGATTCGTGCACAGCCAGGATCCTCACACACTCTGAAAGAAAGAGTGTCTGTCACATTGTTGCTTATGTCTAAAATAGGGACTGTTTAATGTTATGCTACATCTTATCCTGATGAAAGTTATCTAGCCATTTAAAATAATGTTTTAGAAGAGAATTTTTAAACATTGGAAAAAGTCCTGTAATGTGCAATATGATATATGCATAAATAAAATATGATATATTTTTAAATATCTTTGAATTTTCCCAATCTCTACAGTGACTAAAAGTTATTTTAATCAGAAAAATAAAGAGCATATGTAAAATACAAGAATTAAGAAGAGATTTAAAAGGCAAAATAGATGACAATCGTCTGTAGGGACCTGAGATATAAATTTCAAGGTCAGGAGGAAGAATAAATACATCTGGTTCTTAATGATTTGGGTACCTCAGTTCTAAAGAAACAATGACACAAACCTCTCTGCTCAGATCATCCCCAAAGTGAAAGTATCTTCCTTGACTCACACCAGTTTGCAAAGAATAACCTAAGTGTTTCTCATGAATAATATTTCTATGCAAAGCCACTCTGTGTCCCAGTGTGTGCACCGTGTTGCACATCTAAGAGCAGCTCCCGGAGAGGCACTTGTCGGGATTGGCACACGTGGGACCTGAGGGATGTGCTGGGAGTGCGACTGTGATGTGACAGAGTCACCAAAACCCCAGGCCTTCCACCTCCCAACTAGTTCTCTCTTGCCCAGTCCAGGCTGAATTTTCTCTGGACAGACGAAGTCCTCCACAGCCAAGGGTAAAGGTGAAATCAACTGAAGACGAAGAAAATATATTTATAACTTAAGCTTCTTTCTCCAGTTAGCTCACTTAAGCTAACTGGAGAAGTCAGGATGATTATTCTTTTTATTTGTTTAATAGTCATGAACTGCCTCCCTTAGTCTGTTGGGCAAGCACAAAGAATAATAGGGAAGGCTCAGACCCTGAAGTCAGACGGCCTGAGTTCAACTCCTGGCACTTAACAGCTATGTGTCCTTGGGAAAATTACTTAACTTCTCTGTGTCTCAGTTTCCTAATTTTTAATATGGAGGCAGTGATAATACCCACCACAAAAGGGTTCTGATACAGATCAAAGAGCTGATGTATCTGAAGTGCTTTTTTTTTTTTTTAATGTTTATTTATTTTGAGAGAAAGAGCACGAGCAGGGGAGGGGCAAAGAGAGAGGGAGAGAGCGAATCCTAAGCAGACTCCACGCTGTTAGCACAGAGCCTGATGTGGGGCTCGATCTCATGAACTGAGAGATCATGACCTGAGCCAAAATCAAGAGTTGGAGGCTTAACCAACTGAGCCAGCCAGGCACCCCTGAAGTGCTCTGAACAATGCCTGGTACATGGGAAATCCTAGGTTAGGGTAAATGTACAAGCTTTCATTTCTGGTGGTGGAGACAGTAAATAAATATAATAGAATCTGAAAAATACTCTACTGAAGATAGGTATACAGCACTATGAGTACACAGAGAAGGAAATAATGAACCCTATTTGGGCGTATCAAAGGAAAGATTTACAGGGGAGTTGAAGTTTTAAATGAGGGATGAAAAGGATTTTTGCCAGCATGAAAATAATGAAAAGGAAAGATTTATGGGGGGGTTGATGTTTTAAATGAAGGGTAGAAAGGATTTTTGTTAGTGTGAAACATATGCAGAGACCTAGAGGTGTAAGAATGTATGGCGTGGCTGGAACGTGACATCTTATTGTGGACGAGAATTAGGGCGGCTTGCCGCAGTCTGCACCAAGGCTCACATTGTGACCGAAAATAACCCTTATGACCAGTGGTTTGAGCAATAATTCTTCATATGTCTGAAATTGACGCTGTCCAACCCAGAGTGAGAACCCTATACAGAATATATCTCATATATACTGTTTAAAAAGAAAATTTCCTTGTGATATTGCCCATAGAGCAAACTTAAATGGGTTTACCCCGAAGTTGTCCAAGACTAAAAAGCATGGATTCGACTTGCTATCTATCATGTCAGTTCTCCTTCCATGACGTGACCTTGCATAGGTCATGTACAAATTGTGCCATGAAATGCATCTCTAAGCAGAGCAGTTATGATCATCTATTTCATCTTAGACCAAAAAGAGGAACTAAAATTAAAACATAATAAAAAAATAACTCCAGAATTCATCTAAAGTTTACTTCAGAAGCTACTGGGAACTTGAGAAGCATAATAGAAAATCTAAAGAATATATCTAGGGGGTATTTTTCTTTTTTACCTTGTTTGAGAGACTGCAGAAAAGGACTTGGTCTTAGAAATCTTGTAAAGAAGGAGGATAGGAGGAAATTCAAAGACTCTGGGAAACTTCTCCCCCAGGACTCGGCAGCATACCTTATTTGTTGTATTTCATTTTTAAAAAAAGTGTTTTCCCAGGACTGTGAGATCTTTTATACATGGAAATAGAGAACAGAATTCACCAGTTCTAGAAATAGAGCTTCAGCACTCACTTCCAAGAATTGAAAATATGCTTGTAATTATGTGTTTTATTTTAAGATAGATTGGTTAAAGTTTATCAGCTAAAACTAGGCTTTCAGTATGTTGAATTTTTGAATGGTATATAGCTGGAAGGATTTCAAAATGTGGAACACCCAACACCTAACAAAGGTTACATTCCTTTTTTTTTTTTTGACCTTTCAAGGCCAAAAACAAGAATCCTGAAAGCAAAAAAGCATTCCTAAAGTTTGAACATTGCCTCCTTTAGGATGTCCTTCCTCTCTGTTTCTTTACAGCTATTCAGCCATCATTACAGCTATCTAAGAATCAAGGCCAGGATGTGCCTAAGGTGACGTCTCAAACCTTGCATCACAGAAATCACAGTGGTTACTTTGTCCTCTTTAAAGAAACAGATCAGTTTCCAAAACAAAGAACGTTTGGAGATTGTATTGTAAATTCAGAAAACTTTACAGCTCCTAGAAGGGTGACCTAGCCTGGGTTCCAACCCACCTCTTCATTTCCTTAGTGAAAGGAGACACAGGGTTAGCTCTTTTGAACTCCAGGGATGTGCTTCTTTATCTGCCTTCTTGGAGGTTCTTAGATTGACATCTTAGATTGTCATCCCTTGGAAATGGATATCAGACTATGAAGGTCATCAATGTTATCTGTTCAACAGTAGCACTTAGAGCAAGCTTAAGAACATATCTTAAATATGTTTCCTCAGCTGTACAAATGACAGTTTTAGAAAGTGGCTAAGAAGGGAGGTATGCCTGGCCTCTGACTTGATTATGTCACTGAGAACCTGGACTTTATTCAGATGTCTAGGAGAGCAGGTCCAGTATTAAGACACATTTTGTTTTGTTTTGTTTTGTTTTGTTTTGTTTGTTTAACAGACAGCTGAGTGTTAACCTAGTATTTATGTTAATGAATTATGGGTAACTTTCTTTAACTGAAGTGGGGAGAAAGAAACTGATTTGGAGAGTACCTTTGTATGATATTTTCTCTGTATTCTATAGTGCCTCTTGGGTAATATTGCAGCTGGATATTATTATCCTGGAATGGAATTTGATCCTGGTGCTTCCAAAGCATTGTCTTTGTATTCTTTCCCTTTCTGGCTCAAAAGCTTATGTAGCTAACATGTTCTTTAATAGAGGATCTTCAGAGACAGCATGAAGGTAATGAATGGTAATTGCATTTATGTTGTGAGTCCCACATACCCTGACACATGCATGTAGAAAGAATTCCCTGAGATACTTTACTTTCTTCCTCATGCAAAAAAGAGGACAGCTTTATGTGTCAAGAGGAACCAGAAATGAGATAGTAAGATTAAATTGTGCCTGAAGTGGTAGAGAGAAAGACAACAGGCAAAGGCCTGGCCATTATTGATTGAGTGCTGACAGAGAGCTCTGCCCAGTGCTAGGCCAGACATGAGGGAAGACATGCTCAGTGCTCTTATCATCTCAGTGTAAGCACACAGTGTAACATCTTGTCTAATGTAAATTGGGCTATCTCAGATCTAGAATAATAGATCACCTAAGATTCAGATCATCTTAATTAGGATGTTGGCAGATTGAAATGGAATGTGGTTCTTGATGCAAGCAAATGAGTAGTAAATGCATTACCAATTCCACCTCTTTCATGCAGAATTCTTCCCAAAAGCCAGTATCTGATCCAGTTCCTTTCCTGCTGAACTATATAAACAGAGTCCTGATATGCAGTACCTAGGGAGAGCCCTTTCTTCTACTGTGGATTCTTCAGTAGTTCTTTTTTTTGTTGTTATCAGAAGGGCAACTTTTCTTCAAAAGTGTTTTTGAAAGACAGAAACAAAAGTGAGTTATTTCTTTGAAGATCAGTTGTCGTTACTAAATTTATGATAGAATCGAATAAAAGATAGTTCCTCTAATCTCCTTGAGGCACTTAAATTTGCATATTATCAGATGTATGGGTGGATCCGAGATGAGGAATTTTTTTTTAATGGTCTGCCACTCTAATGAGGTGACTGAAAAAATGGTTGAGATGATAAAAATATATACTAGGTCAAAGGATGGCTAATGGTTATTCCTATCATGGTCTATATGATATGTAAGACCATAGCTTATCTTAATTTTTCATACTGTACTTCCATTGCTGGTGGCCTTAAGGGTAGAAATGTTTGGGTCAGCAAAAATCTGAGAGTGAAATTCTTTGGTGTCTCTAATCAATACAGAGAAATGTCATTGACATGAGTAGGTAGTCTATTTTTTTCCCTATTTAGTGAGAGTGCCTAATCTTAGAATCTATAATACCTAGAGTTGCAAAGATGCATGGTATTGTATACAAAGTTACATTCAGTGGAAAGCAGCCCTCTTTTATTGGCAGAACTCACATTTTGTAACTCAGCCTGATCTATGTTAAAGATAGTGTATAGTAAATACATTAGGGGAACTTTTTTGGCATGAGGTGGAGGTCAACATTTTTAAAAATCTGTAAGCATGTAAGGACAAAACGGAAGGCAAGGTACAGAATTGCTTCTAAAAACACTTTGAAATTAATAAGTAAATTCTTTGAAGGTGTGAAACAATTACCTCAGTGTTTGATTTACCCTTTTTCCTGGGAATGTGTTGTTTCTGGCAGGGGAGCCGTCTGAGTTGAGGAGAGCCCTGCTAACGGGATTACTCTGCTCTGGCTCTTGTGTTTATTGAGTCACCTAGGACTTCTTATAAAACAGCAGCTTTCAAATGTACACACACCTGCACTCAACACCCTGAATACTCCAAACGTTTGTTTAACTATTCTCATACCCAGAGTATCTCTCCCATCCAGTGAGGTCAAAAAGCATCGAGAGGTCCACATTCTGCATTTTCCTTTGCCTTAGAAACCACTTGGAATATAGCCATTTGTGTGGTGCTGATGTAAACAGAGATGCAGATCTTTTCTTAGTGTAAGGTAGTGCTCGTAGCCACTAGGGCTCACAGAACATTCCCAGTCTTACCTCCCACTGCGCCTAAATGAGGGTTAATGTTTCTCAGGAAATGTTAACTAGATTGGAGGTCCTGCTGGGCCAGAGCCCAGGGAACCATCTCAATGCAGCTTCCAAGCCATTTTGCACTGGGCTGGGGCGGTGGCTTCTCATCTTTGTACTTAGTTGGCCTGCAGAGGCCAACACTTGTTTAGCATTGCCCCTTGCAGCGCTAAGCAAAGTTACAGATCTTGCTGAGTGAGTAGCAGGACAGGGAAAAAAATGAAGCCTAAAGCTAGAGACTAAGACAAAGGAAAAGAGAGGGGAAAAAGAGAAATAGAAGGAATAGAAGGAGAAAGACAAAAGAAGGAAGTATTTGTCCAGTGAAATATAGTAGAAGCTAATTGTCCACATCTGTTTCATGGACATTTATGCTTTTGTCTTTCTGTCTCTGTCTCTGTCTCTCTCATTCCATCTTTTCTCTAGCTCTGGAAATCAAAGTCAGAACAGCTTTCTTTACTTTTGACATCTTAGATATTATTGTATAACTATTGTACGTGTGTGTGTGTGTGTGTGTGTGTGTGTGTGTGTGTGTAGTAACTACTCTGTTAATGGGATTAGCACTTAGTGTGGGTTTACTATGGTGTAGGTTTGTGTCATGCCTTTTACGTGGATTGTCTCATTCACTCTTCCCAACAGAACTAGCAGTCATGGGTCTCCTAGGTGGCTCAGTTGGCTAGGCTAAGCATCCAGCTCTTGATATCCTGATATCTTGATATCAGGTCACGATCTCATGGTTTGTGAGTTGAAGCCCCCCATTGTGTTGAGCTTTGTGCTGACAGCATGGAGCCTGCTTGGGATTGTCTCTCTCCCCCTCTCTCTCTGCCCCTCCCTTGCATGCATGCACACACTCTCTCTCTCTTTCAAAATAAATAAATAAACATAAAACAAGAACTAGCAGTCATAATCCCTCTAATCATTTTCTCTTTACTGATGGAAAAACTTAGGCTCCAAACATATATAAGATATTCAGGCTTATTCAGTCTTTTTAGGAACCTTACATGACAGGGTAAAGGGCAAACTCCTTACCCTGTCATTTGACTCCACCTGATTCACTATCTTCCAAGTGCATCTTCCCCTTTCTTTTTTTTTTTTCTTTTTGCCCAGGGCTTTTCCTATTCTCTCCATCTATACTAATCTTATCCAGTCTTAAAAAATCAATTATTATTGAATATGTTACCACACTGTGATGCCATACCTCTGGAGAGGACACTGTACCTCTCCTTGCTCACTGCCCATCAGTGGAGACAGACTTACACATATGTAATTCTAAATTAAAGCAGGTTGCATGATAAATCCTATAATAAGGCACAAAAGAGATAGAGAAATTAGGGAAGGGGACATTATTTCAATCTAATAGGGTCTGGGAAAGCTCCTTCCACCCCTAAGAGAAAATGGATTTTTGGAATTCCCTAATATTCTGATAAATTGTTGGTAGGAAGATATTAAAGGGAGAACATTCCAGGCAGAGGAAATAACATGGTCAAAAGTATGGAAAAGGGAATATATGAGGGACTTCTAGAGAATGGCAAACAGCGAATAGTTTGGCTCTTTCAAGCATAGGGTGTCCATGGGAAGGGATGAGGACCTAGTGGAAAATAAAGCCTGATAATTTTTGAGCTATAATGGAGAACTTTGAATATCAACTGAAGAGTTTGTACTTTACTAGTGTTCCGTGAGTGTTTTTAATGATTGGATTTAGCCATAGGAAACAGATGGCAAAAGTAGGATGAGAGAGGAAAAACCGAATTAGGAATCTAGTGCAATAACTAAAGGCAGCTGAAGTAAAGCAGTAGCTGAGATAACATAAAGAAAAAAATGGAAGTGATATTATAGAAGAATAAATATTAGGTTTTGGTATCTGGAAAATGAGGGGCGGAGGGAACAGTCAATGATAACTCAAAGGAATTGAGCCTGAACAGTTAGGAGAATTGTGGTAGCATTTACTGAGGTTGGGCACATTTTGATAAGGAGCAGTTTTGAAAGCTAAGTAAAATGACCGTGGTATCCAGTTAAGAAGAATATCTGGGTATGTAATTTGGGCATAGATATTTTTGTAACCTCTGCAGGTGATTCCAAAGTGCAGAAAAGTTTGAGAACAATGATTTAGAAATAAGAGAAGCCTGAAAATCATTGATGTGGTTACGTGCAATATTCAGGAGGGGTCAATGCTAAGGATATAACTTTGGCAGTCAAGATAGAAATAATAGCTGTAGCCGTGGAAGTTGATAGTGACAAGAAAGGACTATTGTATAAGAGTAAGAGAGAAATATGATAGAACCTTGAGGAATGTCTGGAGTAACTGAGAGCAAGGATGTCATCTTAAAAGTGGGGATTAAGTGAAAATCTACATGCTCAACAGTGAAACTCCCAGAATGCTGGCAGTTAGGGGAGAATAGAGATGTAGGTCAAAGGAACTTTTCATGGAATATGAGTGACCCTACCATGTTTATAGGCCAAAGAATACATCTAGTGAAAAAGAGACAGTTGAAGAAGAGAGATTTAGGAAGGACAAGAAAGAAAGTGAATTGGCACAGTGATTCAGATGAGGGAGAGAAAGTAAATCAGGTGAATCTCTGAAGAAAGGAGGATGTATCTTCTAAAATAGGAGAGAAAGAAGGAATGTTGGGTGGTAAGCAAGAGTAAAGAGGGAGGGAAGCCAAAGGATTTAGAATGAAGACAAATTCAATGTGATTAGTCAGTGAGAGAATTATTTGACTAGAGGGAGGCTTTAGGGTGAAGAGAGACTGGAGAACAAGATTGCAATTCAAATTCCGCTGTCTCAATAGAGATTTCCTGTAATTTTCCAGTCCTAAGTGATTGCGATCACCTCTAAACTGTATTACCTTTACTGTTTGTACTACACGTTTAGTGATTAATCACACCCAATCTTGTGACACCATTTCCATTGTTGTCTTGAACTTCCATTTATATCTTTTAAGGTTAACTTTTAAGGCGATTACATTCCATGACTACAAACTCCCCAGGGCAGCATTTACAACCTAAACTTCTTTGTTGTACTCACTTTAAACATTATTTGAGCTAAAAATATACTTTATTTATTCTTAATTGGTTGATATATAATACTCTTATTAAAGCTAAGGACAAAATTACACTTTATTTTCTCATCTTTCACGATACTTTATCTTGGCTGTATAAATAATGGCACAATTCTGTCTTATCACCTTCTCTTTTTTTTTTCCTACAATTCTCTCTCATTGCCTTTGCCTGTTGCTTTTTATTATGAATAAGACAATCTTTAAAAGAGCCATTTCACCTATTTCTCCCAAAATAACTAGTAATCTATGCCATAGAAAAGAAAAACTATGATTCTCTTATTATTTTTGTGCTTTCTTGATTCAGGTCTAGTTGATTAATTGTTTTAATAGGTTCTTTGATTTTTTAAAAAGTCTATTTAAACAGACTTACTGAAAGAATATACTGAGTTGCTTCTTTGAAAAGGACTAAAAGCATCTAATATAACTTACCAGCTGACCAGCACACTGGTTGATAAAATTTGTAGTCTTTGCTCTAAAGCTCTCTAACAAGATTAGGTGAAATTGAACCTGAGAAGGTAAAGGTCTCTAAATTGACATAAACTGAAAGGGCAGAACTGGATCATACTACTATTTGAATCGCTAACAAAGTCTAATCTCTGACATATTATATTTGGTGTACTATAATCTGTGTACATACACATGCTTCTAGTAAATGATGAATGAGGTTTAGCTAACATAATATAGTTTATACTCTTCTAGACCTTTGTAGGAAATACAGGGTTGAGGCGCTCTGCTCTGTAAAGTGACCTGGATCACTTCTCTGGAATGGAGTCTCCGTAAGACACACACACTCATGCATTTTTTCCAAACCAGCTTAGTCAAATTTATTTTCCTTCTGTCATTCATTTGATGCCTCTTCTGGCTTCCATTAGATAGATGGGGTGGGGTGGGGGGTTACTGAATTTCACTGGATAGTTCCATCTGGCTAAAACCAGTAAAGCAAATAATTTCTGATGGGAATCGTTGGTCCAGTTGCAAGACTAGAAAGAAATTAATACATATGAACGTCAGTACTTATTTCAACCTTCTAAAGTTCATCCATAATTTGAGGGCTCTGTATTTTGAATTATGAGGAATTTTGAAAAACCCTTTTTTGTCTCAGCTCTTTTCTCTTTTTCAGACCCTCATGCCCAAAGCTTGTTTTTCTTTCCTAGCTGAAAGTAAACTAATAACCACATAATGTAAACTCATGATTCCAGTGCTAAGGAGGCTCAATAGTATCAGTGATACTATTTTAGGATGTCAACTGCTTAATGTGTTGGAATTTTTCCCATTACTCAAGATTTTGGGAATTCCAGAACCTGGCCTATTGTGCACTTAGCAAGTGCTTTATACTCACCACACCCCTCCTCTTTTGACCATTATTTCTCTTCTTCACAAACTCTTTTAGTATTACATATTTATAAAATGGCAGCTTTCTGGGCCCACTACCCATTATCATTAATGAAGTTCTTATGTTTTTTTCTCTCAAGTATGGTAAACTAATATGATTCAACAGAAAACCAAATTGTATTTTTCAAAATTATCATTAAATAGCATTGCTACTCATTTTTGCTGCATTTTAGGGTGAAATGAAATCATCTCATTTCCTAACAGGTTGAGAAGTTCATAACTAACTTCAGTAACTATTTCTGTTAATCAGTAACTAAAAATCCCCCCACCCCCCTTTTTTGGTGAAAGGTTAAGAATTATTAATGTATCACACAAGACAAAGAGAACAGCAATGTGAACAAAGGTATCATTGGATAAAGGCAAATTTGATGCTCTGAGTGGTTTTCTTCCTTTGTTTTACTTTTGTATTTTCTCCAATTGTATAGTAGTTTTCAGTTGTGTTTTTGCTTCAGACCTTTGACAAATAGCATCTCCTATCATTACCTGCAGATTCTTTTAGTGTCACTTGTACACAAAAAGCTTAATGACTGTTCTCTTTTGGGTAATATACGAAAGGGGAATAGAGTAAAAGAGTTTGAAGATAGGATCTCTTTGGAAATCCTGCATTTTAAGCAGTGTTGTCTCACAAAAGCTTCTTTCAATGAATGCCTTAAAATAGAAACTCTTGTTGTGTGTACTTTTCCTAAGCAATCGATAGTTCTCTTTCTTCCCACAAATGATAAGATTGGATATTGGGAAGTATAGGCACATTTCTCCTCCTACGAGGGAAATGAGTTGGGGAAGATGTACTAATGACTAATCATAAACAGCGGCATCAAACAGTGCTTATTAGGCTTCATTTGCAGACATGTGGACTGCCTAACCAATGGCTGTTACCATCCCCCCCACCCCCCTTCTGTACTGTGTGGTTCAGGGAGGTGGTCCATATTCTCCAGGCCAGGCAGTGAATCACAGTCCATCAAACAACCATGAAGCCTCCCTTGCCATGTTAACGATTGGTTTAGGCACAGCCAACTGATGCACTTCTGACCAGTGAGATATGGAGAAAAGTCTCTCCATAGTTTATGGAGAGTCTCCATAGTCTCTCCATAGTCTCCATAGACTACGGAGTCTCTCCATAGTCTCCATAGACTATGGAGAAAAGACTCTCCATAGTCTCTTTCTTGTAGAAAAAGACAAACAAGAAGGAAAGATTCCTTTTCAAACTCTGGATGCTTTCACAAGGACTTGAAGCTTAAACTGCTGTAGCCATTTTGTGACATTATGAATAGAACTAAGTGGAAGTCAAAGCTTATGTGCCAAAGATGACAGAGGAGAAAGATGGATCTTTTATATCATTGAATAGCTGAATTAACCAACCCTGGGGATACCCTACCTTTAGCATTTTTGACAATCTTGTTCTTTGTTTTGGCTTCTATTGGTAGTGGAGTTGGAATTTTCTGTTACTGGGGACACATACATTTTAACCAACAAATTCACTGTTTTAGTGAAGTGTTTTTGCTCCTGGGTATGCTACACTTTGACTCTTTCTCTACCTTTTACTTTTCAGAATACTTTTATTTTTTTTCCCCTCACTGCTAAACCATCATCTCTTTTTTAAAAACTTCTTCTCAACTCATTGCTACATGGTGCCTTTGGCCACAGGTACTCTATTGAAATTATCCTTATCAGTGTTCACTCATGACCTCTTGGTTACCACATCCATCTCTGAGCATCAGTTCTCCAGTCTATAAACAAAACATGTGATCTCGATTGGTGATTTTAATTAAAGAGGTATTCACCAATTAATTTATTTCAAACCAAATCTTACTCATACCCCCCAGTATATAAAACCAAAGTGTAAAAACAAAATAAAAATAAAAGCTGTTTTTAACAAGAGAGAGAGAGAGGACCAAAGTGGAGTTTCTTGGTTGACTCAGAACCCGATGGCTTTTCACCCTCCTTATTGACACCTTAGCCTTATCTAGCCCTCCCTGCCCCTGACCTCTGCAGAACTCACAGTTCGTACAGCACATAGTTCTAAAACCAGATTCCAAATTGACCTCCTTGTCAGTGCCTCTCTTGCCTCTTTTCCATTTGCACTGTAATTCTCCCACGTGGAATGCTTTGGTGGTTTTCCATTGCCCACCTCTAAAATTCCCTCCACCCTAGGTTTGCCCCTTTCAGTCTCCTTTGTTTTCATTTGCTACAGCCACATGGGGGTTACTTGTAGTCTCCAAAACTGTCCATTCGTCCCTTTTTCTATGCTCTTCTCATTCTCCACCTCATATCTTTGCCCATCTGCACCTCTTCAAACCTTCTCACTCCCACCCGTACACTTCTAAGTCAGAGTGACTGTCAATTTCCCGAATGTTCCCACAGCATTTGTACCTCGGTTATAACACTTGGCACATTCTCTCTTTGAATTTTGTATGAAAGCTATTCCTCAAACTGTATGCTCTCTGAAGCTCTGGAACTATTTCTTGTTCATTGTGCTGAACACTGCAGTGCTCAGCATATGTCCCTTGAAGGCTACTCTCAAAGAATGCTTGTTAATGAACAAAAAATTTACAACAGAAATCAAAATTTTTATATTATGTGGGAATTCTTTAGGTTATTTATTTCTGTTTGTCTTTTAAATATTTGTATCAGTTTTATAAATTGATCTATACTCTGAATTTATGCAGATTCAATTGATTGAATTTAATTGATATAATGAAACATAAGCTGGTTATATTCTATAACTAAGGTCAAGTACTTTTTTGATGCAAAATGTTTTATAGCTTTTCATGTCATAATTAAAAAAAGAAAAACAAAGCAGCCTACTATACCCATACTTGGAAATTTGCCTTTTTTTGACTTTTTAAGCAGGGTTACTTATGAGTTAGCTCACTGACATCACAATACAAGTTGTGAATTAATGGAAAGTGTGGAAGCTATACAATACTATAATTTTCACTCACTTACTTTTAATTTAAGTAAAGTTATTAAGTTATCAGGAATGACAATCAAATATGTAATTTCAATAAAGTATATCTCTTTTTTTGTTTTCCTGTTTTCTATAATCACTGTAAGATTATCACATCTTAATAGAATGTGCTTGACAATTACACTAAGTTTAATAAAAGTTATGAAAGTTGTTGAAGGAAAGGAGGTACCAGTGTACAACTATTTAGTTTCTATTTCATTTTAGCTACTTTATGCTTCCTAGTTTTATTAATATCACTAAATTTTTCCAATGAAAAGGAAAAGGTATGCTGACTTGATCAAGTTAGTATTTCAAACGAACTATAGTAGGAATATATCATGTAATACAGTAGTGATAGCATAGTAACTGATATGCTTTTGAGGGGAAAAAATAAATTAGGAAGTTTTTTTTTTCCAAGACTCATGATATCAATATTTTTCATAACTGGGAAGTAACTGACTTTGGGACTAGAAATAACTGATAGAGACAAATAGATATATTCCATAATAGATCACTGAAAGCTTGAAATAAGTCTCTGTATCCATAAGAAATAGGCAATGGAAGGTGCTGTCTCCAAGGACTGTCAAATCAGGGAATCCTTTTTTGGTTTTTTACCTGCAAATGAGGAATGATATATATAAATATATTGTCAGAGATGAATGGCTGACTAATTCATACATTTTGCTAAGAAGATTAGAGATATGTCATACATAAGCTTCTATAATTGCTTCCAAGGTAGGTGTCTGACTCCCTGTTCTCATACATGGTGAGTAGGGGGCTGGAGCCATGGTCTGGGCTAAAGTGAGGAGCTTTAAGTAGAACATGGAATGAAGGAGAATCACAGCATCCAGGGAGATGGTGGGCATGAGAACCAAAGGCACAATTGAAAGCAAGAACTGAATCCACAACTGGAGGCAGAGAGGATGGATATGAAAAGGAAAATGGGAAGTTGAGCCTGCAAAGAGCCACTTGGAGGCAACGGTACTCAGAGCCATATGCTTCACAATAGGGATGTTGGATGATACCAGAAGTGGTAATGGTAGGAACTATTAAGGCGCAGGCCATGTCTTCTAACACCATTCTGTGATGCCTGGGGTTCCTCTGCAGTGCAAAAATACTTGCCCTGTACACTCTATAGATTCAGTGTGTGACATCTTTATACTTTTGAACTCTAGCATTATACCCTAAGGTTACTAACTTCTGAAATTTAAAAGGTACAGGATCTGAACTCTTAAATTATGATTTTGATATTTGTTATTGTTATTGGAAATAATTATTATGATACCTTGTCAAGGGTCTTTTATATTAAGATTTTATTAACATGTATCTAGAGATCTAAATTAAATTGCTTCTATGACTCTGTGTTCATTATCTATTCTTGGGAGGAGGTATAGTATTCATAGGGCAACATTGGAAACATGCCAGTTGGCTGGTGATTTAACACTGACTTGGTTGCTAATCCCTTTCTACTTTCCACATTCCCCCATTCCTTGCCCATTAATTCTATAAGACTCAGTTTAAATAAGTAAAGGAAAATGGGCCACTTAAAATGAATATAGTTAGGGAAAAGTTCTGGCTCTTATGGCCTTGCCCATAGGAGCATCAGTAATTTCTTTCTGCAAAGTAATGATGCTTGCTGCTTAACTACCAGCAATACCTCTGTGGGGTCAGTCCCTAGGAAAAGAGAATTGTGGCCATAGTCACACACTGAGAAGACTCCAAAGAGGATAAGGAAGCTTCTTCCAAATAGCTTTATCTATTTCAGCATATACAGCCCAGTCTTTAAACTCCTAGCTCATGAAGCAGTATTTCCTAGTGTTTTCCATACCTTGATCTCCTAACAAGCACTAAGCACTAAGTGGGCTCCACTGTCTGTCTGCATCTGACTGCCCCAGCTGTGTTAATCATCATCTGTTCACAGAAGCATGGAAACCCTGGAGGGATTAGTGTTTGGCAGAGTCAGTAAATTGGTCGGTTTGTGCAAAATTTTGGGAAAAGAGAATAAAGTGGCAAAGTGAGATAATAGTGGCAACATGAGTAAAAGTGGTGCTGAAAATGCAGAGGGACAGCCTCCTGTCTAATTGTATTGTGATTTTGAATAAAAAGATCTTTGTTAAGTGCAACCTTATTTTAGTAATCTTCAGTGCTAGTAGGAAGCGATTTATTTAGTGCGAATGAAAAGCAAGTCTGGGTTTATGAGTCCAGGGCCCCACACAACTGTGGAGAGCATTGGAAGATACTTGTTGTATTAGGTGGCTATAAATGACGACAAAGCACAGGACTAATAGGACAGATGAAAATATGCTGTTCGAGAAAAACAGTCTCCTTTTCATAAAACACTTGACAGTCCTGCATCCTGCATCTGCCATGATATAATGACCCTATTAACACAAAAGAAATGAAAAATAAGGAGTCAGCATGGTTGTTACCTAAGCCCATCACAACATTTTAAATTGCTTGAAGTTGCAATCTCCTAAAAAGAAATTATAGTTGTTGAGTGGCCCTTTTGGCTACTTGGCCAGATCTGTAGTTCAAATGGTTTAGGAATTAATTCTTATGAAATTTTGTTTCAGTTTTTCTGTGTAAAAGGGTCATAGCATTTTATATATTACAGGAAAATATGAGATGATTAAGGCCAGAAAAAATCGGCAGGGAAAAATAGGAAAGCATACCTCTTTCCCTGTTTCATAAAACTGTGGTAGAGTACTAAGTAAGACAAACAACCTTATAATTAGAAAGAAAATTATGAGAAGTTATTTTTATTCTAAAAATCACATTAATGGCTTTGTCTGCAGCACAGTTATTACCAATTGCCATTAACTTGTTGGCACAAACAAGCTTAAAATTTACTTCATATTCTGTAGTCCTAATAATTTTTTTGAAAAAGTGTGGCATTCAAATGATGTAATTAAAACAAGTAGAATAATAAACATGTATTTATGAAGGGTTGTATATGTATTTGTTTTAAGTTGAACAGATAATTTTTAGTGGTTTTGTGAGTCACCCAGTGAATAATTAAAATAAATTTAAATTCAAATATTAACATTTCAATTTCCAGTTTGGTGAACATAAGCAAATTATTATAAGTTTGTTTTCAATTCCTGCAAAGCATATTAAAATTAACTTTTCCTCCATTTAAGTAATGTGTATAACTAAACTTCCTTCCTACTGTGAAACAGTTTCATTTATTGCTATTTGTAAACTGCCTAGGATAGAGGCAGAGTGGATTGGGCTCGAAACTCCTTGAACAGTTTCTTTTGAAATAACACTACATACGTTAAGCTCAATTACACATCCAAACAGCCACAGCTCACTTTTGGTAATTTATTCATTGATTTAACATAGTACCCAGAAGAGCCATGCCTGCTGTCATTTTTGTAATATATTATGTTTTAAATATACTCATGCTCACCCATGCACACCATTAAGGTGTGCATAAACCTGTGTTTTTCTCTCTTGACAGCTATAAATGTTTGTTATTATTACACAAAACATATGTTCATGTTGTTTTTGTCTAAATTATTCTATCTGGGGCTATAAAGTTTTAATGTTATTAGTTGCCCTTAGAATTTTAATGTTTCACTGCTGTAACCTTCTTAGGATTTCTGTGCAATTAAATAGAAACTATTTCACTGCAGCCTGGAAGAACAATATATTTTATACAAATAAAAAAAAACCTTCTTGCTCCATTTTCTTTCAGTGTAGTAAAAATGTTTGCTTGACAGTTTTTCTTTTTGGTGGAAGCCTCACCTGTGGTCATACCTGAGCACCAGCTGCATGTAGAACATTGCTCGTTCTATTTCTGGCATCTAGGGGAAAGACATGAGTAAAGCACCATTTCAGCCATTTTAGCCAAAAGGATATTTTACCAGCCCTTCAGGGGTCATTCCAGGTGCTGTTTAGTTGACTGTACTTGGAATTGGCTTTGGTCTAATATGTACAGACAGCAATAAGGACTAAAAGGGAATCCCATTATAATGCCAAATTTATGTCTAATTTGATTTGTTTTCCCAGCTTGGGTCAAGGATGATTCATCAAGAATGCTTTTATTTACACATCATTGGAGCACTAGCATTTGGCTGAACCATAGAGGTGCTTTTCTCTTACTTCTCATCTCTTCTACATCCACTCATTTGGTATGGGCCTTGTCATTCTAGCCAGATAGGGTTGCGGCTAATCTTGGAATCTCATTTCCCACAGACTGAATCAGGGAGTTGCAAATAGTTTGTATATTGCATATGAAGTTCCTGACTTGTTGGCCTATAATCCTATAGTTAATGTTGGCAGTGCTCCCCTTACCCTGAGCCTTTCAGTGTTCGGCCACAGTGCTGAGGTGGAGTAATGTCCTTGACTTAATTGACTCTCAGCTTCAATATTATCTCTGTATACTGATCACTCTACTTCCACTGTCATCTTCCTAATATACATGTTGGATCACATGAAATGCCAGGTCAGAAGCCTTGCCAGAAATTAATCCGACTGCTTAACAAGGTATTCACAATTTTCCTTGATCCAGCAACAAATCACTTTTCTGGGCTCATTGGCCCTTAGTCCTGTTGCCCAGCCCTTCCCTCAGCCCTACTTCTCCAATGCCTCACTTGACCAACCACAGGTCCGATCTTATTCCCCAGGGATGGGTGCTCTTCTCTGCCTTCTATCCATCCTGACTCAATTTTTTTCAAAGTCCATCTCAAATATTACTTCACCCATTAGGGTCATCCTAATTCTCCCTCAGTCAAAATTAATCACATTTGTTATATTCCTTCGGCATGTTGCTTTTGTGTGAAGCAACACCTATTTCTCATAAATTTCATTCTACCTTATTGTTGTTCATTAGATTATAAACTCCATGAGGGCAGGAATTATACCAATTTCATCTTTGTTTTTGTACCAATACCTTACACAATGTTTAGTTGGTACTGTTTTATTGGTGAATGCATGAACAATATTTCTTTTTTCTTTTTTAACTTGAAAGAAATGGGAATCACTGAGCCTTTAAAAGGCTGATATCAACTGAAGTTTTATTCGGTCTCCCTGCCTTTGTTCAGCACTTATGGACATGTATATAGACCTAAAGCAATATAAGTCTGGCAGACTTATAAAAAAATTGATTATGTGACTCCTTAGAGCCCCTCCCCTGCTGTGCTCATGCTCTCTCAAAAACAAACATTAAAAAAGAAAGATACATTATGAAATAAGAATTTCTCAATGTTTTCAGGAACTGAGCCTACTAGGATGTTATTTTAACAGAAAATTGGGTTAGTGTCCCTTTCCTTTCTTCTCTGGCCCCACCCTCAGTTAATGGCAGTCTCCAGGAAAAGGCAAACAGGAAATGAAGTTCTTAAAGGATTTGTGGGAGTCTCTCCTGTTAAAATCATCCTTTTGGACCTCTTTTTGTCTCCCATATTTTCCACTTTAATACCATATGCAAAGTCCAGTTGGAAAGAGACTTAGAAAGCCACATTTAACTTCTTTTTTAGGTATTCATTTTTTCCCCCTTCTTTTTCTTTAGAGTGGTCTCAAATGGTGGAGATTAAGGTCCTTAATAAGCAGCAGTCACTGCACGTGAATAGCAGAACCTCCTCTATGCCATTGTAATTACATTTAAGGTTTTTAAAAATTATATGATAAACCTCTGCAGGGCAAGGGGAGGTGGGTGGGAGGAGCTGATGTGGAACTGGAGCAGCTTTCTCTTTTCCAAACGGAACACTTGTAATGGAAAAATGCAACATTTGTGGAAGAATGGTGATAACTGAGCATGGTAAGTCAAGGTGCTGGGTTCCACAGTAATCTCCCATAGAGTGCTCATTACTGCTAAATAATTGTGTTCTAAGAAGGTTTCTCAGTTAGGAAAGGGTCAAGGAGGTCAGTTATCTGGTGGTAATGACCATAGCGGTCATTAGAGGGTATTAATGCTATTAAGAATAAAACTTTAACTTTTTATTGAAGTTTTTATTTAAATGATATTAACTTCAATTCAACTTTTAATTGAGGTGCAACCATCCAAATTCTACAGCTGGGCACCAAGAAGTAATGAACATAAAATTACATGTTCTTCTGATAGGTTGATGGTTCTTTATTAGAATTTCAAGGGCCTCCACAGAGCTGTTATTAGACACAAACTGCTCTGAAGTCTTCTATTAGAATTAGGGCTGGGTGAATGATTCCCAGAAAGAATTTCACTGTGGACCATTGCAAAGCAAAAAAAAAAGAGGGAATGATAAAGTTCCTTTTTTTTTTATTTATTTCTTTTGCTTTCTTATTTTCAAGCTGAAAGTGTTTGTTTGTATGGCTAGGTTTGGGTACATATACCAGGCCCATAAAACACAGTATACATCCTCCTTCTTTCCGTTCTTCCTTTCTTTTTTTTCCCCTTTGTGTACAAATAAATGGGGAAAAAATAGAAAAAGTTTCCCCCAAAAAGAGGGTTTTTTTTTTCCCTTCTAAGTTTGAAGGAAGCTCATCTCTCTTGATAATTACGCACATATATGTGTCACTGGCTCTTTCAGAGTAGCAGCCCCTGTGAGGAATCAGAAAAAAGAAATGTTTTATTAAAATATAGAAGTTGAACCACACAAAAGTGAGAATCAATGCCAGAACTTTGCCATTCATGATTTATAAATAAGTTGTTTTCTAAATAAAAACATCCAACCACCTGCAGTTCAGATCTCATAAAGTGGGAGGGACATGTATTTTGGGGAGGGAGGCTTCTATTACTCCTTTTCTAGGAACAAAGGAGAGATAAAGCAATTTCAAGGTTCATAATTTTACCTCTTCGAGCCAAGAAGGAAGAAGCTATGGGTAGTGAACAATTTCATAAACAAAGTCGTCCATACCTAAAACGCTTTGTTTCATTGTATTTTGTGAAGATTTGGCGTTAAGTTGGTTGGTTGCCATTTTACGGCAGATAAATTTGCTAAAGGAATTGATAATGGCTTTTTTTCCTTTGGAAAAATATTTAAACTACTTTACATTTTTGGTAGATAGCCAGAATTTTGTCATTTAGACATGTCACATTACTATGAAAACATCATGCATCATAACACAGTGTAACCATGTGATTTGCTAAGGTGATAGTTTCTCAAAAAACAAGAAAAAAAAACAAAAACAAAAACAAAAAGGAAAGAAAAGAGGGAGAAAGAAATGAAAAAACACATGCATAAATGTTTTCAATATGAAAGACATTCAGCATTTTCCTCCTCAAGATCCAGTAGAAGAATGCTCTTAAACTAGCCCCATGTCTCTGGATGCCCAGGTATAAGGAGGATTTTTCTGTAAATGTGAGAGGACAGCCCTAAGCTTTGTTCCTAATCAGAGAACATACATGTAAGGTTATGACATTGTCTAGTGAGCTAGTTGCATGAAAGCATTCATCAGGAAGCTGTAAGGGTTAGATCCTAGATTTTTATTTTATGTTTTATATTTTAAGGAGGCTCCATGCCTAACATGGGATTTGAACTCACAACTCTGAAATTAAGAGTCACATGCTCTACTGACTGAGCCAGACAGGCATCCCTAGACCCTAGATTTTAATTTTATTTTATTTTATTTTATTTTATTTTATTTTATTTTATTTTATTTTTATTTTTTAAATGTTTATTTTAAGAGAGAGAGAGAGAGAGAGAGAGAGAGAGAAAATCCCAAGCAGGCTCCATGTTGTCAACACAGAGCCTGACACAGGGCGTGATCTCATGGTTCATAAGCCAAGATCAAGAGTTGGATGCTTAAGCAACTGAGCTACCCAGGCACCCCTAGATGCTAGATTTTTAAACACAACCAAACTTCTTCAGAGATTTGAAATTATGTCTTGGTAATACTCTGCTGTATTACATGGACTAACCAAAGTAATTACATGGACCAAACCAAAGTCTGGAAAGACCTTGATGTGAAGGGAAAAGCAAACTGCTTCCTGATAACTAGGTAAATATGGGCCATTTCTGTGTAATACCCAGGAATTTATTCTAATATGTGGATTTCTCTTTTCCTGTATGCAAACTGAGGCTGCAGTTCTCAACTGCCTCTTACTGTCCCCATTAAATAATATTGTCACAACATAACATGTAAAATTTTTCATTGAAGATCTCATCTCATTTTAAACTTGGGTTTTGAGAAGATCTTGTTTCATAGGCCCATTTAATTTACTTCAAACCATCTTTAAATTGAAATTAGAAATAAGGTCCCAGATGAGAATATAAGCAAGCAGCTTATTGTATTGTTCAACATTTAGAAAATGAAGGATTTTTTTTTCAACTATAAAAAGAGGATAATGGGAATTACCACATGTTGCTGTTTTGGAAAAGAAAAGCAATATAATGCATTGCTTGTAGAATTTGATGAAAAACCTGTTAATGCAATAGAGTTAGATATCGGCATTGATTTTATTTTCTGAGACATTTTGGTAATAATTTTTACAATAGTTCAGGGAAAAAGGCAAGATGCTTTTTTATCAGAGAGAAAATATCCCTATCACAACCAAGCTCTCCTGCTAGGACTTATATGCAAGCAATAACACCAACAGAGTGAAATTATAACTGATAATGTGAGCCTTCAGTGTTCTTTGAAACCTGAGGTAAATGGTAAGCCCTTCCACATAGAACATATAAAGTCAACTTAACAGTGTAACCTTTTCCTGATTCAAAGGTGTTAGTTCTTTTAAAATTTTAAATGATTCATTGTTCTTTCCGATATCAATAGTAATGGATGTTCAGTGAAGAAAACCTGGAAGCTACAGACCACAATAAAAAAAATAATTCTCTTATCATTGAAGGATGGCTAAAATTCTTATGTATAATATTTCCTTCTAGTCTTTCTTCTACTGCCAATAATTTTGGTGAATTTTTAAAAATTCACAGATTATATAGAAAGAGATTTAAATTCAGATATGTTATACTTCCTATTTTCTATTAAGAAATATCCTTCCCATGCCTCATTTTCCACAAATAGCATTTCATTTTGTTAGGGAGCTTCATTCTCATGTTTATTTTACTAAAATCTCACATTGTGCTTGAAATATCCCATCTATTGTTTATCATGTTATTTTTAGAAAATTATTCTTTAAGTACCCTATGTTTGTGTATAAGATTAAGATTAGCACCACTTCTGTGCTTATGCAAATAAGCTCATGATGTTATAATGACAGGTTTTATATTTACCAATTTTCCACTTTTCAGAATGCTTTCTTGGATAGTTTATGATTTCATGATTGGATTTCATGATTGAATAGTTTATGATTTTTTAAGATTGAGATTGGCTAAATTTTAAATAGGTTTTACAAATGTAGCAAAACAGAGTTAGTAAACACTATATATTACCGTTGCGCAGTTGTACAAAAGTAGGAGAAATACATTTATTGATCTCCTGAGAGCAGTAATTGCAGTGTGAAGAGATGGGATTCTATTCACATTCTTCTAGTGCTTCAAAGTTCGTTGCTATGATTGAACTCAGCACTCCAGCATTTCACCAATAAGATGTAGCTCATAAGACTATTTGAGTTACTCTGTTGAAAGTAGCCTTAGAATAAGCTGTTGAATTTGCCACATAAATGAGATGTTTAAAATGATTTAAAAATTTACAGCGCATTTCTATTGTCAATTTAGTAAAGGTCTTTAGAAAGTAAATACAATATACCATAGATGTGGTTATGCTGTGGGTTGTCGGTATTCTTTTATAAATATGGTTATCTGTAGTAGATCATTGTAATACAAAAGAAGCCCTCTTAGACTTTGATGACATTCTAATAGCATTCTATAGTATTTAGGAAATGACGTTGTAGATGATGGAGTGTGAGACAACTTTCTCTTCCTACTGGTAGAATTTTCACTATTATATTCATTCTTTTCTCCAGGGCTTATAAATACTTCTTTTATTTTTAAAAATAGGGGAGGTGGGAGATGGTGGGACTGGACATCTTCTTTGCTGTGAACCATTGACCATACTTTTTTCTCCCTCCTTGCCAGCTAAACAACAAATATTTATTGAGCATCTTATATGAAAAACACATATGGTATTCTCTTTAAATGTCTTTGAATGAAGGATTAGGAGCTTTTGCTATACAGGAGGGACTTAACTGCTATAATGATAAGTTTGTCAATTCTACAAACACTTATTAAGTACTTAATATATGCCACAAATCCCAATATGTCATCTTCCCCAAACTTTCAAGTTTTGTGTTCTGGGAAAACTTGGGCTTCCCCTAAAAGATTTCGTAGTATTGCAAGGAAGGAGAGAGACAGACCATTTTCTAATTGAAAATCAGGCAAAACTGATCTTTAATGGGAATGTTCTGCATTAAGCAAATGTTGTGCTCAGATAAAATGGTAAATTTCCAGAGATATACATCCGTGTATAAGAAGCCAAACAAGAGAGCTTGATGGGGAGCTGAGAAGAGGATCAAAGAACCAGGCTTTGGACTAGAGAAACAGTGACCTTTGAAAAGACCTTGGAATCTATAAATGACTAGTAGGGACAAGAAATTTGAACAAAAAACCAAACAGACAGTGTAAAGCTAAGATTCAGGCTTCAGTTTTGTAGATTTCAAAATTTCCAAAGAAAGCCTTAGAAACAACTCATTCTAAGAATACCATTAGATGATTTTTATTTGCTTTAATGGTTTGCATATTTGGGGGAAGCTTGTTTAGCACCCAAATGTATTTAGATTCATTCATTCTTAACTATCACTAATTTGTGTCACATATATGTTGTATGCAGCTAAAATATTTTATTAGGTCAGCAGCCACAAAGAGTCAGCAGGTAAAGGCATCTTAATTGTAATGCCATCTATGATAGAAAATCAAGAAGGTATGACACCTGTTAATTGGGTCCTTTCTCTGTTTATTTTTCAAAGTTAATTTCATTTTAATTGTGATGAACCAGAGTATAAAGGATTCATATCCACTCCACAATTTATATAAACTCTCTTTGACTCACTTTTCAGTCTTTGACAGATTTTAGGCACAGGATGATAAAATCATACACCATAAGGCTTTTACACCAGAAAATATGGAAATAGAACAGCAGTTGTTCTCCTTAGGACAGAGCCCTCTATCTGAGGAGAACAAGAGATTTCACCCCCTTCTATGAAGTTTACTCATTTCGGTCTGTTGCTTTAATTTATAGTGACAGCATCTTTAAAGAGCGCAGGCTTCCTCTGGTAGATTGCATTATTGTTCCCACGATTCACTCCCCTTTCCTGTAAGAGGATTATACACCCTTGCCTACTACCATGTGACTTTCAGGCCTCCTGTGGAGGAGGATGCACCCCTGTCCCATCCATCTTGAGCTCAAGGTTGGCCATGTGACTTCCCTTTGACAGTGGTAAGTGAGCAGATGTTTTAAGAGCTATTGCATATCTCTGTCCACTCTCTCGCTCTTTTCCTCTGCCACAAGAATAGCATGACCAAATAAGGGCTGCTCCTTCATCCTCGATTCAGGAAATGAAGAAGACAGATGGAGAAAACTCACAACTCACTCACAGCCATCCTTAGCAGACACGTTATGTAAGTGAGAAGTAAACATTTGTTTTTGTAAGCCCCCAACACTTGGGGGTTGTTACTGCAGCAAAGCTTACCCAATACAATTACCAAAGGTCTGACTGGGTATTTCCCCATCTTCATCAAACCAGTCTATGCTTCTGCATGTCTCCCCAACTCTGTCTTTTTCCAACACTGCTCTCTTGCTCACAAACCTTCCATAGCTCCTTATTTCAAATTCAAACCTTTTTTTTTAGTTCTACAGCAGCCTATAGTCTAATGCATATGGCAAACTTACTTTCTGTTTTCACTTCACATAGTTTCCGTTACCGGTTGGGCCAGGTTCCTCATTGCACACATATGTTTAGGGCATTAGAGTATAGTGATTAAGAGTGGCTTTGGATTGAGACAACATAGGAGGGAACCCTGCTCTTACTACCAACTAGCTGGGTGACCTTGAATAAGTTACTTAGGCTATTTAAGGTTCAATTTCCTTAGCTGAAAAATGGGGATAATAAGCATACCCAAGTCACAGAGCTGTAATATTAGCCAATGTTAAGCATGTACAGTGCTCGGTGTGGTACAATCCCCTGATTGTGAATGATCATTAAGTGGTAACTGGGATTATGTTGTTGCTTTCATGTAGAGTGCTTTTCTTCTTCTGATTTATCTCAGTTTTAAACAAACTTCAGCTTTGAGTTCAAAGTTCACTTTCTTTATGAAGTCTTCCAATTTTTCTGGTACTGTCTTTATTTATTATTATTTACTTCTGGTTTTAATATTTTGAAAACAGTGATGAATGAAACTTACTCTGTGTCTTTCTATAGGCTGAGGACCTCATGGCTATCCAACCTAATCAATTAATAGTAATTCTCTTGTTGAGGTTATTTGCTTGAGAGCTAGGTATTTGGTGGAAGTGGGATCTAGGGGTAGATTCAGTGTAGAAATGGCCATAGTTTGAACAGAATATGATTTTCAGACCAGTGTGAAAGTGATTAACATCTAGCATATCATCCAGTTGCCTAATTACACCACAAGCTTGAAAGAATCATGTAGACATAACAATTGGTTTCATGTCAATATAAAAACATGTCAAGAATGCAAAGCTAGGGGTGTCTGAGTAGCTCAGTTGGTTAAGTATTCAAGTCTTGATCTTCTCACAAACCATGAGATCAAGCCCCATGTCTGGCTCTGTGCTGACAGCATGGAGCCTGCTTGGGATTCTTTCTCTCTCCCTCTTTCTGCCCCCAGCCCCCTCAAAATAAGTAAATAAAGTTTAAAAAAAGAAGGGAATTCATAGCTAAAGAAAGTGAGGGCCAGACATTAGGGTCAGTTCTCAGTGTAGGACTCAAAGGTGACCTCAATATTACTGAGTTTAATCAGGGAAGTTTTGGAAGGGAAAATCATTCTTAGCTCAGTGAAGTGTACATTCTGTCAAATTGTCTTGTGTTATTTGGGACTCACTGCTGAGTACTTTATTAATTGTTTTCAGATTGAAAAATAAAGTTACAGCCTTTCCAGGAAACTCTGGGAGTCAATTTATTTTAGTGAGGGAATAGGGGCATGGAAAAGCAGCTTGCCAATTCTATACAACTGTGAATAACAGGGAATTATGGGAAGCTTGATGTATGAGTCATGGTCAGAGTAAAAAGTCTTTGCTTCAAAGCTTAAGGTATATGTGAGTTATGTACAAATAAGTAATGAGGGCCCTGGGTTTGGATGTTTTATTGTCTATTTTAGTTTGTATCATTCACTAAAAAAAAAAAAGAATCACATGAAGCAAACACATCACGGATCCATCTGTAATTATTAAATTGAAAGTAAATTTAGAAAGTACTAGCTTCAACAGAGAACTTCATTATTAATTGGGCTGTGGCTAGGAAGCTGTCTTAGAGCTGGGAAATAGGATAGATGAATGAATTAGAACAAAATCTGATTGAAGAACACTGATAGAAATAGACAATGGTTATACTCAAGGTATTGGTAAGTATGGTGTGGGGGAAAGAATGTCAAATATTTTTATGGGAAAATTATGTTTCACTGGACATATTTTGCTAAACACACCAAGAATATTGAAATGAGTGATTAATTACAGTATTTAATTTTTTTTTAAGCCTGAGTACATCTGTGAAAGTTGTAGGAATATATATGCTAAGCCAAGTAATGGTAGAAGAGGAGATTACTTCAAAGAACAGGGTGCCGTAAAGCCATGTTTATTAGCTTTTGTGAGAACAATGTCGTACCATTCAATTTATTCGTTGCTTTATGTTAGATCTCAAGAGACCTGAAATCCACCATTAAGCTTACTGATTTACATGCAAATAGTTGTCTTCTTGCTCAGTTGTATATAGACTAGTATTTGTAAGGACTTTGTATTTTGTCCAGAACTGTTTTGTGCTTATTTAAAAAATTATTTAAAATGAAGGTGTCCCCGTATCTATTAGACATTTTAAACCAAAAATCTCTATACCTTACAACATAACAAACTTTGAAATGCAGCAAATGGTACATGTGCAGAAATATCTACACACATATAACATAATTGCTGACAATCAAATGACTTGCCCATCAAAACAAGCAAATGGATTCTGTTTTACTCTAAATTCATGGATGCTATCTTCATTAGGAGTGTTAACTTAGCACAACATCATTTGTTTTGCGCTTAGAAAATGATAAAAACATTTCTTTAGGTGTATGATAGAATTGGAGAAACACTCTTGATGTGTGGGTTCAAATCAGAACAGCTAAATTAGAAGGGATTGAAAAGTGACTATTGGAGTTCTTCTATATTGATAGGCACTATGAGTAAAACTGGTGGTTCAAAGATTGAAAAGTGACTATTGGAGTTCTTCTATATTGATAGGCACTATGAGTAAAACTGGTGGTTCAAAGATTGAAAAGTGACTATTGGAGTTCTTCTATATTGATAGGCACTATGAGTAAAACTGGTGGTTCAAAGAAAACCACAGTCCTTCCAGCCCTACAGGAACTTCTAGTTCCTGAGTGTGAAAAAGTGACATGTAACTCCATGCTGTGAGTGAAATGTGGTAGGTCACAATGGTGGAGAAATGTGTCTACACCAGGGGTTATGAAGCTTCCCGTGCTGCAACTTAGTTTTAAAGATTGAACAAAAATAAATTGAATGAAAGTATACTTCATGCAGTGGCCACAGCGTGACACTGTTAGGGAATAATAAATAATTCCATTTGGGTGTGTGGGAAGGAGAAAGTGGCATGAGTTGAGGACAGAGAGGCAGGCAAGGGGTAGACTGTGAACAGACTTGTGTAATAAGTATGACCACTGAACTTTACCATGATAGTTAAGGGGAACCTGTGGAAGTACTTAAGCTGTGAAATTTAGAAGAGTCTCTGGCAGCAATGGAGAGCATGGATGGGGGACATGGAATGGAGCCAGGAAAAGCAGTGAGGAGGGGGGCCTCTTGTTGAGCTGGTACAAGGTAGTGACAGTGGGAAAATGGGGGAGAGGATGAGTCCAAGAGATGTTAAGGAGGTAGAAGGATTTGGGCTTAGCCTAACATCTCTAGTTATACTTTTCATGTGTATAAAATGGGAATAATAATAGTACTATGTTCTCCATAGGGTTGCCGTGAGGATGAAATGTAAAGCTGCTAGCACAGGGCCTGGAACATAACATAAGTTGAGTGAAGGTTAGCTTATGATATATCATAATACATCAGCCGAACTTGGTAACTGATGGGAGGGAAGGGAGAACATAGGCAACCGCTGGCTTTTGATGAGGTAATGGATGAAAAGCAGCGTATTGTAAGATATGCAGTTGTGGAGGAAAGACTGACCCTGGAGAACAGGAGCCAGATTGTGGTGGGTCTAAGAACAATTCAGAGTGAAGAATTGTAGAAAGGAAGGATTACTCTAACAAGACACTTGATTGTGAAAGGAAGGAGAAAATCAAGATCATGGCCAAAGAGAGATACTATATAAAGATTTTCTTTTGTTGTTTTGTTTTTGTTTTGGGTTGTTTGTAACATATATAAGACTATTTCAACTGAGTCAAGAATCAGGGAATAATGGCAAGGGGGTGGTTGCTATAGTGAACCCTGAGATCTGGGTTGGAAAAAACAGGAAGACAAAAGATTACTGATATATGAGCAGGGATTATAATTACTCAAGACAGGTCTAGAAAGAGTAAACCCATTAACAATGAGGGAGAGAGAGAAGGGGAGGACAAACACAAGTGAGCTGGGAGAAATAAAAGATTGTGGTCAGAGAAGTGGGACATGGGAGTTTACATTCATATCCTAGATATGTCAAGAAATGGTTATGGGAGTAGATTGAAGAATGCTTAGTTTATCAAAATTGAAGAAGTCAAGGAACTGGAATGTGGGAAGAGTCACTCTCATGTAAAATGGAATTGTCCAAGGCACACTGGAGTTGGGGCAGAGATAAAGATCCTGAGCCAGGTGCCTTAATCTTCAACTAATGAATGGGAAAAATCCAGGAGTCATGGGCCACACACAGAGATTCGAGATAAGTCTCAAGGCACATGTCTTTAAATTACGGTAAAGGAGCAATGGTTTTGGAAAAGATTATGGGAGACACAGATTATCTCTCTTCACATTATGGTGAGTGTACAGGGGAAGAATGAGTAGCCTCTACCTGTGAGGAAAGGAATGGTGAAGATATGCAGAAGATAAGTTGGGAGCAGTAATGTGTGAGATTAGGTGAAAAGACAGAACAAGGGATTTCTTTTTTGAATAGTTGTGAAGATTAGCGAGGATGAGAAGCATAGTAGAATTGACTGGCCCCAAACTTCCATTTTGATACAGCAGCCTGCGGCCTAATAGACAATATATTCAACTCTATGTTTTATATGTTTCTTTTTGGTTCCTTTTCTCTTCTATATCCAACATTTTGCCTATTTCACTGTGTATTAGCATGTCAGCCAGATAATTGAGGGGAGAGAGATAGTGAGAAGGAATGAAAATCTAATCAGCAGTTGATTGTATATTGTGGTGAAATCTTAAAAACTGTTGAGTTTGTGAAAAATAACTCAGCAAATAGTTGATATTATCTAATGCCTTGATCCAAGCAAACTGGTGTCATCAATGGAAAACCACTTTTTCTATGTACCTCCTTTTTTTTTCTTGTTTCCTCCTTCCCTCTCTTTCTTACTTTAATTTTTCTCCCCCCTTCCATTTAAAACATATACATTGTGTTTTAACTACCAAAGCACTGTGCTTGGTTGTTGGTGTGCTAGAGTATTGGAAGTGGTATTTAATGAAGAGAACTTGGTTCTTATTCCTAAGGTTGTTATAGATAAGGAAAAAAAATTAACATTATACATAACTATAAGGCCAGCCAAAAACATGGGCTAAAATGAAGGTATAAATGATCTCTTATGGAAGTGTAGAGGAAGGAGCAATTAAAGAATATGAAATACCTTATGAATTTATATGCCTCAGTGGGGATTTTGGTCCTAATATGGCAATAGTGGTCTCTAAATTTCAAAGTCTAGTTGGCTTTGTATTATATATCGGATTTACTTTGCTTCTCTGCCATCATCATGGAAAACTGGTATATATGCAATATATAGTATTTAAATACTATTGCTATTGAATAGCTCACAATGTATTAATGTTATAATGTAGTAATGCTTACAAATAAGACCTGAAGATGATTAAAGGAACTGTAAGTGATCCAGAAATACCTAAGTTGCTTTTGCATGAGTGTGTATGAAATTATGGTTTGTGGTTAATCATTGATGTGCTCAAAGAACTGAGATATTTACTCTTGGAGAAAAGGTTTCAAGTATATGTCAAATTTTTACAGAGAGGATGCTGCAGTCATCTTCGTCAGTCTCACAACTAGAACCAATGATTGCTTGCATCTGTACAACACCAACCATTTCAATACAAAGGGAAAATCATTTATTCGTTCATTCATTCATTCAGTTGTCAAATGCTTTTTGAGTGCCTTGAATGTGCTAGGAATGACATTAAGCTTTTAGAAAAACAATAGTGAGCAAAATCAGATGGGGACTTGTCCCCTCATGAGGCTTGAGAAAGATGGAATGTAAAAATAAAATAAAATTGCACCTATGAAAAATACCACAAAGGGAGAAGTTCAGAGTGTTGGGAGAACCTGTAGTTGATTTGATCTAGTCAGGGAGGTCAGGCAGGTGTTTGCCAAGGAAGCAGAGTGGAGTAGAGACCTAAATAATGATTAGATATTAAATGGGCAAAAGTGGAAGGGGGATGATGGACTGAAAATCTTTTTCTAGGAGGGCCCTGGTATGGGGTGAGGTTTGGGAGGGAAGGAACAGCCAGATTACTTGGGGCCTTGTGGTACTTCTTTGCCATAAAGGCACAATATATAGCAAGTAAATTCAATTTTTATTCATATCTTTTACTTTAATATAGATACATCTCAAGGCAAATGCCTTTCCCAAGAATAAAGTTGAAAAGACATTATCATCATGATGGAATATTTTAACAAAATGTAAAAATGGTAATATTCTTTATTTTTTCTTTCCAATAAAGGTGAGGTAGCACACCTCTTCTTTATTCACAAAATAAATATATAAATAAGAGGAAAAATAAGATCTCTAGCTCCTATCTTGTTTATCCTAATCAGGATTAGCTTTATCCTAATCAACAATCTTATATTCAACCTTAATGATATTTCATTAGCTTCTCAGAACCACCTTTCCTGTCTAGGTCTAATTATATCTAATGTAATGTATCTCAACTCACTATATTAAATCATTTTTAAAAAAACATTTAAAAACATTTAAAAATACTCCAGAGCTTTGATTTAGGCCTTAGAGAGGATTGAACCCTCTTACTTCTTTTCGGGGTCCATGACTTTTCAGTTTTTTTCCTCAACATTTCATTTTTATTTTTCTCATAATCGACTTAGCGAGATGAAAATAAATAATTTTCCTTTTGTGTCAATTTTTAAATACCTACATAAATAAAATTCAAACATAAGCATGTATTCTAATCAATCCTTAAAATAAGTCAGTTATTCAATATGCTTCACATTGTGAATAGAGACCAACTCTCTCTTGTCTGTGTTCACATTAGCCCTCACAGATAACCCTCAACTGACTGAGAGTCTTAGGAACATTTAGTTGTATATTTTAATATCCTGTTATCCCTCAAAGAGACCAAGGTTCTAAACCTTATGAATGCTAGACTTCTAAGAATGTGATTTAGAAATGACATAGAAATACTACCTCAGAAAATTTATTCTGGTAATGGCACGGGACTCTTTGTTGCACAAATATACAATCAAAAAATGTACAAACAAAAGTTTGCAAACAGAAATGTACAAACAAAAATCCAAAGTTGTGGGCACATCACGGATACCATTTTTAGTGGAGATTAAAGAGAAACAGATTACTGCTCTTCTACTCCCTGGAAGATTCTTGTGAATTTTTCCTTTGCTAAAAATAATGTTTTGGGACTAATAAAGAAAAATATGCCCATTTCCTCTCTGTGATGGTAATGAATAATCAGGTGTGTGTTCGATTAAATTTGGCATGCTCAGTATACCAAAGGGTAGATCTGAAGGCAAGAGAAGAATACAAAGTATGCAAGTGGCAGAAGTGGAATATACAATAATACACAACACAATAAAGAAAATCAGAAAGCTAGGACCTACCAGGCAAAGAGAAGGAGAACTTCTTCCCATCTTCTAGTTGAAAACTGAAGAACGTATGTTAACCAAACCTATTGGGAGTTATTTCTAAGATTAACTGACAAAAATGATGGCCTCTAGAGGACAAACCTTGAAGGCCATCCATGGAGATTGGTTAAATTCATTGTGGTCCCTTAACTTCCACTCGGTGAGAAACAACAGAGAGCTACAATTAGAACTTGGGTAAAGGGGAGTTTATTTGAGGAGGCTAAAAATAGTGCTATCTATAGGTACATCCTTGATAAAAATTTCAAATAACAGAATGCAAGGGTTCCATTAAAGGAAGTGGGGAACCTTTTGTCTTTAGGGTATTACATTTTAACCTGGTGAGAGAGAAAAAGAAGCCAACATTATTAAGCTAAAAGTTGTTTTTGAAAATATTCTGAGTAGTTGGAGACTTGGAGATGGCAAATCAGCAAATAAATGAAGGTATCTTTAAGGAAAAAGGCTGTTAACATTATTTTTCCAGAAATGCAGTATCATTTACTTGGAGGAACAGAAATGATTAATATAGTCTTTTTTGTTCAGGGAAGCTATTCCACAAGATAAAAGGCTAGTAATCTAATAACTAGCATATCAGTATTATTTTATTTGCTTTTTCCTGTTTGCAAAATAACTTCAGTGCTATCTTGTTATTGTTGTTATACTTGGCTAGTTATACATCTACGATAAGAGAACATAATTAATGTGAAAAATTATACTGAAATGGTTGTGTTTATTTTGTGTCACTTTAGCAATGCCCCTTCAGGAGTGCTATTCTTATTTTCCACTTGCATTCAATAATAGGCTTGCAGCCAGTGGCATTGTATTTACACAGTTTTTGTCAAAACAATTTTATCTCTAATAGATTTTTATCTACATCGACTGAAAACTTCTGTTTCTGTTTAAAACTTTAATGTAATTTCTTGCATCTCTATTTCAGGCAATAGAAAAACTTTTGAACTTATATATACTTGGCAGCTGTATATTTTTTCTTTCACAGAGTTGATTTATTTTTTAAAATAAGGGAAGAATGTCCTTAAAATTGGGCATCTTATTTTGAAATGGGCTTTGAAGAAAGCAACAAACCTGAGCATAGTCTGTTCCATTCATTCACCACAGAAAGAAGCATTTAAAAAATACTCCAAATTCTGTGACCTTCAGATGATTAGAATTGGTTACAAATATAAATGAATTCCCCACAAACATTAAATGAACCCCCAAGAAACCTTATTTGAGAATATGTGGAGATATATTTTCATTTGGATGTTCAAGGATTTACATGTGTGGCTCCCTATTAGCATTACTCAGGTAAATCCCATTAAAAAATGCATATGCCTCTGTGTGTATAAATTTATACATGAAGCACAGTTAAAGTATATCAGTGTTAATACTCTACCGTGGGAATACAATATGACAAGGAAATTGGCAATACAATTAAAGTTCACATAGTATTAGAATTTTTTTCATTAAGATAAAAAAGTTTTCAAGACAATATAAGAGGATAAATTGAGACTTACTAGTGCAACTGTAACAAATGCACATGTTTCAGTATAGCTCTGAAATACATATAATAAGGAAGGTTAATGTTCTGGATCTCTTGAAAAAGACTCTCTTACCATCATGTTGTCCTAATGAGTGTTTGAAATCTTCTGGCCCTGAAAGTAGAAAGTAAAACTCATCTACAAGGATGTATATTGTGATGAGAAAAGTGTTTACTGCTCGCCTCCCTCCCTTTTCTTTTTCTTGCCTTCTTCATTTTCTTCCTCCATTCTCCATTTCTGCTTTTCTCTGCACACTCTGCCTCCACAATTGTTTTCCTCTCTCCTGATTCATGAATATATTTCTTGTTGTTGTTTTGTGTTTTTTTTTCCCAAAAACATTTGTGCTGTTGAAGAAGGGTGAAGGGTTACAGTGTTGCCTTATGCCAACTATGAGTCATCAGGGGAAAACATAAAGAGACATCCTTTACATAAATGGATATTTCAGCTCTAATGTGTGTAGTACTTAGTCTTCATTCTTTGCCCAACCAAAGCCGTCTGAAATTGAAATGAAAAATGCATGGTTCTTGACCTTCACATAGGATTCAATTCATAGGCTTAACTTACTCATAATGCTGATTTTGGTAATTTGCCTCTTTCCCCTGTTTCTCATAGATATATTCACCTGACATACTGAAATATTAATGAATCCTACATTAATAAATGCTCATATATATCTGTATACACATATAGAGAGAGCTCATAATTTTGACTTATGAAAGCTACTCAGTTGCAGACGCTTGAGGATGAGACATTTGCTGGATAGACCATTTCTGACAGATCATTTGATGTTAAATGATCTGATTTAGTTTGGTGATCTTCTATTTACCACAGACTTATACAGAGGCATTGGAAGTCCAACATCTACATAGATTTTAGTCCAGATGGAGTTGGGATTGCACTCAAGGAATTTGAAGAGGTTGTAGAGATGGGAAGTTGCTACCCTCCGAAGGCTGTCAAATAACATCCAGAGAAGTGGCTCTTTCTGTGAAGGTCATTTCTCCGTCCTCTCAAGTGTTTCCAGGCCAGCGTCAGAGAGGAAAGCTGTCAGTAATTTCTAACCTGGCTGGGTTTCATCTGGTGACCTTGGAGCAAAAAAAAAGTCTAACGCAGTGCTGGTTTCTTGAGACACTCACTTGATCTCTCTGTAAATACTGCCCAAGGGGTTTTGTTTCCAAGATGTTCCCGAGAGTTCTACTGGCCTAGGAAGTAGAAAGGGTTTTAAGCACTCAAATTCTTTTTCTTGTTTGCTTTAAAAAGGCACAAAGTCTATATAACAAGGCCTTGAATTGTTTTAGTTCTTTATTTTTTGGGGGGACCAAGATTTTTTTTAATCCTGCAGCTTCTCTGTTTCTCTCTGCCTGCTTTCTTTTCTCTCTTCTCTCTACTCACCAACTCTCATATACTGAAACATTTGTGTTTCCCTAAATATACAAATTATTTTTTAGCCTTTTCACTTAATTTCCCCAGTTTGTTACAGAGACCTCAAGAGTTCTTCATAGGATTCCCCAATAAAATTTGCTTCTGTCTTTGTTCAAGAGAGGCTTTTGTTTTTCTAAAAAGCTGCCACACGGTGATGCTTCTGGTCTTTGACAGACTAACAGGTGTGTTTACTGTAATCAATGGATCATTCAAGCACAAAAGTTACAAACCAGTCACCTCTCAGTTACGGATTTATTTCTGTAACAATCCTAAATCTTTTGTTATCATCTTTGCTGTAAAACATGCATTAGTACATTGCTTAGGGTGGTGCTATTTTCTAGCTGAAGAAAAAGAATATTTACTTTTGACAGTGACTTAATCTTGATAGGTTAAATTTTACTTAAATTCTATCTCTGTGCACAGGAGAATTAGGTCATTAAATAAAAATGCAATTATTTGTCTATATGCATAGTATCAGGAAAAATGATTTCATCATAAAAGGTGCACAGTTACCAGAGCAAAGTAGCATTGAGGAAACTTTCAACCTCGAGTATCTTAAATGCCATGAAGCTATCAGTAATGTTTGGTGCACTTCCTTTCCCATCATTGCTGCTTGACAATAGATTTGTGGGTAAACAGACAATCTCTTTTATAACTGGCCTGCTCCTACCCTGTACACTCTTTGATGGCACTTTCTAGTGTGGGTGGCAGAGGACCGCACTCTTGTGTTGAGCCTTAAACAAGGCTGTGTGGAATTCCAGTGAGTCTGGCAAGAGGGACAGGAGAATGGTGAGGGAGGCAAATGCTGTTTATACACAGTTCTTGGGAACCTGGCAGGAAGATCAGAGCATGGCAGGGAGAAGGAGTCTTCAAAAAATATCACACAAGGCTGACTAGCACTTTTTAATGGGAAATTCTTGTTTTGACTCTAATTTTATGCTTAGATGCTTTTAATTTGATCCACATTTAATTTGCCATTCCTTGGAGAAGGCATTGATTATATGAAAAACTATCTGCTCTATTGCTAACAAAACAGAACTGGTTTCAGGGGCTACCATGATGGCATTGTGTTTTAGTGGTGCCTTCCTGGAAACATTGAAGCACACACCTCTGGAGCCATCTCTATTATTTCTGTGCCCACTCTTCTGATTATGTTGCCTAAAAGCTTTGTTAAAGTCATAGTTCTGAAGAAAAATGGGCCAGGATTGGGTCTTAAAAGATCAGGAAAAAAAGCCAAGTTTGGCCATGTGAGTTATAAAGCATTATAAAGGATATTTAAAGAGCTAAATGGCAGTTGTACATCTGAAAACACATACAATAATATATAATAGGCATATTTATATGTATTTGGATTTCCCAAAACCCAATCACTTTGACATTATAGTGAAAAATAATGGCATTCAACACTGGTGTGACAAGTTTCAGAGGGGCACATATAGAGAGTCTGAGTTTAGGCTAAGCACATGCATGGTTAACAATTATTTTAGTTAGACATCTGAAGCTGCATGCAGAGAATTCACGTCTTCTAGGTTTTAAAAATTAGACGTCCATTATTTCTGAAATTCTAATGGCTGAACTAGCAACAGTAAAGATGTCCAGGTTTCAATGAAATATATTTCATAAATTAGCTTATCATTGCACTGATTTAGCATGCCTAGCAGGTGAGAGACAAAAACATGTGTTATCTTCCCTAGGGAACCTTCAATGAATGTCATTCTGGCTTCATATGTCTTTCTTCTCTCCCCTTCTTGAACTAATATAAAATTCTAATGTGTGCCCTCTAGTTCCATCTTCATTGAAATCTAGCAAAACTGCTGAAGGTAAGATAGTGGCAATGGTGCATGAAAAAAGGGAAAAGGAATACAGTGATTCATAGCATACTTGAAGAAAGTTGCAATTGTTAACAGCACTACTTTTGTATGTAGACAGGTTAAAATATGTCATATATCAGTGATAAAAATAAAGTTATTCATCTTGGCTAGTTTCTTAAAGTTCATGGGAAAGGCACTAAAACTATATTAGTAACTTGAAAATATTTCCATATGTATCTGAGGGCATACCAAGTCACTGTCTCCCAAAACAGTAGTCAAGAAAGTAGGTGTATGTGCTAGGACTATCAGCAATCTTGACAAGTGGTTGTTGTTTAAGTACCAGAAATGATAGATATTATGAAAAACCTGCTTCTATTATTATGACAATGAAACCTGACATTTTTAAAGTATAGTAGCTCAGGCCAACTTCTCTTATCTCTGTGTCTTTGTTCTTCTATGCAAATTTAAACTGTTGATTCAAATATCATTTTGCAAATGGTGTTCATTGGTCTTCATTTCCAGTGAAGCAGATGCTGGTGCTTTTAGAAAAGAATGATCCTTCTCCTTTAGCATTATGCCCATTTGCTAGATGAGAAAACTGAGGTATATAACCAAATATGTTTCCTTTTACTGGTAAGAAAAGTAGGCTTTGGAATCCTCTCCACTTTCATTTTTGCTGGTCCTCTTTTTGCTCACGTACAGCCCTTTTCCTTACCTTTTCTTAGGAAGCCTTTCTCAGGAAGACTTTAAGTGGCATCCCCACTTTTTGAATGGAGCTCTCTGGAAGAGCTTTGGCCAGAATTTTCTTCTGATAATGACAAGATGAAGATGTATCAATCAATGGCTTGTTACAGTCTTTGAGAAAATCCACATAGTTGAAATTAGACTGCTAAAATCTAGCCAATAAATGTTGGTACCACTGGTGTAATTTAAGAATATGAGAGCTGAAAATTACTATTCTTTTTAGTAATTGAAGCTCAGAACTTTATGTCTTTGGAGCATTGAGCTACCATGAATCTACTCTGCCCAGCCCTATGAAATATGCCTTTTTATTCGGAGCACAAACATATCCAAGAACCCTTCTAGAATTACTTGAAGAATTAAAAGAATTATATTACCAGCATGACTACACTTGCCTTTCTCCATCAAAAGAGAAAGTATGTCAGTGCACCCTGAAAAGGTATACCTTTAAGCTATCAAAAGCAAACAAACCCCCAAATCATGGAATATGAAAATGCACCAAAACAGGAATTTATCTAAAGTCTTTGGATCATTATTTCTCCCTTTATTGTCTTTCCATTCAAAATAATGCAAATGACTGCCATTGGTTCTTGTAGCCTAATCACGAGCATGAAATTGCATGTGTTCTCATTTCTGTGACTTCAGCAAGCCTGACCTATACAGTAGCTCACAAAGTTAACTAGAGAAGAATTTAGAAGAAGCTGTTCAAAGACAGACATTTTAGAAAATGTGTTGATTTGAGCTGGTTTTGGTTTAAAAGCTACAACAAAATATCTCATTGTTAAGTAAGATTTGGTTTCCATTAGTTACCTCCCAGGTCGTCTTTTTTTACTATTCGCTTATGTAGAAATTAGTTTTTTGGCACTATTTTATAAATAATAATAGTGATCATTTTTAGATTGCCTTTTTGAGGAGCACATGTGAATGCATTCCCTTTTGGTCAATTGCCTCAAGCAAGAAGTATTGGGTCTTCCTTTCCTGTTTATTACACTTCCCACTCTGTCATTATCAGGTCTGATGTTTAGCAAAAACGCTTTCCAATTGCCTGTATGTGCTTTGACAGAACTGACAGTAGAAACTGTATCTTAACTTACTTGAATCAGTGCTGTAGAAAAGCACCCAGGCATGCTGAAGACAGCTTTTATGAGGTACATTTTGTCAGTGTAAACACTATGAAATCCAACACATTTGGAAGAACATACTCTGTATTTGTTAGAATGAATGAATCACTAATGGATTAAAGAGCACAGCCAAATAAACCTAGACTAGTCATAAGCATATGTGGCCTAATATTCAAATGTAGGAAATCCAATTAAGCTCCAGCTCTCCTTAGTTTTTCATTCATGAGGCAGTAGCTCTACCGAAAAAGCAAATAACTAAAAAGTTTCTTTTACCAAAAAAAAAAAGGCATTGCATTTTTAAAATATAAGTTTGAAGTTAGTCTTCCACAGATAGCCAATTTAATTATGCTAAAAATGACATTTTTAATTAAACACCAAGGTAAGCATAAATGGATTTCAAAATAATTAATCAAACATCAAAAAATTGAAACCTTTTTCTGCTTGAGCAGCAGAAATGAAAGAACCAGTCTTCGGGTCTCATAGAGATTCAATCTAATTTAATTCTCTGTCTTCTCTAAATAAACATTCCTAAAACCTTTTTTTCATCTGGGGGAATAAGGATGAGAGGGGTAATCAATATTTCTAGCATTTTAATTAAAACCGTTAGTGGAATAAATCCATTTAATTATCAGTTAATGAAATACAAGGTCATTTACCTGACAGGAACTTTGAGGGTGGATTACTAGCTGGAATAAAGCAGAAGAACCCAATGTCACAGCCATTTAACTTCTGTCAAATTTAAGGTTAAAATCCTTTTAGACTGTTTAACCTATTCTCTACCATTTTTCTATTATGTATGCCAATTGGCAAGAGAAATGCATGTGAAAACTTATTTTACATTTAATTGTGCTGCAAAGTTTTCATTAAATCTCTGCAAATATCTTTATATTTCTAAGGCATGAACTGAAAGACTACAATAGATTTCAATGTAATTTTATTTTTATTTCATGTTTATCACTTATGAACATTTGTTTTTTTACAGCAAGTCTTATGCATTATTTTTTCTTCTTTTATAAATATGAATTAATTAAATATAAATTTCAGCAGTCTGTAAATTTAGTATGCAAATATGGAACAAATATGCAATAGTAAACAAATCACTTTAAATAATTTATGGTTAATATTTTATAACCCGTTTTTGAAGGGGCCTGGATTTCATAAAAAATAATATTAAAATGTAAGAGCTGATTGGTCACTAAACTGCGTTTGCAAGTTGATGTGGTAGATGATTTTAAGTTGGTTTCACAAATAAAGAGAAGGCAGAAAGTATGTTGTAGAGAAAAGTTCCTTGCCTTTGATGGAGACACAGGGTTTCTCTAAGCAGCTCACATGGCTCACATTTTATCTAGATCACTTTTAAAAATGGAGCCTGAGAAGGGCTCTTGTTCTTTCTTTTTTAAACATAGATGTTGAATTAATTATCTAGGGCTTGCGTTTTCTTATAATTTTGTAGATTTGAGTTCGTCTCATAATCATAAATGTCAGAATTAAAAAGGTAACTTGTTATTGGAGTCTTTTTCTTCTTTTCTAAAATGTAGTCATGTACAATGCAGACAAGTATATGCAATTTACTCTACAGTATTTCATCTTGAGCCACATTAGCTGTGTACTGTGCAAGGAGCCCAGTATATCTTACAGTATTTTGCCTATTTTTTTTAAGTGTATTTTTTTTCTTAGTAATCTCTATGCCCAACATGAGGCTCCAACTCATGACCCCGAAATCAAGAGCTGCATGCTCTTCCCAATGAGCCTGCACTGAGCCAGCCAGGTGCCCCAGCAATTTACCTTTTATTTATTATTATGATGATGATGATGATGATGATTTTTTAATGTTTATTTATTTTTGAGAGAGGAAGAATGTGAGTGGAGGAGGGACAGAGAGAGAGAGGGAACAGAGGGTTGAATTAGGCTTTGTGCTGACATCAGAGAGCCCAATGTGGGGCTCAAATCCATGAACTGGAACCATGAGATCATGACCTGAACCAAAGTTGGACACTTAACTGACTAAGCCACCCAGGCACCCCAGCAGTTTGCCCTTTAAAGACATACTAGTGATCCAGTCTAACTTCTAAATGTTAATTGCAATAAATTTGCAAAATCCATACCAACTAAAAAAGAAATCACTTACCAGCTCAAATATGTTTTAATCAGACCAAGGTTCCCTATACATATACAATAATAGCCAAAGCAGCATTGTTAGACCTATTTTGCATTCATCTAGACTGTGCATAGATTTTTAATACTTTGAGAAAAATAGTAAAAACTATTCAGAAGGCTGGTTTAGGCTGGGTAATTCCAAGAGTTCTCTTTCTCTATTTCATATTCTTTAAAATTTAATTCTTGTGACTTACCAAAGAGGATTGTAAAATTTGCTTATTCTAAGCCATAAAGTGAGACATATAAAGGAAAAAATTATATATGATAGCTGATTATTTTAACTTTGATTGGAAAACATAGAAATAACCAAGGATAGCCCCAGATGGACACAGAAATCCTTGGCTCTTGCATAGGTTATTGAATGCTCTACCTACTGACCAGTCACAGGAATTTGCCCAGTAGCCTCTCTCTGCCCTTTCACACATTTTAATGGGTGGCCCACCTTGGGTGGCTAGTGAACACACTTATGCAGTGTCTGCCTTGTCCATTCCTCCACATTTCCAACAACTTTCTGTACTTTAAGCAAGGTGCTCATGTCTATTCTATTTTGTGCCTCATGTCAGCCAAGCATCATGAAGTTAACTCTTTATACATTGTTTGATTGGCTCTTTGTCATCATGGTGGTGGCATGGTGTCTAAATGTTACAGATAGTCTAGCTAGTCTTTGGGGGATCAATTGCAGCTATGTGTACTGTGGAAGGTCTACTTCCTATAGAGATTATAAACAACAATTTTTTTAATGTTTATTTATTTTTGAGAGAGAGACAGAGACAGAGCATGAGCATGAGCAGGGGGAGGGTCAGAGAGGGAGACACAGAATTTGAAACAGGCTTCAGGCTCTGAGCTGTTAGCACAGAGCCTGATGTGAGGCTTGAACTCATGAACCCTGAGATCATGACCTGAGCCGAAGTTGTACGTTTAACTGACTGAGCCACCCAGGTGCCCCTAAACAACAAATTTTTATGATTTTCTTTAGGTCCCTTATATCCTAGATTCATTGTTTTTGACTACCCTTTTTCCTCCCACCTTTGACTATCTTCAAAGTCCATTGTAAATCTTTCTATATACATATTCTCTTAGGAGTCTTATCATTTATGATGATTTCAACCACCATCGTAAGCAGTGGTGTCCAGATGTACATCTCTAGTTCAATCACTGTGCATTTTGCATCCTACAGTTCCATCTTCAATTAATTCTATAGAAGACTGCCAGTTTTATGTGATGGTGACACCTAAAACTTTCCACAATAACTAAATGTATCTCTTCATCCTTTTCTACTTTTCCCGTCATTAGCCTGCTAGTACTGCCTTCAGCAATAGATACCAGAAGTCATTTTCACTCTTCTTCTCTTTTATTTCCCAAATAGGAACCATCAGCCACCAACTTCTATGAATCTTCTTTGATAAGGCCTCTTGGAATCGTACTTGTCCATTTCCCCAGCTGTCCCAGTAGCCTAGGCTTTCATCTATTTATGTCTCGATGACTCCACCAGCCTCTTACCTGTCTTTCCTTCTCTTAGAAACCCAGAATATCATGGAGCTGGATTATTTTTAAGCATTCTTTTGCCTTCTGATCCTTATAAAACAGAAAATTTTCCTAGAAGGAAATTCCATGCATTATAATCATTCCCTGTTGCATCAGATCCAAGTTATTTGGCCTTTTCTTTAAAGATACTTCCAGCCATCACACCAAATCAATTTTTCATTTCCAGTCAGGAAAATTACTCTCCATTCAAGCTAAAACTCGGCTGCTTTCCTCTGAACTTCTTCTCCTTTGTCCTTGCTTGATATTTCCTCCCCTTTCTTCTTTCTGAATGTGCATCTCTCAAACCTCTCAATCCATTGCTGAGTTACTCCCATGCAACTTGGTGTGTCCTGACATTTAAAGTGCTAAGGAATTGCTGTATTAACTGGTACATATTTGGCCTCAATTTAGGTATTCTACCATTGAAAGTTTAGTTACCCTGTTTGGCCTGTTTTGCTTTCTTTCTCTTTTATTAATCTATAAATAAGGTTTGTGTATCAATTTCTTCGTCTATAAAATAGGTATAACAATATTTATCTCAGTGAACATGAAAAAGTTGTTAAGTACTAAGTAACAGGTTTGTATTTGTTCATTTGCTTTTTCTGGTCTCTGTGTTAGCAAAACTGGAGCAAACCAAAGATTGCCTCATTTTGTGTGTGGTCATGAATTAGCATGTTCAACGGAAAAACACGATAATTGATTTCTACCATTTCATGTTCATGCAAGTTGAATGAGTGGCAATTTCCAGGTTTCTGCCTATTAAAAACCTGTGCAGACTCATAGCAGCAAATCAGAAGACCCCTGTCTTGGGCCATTTGGGTTCTTCTGCCATGTTCAGAAGTCTAATTTGAAATCATTGTACCTTAAACTCTTACTAATTGCTCAAACTTAAAGTCATTATTTTAGATCATTATTAAAAATCAGACTTAGCACTATAAAATGCCCATAATTTTTAGCAGCTATATATCTGCTGTGTAATTTCCTCTTTCAAAAAATGTCATGCTCAATTTAATATTGGTCCGTCGTTCGCAAGTGTCTGGGAGTCTTTGTGAGGCCATTACAAACTCTAGTTTCACAAGAGTTGGGCTCTGAAGCCTGCACCACTGACATTCTGGGTCTCTTTTCCTGTCACAATCCCACAGCATATTTTTCATACCCTAAGGGCTCCCCTAGGGGATGTTCTGTCATGGAATGAAGTGGCATTGACTAAAATGAGAATTTTCTCCTCTATGAGAAAGTGAATTGAGAGGAACCCAATCACAAATGCAACAAACCAATTAAAACACAACACAATTCTGTGGATTTATTAGTTAAGAATGAAATATACTACACTGATAGTCTTTTAGGAAGGTACCTTGTACACAATTAAAAATATTAAGCAGATATTTTTATAAAATATATAGAGGATACAAGAGAATCATCTTTTAAGCACTTCTATAAATTCACAAAACTATGTAAGATTTGCAATCTTAATCTTGTTTAATAATTAACTTTTGGTTGTAAAATATTTTGATGAGGAAAATACAAAGTGAGGAGTTGAATTCAGAAGAATTCATCAATAGAAATACTGTGTCAATGGTTAAAATTGATTATTGAAAGAGAAATAACTATCAGGAAAAGCATGAATATGCAGCAGATTAAGAAATAGTTGACTGTGGCAGGGATTATTATCTCATCAGAAAAATGAGTTTTATTTGAATAATTTAATTTGAATTAAGATATAAAGAACCTTTTGTAATAAAATATTTTATGAATTGGTAAGCATAAAAATCACTATGGTTTCACCACAAGACTTTCTACTTAATGTTCAATTAAGAACGAAATTCAAGTTTCAATTTATTTCATGCATTGTAAACCTATGCAGAACCTATGGTTCTGCTTGATTTTTAGATGATTCCTACAAATTCCTTGAAGGACCGAAGTATCCCACTGATTCTACCATGTTTTGCCTGTTTTGCCACAGGATCACTACTCTTTGTCTGAACAATGTTAGATTCAGTCTCTGAGGAGAGAAAGAAAGACAGAAAGTGAGAGAGTGAATTGGTTGTAACTGGGGGAGATTATCACCTTTGTTATCAACCTTTCTTTTCTCTCAATTACCTTCTACCCTGATTATATTATTCAATTCAATAGGTAGCTCCTATTCATTAAAATATTTTTCATTTTTGAGAGGAAAGGGAAAATACAGGAGAGAAGAAGAAAAAGAAGGGGAAGGAAAAAAGAAAAGCTGGCAGAAAAAGTAAAAATTGTCCTCCCAAAGAATTTTCAATCACTCAGAAATGTGTGTGGGATAAATACATATAGTAACATAACGTTGTAAAAGCCAGGGATTAAGGAGGGCGCTTGTGATGTGCACAGGGTGATATATGGAATGATTGAATCACTATATTGTACATCTTAACCTAATATAACACTATATGTTAACTAACTGGAATTAAAATAAAATTTTTTTAAATAATAAAGAAAAAAAGGCAGGGTGATGATATATTAATTTATGACATGTGGATGAATATATATTAGAATTAATCGCATTTCATATTTTTATTGTCTTTCCTGTTTGTCTTTCAGGTTTTTTTTTTTCTAGTTTAGCTAATACAGGGTTACTTCTGAGGGATGGTAGAGTCAGTACTTTGAGGATTGTATACCACTGTACCTTTGCATACTCTTCTACCTGATAAGGTACTACAGATTGCAACTGAGGGGGAGTGGAATACACTACCCCAAAATGTGCCACTTTGGCATGTGGACTGTTGTGAGCTGAAAGCAGTTAAGACCCAGTGGACTCAGGAAAAACTTTTTATCTCTGTCTAAAAGGATTTAGATGGAGGGCCTATAACAGGGAGAGGGCTATTGCCAAAGGTAACTTTTTATATTAGAAAGATGTATCTGCATGGTGTAGCAAATGTTTGTTTACAAAACATTTGCTCACCAAACATTTGCTCTTCTCATCTTCCTGTGAATTGTCTTTCCCTACCTTGAAGACCCAGACCCCTACTTCTTTATCCTTAGTTCAGGATGCTATATAAAAATTTTTCTCCCCAACACAACAAAAGCCTCATTTTTACTTAGAGTTAGGGATAGATAAGAAAGTGCTTTTCCATTTTTGTGCTATTTTCTTTAATAATGACTATCATTCTGAAAGTTTTTTCTAGAAATTGAATATTATAAAAAAAATTGAAGTCAACCCTAACTGTAGCAGCCTATGATTCTGATAATTGAACTTCTTTCACCTGAACACTTACCTACTCACTAACATTCTATTATTACCTTCTGTCTTGGTGATATCTGTGAACTATGTGAATCTGTATCTGGTTCTCAGCTGGATTGTAGATGAAAGATTTTTAACTGTAATTCAAACTAAGGACTAAACCATATAGCATGTTTGCACAATTTATCACTGGATCTTTTAGTAAATCTGTTTTTGAGTGATTGATTTTATTTTATTTTCAAGCTTTTTTTTCCAGTTTTATTGAGATGTAATTGGCATGCAACATTGCATAAGCTTAAGGTCTACAACATAATTGTATATATATTATATACAACATAATTATATATATATATACACATATACATGTATATATATGTATGTGTAATATACATATATATATATGTATATTACACACACACAGTGATTACCACAATAAGATCAGTTAACATCCATCACCTCGCATAGTTACAAATTTTTTCTTTGTGATAAGAACTTTGAAGACCTATTCCTCTAGCAACTTTCAGATATACAGTACAGCAATGTTAACTATGGTCGTCATGTCATACATTACATCCCTGGGACCTATTTACTTTATAATGGAAGTTTGTACCTTTTGACCACCTTCACCCAATTCACTCCCCACTTCACCCTCTCCCCCTCTCACCTCCATGTTGATGTAAATCTTTTAAAATATTGATAATCAAGTTTTGATGTGTAAGGCAAGGTTTTACATGCTTTGGGAGATTCCTTGACTTTAAAGAGCTCATGCTTTAGTTAGGAAGATAAGACCTACATACCTGCACAGATGTTTAGTGATTTCACTGCCAGTGCAAGGTGGTCTGTGATGCATAGTGGAAGAATAGAAGTGTAACGGTTGGAACTGGGGAGTTGGTGTTTGTGATGGCTCTTAGAGGACTTTCTGGTTTTAAGTAAGTAAGAAAGCAGACTAGAGAAGGTATTTCATACAGAGAAATGTTGCTTACAAAGACATAGGGGTAAGAAGCTTCTATTTTGGAGCCAGTAATGAGTAGACAAATGGCCTAAGGAAGAAGGTTGTGTGCAAAGTAATGGGAGATAGATAAGATTGGAAAAGGATATTGGGGTCAGACTGAAAGAAGACTTTTTTGCCAACCTAACCTTTTTGTGTAGGTAGGTGAGTTGGACTATATTTTCTCAGGTTTATGGCGATCATGTTATGTGAAATATAATCAGAAATATAAAGAAAGTTAGTATATATTAAACTTGTGTCTTTTAAGATAAATCTGTTGGTTTCTCCAAAGATAAGTCTGTCCTTTAGTTATTTAGTGAAAATCAGAAAGAGTTGCTTGACATGAACCATGAGAAAGATTCAGCCATCTACTAGTGAAGTAAAAGAAATAAAAGTAATATACTCTACCAGCAGAGCTAATTTTGATTCATTTGTTTTGTTTTGTTTTTTAGGTTGATTTTTTTAAAGAAATGTGTTTGAAAACTCCATGCTTAAAAATGTATTTATGAAGCAATATTTACAGCAGATATGACTATAAAAATATATTCAAAGTAAACATAAATCTTCCATTTTTATGTGACTTTTATCTGCCCATCAAATTTTGTTCATTATCAAAAGTGACTCTATTTTAATAAATCTTTTTCTCCCTCAAAACTTTTTCCCTCTCATATTAATCTATTTAGAGGCTGTAAGACTAGGCATGGAATATTTTGCTTATTTTTGTTTTTAATTTTTTTTTTCAACGTTTATTTATTTTTGGGACAGAGAGAGACAGAGCATGAACGGGGGAGGGGCAGAGAGAGAGGGAGACACAGAATCGGAAACAGGCTCCAGGCTCCGAGCCATCAGCCCAGAGCCTGACGCGGGGCTCAAACTCACGGACCGCGAGATCGTGACCTGGCTGAAGTCGGACGCTTAACCGAGTATGCCACCCAGGCGCCCCTATTTTGCTTATTTTTAAGACAATTTCTTGTAATATAATAAATAGGAAACTGGTTTCTTTTTCTTAGAGTTTCTTCTGATTTACTATGAGTAAACATCACCTGGGAGTGCTGGTTAAAACTCACCCACCCCCAGAAACTAGGATTCATATGATGCTAATTGGGCCTTGGAACCTGCATTTTAGTGAATCCACAGGCTGATTGGGAAGCTGGTGGTCTGAGAAACGTTATCCAGAGTGAAGGAAAATAAACCAACTGAGTGGAGAGTGAACTCTCTCTTGTCTTAAATATGTATATAAGGGCAAACAAATGACTCAGTGCCTGATGCTGTGGGTCTACTCTTGCATCTCTGAAGGCCTTCTCTAAAGAAGATCTTTGGAAATTAAAACCAGAAGGGATATTTGTGAGGGTTTGTCACACATTTCTAAAACCAACATTCGGTGCTTCTGTTTCTCTTCCTTCTACTTCCTTGCCTAAAAGCCCAGTGAATTTAATGGGCAGAATGTGGATAATACTGACATATGGCAACCCTATTATAAGGAATTTTGTCATAATATAGTCTCTAGAATAGAGAAATAATTTCATAAAACCTCAAATGCTTTTAAACAGGATTGAGAATTCCCCCTTGCATCAGTTTCCAGGGCACTGCCCTCAACACTGATCCAGGAAGAATGTTCCCATATGGTCTTCCAGGAGCCCAGGCCCTGATTTGCCAGAAGAGAAAGGGCCGAGGAATTCATTGTAACACCTTGGAGAATGGCTTTGCAAACACAAGAAATACTCATTTCCTAGTTTGTCAGCTGAAAAGGAGCTCAGAGAATAAAGATACTGATTCATGCTGACCCTATGGTAGGCTATGGTGAAGGGGCCAATGGTGGCAACAGGAGAGAAGCCCAACTCTCTTTTAAGTCACTGGCAACAAGAATTTTCAGTGGTAGTAACTGCCTAACACAGCACGGGGGCCTACTGATCCACCTGCTAGCTCTTGTCTCTCATTGCGCCAACATTTACCACAATGGCTGTGATTTCTGGTATTTTCAGTTTCAGACTTAAATGTAAGCTCATGAGGGACATTTTTTGTCATGGTCACTTGGGTTTCTCTCTGCTTAAAATACCGCCTTATTCATAGCAGGGTATCAATGGGAACTTTTGTGCAATATTATGAATGTTTTTCTTAATGCTTAACCAGAATATGAGCACTTTTTCTAAAAATGTGTTTTTGGAAAGGCTTGCAGGTTTTTTTACTATAATCTTAGCATGCCTTGGGACAAAAGAATACAGTGATGTGTTACATGGGTACCATTTATTCCATATAATGAAGAAGCTGTTTTCATTAAAATGATTAAAAATAAAAAAGGTAGTGTACACTATTAACAGTACTTGAAAATTGGCCCATCTAATTGATATGGTAAGGAAAGAACATGAAAGTCAGTTTTGTATTTAACAAAAATTCATTTTAATAATTAATTGTTGATAGTCCAGCACATGGTAGGTTGGCAATAAAGAACTACTCTAACACATCTGGATCTTTAAGATAAAGCAACATAGATTGTTTTAAAAATGAAGTTTCTGCTGGTTTGAGGCTTCAAGTATGAAATGACATTGCAACTGATGCTTTCTCTGGTCTCTGGGAGGATAAATAGAGGTTAGGAGGTAGATAGTCACATTGATAATATTAACTCTATTATACTCATTTGTTTATTACATGTAAGAAAGGTGCCAATCTGTGGAGATTTTTCAAGTCAAAGGTTTCTGCCCCCCAAATGATCATTGAAAGATTATAATGTCACATCTTTAAAATGTGAAAGCTGTGGGCTCTATGTTTTGTAAAGAATACTCTTTTTCATTTTGACAGAGTTTTCGCTCATATTGTATGTATCTCCCTCTTTAATATTTTAAATTTGGTGTGTACTTCAAAACTGATCGCTGTTTTGTGATTTACAACCTTGGAGAAAAATAACATAGTAGTCATAACTTTGCAGTTTTTTGTGATGCATGAAGATCAGATTTTTTAATGTTGGTTAATGCTTTGCTAATTAAAGTGTGCATGTTAATTAAAGCAGAGGCTAATGTTAATTACCTATATTAATGGAATCTCATGTAGCACCTGCCTGAAGCAATGGGTTCAATTTTCAAAATATCTCAATTAAGGCTGAAACTTTTGATTTGCATCTAGTAGGGTTTCAATTAACAGCATTGAAAACTTAAATAACACTCTTAGGGGTGCAAAATATCAGTGATTATATGAAGTATGGTGGAGTTTGGTAGGTGAATTTATAGAGACTCGTTTTTTTTTTTAAAGTCTAACTACATTTATTTCTTGTCTACTGGTCAAAATTCTGTTCATCAGCCACGACCCAGTGAAAACAATATCTCTTCCATGAGGTATTTTCCAGTTCCCATTATAGTATCAGCACTTGTTTGTTGCTCTTCTTTTATGCCATTCTGCCTTGTATTATAATTACTTGTTACAGTCTGTGTCCCTTACTAACTAGAAGCTTCTTAAAGGCCTGTCTCCATCCCTTACAAGGGCCAGCACACCTGATAAGAAGCTAACATATTTCGATAAGTTGAAGACAGTCTTTAATTGTTTGCAAAGCAACTTAATACATTTATTGACTGAAGTGGAAATGAGTGAACTTTTCACTTTTAGCACATGACAGTTGCACTGTTGCTATATTTATGCCTGCTTTAAGTAAAGCATGAAATTGCTGTTTGTGATCTTATTGCTTTTATTACCTTAAAGATTGATGTTTTTGTTAATTTCAGTTAACTATGAGCTGGAATGGGGAAGAGGCTACTTGTTCAAGATAAAATGGTCAGTGTTATGAGACCAGAGGACCTGTGTTTATGCTGGCAGGGGTGATGTTAATATCCCCTTTCAGTCCCAGGTTTAGAATCTGACCATTCTGCATGCAAATTTAGCTCACGACCATAAGCACAGACACTTTAAACAAGCTGTTCATTTAAGAGAGCCATAGAAGGTTTGTTTTATCTTGGAAGATAACGCATGGGGTTGCCACGTAGTGGACCCAAATCTTAAAAAAATGAATTAAAAATATAAATAGATGGCTAGAGACAGATACATTGTAATCAGTATGCTTATCAATTCTCCTGAACTTACTGTTACGTTTGCTGAAGACCCAATAACAAGTATTTCTATTGGGTCTTTGGAAAGGATTATGAGCTAATGGTGCTAACCTTTTTGACATCTAGTATAATCCTGGTTTCAGAAAAATATTTTCCATTACTCTGCATAATAGGGGAAGCAATAATCTCCTTGATAAGTATACACAAATAGATCACACACTGATTTGCAGCTCCTGGAAATAAGTACTAGTTACTGGTGTTCCTTCGCAAACTTTGACTCTGACTGTTGATCGCAGCAGGGCCAGGATTTGTCTTCATTCAACTGTGGAGAATATCAAATAAGCATAAGATTTCTATGTGTAAGGTATAACCAGCAAGGTGTCATAAAAGGCACTGTTTACTGTCCTGATGTACTATTGGCATGCTGGTAAAAAAAAAAAAATAAGGTAAACAGGATTAGTATTGATTGAGCAAGAATATGTCATCCTGATGGCAGGCCATGTGATTACTGGAAATGAGATGTGAATGTATCTGTTAATGAAGAGCAATGCAGGCTTAGATGTGACAGTGAGAGAGCTCTCTTACTTCATGTCACAACTGGTTCATTGTTGGTTAGTTAGTAGGTGGAATAAATGCAACGATTAGCTGGAGAAATATGACAAATATGCAGATCAGATTTTCCCAGGATGAGGCAATGGGCCAGGTCTTTACAACTCGGAGAGCAAAGTCACCAAAGCATCCATTCCCCATCGTGGCACCATTAAGGTGGCAGATGGCAGAGCATTAGCAGAAAGACACTGGGAACAGCTGGAAAACATCTGGTAGGAAGTGACAACCTAATGGGTGTGCTGGGCTTTTCCTAATTGTGAGGCAATCACTCAAAAAGCCTGGAAAGAAACTTCAATGTTTTGGAGGTGGGAGAACAGAGTTGGATGGAGTACTACATTCTAGTTCAGTGATTTGAGGGAATTCTGAAAATAAGTGGACTTTAGAGCCTGGCGAAGAGAAAAAACTATAGAAAATTAATTTGCTTTTCCCCAAGCGTTAAATAAGAACACACTTTTTAAAGGTGCCTGTGAGGCTCACAATGGACCTGGAATCTACTTTAGGAAGAAATTTGATTCATCACCAAATTATGAATAATATTTAAAATGTAGGATTTTGAGGGTATATGGAAAGGTTAGGTGTTCAGAGAGAATATGGAAACACTAATTAAACTGGAGTGAGGAAGGTGGACTACTTAATGACTCTATTCACCATTCCTCTCTCTTGATTTACTGTCTCATGACTTTTCTGGAACCTAGATGAAATATAAAAAGGCTTTTTGGCTATTTCTGTCTCTATATTTCTTCACTTTTTTTTTCCACTCCAGCCATTTGTCCTTGACTGTCTATGTCTCATTGCTTGCTCTCCCACTTTCTGACAAGGATCACCTAACTTTTCATAACCTCTCTGTCAAGATTCACCATACAGAGAGTGACATTTCATTTTGGAAATTTATTATTTCCCATAGAACAGGAACAGTGAGGACAACTTTCCCTATGGGGCTGATAGGTAGAATTTGGGGAGACAAAGGCCACCGATGCCTGTTACATTATTAGGGCAGATTTTCTCGCAGGTTACCAGACAAGCCCTTAGTTACTCCATGAAGCCTGTGTTGGTGCCGGAGGATCCATGAATTTCCCAGTTGCTGTTCAAATCACTTAGAGGATTAAACCAGACTGTTCAAAGTACAGCCTTTCAATAAATGTTAGGTCCATCTTCCCCCTTAACCACTGGGCTGTATGTCTGTCCTGCCCTTGCGACCCAGGCTCAAACAAATAAGTAGATGAAAACAAGAAGTGGAACAATTTACTATACGCAAGGTCTGACCACCTTACTTTCCAAACGTCTGGCGTGTATGTGTTCTCTTCAGAAAAGGCAGGTTGCTGTGAGCAGAGGGTCAGGTGGAACCCAACTACAGAGAAAGAGGGGGGAGGTGGAGGGATGAGGGAGTGAGGAGCCAGAGATGAGAGGGGAAACAGTTGAACAAGAATAGTTGAGTCAGGATGGCACATAAACAGAAGCCCTAGAGAGGTAGTTCAGAGAAATGGTGGTAAACAGGGAACAGGAGGTCACAGGGGAATAGGTATAGTGTCTCCAGAAAGGAATAGCCGGGAGACGAACTGAATGTTCAACATGTACTGCAATCCCAGCCCTAAATTTCTAAGTTACCACAGGACCCCTATTGACAGTGCGTATCAATACATCATGATAATGGTAATAAATTATTACTGACTGGGAACCAGCAATCAGAATTGTCAAGAAAAAGTTCCTTACAGCGAGGCGGCATTACTCATCACACCCTGGACCTATGAAGGGAAGGAGTGACAAGATGGCTGAGTGGTGAGCTATTCCAGGGCAAGGTAATAATTAGGGCAGAGAAGGAGCACATTGTGGTGGCACCCAGCAACTAACATTTCATAATCACTGTAATTTCTAGAGGTAAAGGAGCAGAGAGGCGTTTGTCTGTCTGTTTTGTTTGTTTCTGTTTTTTATTGAGTCCACAAAACACAGGATAACATATGTTGAGCCTTGCAAGAAAGTTACTGATGTGTATATCTTACACAGGGACTTCGTGCCACACCCCAGCTATTTCAGTTGCCTTAGCCAGGGACTGGTTGGGGATTGGGAATCATGGTTGCAGGACTGCCTGCTTAAGAGGATGCCAGAGATGGGTAGTAGAAGAAGCTCTAGACTGGGAGCCAGAAACCCCTGGCTCTTCCTTTTTACTTATGTGACTTTGGACAAACTCATTTATCTGATCTCTGGCTTCTGCGTCTGTTCAGTGGGGATACTAATACCAGATCTCCCTGAGCAGAGCCTAAGATTGTTGTACCTATCAAATGAGAAAATGTATGTGAAATCACATGAGTCATAGAGGGACAAATGTAATGTATTGTCAAAAAGTATCACTATCCTATTCTGAGTGATGATCGAAGCATTTATTCAGGTATGCAGCGAATTGTGAGCTAACGTAGGTGAGAGATAGTGAACCCAGGATCACCACATCCAATTAACCTGTTAACTTACATACTGAGTCAAATAACAGAACAAAATCAATACTTGTTTCAAGGAAAAGAGATTATTTGGGATGGAACTATAAAATATAAATATCTCGTTATGTAAATATAAAATCTTACAGTTCTCTTCACATGTCCAATAAAAGGGTGGAGAGTTTCTTTTTGGGTGTGGAATTCTGACTAAAAGCAAGCTATTTATCATTTTTTAAAACACAGTTCTTTCTTAAGGCCAGTCCTCAAACTGCAAAGTAGGATATTGAAGACAGCTGCGCATTTAGTGCCAATATAAAATGACTTTGTTCCTCACTGTCATCTTTTATTCCCACACATTTCTTTCGCCTCAGAACTCTACTCAAGCTGAAGTCCCAGCCGTCTTTAAATACCAATGTGAATACACAGGTGAATTGTCATGTGAAATGTTTTATGTTCTAGATTTGTCTGATTGATTCCTCACAGTGTCTTGTAACTTTTTTCTCTGCCCCCTATTTCCTGGAAACTGTAAGTTTTGTCCTGAAGCTTGCTTGGAATAAGGTTAAACATTTTGGCAAGTGTACTTTCTATGGCATCTCATTAAGTCAGGTTGTCCCTTACTTGCAATGCTAACGTGGTGACAGCTACATACATAGATTTCCCTTGTCATTAGCAGGTAATCTATAGAGCAGTGCTTTGACATCGTGTTAATATTCAGTTCACCATGAAAAGTTTGCTTAATGATTTTAGAATCCATTGATGAGTCTTTCTGGAATCAATTATTTCTTTGTAAAATGGTAGTTTTCTAATTCTATTGTTTCTTTCACATTTTTTTTACCAGGCATTATTTGTCTATAAATCTTCCTTTTCAACTTCAGATGAACTACAGTTCCTCTTTCTTCTTTCCTTACCAAATTTTGAGGTAAGGAGTTGCTGTAATAGTCACCTTCAGTAGTGACACTCCTTTTTTCATTCTCTTTTTTGAGTAAAATTATAGATTGATTGATTTTATTCAATATGCTACAATCAATTAGAATAATTCTTCTTAGGATGCTTAGATTGTCTCAAAATTTCCAAAAAGGAGCCTCATCTTGATGACTTCTGTACCCTTTTGACAGATCCCATTAGTCAATGAATGCTTTGCTTTCTGGCACAAGATGTCCCAGGCTCACTTTATTCTTTTCCTGCTCCAAATTTGTAAAAGGATTTTTAAATGATATGTTCGGCTATTTTTATAAGGAAACAAGCTGTACCAGACTGTCTCTTTGCCTCATTCATTCATTTAGCAAGTACTTACTAAGTGTCTGCCATGTGTCAGGAACCTGCGATATCAAAATAAATCTGGCTTATGTCCTATTCTTGGGGAGCTTAAAATCTAATAGGATAGAGGAGTCAGGAATATCTAAAGGTGGGAAGAGATAGATGTTTTATAATAGAAGGGCGTATCATATGTTGAGGAAATTCAGGTGAGGGGGAAGGTTATTGGGCCTGTTGGAATGTGTGGGATGTGGAGTTGCAGAGAGGGAGAAAGCTTGTGAAGAAGCAGAGGTGGAAAGGTTGTGTACCTGGGAGGACATGGTTCAGTCTAATGTGCGTATATGTGGGGTTTGCTGTATGTTAGAAAAGGAAGTCACAGAGGGTACAGAGGAAGGTGGACTGGGATCTACCACTGAACAGTGTTTAAATAGTGTTCTAAGACATTCGAATTCTATTCTAAAGAAAATGGCAACCATGAAAAGGCTTTTATTCTTTGTTGTTATTATTTTATTTTTAAACCAGAGCAGTGATATGACAGATGTGCCAGAGGAAGCTTCACAGAGAGGCCTTTTCTCATGTGGGCCATCATAAGGAGAATGTAATCATACTGCTGGTCAGTTGGATGTTGAACCAACTGGCTAGTAAAGGGTATAATGACTAGAATACCAGGGCACTAGGTACTTCTGTGATATTTCTTACATGCAACAGCAGATCACCAACAAAGTTTTTTTTAAGTTTCTTTAAAATTTTTCTTAATGTTTATTTATTTTTGACAGACAGACAAAGCATGAGTGGGGGAGGGGCAGAGAGAGAGACACACACACAGAATCCCAAACAGGCTCCAGCCTCTGAGCTGTCAGTACAGAGCCCGATGCAGGGCTCGAACTCACGGACCAAGAGATCGTGACCTCAGCCGAAGTCGGACGCTCAACCAACTGAGCCACCCAACCACCCCACCAACAAAGTTTTAATGTCACTTCATAGTAAGAATTGGTTCAATTGCCTGTAACTATGAAAAAGCCCATGCAGCCCACATATCTTTCTCCCAAGCACAGAACTCCTTCCTTCTTGGTTCTTTCTTGAAATCTTGATATTTATACCTCCAGATATTAACTTTTACATGGTCAACTTTTACTGTATAAGCTACAGCACATAAGTAAAATACCTGAACAACTGAAATGCTGCTGAAAATTCAAAGCCTAGGATCTCACGCTCTTACTTTGAGGCTACTTAACTCTTGTTTTTGATACTTATTACAACTTTCATTATGTAGTTTCCCAGCTTAATTTAACATATCATGTCACAGATAAGACAAGCTACTAGAGGCTGTCACATCAAGAATTGCAAGGAATAATTAATTCTTCTAGCCTAGATATAGTACAGGGCATACATTGTTAAATGGGAAACAAGGACACTAAAATCATTGGGTCTAAAGCCATTCTGTATGACGAAAAGCAGCTCTAATAATGTCTGCAAGTATAACTGTTGTTTATATCTTGACAGTCACCCACAGAATAGATTCAGTTTAAGGATATGTAATATTTCAGACTTCCATCCTAAATGGAAGAAATTAAATTCAAAGAAATATTCTTGGCATTTCAAGAGGTAAAGTGCTCCATCCCTCTCCCCTTTGATGATTGACAGCCTAATTAGAGGGGTTTTGGATTTGTAAACTCATCTTAGGAAGTTTGACTATTTTGTAAGCATTTTCATTTTCTGTTGGTTCCTCGTGATTTGAACTTTCCTATCCTGTTATATGTCGTTCAACTATTCTTCCCTACAATGACTTTAAAGATTCTGCTTCTCACTATAGCCTGGAATGTGATATATTTTCCCCATGTCTGAGCTCAACTGAGTCTTTTATCACTAGGGTTAAAGTGTCATAGAGATCTGCTAAAATTAAACGTCACCACTTTAAATTAAAATGTGTAGCATGGAGGCTTAGTACCCCCTAGGAATTTTTTTGTTTGCAATTCATAGACAATCCAAACCTATTTCTTAAGCTGAAAGAATCTCAGTCAAAGCATCCCTTTTTAACAGTATTTATGCTGCCACAGTTCAGGAAGTCCTTTGAATGTCTCCATTCATATCTTGGCTCTCAGATTGGCAACCTGAGGTATTTGCAAGCACTTGCCAGGGATCTCTGCTTTCTACTAGGACATCACTTCTTTTTCAGGCCTTCTACTGAGATTGTTCATGAACTTCTGCTCACCACCCTTCATTCACTCATTCATTCAGCATACAGTTTTCTGAGCATTCGGTATGCAATTATGAATAAAAACAATGAGGTTTTTGCTTTTGTGGAATTTACATTTCAGTGGGATATGGATCAGAAAAAAAGCAAGCATACATGGAGTGCATGAGTGGCTCAGTTGGTTAAGCATCTGACTCTTGATTTCAGTTCAGGTCATGATCACATGGTCATGAGATTGAGCTCTTTTTCACGCTTTGCACTGAGCATGGAGCCTGCTTGGGATTCTCTCCCTCTCTCTGTGCCCTTCTTCTGCTCACATGTGCACATGCTCTATCTCTCTCTCTCTCAAAATAAATAGGCATGGAAAAAAATTAAGAAAAAGCAAGCATGCAAATAAGCAAAAAAAGTTATTCAGTCAAATAAATATATTTGTAAGCTAGTAAATCTTAGGGAGGAAATAAATAAGACCTGAGAGAGAGCATACCAGGAGACACCTGTCCTAGGTGAGATGATCAAGGAAGGAAGTAACATTTAAAGTAAGAATTAAAGGGGATATGAAGGTGATGTCCAATGTATTCATGGTGAGAAGAAGCAAGGTTCATTCAAGGAATTGAAAGAAGCCTAGCATAACTAGAATAAGTGGACAAGGATGAGAGCTGCTCAGGAGGGGTGATGGACAGTGAAGACTAGACAGGCAGGCCCCTGAAGATTCTGGTATTCAAGGGGAGATATGTCTGCAATATACAAGTTGAGGCCCAGGTCAGATCTTTCCTCTAAATAGATTTTGAGCATAGTATCTAATACCTACCCTTATGTTGTCAGTATGGGTGGTGGAGGGATACAGAATAATGGAAACATAAGATAATAATGGAGAAATTTGTGGAAATTTCTGTGGACAGAGCAATGCTTAGGATAACAATAATTCATTTTTTCACTCTAGTCCTAAAATAAAGAGCAGAAAAATATATAATTGGGGTAAGCAAAGGTGAGGAAGCAGGAGGTGAAAAAGCAGGAGGGTATAATTTTTTTAACCTGTCCTTAACTTAGAATAACACTATGCCTGATGGGTAGGAGGAATCAAGTCACTGGAGAGGAAAAAAAAATATGTATTTTTTTTTTCTTTCCAGTCTCTTCCAGATATAATAGCAATGAACTAGTGGGCATTTTCAGGAAAAAACAAAAACAAACCAACCTTTATGAACTCTAAGCAGCAGTGATGATGAGATGTATGTAGTCATAAAGATGGTATGAATGTATAGGAATCACTGTTACAGGGTTTCATGCAAGTGTGTTTGTGAGACAGATCTACCAGAAAATAGCACCAGTGGCTACTTAATTTGGGGGAACTTGTAGAAAGGAGGAAATAATTAGTGTATATTGTCTTAATTGGCTTGGGTTTCTCTAAAAGAATACCATAGACCAGGTGGCTTATAAACAAGAGACATTTATTTCTTATAGCTCTGAAGGCTGGGAGTTCCAAGATCAAGATGTTGGTACATTCAGTGTCTGTTCAGAGTCTACTTGCTGGTTCACTGGGACCTTACATGGCAGAGGAGCAAGGGAGTTCTGTTCTAATCCCATTCATGAGGGCTCATGACCTAATCACCTACCAGAGACCCCACCTCCTAATACTATCACACTGGGGATCAAGTTTCAACATATGAATGGGGGGCACAAATATTCAATCTATAGCAAATATGTTTTGAGTTTTAGTTTGAGTTCTAGAGTTTCATTTTTGAGGGTATTGAAACTTCAGCCTACAAAAGAATTATTGAAGTCAAGATTTTTTTTAAGAACATTTCATTTTGGGTTCTGTGGGCACAATTGTGACAACCATTCTTCACACTCATATCCATATTTGCTTTTTATATTTGCTCTTCCCTGTCCCTATTCTTGTCATCCCACTTTCCTCCTATTGGGTCTCCCTTTTGGTTGACATGCATAAGGTAACTTCTAAGGCTCTGCAATCTTCCCTGGCTATGCAAATTGGGGCCACATAGGAAATTCCAGCTTCACATGACCTCCTCCTGCCTGATACCCAGATCACCAGGAACAGGGCCAGGATAGGTCTTAGGCACAGACGAAAGAGGTGGACATTCAAGACTTGGGTGTCTTTTTCAGGCTCTCTACTGTGAAAGTAGATTTTCATCCAGTCTTTCCTAAAGTTATCTTGTAGATTTATGCATTTCAGTGTTTACATGAAGAATATTGAAATTTATGAGCTTGGAGATAACTACCATGTTAAGATGTTAATGCCTGTGAATATTTACTATGAATTAATATATTGAAGTCTTTTTTAATTCAATAGCTAACCAAAGTAGGGATCAGGGGATGGACAAAGATAATGGGAGCTTTTGTGTGGAGGCTGTTACATATGGCTTTGAAATTTAATGGAGTATTCTTATCCAACATTTGGGGTTGTCTTACACAGGGGAAGTGAGTATTCTTGGCTTCCATTAGAATTTCCCAACTAAACACTGTTATCACCTTTATATTTTTATTATAACTTTAGTAAATTGATTAATAACCAATATATTGAAAAGCAGAGGGTTTTTTCTGGAAATCTATTTTCATATTCCCTATAAATATGGTTTTAAATAAAATATTATAAGTTTTAAATTACTCTTCTGATTCTCTTTCTTTTTTTCATCTTTATTTCTCATTTATCAGTGAACCACATCTCAATATAATATCCAGATTAAATGCTATTTTCCATCCTTTTGAATACTTCTATATTCTCATCTGTTTTTATGGCACATTGCTGCATGTCTCCAGAGACACACAGCATTTTTATTTTCAAGTAAATTTATATTAGTTACAGTCTCCAGCTGTTTTAGATATAGGATCATTTCCTGTCGGTACTGTTTCCAGGACAATTCTTTTTCCCCTCACAAAAATGAAAAATGTAATTTAACAAAGACATCCTATAATTGCCTTCATATATAGCAAGGTATCTAGCAATCTAAATACTTATTTTATTTAAAACATCTGTCTACATAATATCTAGTGATTGTCCAGGGCTATATCATCCTTGGGAGAGGCAGATGCTGCCATTTTTATTTAATTTATAGGGAGCCATCAAAAATGTTTCCTTAGTATTGAATCTTCTGCCATTATGTCAAATGTGTGTGTGTGTGTGTGTGTGTGTGTGTGTGTGTGTGTGTGTGTGCTTATGATAATAGCTTACCATTCTGGTGCTTGCAATTAGTTTAGCCTTTTTCAAATTGGGAAAGATCATTCTTCTAAAAATCACTATGGAAACATTCTGCAAGAATAGTAAGAATAGTAAGTAAGAATAGTCAGTCATATATATATGTGTGTATGTATATATATATATATATATATATATATATATATATATATATCATAATAAAAATGGTGGCATGTGCTCTACTCCTAGAACTAGCCTTACACTAGAATCATGTTTTAATTGCCACATTCATTTAGAGTCATTTGTCTGTAGTGCATTTTCTTTTCATTTATTAAAAAAAAAACTGTAAAGTTTTTATTGTGAAGTCATTCTGCTGATTAGAGCAGCCAGCTGATATTTTTTGCTATTTTTCAGAAAACATATGGAAGAAGATGGAAGTTTCTATAAAAGCTCTTTGTCTTTGGGGTGATGCTGAATGTTGCTTATAGAAGAATCCATTCGTAAACTCTATTTATTGTGCACGACCCTTGGAGCCTCAGATAAAGTGTTTAACTTTTAATAGATTGTATCAATTTAGGCTCAGCTGAATGCCAAAAACAAGAGACACCCAGGCTTACAATAGTGTGTCTAAATGAGAAAGTTTACCTCTTCTACGAAAGTAATGAAAATATTCCTTTTTGGAACACTAAGAGTATGAAAGGGAAATGATTATGGTTCCCTACTGACATACAGTTATGATTGACAGGAAAAACCAACATGCGTGCCACCTGAGACGTCTTGTTCAGGAACTTTCTGGAGGGTAGTAAATTGGTGTTGGCACAAACACAAAAAAATAAAATGACTTGATTCAGCACTTTTCAATTCTAACTCCCCAAACACTAAAGAAAGAAGTAAATATTCATCAAATGATCAAAATTTATATTGATTTTTATTCTACATTAGCAGCTCAAAGTCGAGATTCTTGACAGGGTGGATGTCGGTTTGAATGATTCTCTTTGAAATGAGGATATAGGCACTGAGCTGAGTGCTACCGTGCATTCCTGAACCATAGGCCCTGATTATTAGAACCCTAGGAGGCTAAATTTTTAAAAGAACAGTATAAAGGCACACTTGTTCAGTTCTGTTTTGATAACTAAATTGTTATTATTAGTATGTAAAGTAATTCTTGTTGTTCCTGCTTCATTCCTTCCTCTCTATCACCATCTAAGGACAACTATTTTATAGAATTTCAAAGGAACTGGGGAGCATGTTGTAGCCATAGAGTTAATAGCAGCATTTGCCAGCATAATTGTACTTGGGAAGGAACTGCCAGTCCTGCAGGGCAAGAGAAGCTAAGATTGTATCTTCACATTATACATCTTTAATTTTTAGTTTCTGCCAGAAAGTAAATAAGGATTTGCTGTAGTGGAATTTGGAAGATGGGAACAAGGTGCAGCCATAGAATATAAACACAGACTTGATGCCTGTGTCATTGTGCAGAGATATGCTAAGGAAACAGTAATGGAGAAACATCGAAATTCTAATCATCCCCTCCAGTCCACACAGTGTAATCACACTCCCTTCCCACCGTAGCTCATGACATAAAATGCTGAATTTTTAATGATTTTAACTACTTGCATTATAAAGAGGAGGATGGTGGTGGGTGAGGCTCTCCACAAATGCAGTTGCGTGATGTATTTGTTCTTTATATTTGTTAGGTGGAGGTGGTGGTGTTGTTTTTAATAAACAACTCATCTATCATTAAAATGGAGGAGGAAGGCATTTTTCTTTACACACAAATGCAGAATAAATAATGAAATTAGCATTCATGTTAATTTGTCCACTTTGTTTAAATGCTCACCATTTAACAAATATCATTAAAGACATAGCTTTAAAATTGAATTTTCTAAAGATTATCATGAATGTTTTTGATGGCTTGCAAACAGCATCAAATCAGTAGAAATAAAGATGACTTTTGAGGGATATAAATACAGTATTTTTCACTTAAATCAGTTATCTTTTGTCTGATTTGATTATCCATATATCCATGAATGAAATATAAATAAACCTTGGGAACCTAAGGCTTGGTTTTCTGGAGCTGCCAGTATGGTCATGGGAGTTTTGTATCCTAATGTAAAAGATTAGTATATACAGTAGTCTTTTCTGAGTATAATATTGAGGTAGCTTTGAGTCACTTATTAAATACTTGATGTATATTTAATTCTTAACAATGGAAAAATATTTATGCTTTTAAATACTTTTATAACTCTCTTATCCAAGAATAATATTCAAAAGAACATTCTAACTAACTTACTGTCTCTTTGTCAACATTTTTGAAGTGTAATATTAGTTTTATCCTTGGATGAATATTTTAGCTCCTATTATGCAGTACAATTTTTCTGTAATTCTAAGTTCTACGTTTCCTGAAGGCAGGGACCATGTCTGACCCAGATTTGTAACTTGCACGATATCTTACACTTAAGACTGGCAAGATATATTTGTCACATGAATAAATGAAGGCCCTTAATCAATTTTATTACAGAAAATACGTTGCTCCATAATCCTGTGATTCTCTGCTCCAACTCTGTAGGAGAAGGAGGCTTTGCTATTCCACTTAGTCATGCACACAGGACTTAAAAACGTGAGATTCTGATCCACTGTGATGCCAAATGTTATTTGTATTTAGCCAGAATGTAGCTAATAATAACATATTTAGAGAGTTCATTTCTGCACAGGGGAAATGAACTTTTTTTGTCATTGAGGTAAAACTGGTATGTAACATTAGATAGGTTTCTGGCATGCAGTGATATACTTTGATATTTGTATACACTACCAAGTGATCACCACTGTAAGCCTACTGACTATCCATCACCATACAATTGCATCCCTTTATCCACTTCACCCACCCCAAAGCCCCCTTCCCATCTGGTAACCACCAATCTGTTCTCTACCTATGGGCTTGCTTTTGTTTTGTTTTGTTTTGTTTTGTTCTTTAGATTCCACATGTAAGTGAAATCATATGGTTTTTGTCTTTGTCTGGCTTAATTCCCTCGCATAATACCCTCAAGGTCTAACCGTGTTGTCACAAGAGGCAAGATTTCATTAATTTTTATGGGTGAGTAGTATTCCATGTATATATATATATATATATATTCCACATCATCATTATCCATTCATCTATTGATGAACACTTAGGTTGTTTTCATATCTTGGCTACTGTAAATAAAGCTACAATGAACACAGGCATGCATATATCTTTTTGAATTAGTGTTTTTGTATTATTTGGATAAATATCCAGAAGCAGAATTTCTGGATCATATGGTAGTTTTATTATTAATTTTTTTGAGGAATATCCATACTGTTTTCCATAATGGCTGCCCCAATTCACATTCTCACCAGCAGTGTATGAGGCTTCCCTTTTCCGCACATCTCCTCCAACACTTGTTGTTTCTTATCTTGTCCAACAAGGTGTAAGCTGATGTCTCATTCTGGTTTTGATTTTCATTTCCTTAATAATCAGTGATGTTGAGCATATTTTCATGTGCCTTTTGGCTGTCTGTGTGTCCTCTTTGGAAAAATGTCTATTCAGATCCTCTGACCATTTTTTAATCGGGTTTTTTGCTTTTATTGTTGAGTTGTATGAGCTCTTTATCTGTTTTGGATATAACCCCCTTATTGGATATGTGATTTGCAAATAACCTCTCCTATTCAGTAGGTTGCCTTTTAATTTTGTTGATGGTTTCCTTTGTTATGCCGAAACTTTTTATTTCGATGTAGTCCAATTTTTAAATTTTTGCTTTTATTTCCCTTACCTTTGGAGTCATATTCCAAACAATACAAAACAAAACATTGCTAAGACCAATGTCAAGGAGTTTACCACATGTTTTCTTCTGGGAGTTTTATGGTTTCAGGACTTACATTCAAATCTTTAACTCATTTGAGTTAATTTTTGTGAATGGTATAAAATAGTGGTCTACTTTCACTCTTTTACGTGTGGCTGTACAGTTTTTCCAACACCAGTTTATTAAAGAGATTGTTTTTCCCCATTGTATGTTCTTGCCTCTATTGTCAACAACCAGCTGATCATATATATGTGGGTTTATATCTTGGATCTCTATTCTGTCCCATTGATTATCTTCCTGTTTTTATGCCAGTATCATACTGTTTTGATTACTACATCTTTGTTGTATAGTTTGAAACCAGAGAATGTGATACCTCTAGCTTTGTTTCTCTTTCTGCAGATTACTTTGGTTATTTGGGCTCTTTCGTGGTGCCATACAGATTTCACAATTATTTGTTTTTGTTCTGTGAAAAATGCCATTGGAATTTTGATAGGGATTACACTGAATCTGTAGATTGCTTCCTTCTGCTAGCTTTGATTTTTGCTTGTTCTCCATTTTTCTAGTTCCTTTAGATATAGAGTTAGATTGTTTATTTGAGATTCTTTTTGCTTGTTTATTGAGGTGCACCTGTACTGTTATAAACTTCTGTCTTAAAACTGCTTTTGCTGCATCCCATAGAATTTGGTATGGTTGTATTTCCATTTTCATTTGTCACCAGGTGTTTTTTGAACTCTCCTTTGATTTTTTTGTTGTTGTTGTTTTTGTTGAACCATTAGTTTTTCAGTAGGATGTTGTTTAATCTGTGCATATTTTGATTTTTCTAGATTTCTTCCTGTAATGCATTTCTATTTTCATACTGTTGTGGTCAGAAAAGGTGCTTGATATGATGTCAGTTTTCTTAAATTTGTTGAGACTTGTTTTGTGGGCTAACATATGATCTATCTTGGAGAATGTTCCTGTGCAGTAGAGAAGAATGTGTATTCTGCATTTGGATTTCAGATGGAATATTCTGTATATATGTATTAAGTCCATCTGGTCTAATGTATCGTTTAAGGCTGATGTTTCCATATTGGTTTTCTGTCTAGATGACCTATCCATTGATGTAGGTGGTTTTAAAAGTCCTCAACTATTGTTTTATTGTTGTTAATTTCTTTCTTAGGTTTCTTAATATTTAAGTTCTCATATGTTGGGTGCATAAGTATTAACAAATGTTATATCCTCTTGTTGGATTGACCCCTTTATCATTATATAATGGCTTTCTTTGCCTTTTATTACAATCTTAGCTTAAAAAAAATTTTTTTTCTTATATAGGTATAGCAGCACCATCTTTCTTTTTTTAATTTTTTTAAAAGTTTATTTATTTTGAGAAAGAGAGAGAAAGAACATAAGCGGGGTAAGGACAGACAGAAGGAGAGACAGAATCCTAAGAAGGCTCCACCCTGTCAGTGCAGAGCCTGAACACCATCTTTCTTTTTATTTCTATTTGCATAGAACATCTTTTTTTCAGCACTTCCTTCAGTTTCTGTCTGTATCCTTAGATCTGAAGTGAGTGTCTTATATGCAACATATAGATGAATCTTGTTCTTTTATTCATTCATCCACTCTGTGCCTTTTGTTTGGAAAATTTAGTCCACTTATATTTAAAATAATTATCAACAGGTATGTATGTATTACCAGTTTATTAATTTTGTACTTCCTCTCTGTTCCTTTCTTCTATTGTGGTTTGGTGATTTTCTTTAATGTTACGTTTAGATTCTTTTCTCCTTATCTTTTGTGTATCTACTGTATATTTCTGCTTTGTGGTTACCATAAGATTCACATGTAACATCCTATGTATATTACAGTCTATTTTAAGTTGATAGCATCTTAAGTTTGAGCACATTCTGAAAAGTCTGCATTTTTACTCCCCTCCTCAATGTTCTGTTTTTGATGTCCTAGTTTACATTTTTTATTTTGTGTATCCCTTAACTAATTATTATGGTTATAGTTAATTTTACTACTTTTGTGTTTTAACCTTCTTATAGCTTTACATGTGGTTAATATACTACCTTTACAATATACATGTATTTACTAGTGAGAGTTTTACATGCACATGTTTTCTTGTTACTAGTTAGTGCCTTTCTTTCCATTTTAAAGAAATCCCTTTAATATTACTTGTAAGGCCAGTTTAGTGGTGATGAACCCCTTTAATTTTGCTTATCAGAAAAACTCCTAATTTTTCCTTCAGTTCTGAATGATAAACTTGCCAGGTGGAGTGTTCTTGGTTTGAAGTTGTTTGTTTTGTTTTGTTTTGTTTCTTGTTTGTTTGTTTGTTTGTTTGTTTTTTCCTTTTAGCAGTTTGAACATATCATACCACTCCCTTCTGGCCTGTAACATTTTGGCTGAAAAATCAGCTGATAACCTTATGGGGGTTCCTTTGTACGTAGCCATTGTTTTTCTCCTGTTGCTTTTAAGTATTCTCTCTTTAACTTTTGACATTTTAATTTCAAACTGCCTTGGTGTGGAGATTTTTGGTTCATTTTATTTGGAACTCTCTGCTTCCCGGATTTGGATGTCTATTTCCTTCTCTATGTTAGGGAAGTTTTCAACCATTATTTCTTCAAGTAACTTTTCTACCACTTTTTCTTTCTCTCTCTTTTCCATCTATAATGCAGATGCTTTTCTCTTGATGTTTGGTGTCCCACAGGTCCCTTAAGCTATCTTCACTTTAAAAATTTTATTTTCTGTTCTCCTTGGATGAGTACCACTGCCTTGTCTTCTAAGTCACTGATCCTTTCTTCTAGTTCTTCCAGTCTGATGTTGAACTTGTCTAGCGTATTTTTTAGTTCAGCTATTGTATTATTCAGTTCTGTGAGTTCTGTTTGGTACTTTCTTATGTTTTCTATCTCTTTGTTGAAGTTCTTACTGTGTTCATCCATACTCCTAAGTTCATTAAACCTCTTTATGACCATTACTTTGAGCTCTTTATCAGGTAGATAATTTATATCCATTTCATTAAGGTCTTTTTCTGAGCTTTTGTCTTGTTTTTTTAACTGGGAACACATTCCTGTCTCTCTTCATTTTGCTTGACTCTTTGTGTTTGTTTCTATCTATTAGATGAAACAGCTGCCTGTCCTAGTCTTGAAGGAATGGCCTTATGTAGGTGATAGAACTTAAGGTTCAACCTTGCTCTCTAGCTTTTGGTTGTTTCTCAGACCTTTGTGATTGTCTGAATAGCCTGATTAGTTGTTGATAGTTCCCTGCTGTTGAGGGTGTGCCTAAAGCTCTCAGTGTTCTAAATGGAGGGATCTAAGACAGTGCCTAGTTTTAGGGTAATTGTAAACCAGATCTTCAGGCAGCATCTTTTAAGGTATTTAAATATCTACAGTCTTGTGGGTCTGCAGTCATAAACCCTGCTGACTTCTAGATCAGGAGATCTGGAGATATCTATTGGACAATAGTTGTAAATATTGTGGCTTTTGATGTGTGTATTAGCACCTTTCTGGGAGGTATCAGCTAGCTGTGGTGAGGCCAAAGAAGGATGAAAATATTATATCTTTCCACCCATATTCCCTGGGGGGCAACTCTGTTGCCTCTGGATGTAGGGCAAACCTAAAACCTGCCCCTCAGTCCTGAAGCTCCAGGACAAGAAAATAGGCCTTTTTTATATGATGGCTGTAGGTGATGGTCTAGTGTTTGTGCAGTGCCCTGGGACTAGCCTGCCAAAGACTATCTCCTCAATTGTTTCAGACCTTTGGGAGCCAGAAATACAATCCCCCTGACTGCCAGAGGCAGATGTTCAAGGAACATCCACTGTATGGGTTGCATGTTCCCACCAGCTACTGTGGAGAGGAGGGGAGTAAGGCTTGGAGATGTGGGGGTTGGGGGAGCACTCAGGTAGTCCTGCTATGATGCCTGAGGGATTATGGCTGTGGTGTGTGGGGGCAGTGTGTTCAGCCAACCTAGCGAGGGTATAGTGGGACATGGCTGCAACTCCTAGATGTAGGCACTCCCACCAGAGTTAGCAGGCTAGGAGGTAATGTGAAAATGTCCCTCCATGGGGCCAACACCAACAAGACAGAAGCAGAATGCAAAAATGGCTCCCACCAGTGCATTTGTCCTCAGAGAGAGAATTCCAACAGGCTCCTGACTTTCTGGTAGATACTTTAATATTAACAAATGAGTGTCCTTCATTTAGGATAGGTGCATTTTAAACTGTGCTTTTGTGCTGGGTCCCTAGGCTACTGGGTCTGTGCATGAGCCCTTTAGGGGTAGATTTTACATTTCCTACAGCCCTATAGTTTTCCTAGAAGTAAGTCCTATTGGTTTTTGAGGCCAGACGCTTTAGGACCCATCTCTCCATTGCAGTTTATTCTTTGCTGTGGAGGTGCTGTTCAACTACCTTTCAGGTCCTTTTCAGATAGAATTGTTCCATATGTAGCTGTATATTTGTTGTGTTCATGGGAGAAGGTGAGTTCAGGATTCTTCTATACTGTCATTTCAAACCCTCCTCAAAGGAGATGCACTTTGAATTCAGTTCCAGAGGTGAGTTATTTTAGGAAATTATGAACCACCTACAATGATGACAAAAGCAAAAATGCCCCCAAATAACTAGAATCTTGAGGGAAAAAACCCCAGGAATACTGTAAAATGACAACTCTAAATCCTGGAGTGAGTATGGGGTGCTCTACCAAACAAAATTATGGAGATTTACAGTGTAGATTCTAATAAACCCTGGAAGTCCTTGTCAGGACTGTGGGGTCTTGACACCTGTAGATGCTTCAGTCTCAGCTAGTTGCATGAGAGGGATACAATGGGGAAGAAAAAGAGAAGTCATAGTAAATATTTATATAAGGAGGAGAAGAAGGCATGTGCTTACATTTACTGCATCAAAGGTTAAAAAAGTCTGTGTAGTAAAAGTAGAAATATATTTCCAAATGACAAAATTATTGCCAGAAAAAATACTATCTTCTCTCTTTTTTACCCCCCCACATTATATTAAAGGATCTTCCTGAGTAACTGTGGACTCTTCCAAAAACAAACTATGGCATTGTTAATGTCTCCTCCAAAAGCTCAAATACTCTTTTTCTTTAAAATGAGAAATCAGATTTTATTAAGCTAAAACAAGTTCCTACCCAGAAGACTTAAAGACTTAAAACTTGTTTTGAAACGCATTGTGAAGATAACCACATGAAGAAAATAGCTCAAGTTTTTATTCTATGTGTGTGTGACTGCCGTCATTAGTTTCTAATATAGTGTATGGTGTATAAGATCACTCTGTTAGCTGAATAAAACATTATCAAGTGATTCCTGAATTAAAGCTTTCCTTTTCTTCTTTTCTTCTTAGAGAAAAGTAAGTAAGTTATATATTTCAATAATTGTCTTTTGTGAAAGAAAAGAATCTCCTTTTTAAGTGAGAATGATGCCAACAGTTTCAGAAATCAAGCTGAGGCTGCAGCCTTCAAACAATCTATTTTATTTCTTTGTACATTTTAAACTGTTTCAGATTTTCAAACTCAGTAAAATTTATTCAGCCAATTTTTATAGAGCACCTGTGATATACCCTATGCTGTGCTAGGTGCTGTTGATACTGCAACAAGCACATAGACAAAGTCCCTGCCCTCACGGGGCTTCTAATCCACTGGAGGAAGATGGACAATACAAAATAAGTAACATATTTTGGCTAGATATGGTAAATATGTATGAAAGAGTATAAGGATGTGGGGGGTGGGTGTAAGTTGAATTTTTAAGTAGGAGATCAGAGAAGACCTGAATGAGAAGATGACATTTTTGCAAAGACCTGAGAGAGGTTAGGGACTGAGCTGTCATGCAAATAAGGCCAAGTGCCCCTAGAGCATGCCTACTAGCCCTGCTGGAGCAGGTCAGTATAGGTTGAGGACTGAGGACTAACTGTTGGCATGGGGAATGTGGACAAAACCCTGACTGGAGTGTGTTCAAGAGAAAATAAGAGAGGAATTGGACATAGTGAATAGATAGTGTATATCTATATAGTATAAAAGTGAGTTTGCAATAATGGAGAACAGAGAAATGGGGCTTTGGCCAGGGGATAGATTAGTGTCAATTGGTGTATAAGGATTATTTTTCCTTTTCTTTCTTTCTTTCTTTCTTTCTTTCTTTCTTTCTTTCTTTCTTTCTTTCTTTCTTTTTTTCTCAGCAAGGGAAAAGCAACAGCATTTTTTTCTGGCTGATGTGCTGATGAGAATAATACACAAGAGAGAAAAAAACTTTATGCAAGAAAGAAGGGCGATTTACCACAGAGGTGACAGTCTTTATGTAGATAAGAGGAGATCTGGTGCACAGGTGAAGGGGACCAGACTTAGAAAGGAAAAGGACTGTTTCCACAGAAACAGGAGGGAAGGAAGAGGATGTGGACCCAGATGCAAGAAGGCAGGTAGTTGTGGTGGGAAGCTATGAAATACAGTATGAATGAGTGGGCAGACTTCTAACAGCATGAGTTAAGAAATAGTGAAATTAATTTTAACATTCTCAGGATACTTAACCCAGCAAAGGGTGCTGGGACATGCAGCAATGATGAAATAATTGATATTTCTTGACTAAATCAGTGCTTTTTAAGGCAAGGATAAGGGATATGTCTATATGTAATTATAAAAGTGATTATGTTTTTAATCATTAAAGATTGTTAGGACACAATGGAGTACTACGTGGCAATGAGAAAGAATGAAATATGGCCCTTTGTAGCAACGTGGATGGAACTGGAGAGTGTGATGCTAAGTGAAATAAGCCATACAGAGAAAGACAGATACCATATGTTTTCACTCTTATGTGGATTCTGAGAAACTTAACAGAAACCCATGGGGAAGGGGAAGGAAAAAAAAAAAAAGGAGGTGAGAGTGAGAGAGGGCCAAAGCATAAGAGACTGTTAAAAACTGAGAACAAACTGAGGGTTGATGGGGGGTGGGAGGGAGGGAAGGGTGGGTGATGGGTATAGAGGAGGGCACCTTTTGGGATGAGCCCTGGGTGTTGTATGGAAACCAATTTGACAATAAATTTCATATATTGAAAAAAAAAGATTGTTAAGAAATTTAACCCTTCCTGCAAATTTATCATGGGTTAGCTATATTGTTATTTGATTCAGTATCAAGGGGAACTGTATGGTTGAGTAATTATTCAGGCCCTAAAAGAAGATTATTGAATTTGGATCACTACATATGAAGCCAAATTTAAGTAAACTATTTTAACACACTGTGCCTTATATTCTGATTAAGTTATTAATGTGTAGTCTAAATTTGAAGAGGTGTATCCCTTGTGACTTAGGTTCTAGGTGCTTATAAAACAAAGGCACAAAGGTGCTATTAGGAATAGCGAAGGAATGCAAAGGAATTATATTTAACCTCAGATGGGAAGGCAGCGTTTCTAACTTTATTATGTGTATTAGTCTGCTAGGGTGGCAATAACAAAATACCACAGACTGGTGGCTTAAACAGCAGAAATGTATTTCTCACAGTTGTGGAAGCTAAAAATTCCAAATCAAGATGTTGGCAGGTTTGGTTTCTTGTAAGGCATCGCTCTTTAGCTTGGAGACGTCCATCTTCTCGCTGTGTCCTCACATGGCCTTTTCTCTTTGTCCCTACTTTTCATCTTCTTATAAAGACACCATTCCTATTGCATTAGGGCCCCACCCTTGTGACCTCATTTCATCTTAATTCCCTCTTTAAAGACTATCTCCAAATATGGTCATATTGGGTGTTAGGACTCCAACATATGAATTGGGGGTGGGAGGAGCTCAGTCCATATTATGTTAAAGGTTTACTAGAGGTACAAGTTACTAGAATCTCTTAGGCATTTATTTGGGACACTGGCCTTCTGGCCTGATGGAAACTTGATTCCTTCTCAATGCAGTATTCCCAAAGTATATCAGGAGGTATGTGCTTTATGAGCATATTTGGACTAATCCATCAGATGACTCCCTTGCCATGAGAGAAAAGGGGAGATGGAGGAAGATTAAGGCCATTACAGAAACAGTGGCATCTTCTGTTGTCATGTTGTTGGATAGCATCCAAATTCTCTAAACTGACATCCTCTTCTCTGTAAGACTCTTCATCTAAATGCCCCAAAGCTCCAGCCCCCTCTCTGAACATGCCATATCCTTTCATGACTCTAGGCCTTTGAACAAACAAGTCACTGCCTATAAAGAATCTATCTGTTTCTTCACCTGACAAAATCATACCCATCCTCCCAGATCTGGCTCAAATGACACCTCTCCTAGGCTTTTACTGCCCATTCCTAATTTTCAGACAATTAGTTGTTTGTTTGTTTTTTTTAATTCCCATCCTCCCCACATTCATTTTACATAGCACACTTGAGGCTATCTGTTGGCATAGCTCCTTCCTTCTCCAAAGGGACTGTTTTTTCCTCGTCGTACACATAGTCCCGGATGCAGTTCCTGACACATGTTAAAGGCTCAATGTACATATGAGTAATAAGTGGATAGATGGATGAATGTATAATTCATTTATTCAACAGTTATTTACTGAGCCCCTATCATATTCTGCCAAGGTGCTGGGAGTACAAAATAACAAAGGAGACAGACAGACCCATTCCCATTATGGAGCTTAGAGTCTGGAGACAGAGACAGAGTATAAACAAGTAAATATGAGAATTTTTAAATTGTGATATATTCTGTAAAAGAAATTAATACTGTTCCAAAGGAGAAAAAAAATAGAATGAATATACCTTTGATAGGGTGATCAGGGAAGGCCTTTCGAGAGATAAAATGTCAACTGAGAAGTGAAGGATGAGAAGACATTAGTAAGAGAGTGTTCCAGAGAAAGAGAGCAATGTGTGCAAAGGCCCTGAGATTGGAAAGAGTTGTTTAAAGAACTGAAAATAGACAGAGATGACAGGGCATGGGGATCATGAGAGAGACAATTAGAAAATGACATCTGAAGAACCAAATGTCTTGGAGCATAGAAGTTTGGGATGTTTGTTTGTTTTTGGGTTTTTGTTTTGTTTCGTTTTGTTTTGTTTATTTTATTTTATTTTTTTATGAGAACCACTGAGGCCACTATAAAGGAAGATTGGAGGGGCAAGAATGGGTGAGTAGAGATGAATGTTAGAAGATAACTGTTGCACTGCAGAGGAGAGGTGATGAAGGCGTGGGCTAGGCTAGCAGGAATGCAGATTGGGGAGACAGACCGGAGAGACATTTTGGAAGAAGAATCAATGGAATTTAGAGAGTAAATGGCTGTGGGAAATGAGTAAAGGGAGGAATTAAGGACAACTTTCAGTTTTCTGACCTGAGCAACACATGGTGCCATTTATTTGAAAGGAAGGACATAAGTGCAGAATGTTTTGGGGGATGTGGTGAGGATGAGAATGAAGCATCCAGTTTTGAATACTTGTGCCTAAAGTAAATCCAAGGAGCAGTGTCAGGTGTTTGCTTGGATGTGTAATATGGAGCTCAGAAAAGATTAGGAGCCATTACTATATAGATTTCAGTGAAAGCCATGGAGAATAGTATAAATAAAGAAAAGCAATCCAGAATTAAGCCCTGAAACAACAACTAGTGATCTCAGCTCTGATTCAGAAATCAATCAGTGAACCATCTGTAAAACAGATTTGGTGATGGTAGAGAAGGAAGGAAGGAGAGTGATTGAGAATCCATCACATTAGGTCAGCTAAGGGGTAATGCAGACTTTGAGTAGAATAAGTGAGAACTGATATTTTTTTCTGTCATCATATACTCTCTCCCATGGCATTCTCATTTTCTCTCCTAATGTCAGCCATTGCTTCTAGGTTTATATATCAGACTTAATTTTTTCCACTTGTTTACTGATCATCTCCTTTTGGGTGTTCCACCAGTACCTCAAACCAAAAGACTCAAATCCAGATCATCTGTTTCATACATCCATATTTCTGTTTTTTTACACTACTCTAATTGATGGCACCATAGGCTTTTCAGCAACCAGGAAGTAACAAGTTGATCTGTCACTGTATTTGCACCCTCTTTTTCCTTTATTTTCCTTAATGAGTAAGTTGCCAAATTCTGTTGATAACATAACAGTAATGTTATTTAATCAAGTTGAGCTACCATTTGTAAAATATAGTATTTTACAGAGTATCCACTATTATCATAAATGCTAACAAATAAAATTCCTTTAATCAGAGATTCAGTGTTACTGTTTTTTAAAGTAGTATATTTTCTTCATATCTTCCTCCTAAAAATTTATCTTTGGACTAAGATATAGTATGAGAAAAATTTAACCAGTCTGCAGAGAGTTAGACTGGCAAAGCCATTCAACCTTAGCAGAAGGAGCTATTTTGGTTCTATTTTTATCATCACATTTAGGAATGAATCATTGAAAGCAGAGAGAGAAATAGAGATGGATAGGAAAGACTTGGGCCATCTAATTCATCTCTTTGTTAGTGCAGGGAAGTTTCCTATGTCAAATGCCTGTGAGATATTGTGCAATAAAAGTCTTACATTACAACATTTCAATCATTTTCATAAGGTGACTAATTATCTTTGAGTTGCTCTCCGCATTGTTCTCTGAACTCCTTTCCACGTATCCCTGTCATATGAGAGGTATGTTCCTTTGTACACAGAAATGGCCTAGGGTCTCTGAGGGATGAGTTCCAGTTATTTTTCTATAGTAGTGATGTCTACATTAAGTTGACTTCATTCTTGATGATTCTTTTTGTGACCAGTGACACACATTTGTGAGATCATTATCCAGAATGAGGATGGTCTGGCTTGTTATCTTAGGATGTTTAAAAACTTATGAGAATCTCTAGGGATCAGACATGTCCCTTGGCACCTAATGGTGGAGAAACATTATTTGAATGGGTTTTCCAATAGAATACATGGTATGGGAAGACCTCTTTATTATCCCTACAGCTTGGAAGAGGGGAAGGATAAAAGGGGTTGGCATTTGGGAGGATTATTGTTTTTAAGTTCTTTGACTATTACTTTCCAATTAGTTTGGGCAAGAAAAATTCACATGAACCATTATATAGATTATAGCTTTTAATTGATTTCTGAAATTTCGGTGATCAAAATATAGTAATTTTAGCATTTTTATAAGTTTCTCCTCTATAGTCTAGAGTGTTCATAATTAGCTGCTTGTAGAAAGCAACAACATAGGAACTTCAGAGATCTTACATTTCATAAACTACCCGTTTCATTTAGAGTCCTGATTTGCTGTTTTAAGCAGCTGCCACTTTGTAACACTGTTTTTGTTGTTGTTGTTGTTTTGTTTTGTTTTGTTTTGTTTTGTTTTGTTTTTCTTCCATGGTCAAGTCTATACAGCCAGAGAGCAGGCAAAAGGCCTTGATTGGTTCACAAAAAGTAGGACCTCGTGTCTGACTTGGCTTTTCTTAAACATTACAGAATTCTGGCAACTACCCAACAGCTGACCCAGAACTGTTTTTAACACAATATGTAATTAAATTAGAAATAAGTAGCAGTTTTAAGGCTTATCAGAAATGTTAACAGACATGGATGGATTTTGTGAAGTACGCCAAAAGAAAATAAGAGTTCCTTTGGTGCGCAGTGCACATGAAGTCAGCATTTCTCCCTCCCCTCTACCATGGGCACGCATTCCCGGTCTCATCTGGTGTTCTGGGGAGCCCTAAAGCCACAGGGATCATAACAGCTGCAATAAATAAAGCATCTATTCAATAAATTTCCATGCCAAATATTATTCAGCATTCTTTTGGCCTTGGTTTGATAGAAAACAGCATGGTGAACTTACTACCTCTCTTTACTACAGTAAGCCCCAAGTAACTATGAAAGATGTAACAATTCAAACCAACATGTAAGCAAAATCATGATTCTGTCTGTTTTAAAATTAAGGTAATAATACAGGGGACCCCCCAAAAAAGTAACAAAGGAAGTCTATTGTCATTATTGAAGATACATTAGAATTTGTACTAGGCTTTTATTCTTCTCAGGGAAGATAATGAGAAACGTTCAGAATATATGTCCATGAAAATGTATGGGTTTGAGGGAGATCTTTAAAAAATAAATGTTACATATGTGGCAATATAAGGAAGAATATTATTAAGGAATTTCACAGAATTTTTATGTAAAATCTCATCATGCAGTATTATGATCACAGGGATATTTTGTGATATTTACTGAGTCTTCTGAGAGTTCACTTATTCAAGTCATATTTTAAGGAGGAACTTATAAGATTCAGATCTAAAGTATAATTCTGTAATATGCCCAGCTGATCCCATTAAATCCAACCCAAAAAGGAACGGTATAATGATGTGAACAATTCCCATTCTTTGAGTTGTTACACCTCACTTGAAATGCATTCCTTCTGGATTAAAACAGCAATTCCCCTTTGTTTCTCTCTCCAGGCTGAGGTTCAGCTATGCTACCTGGAAGCACAAAGAGATGCTGTTGAGCAGATGTCCCTAAAGCTGTACAGCGAGCAGTACACCAGCAGCAGCAAGAGGAAAGAAGAGTTTGCTGATATGTCAAAAGTTCATTCAGTGGGAGGCAATGGGTAGGGAGCTATTCTTTTTGTTGTTTTATTCTCACTAATCTCTACTTTTTCAATGATTCTCCACTGGTTAGTGTTAGGCAAGGCATTTCCTCCTTAGCTAACAGACCAGTCGAAGGTCAGTAGAGTAGGCGTTTACGTTCTTTTCCATTTGTGCCAGAATGGAAGAGTGTGGATTTTATCAGACTCTCTCATCTAACCCAGAACTTCCTAACTTTCTTGTTATTTTTTTCAAAACAGCCTTTTTGCAAGCTTCAAATCTCTGTTTCAAAGTAGTGATGTTGGGAATGTTTGTGTGACTATGTTGTGCTTATAGTATTGGTCTTTCTTCTTCATAAATTTTTTTCAGTGTTTTTTTCCCCCTTTTTAACTTCACCATTTATTTTAAAGTCTATCCAAGGGACTTTTAAATATCAAAATCTCACTGGAAATTTGGTACTACATAATTTTCCTGAAAACATAGATATTTAATAATTCTTCATAGACACTGGGTTAGCCAGTTGCATTCACATAAAGTCAATTAGAATAACAGTCTAGCACTAGAATTGTCCATGGTATGTGAAAGGACCCAACAAATTCAGTGACCCATCAACAACTTCCCTCAGCCTGACACACATGGCTGTATTTACATTGTACTAAATACCCAAATATACTATATTCAATTTATAAATACTATGTTCAATTATACTATTGAATAAATAACTTACACTTTCAGTATTTCCAAATGACTTAAAAAAATTTTTTTAACATTTATTTATTATTGAGAGACAGAGAGAGACAGAGCATGAGCAGGGGAGGGGCAGAGAGAGGAGACACAGAATCCGAAACAGGCTCCAGGCTCTGAGCTGTCAGCACAGAGCCCAACGTGGGGCTTGAACCCACAAACCGTTAGATCATGACCTAAGCTGAAGTCAGATGCTTAACCAACTGAGCCACCCGGGCGCCCCACTGTGCCACCCAGGCGCCCCTCCAAATGACTTTCAAGTTATGCAAATACTGCATGTATATATATTTTTTTCTTTTTTTTTCTTTTCTGGCTCAATTCTATTATTTTATAGGCGATTATTAAAGAATAAAAGAATACTAATTAAATTTAATTATTTCATTATTTTAATGACTTAATAATAAGTATACTCATAAAAATGGGAACAGTAACCTATTTCACTTTTATACTTGCGCCAGACAATAAGGGGGAGAAACTGTTCCCTCAAGTTCCATTACAAACATGTTAATAAGCGTCATATGGGGTTTAACTGTAGCCAAAATATTCCCTGAAAAGGCAGGAAGAAAGAAATCTTTTTGTTCACTTGTTTGCATTTACACTTTAAATGCATATAGTTACAGATATTTGGGGATAAATTAAGTACTGATTATAAATTCTGTCTTGTGATATAACCTAAGGTCTAAGAATACAGGAAAATGATGTGGGTTATAATTCTGTTTAGGAAATGGACTAAATTTTCCTAATTTTCAAATTTTCAAATTTCAAATTTTCTTTTTTTTTTTTTAAATTTTTTTTTTCAGTGTTTATTTATTTTTGGGACAGAGAGAGACAGAGCATGAACGGGGGAGGGGCAGAGAGAGAGGGAGACACAGAATCGGAAACAGGCTCCAGGCTCCGAGCCATCAGCCCAGAGCCTGATGCGGGGCTCGAACTTATGGACCGCGAGATCGTGACCTGGCTGAAGTCGGACGCTTAACCGACTACGCCACCCAGGCACCCCTCAAATTTCAAATTTTCAAATCTATATAATTTGTTGCTCTATCAAGATATTAAAAAAATTTTTTTTGATGTTTATTTTTGAGAGACAGCATGTACACGCACATGCAAGCAAGTGGGGGAGGGGCAGAGAGAGAGGGAGACACAAAATCCAAAGCCTCCTCCAGGCTCTGAGCTGTCAGCACAGAGCCCAGCATGGGGCTCAAACCCATTAACCATGAGATCATGACCTGAGCCAAATTCGGACGCTTAACCAAATGAGCCACCCAGGTTCCTCTCTATCAAGATATTTTTTATATACAGATACATTATGTATATAGAAAACCATTGCAGCATATAAGAAAGAAAAGGTTAGGTCTTGGAGCATGAACAATAAGCTGTTTTGAGGCTTTAATGTGCTTTAATTTCTCTCTGTGCCTAAATAGTCTTTGGCGTAGATGCAAGCACAAACTTTAGGTCACATTTTCATGTTTTCTGAAAGCCCTGGGGACTGAGCGGGCACCTCGTGCTTCTGACCTCAGATTCCAAGGACCCAACCTGAGTACTTACTCTGGGCTTCAAAAATCATAAATTTGCCCTGGGAATTGCTTAGTTAACAACAAGCATTGTTCTGTGAAGTGGGAGTAGGTGAACTTGCCTGATATCCTTTGTTTATGCTCCTTGGGGTGCTGAAGGCTGTGCATTGTGCAGAAATTTAAGAGCGTACTGAAGAAAAGGCAGCTATTTAATACTAAAGACAAAAACCATATATTCCTTTCTATTTTCTGTTTACATACAGAAAAGCATTGTTTGAGGAATGCATGTGGGTGAGGTTATCTGGGGTGTCCTGCCCCCGAGACTCCCTGCTCCCACAGTCAAATCCTTAATTCTGGAGCCTTAAGAACACCGCCTTGTAAAATTATCTGCTCCAATGATACATAAACTTCATTAATAGTTAGTTTTGTTGCATAGAATGAGCATTGTTTGCAATAAGCAATTGTGGGAATAGTGTGGGCTTTCTAGGGTCTTCATTCCATATACAGACATCCAATCTACTAAAGAGAAAATTAAGGACTCCTGGGTGGCTCAGTTGGTTAAATGTCCAACTCTTGGTTTTGGCTCAGGTCATGATCTCACAGTTTGTGAGCTTGAGCCCCACATCAGTCTCTGTGCTGACAGTACAGAGCCTGCTTGGAATTCTCTCCCTCCCTCTCTCTCTGCACCTTCTCTGCACGCTCTCTCTCTCTATCTCAAAATAAATAACTAAACTTAAAAAATATTTTTAATTAAGCTGGTGATACAATTTGTATATTTTTATTTCCTCCCCATGTCTACATGCACACTATCAGTATGTGGTTGAAAAAATGTATAAGCTACTCCAGGGAAAACTCAGCAGCTGGATAGAATGGTGATCTTAAATTTCTAGAAGTTTACATAACCACAGTATTGCTTAGAAATGAATTTTAATCGCTTTTTGGACTTTTGCCTAAGATCAAGTGTAGAAATGAATTTTAACCTCAGGGCACCTGGGTGGTTCAGTCGGTTAAGTATCTGATGCTCAGTTTCAGCTCAAGTCATGATCTCACAGTTTTGTGAGTGTGAGCCCTGCATTGGGCTCTGTGCTGACCGTGTAGATGGATCCTGCTTGGGATTCTTTCTCCCTCTCCCTCTCTCTCTACTCCTACCCTGCTCAGGATGTTTCCATGTCTCTCAAAATAAATAAATGAACTTAAAATATTTCTTAAAGAAATGAATTTTAACCCCTCTGGCTTAATGAAAAGTTGGGTAGCAAAGTGATAGAACAGAGCTTATATACAACTATGAACTGTGTATTGAACAGTCATGAATATTTGTGGTAGGAAGATTTCTCTGAATATGTGAGACTGTGTGAGTGCTAGTAACAGAGTTGTTTACCTATGGGAGACCGTTGGCACTGGCTCCAGCACCACAAAGCGGGAAACTATGGCTTCCTGGAGGGATATGCAATGCACGAATCACTGATGATTATTTATGGGAGCAGATTGGTGCTTTTTGATTCCTGCCAAGTTAAAGGAAAACACTTACAGATTTGTTGTTTTGTTTGTTTTTTTTGTTTGTTTGTTTCCTTTGCCTAGTAAATATCCACTGAAGGCCTACTATGTGAATGACACAATGGTCTGAGCAAAGTTTGTCAAGAACACTTACCTTTTGTATATTTTGTAAAGTGTAACCATCTCTTTTCTTGACACCTCTTTCTATCCAGACGTTGCCTGATTTCATTTTTTAAATGAATTTCAAAGATGCTGTTTAATTCATTAAGTAGCATCCTACTTGCTGTCAAGACTTACTGTCGATCACAAACCACGTCTTTTGTTCAGTTTATAAATGATAGAACTGGGAGGTAAAAAGGCTGGGGTGACTGGCATGCCCAGGATGATTTTTTAAGTTGGAGCTAAGACTTCAGTGCAGGACCCTGGGTCTGAATGCAGTAGACAGTTCAAAAAGTCATGCTTTGCCTTCTCTCTGAGGATTTCATTCAGACTCTCGATAAACATTTTTTCCCCCTCTAAATCCTATGTTGTGCATATTCCATAGTGTATGAAATTTAATTATGGTATTTTTCTACTATGGAGAAATTGAAGAGTCTTAAGGAGATTTCATTAAAGCCACAAGGAAGTTTGAGCAAAAACATTCGGAAGTAGGCTTAAGTGAAGACAAAATTGACTTCAGTCATTAATTTGACAAATATTACTAATATGAAGTATAGAGATTAAAGGCAAAAAAGAGAGGTTCACAGTTTGGTAGAAGGAGCCAGTTTATAAACAACATGGAATAAAGGATCACAAGTGCTAAGTTAGAAACCGTTATTTGGGTAGGGGCTTCGGCTCAGGGAAGACATAGCTCAATTCTGACTATGGTAGGAGATCTGGAGCAGATTACCAATGACAGCAGGGAGAGGATTTTTGAAAGAAGGCTTGGTCAGTGATGTTGAACATCTTTTCATGTGTCTGTTGGCCATATGTATGTCTTCCTTGGAAAAATGTCTATTTAGGTCTTTTGCTCATTTTTAAATTGGATTATTTGGGGTTTTTTGGTATGGAGTAGTGTAAGTTCTTTATTTATTTTGGATACTAACCTTTTATCAGATATATCATTTATAAATATCTTCTCCTATTTAGTAGGTTGTCTTTTTGTTTTGTTAATGGTTCCCTTTGCTGTGCAAAAGCTTTTTATTTTGATGTAGTCACAATAGTTTATATTTGCTTTTGTTTCCCTCGCCTTAGGAGACATATCTAGAAAAATGTTGCTATGGTTGATGTCAGAGAAATTACTCCCTGTGTTCTCTTCTAGGATTTTTATGGTTTCAGGTCTCACATTTAGGTCTTTAATCTGTTTTGAATTCTTTTTTTGTGTATGCTGTTAGAAAGTAGTCCAGTTTTATTCTTTTGCATGTGGCTGTCCAGTTTTCCCAGCACCACTTATTGAAAAGACTGTCTTTTTCCCACTATATATTTTTGCCTATGTTTATTGCAGCACTATTTACAATAGCCAAGACACAGAAGCATCCTCAGTGTCCATCAGTAGATAAATAAATAGGGAAAATGTAGGGTATATACACAATGGACTATTATACAGCCATAGAAAAGGATGAGATCATACCATTTGAAACAACATGGATAGACCTAGTGAATATTATGCTAAGTGACATAGTAAGGCTGAAAAAGACAAATACCAGAAGAGTCCACTCATAAATGGAATTTTAAAAAAATGAATAAACAAACAAAAAGCAGACTCAGAACAATAAATACAGAGAACAAACTGATGGTTTCCAGAGGGGAGGGGAAGGGGGGGACAAAACAGGTGAAGGGAAAAAGGAGATACAGGCCTCCAGTTACGGAATGAGTAAGTCATGGAAATGAAAAGCAGAACATAAGGAATATAGTCAATGATCTTGTAATAGTGATGTAATGGGACAGATGGTAGCCATACTTATGGTGAACATAGCATAATGTATAAACCTGTCAAATCACTAAGTTGTACACCTGAAACTAATGTAACATGGTGTGTCAACTATACTCAAATTTAAAAAAAGAAAAAGGAAAGAAAGAAGGCTGGGTCAGGGAAAGAGCTTTTCAATTTAATCTGAACAAATATTTATTTAGCACCTACAAAGACAGACCACGGTCCCTGCCTTCATGAAATTTACAGTCTAGCAAGAAAGTGTGGCATCAAGCCAGTATTTACCTGGGAAATGAGAAAGGGAAGCAGAGGATGCTGAGGAGCTCAGAGCAACAGTGTGGGCTCCATGAGGCAAAGCTGCATCTGTAGTGCTCACCACACTCCGCCCTACACCGGGTGCTAGGCTTGTGCGTGCTAGATGGTCAGTGAATGAATGGATGCATAAATGAGTAGCTCAAATTGATCTGGGGCTCGGAGAGAGGGAACACAGGTCTGGAATCATCAGACTGCCTGCTGGTTCCATATGACTGGAAAGCGGGATAGAAAGCCAGGGGTGAGAAATTAAGCCTTGGGAAGAAGGCACAGTCCAGGTCCAGGAGTTAATCATTGAATTCCTCGTTGTTACTCAGAATCAGAATCACCTGTGGAGTCTTTAAGCTGAGAAATGTCTGCCTACCCCACTCCATTGAAAATTCTGATTCAGTAGTCAGGAGTGAGCCAAGGTATAAATATGTTCTAATGCCCACTTCAGGTTTGAGAACCAATGTGCCATTCGTTTTGAAAGTGTGTTCTCTGGACCAGCAGCATCAGCATCTCCTGGGAACTTGTTAGAAATGCCAATTCTCAGTCCCACTCCAGACCTACTGAATTGGAAAGCCTAGACCTGGGGACCAGCAATCTTTGTGTAATGAGCTCTCCAGGTGATTCTGGTGCTGCTATTTGAGAAGCACTGCTTTAGTCAATGAAGATTTCAGGTTAGAAATTAATTGAGTATGTGGAGACTGGATTGGAGACTAAAGCCAGAAAGAATTGACCCATCAGGTGAGGGGAATGAGGGAGAGAAAGGAGCCACTCTGATGTTCTGATTGCTAGTTCAGGGAGGAGAAAGAAGATGGGAGAATCTGGATTCAAATGGCTTTTGTGTCATTTAACGTTGAATTACAACTGTTAAGTGCAGGCTGTACTGAGCATGGAGAGACAATGAGACACAGCATGTGGCAGGTGTGTGCAAGTCAGGAAAGCCTTCCAGAAGTGTCATGGAAGATGCCTCAGGGTCAGAAGTGACCATGAGAATGCTTCCTACAGAGGAGGCATTGTGTACGAACTTCTAGGACCAGTAAAGCCTGCCCAGACTGACTAGATGGTCAGTTTTGAAATGGTATCTTGGCAGTGGTGAGGAGAATAGATTGGCATGGGCAAGATTAGATAGTGTTCAATTAAGATCCTACTCTAGTCATCCAAGTGAGAAATAAATAGGGCCTGAGCTAGGACAGTAGCAATGGAAGCTGAAAGTTTCCATTGGAAACTGAAAGAAGGAAGTTGAAGACAGGCCCTGGACACCAAGCAGGTGACATTAAGGGAGGGAAATTTAAGAATGGACTTCCATGATTCAGGCTTGTGCAGTCTGGCAGATGGACATGTCATTCACTGAGGTGGGGAAGAAAGGCGAGGAGCAGGAATGGGGGAAAGAAGCTGAGTATTTGCGGCACAGTTCCAAACTGTTTGATGGTCTGTGGAACCTCCAAGTGTAAATGCCCAGGAAGCAGGTCTGGGTCTCAAGAATGTTTTGCGCTTCTCGACCATCAACAAGGACAGTGTGGTAACTATGAGGCAGCAGATGCTGAGAGAGGTAGGAGCTTACTTTATGGTAAACTACTCCCTCACCCAGGTGGACATAACGTTACCTTTAAGGAATGCTTGTTTTAAAAAGTGTGGATAATCAGAACGTTTTGATTTCAGTTAGAATCTTTCATGCTATATTATACAAGTCTTCCAAAATAAAAACTACATCATTGAGAATTCAAGGTGGTATCTTGATTGGCAGGAATTTAGGACCACAGTCAACTATTATTTTCTGCCTCAAAGCTGCAGGTAAAAGCTCCTGATCCTAGATATTAGAATGAGTTAAGACTGCTCAGATTGCTTCCAACTGCACAAATAACATGTACCTTTAGGGGTAGTCATGAATTCAGTCTAGTCTAATTTCTTCAAGAAGGAAAGAATGTGTACTAGATTAAAAACTAAAGACTGGAATTCAAGTCGGCACTCTGATGCATTTAGCAGTGTGACTTTGATTGGGACACTTAACCTTCTCAAGATGCAATATCTCTGTCTGTACTTTTAAATACCTAAAATTTTTTATTATTGAAGTATAGTTGACATACAATGCTATTTTTAGTTTCAGGTGACCAACATAGTGATTCAGCAATTCTATACCTTAAGCAATGCTCACGGTAGTAAGTCTAGTTACTATCAACAAACAATGTTATCACGATATTATTGACTATATTCCCTATGCTGTATTTTCATCTCTGTGACTTCTTTATTTTATAACTGGAAGTTTGTACCCCTTAATCCCCTTCAGTTATTTTGCCCATCCCCTTACCCCCCTACTCTGTATAGTTTTTGTAGTACAGAAATACAATAGTCTATAAGAAAATGCCTAAAATATTTATAATGTTATATATATATGTATATATATATATGTATGTATATGTATATATATTGGATATATATGTATATATACATATATATGTATATATGTATATATATACATATACATATACATATGTATTATATGTACATATATACATATACATATATATACATATACATGTATATATACATATATATATACATACATATATATACATATACATATATATATGTTAGTTAATGAAATATGCATTGACTACTATGTTGCAGGAAGTGGTAGGAGATACTGGAAATAGGAAAGATAGAAAAAAAACTTAATCTCTATAGTCCTCAGTCTAGTGAGGGAGAAAGACACTCAGATAATCCTTATGAAACAGTGGTAAAATTCAAGATAGAGAGTATTATGGGAGTAATTAGGAGGTCTGCCTAATCAGGAAGACTTATGGGGGCAGGGAATATCTGAGCTGTCAGAAAAGGTGCATAGATGCTAGCTATTAGAAAAAGATTTGGTAGAGGGAAGGTGAGGATTTCGGCCAGAAGACAGTAACTGTGTAAGGAGAAAGAATGTGTGTGTGTGTGTGTGTGTGTGTGTGTGTGTGTGTGTGTGTGTTGAGGTTACTATAAATAATAATCCGATGTTATTGAAGCAGAAGGGCATGGAGATTGTTCTTGACTCTGCTTCCTGGGATCAGGAGGGAATACCAGGTGAGTTTTTAGGGACTTCTGCTCTGGTGGTAAAGTTCTAGAAGATACCTCAAGTCTCACTGGTCATATGCCAGGCTTCCTCTGGCTATGGGGAAATTTGAGCCATGTCTCAGAGATGCAGTCAAGGTTTCTGTCCTAAGTCTAAGAATGTAGGAATAACTCACTCCTCACCATGCAAGGTTTCAGTGTAAATTTTACTCTCAAATACAAACAGAATATATAGGTAATTTCCAAGCACAACAGGCTGAAATGAACTTTAAATAGATAAAAAGTTAAGTTTGGCAGAAAGGAAGAGTCCATTTTTCTTTAGAAAAGAAACATCTCTTTACTGGTGTGAACAAACACACACACACACACATATATATATGTATATGTATATATGTACATGTACATATATATGTACATATATATCTGTATATGTATTGTATATATGTGTGTATATGTATATATACACACATATATGTACATGTGTATATATGCATGTATATGTATACACATATACTATATATGTATATATATATAGCATCCCCAAAGGGAAATGATTTTGATAAATGAAAACAAATAAATCACTATTTAAACTATTGTTTGATTAAAGATCAAATTTGATTCTTTAAATTAATTAAGCAGTAAGATACACTGAATGATTTTAACCTCCTGAGAAGGGATATAATCAACCTGGATTTTACTGCTGCAGGGTGATCTTCCTGGTTTTCTGTTGAGCAACATGCCAAAAATATCTCTGTTGCAGTTACATGAACATTCATGCTTACTCATATTCTTTCTCTCTTTCTTTCTCTCTTTCATACACAAAATGACCATTTTGAATTTCTGCTCAATGGGTGTTTTTTGGAACATTGCTATGTAAAATGTTTTCTTTCTGGTACACGCCAGCCATAAAATGAAGTACCATCTTTTATTTGTGCTAATGTTGGGAATGCTCTTGCAGATAAATCACTAGGCAACACAAATTTTATCTCCACCATGAATTTCTACTTTCTTCCTCTGACTCTTGGCTTGTCTCAATCTAATGAATAGCTAGCTGATCTGTGTTCATTTCAGGTTATTTTTGCTCCATCCTTTGTATCGTGATGTTATTAAATAGAAAGATCAGGATGTAGTCAAAGGGAGCAAAAAGTACCTGGCTACCCTCTGCATAACTGATATTCTGGGTACTATGCAACTGTCAAAATAGGTCTTTCTGGGAAAAAAAAAACACCTTACCAGTAGAAATGTATTCATTGGAGTCATGATATTATACCCTTTTAATGTGCAAATACATTAAACTAATTTTAGACCTGGCCAGTCTTCCACTTCAGTGATCTAATGCCATCCATGCCAGGATCAAGCAAAAGGCAAGCCAGAGAGGCAGAAGCATACTTCCCGGGAAACTGTTACTTCAAAGTTAACAGGAAAGTCAACCAATAAAGAGATATATTTGTATCTCCCTTCCATCTTAATTTCTGTACTGCTTTGGAGGGCTGATGAGGCCCATTGAAGAGGCAGAGAGATGCTAGCAGGGTACCTAAGACAGATCTTATTGTAATGTGCAGAGCTTAACTCTTCACTTTAAAATTTATTCCTGTTCATACCCCCATCTTCACAAAGGATTTGAGTCAACTTACAAACATATTTGCAATAAAATAAAATAAATATTTGACTGAAATAAGTTAAGCAAAAGTAAAATACATGTAAGAAAACAAACAGATACGTATTCTCTGCATGTCCTCAAGAAGGGTTGTGATTTGGCTCTCAATTTTACATACGAAAGAAAAGAAAAAAATCTCCTCTATCAGAAAATGTATGGTGTCCTAAGATTGAAAATCATATGTATCTAGGGAAGGCCAGCTTCTTCTTTTTTTTTTTTTAATTTTTTTTAACGTTTATTTATTTTTGAGACAGAGAGAGACAGAGCATGAATGGGGGAGGGTCAGAGAGAGAGAGGGAGACACAGAATCTGAAACAGGCTCTGGGCTCTGAGCTGTCAGCACAGAGCCCGACGCGGGGCTCGAACTCACAGACCGCGAGATCATGACCTGAGCCGAAGTCAGCCGCCTAACCGACTGAGCCACCCAGGCGCCCCTAGGGAAGCCCAGCTTCTTATGCCATTGAGGCTCGAGAATTTCTCTTGTGGCTTTAAGGAGAAGACAGGCACCTGTGATACTACAGCCCTACAAGAGAAACAAAATTCCGAAGGCAGTTTTTTTTTTTAAATTTTTTTTTCAACGTTTATTTATTTTTGAGACAGAGAGAAACACAGCATGAACGGGGGAGGGGCAGAGAGAGAGGGAGACACAGAATCGGAAACAGGCTCCAGACTCCGAGCCATCAGCCCAGAGCCCGACGCGGGGCTCGAACTCACGGACTGCGAGATCGTGACCTGGCTGAAGTCGGACGCTTAACTGACTGCGCCACCCAGGTGCCCCCGAAGGCAGTTTTTAAATGTAGGCTGGAGAAGTGATGTCAAAGCATAATTCAGTAAGAGCAGTTCTACAAGTAACTAAAATTGTAGTCCGAGCATAGCACTCTCTGGGCAAAGTCAACAACCTTGATGAAGGAGATAGAATCATTCTGGGAGAGCTCTCTGTGTTAATTCTGCCACCAGGCTTTTGTTAGGGATTAGGTGGCAGAGGATAATTTCCAGATTATTTACTTCTTACCCTAACCCTGAGAGTCCATATTCTCCGTTGCCTATTAAATCTTTGAAAACCAGTGAGGCCTAGGGTGTGGTAGTCCTTTTAAAAAGAGCAAGCTGCCTGACGCATCCCAGTGTGCTGGTAGCACGTCTAGATCCAGCCCCTCTAACACACAGATGATACAAGGAAGATTTATTCTTTTTTTTTTTTTTTTGAAAAACAACATTGTCTCTTGCTTTGTATTGTTCCCCCATTTGTGTTAGAATCACTACTGATTCTACATTCTTCAGAATGTTTTCCAGTTCTTTGTCTAGAGCTTAGTCCAGTGTATTATCTGGAAATTTAGACAAGGGTTTGACTTCCTGACAGCCTAACAGAATCCTTCAAATACATCCAGAAATATACACTGATATTTCTAATTGATATTTTCTAACCTTGGAGATCAGAATTTTGTTTTGCTTTGTGACTGTTGTAATAACAACTGTTTATGGACAGGCAGCCCATGAGCCCATGAGAAAGTGGGGCCAGTCATTAACAGATTTGTAGGGTTGATTTTATTTTTCTCAGGTATTTTTACATGTATGTGGGTATATATGAGAATTGAGAAAATTACTGCTGGAAAGAACTCCATATTCCTTTTTATTTATTAATGGCAAAGGCAGACTGCTTTTCTCATGAGGAAGTCGCTCATGAATTTTCATTCAAAATAGTAAATTAGTGTCCACACTTTAATATGTTTAGAGTGGAAAGGGATTCTACATGCAACTGTGCATATCAGATTCCATGTCCAGAAAGCTAAATTTTATTCTTTAATGATATTATGATTGGGGCAGGTGCCCCTTCTGTGCTTACGTGCCACATGGTGTAGAGGATGATGGGAAATCCTGATCTATTATTAGTGTTTCACTTCTGTAAAATTCTTAAACCATATTTTTACAAGATTTTGTTACCACTCCCTTTAGTGTCTTTTTTGAAAAGCAGAGGCAAACTTCCTTGAGCAAATAATGTGAACAGTGAGCACTTAGTGAATATTTGGGGAAAGAATCAATATGCTAAAGAAGCTAGGAAAATTGGATCATTTAATAGAAGTCCCAATATAGACAAGCTGGTATTTCAGGAACCGGTCTTGTGTTGTTGGATGTATTGGTGTGAAATGAACCATTAAGCGTATAAAAGATGGATTCTTAAATGCTCCTAAATATGTGTCACTGAGACTTAGGTAGAAAAACTGCCAGGACTTTATAGTGTTATCTTTTCTTCAACCAATAATTGCTCTATTTGGATGATTTCTTCATTTGGTTGTCTGTTTTAATCAAAATTCCTCAGTGGGCCAAACTGAAACCTCATATATTCACACACACCTCCCATTGATTTCACTTGGGTGAAACTTTATCTTTTAAGCAAAGTTTAAGTTGAAATGTTGAGTTAATGATGCTCACTTTAAATACCAAAGGCTGAATGCATTTATGTATTCAAACACTTAGCTAGTCAAACATAACTCCCATCAGGGTTTAGAGGAAGGATTATTTCTTAAACTATGCTAGCCTTACAAATAATGTATTGCTCTCCAATCTGCAGGAAAATAATACTGAATAAGCTTGTTAGTATTTTATTTCTGTGGTGAAAAGAATCTCTTTGTAACCTGGAAGAGGCAGAGTAAAATGGTAGACAGGATGTTGGGAAATATTTTTGGCAATTACCCATAGTAGTGAACCCAAACTTAGAAACAAATACTAAAGAAAAAGTTACACAGTTATTTCTCCATAGATTTGTCTCCATCTCTATTAAATTCTCCATCTATGAAATAAATACACTCATAATTCTGTGCTTCTCTAACAAAAACTGACTTTGATTTAGAAGACTGTTTTTCCTCATGTGATGAAGGCTTTCAACCTCCTAAAATGGGAATATTATACCTACAACAGTGTCTGACTCTTTTATTGTGAACCCAGTTAAGATGCAGTATATGGCAATTTAAGGAAGTATCCAAAATAATACTATTTGGGTGATGTGTTTGCTTTGTAACACTTTCATAGAGTAGATATGAGTTTGCTTTGTAACAGTTTCATAGAGAATATAACAGATTCATACAGTACTGAAAAGGTATAATTTGAGAGCTTTTAACATCTAACAGATTACATATTTGAGTGGAAGAGTTAACACAAACCAAAGCACAACTACAGAGAAAATTTTGTGAGGAAAATTCCTCCAAAAGAGTAGTTCCTATATTTATACACTTATAAAATTCTGAGCCACTGGCCACAGTTTCAATTACCTCTCTCTCTCTTCTAAAAAGAAAGACTAGGGCCTTTGTCACCAAGAATTCAAGAAAAGAACCTTGTTCTGAATTCAGCTGATAGAATCAGCATATTATTCAAAGGGATAGAAAACTATTAACTAGTTCTATGCTACCCCTGATAAATTCACTCATTGATGATCCTGTTTTCCTGTGTAATAGCTGGCACTTTTCCTGGAAGACATCGTCCTTCCTAAAATCACTTGAAAAACACTTAGCACACCTTTGCAGGTAATGTAAACATAAGGAAGTAAACTACTTTCTTACCTAAGAATTGTCCTGAAATAATGAGCACATTAAATTGCATTCATTTCAGAAGGTTTCAAAGAACCAACAGAGAAATTCTAGTAATTTATTTGTGATTTGCTACAAAGTTACATATTTTATTTTAGTAAATTTGGACAGCTCTCAGGTCTTTTCTAAGCTGTGAATTAACACGTGGCCAAGAATCTGAAATCGGGCCCGAATGCTAAAAAAAGTGTTTTCGTCTTCAGCATTAAGACCTTATGAGAATTGTTGTTTGGCAAACACTGGTGTTGATTTTATGCTAATGAAGCAAAATATGAAACCAAAGCATTTACTGTACCTAACAAACTCAAGCCTGCATGTTCCCAGCTAAAATGAAAATAGGCTAAAGAAAGGGTGAGCATCTGTGTTAGGTTCATTTGCCTCTGGTGGGTCTCCAGTGTAGACTCTCTGAGAAGTCTGAGGTGCATTTAACTAGAAGAAATGTTTTTTTGTTCCAAGCCCCTTGATAAGGGGAATAATAGGAGGGAACAGCTCAGTAGACATAAAGGTGAAAAAATGTCCATGGTTCTGAACATTCTACCACCCTATATATGTTTTGTTTATTCAAATCTGCTTTAAGTTTCAGTGTAGAAAAGAAGAAAATGTGGAAGGAACAGGAGAGCAACTCACATTAATTGAGAATCTACTGCACATAATATATTTTTTTGTTAGCAAATGAGCCATTATCATGTACTAGAAGGCAAAATCCCACCTTCCGAATGAATGAAGAAGCCTGTTCATGTTGCACTGGTTGTGTTGGTATTGGCATTTGAAGATAAGATACTATGCTCTCTGTCACATGCTGAAGTCATTCTTGCCCTACTAAAGGTTTTTGGCTTCATTATCTACATTCATTCATCGTCATTCTCCAGGTGCTATGCTGAGCATTAGCAATGCAAAGATAAACTCATATCTTACCCTTGCATTGTTTGGTCATAATCAAAATTTCTTTTTTTCAGACACATATGGAAAAGAAAACAGGCCTCTTTGTTTTCCTTGCTGATTAATGATTTTTATGAAACATCCTAAACACACAATTTCCTGGTAAAGCAGGGAAAATTCTTGTTTTAAGATCAGAGCTCAGGCACTTAAACACGATGCTTATAGCCTCCCCTAAAATTTAACATTGTCATTAGGGAACTACCTCTTGGGGTAAATGCTGTTTTTCAGATTTATGTCTCTCCCTGCTTTTTTCTAAGATGGCATCTGGGTTTATATGACTTTGTGATTCTAGGGTGCAGTGAGTTCCCCTGGCTTACCATGACCTTTGGGTATAGTCTGGCTGGGTTCAATGAAATGGATCTTGCCCTAGATATTTCAAGGTTGTCTCCCACTGAGGACTGCGTCTGTGTTGTTATCTCATGGCTTGGACAGGGGGTATTTCTTGCTGACTAGGCATTATCTTAGCCCTCACTGACCCTGCCAACTCTCTGAGGTCTGGCTTCAGAGGTTCCTCCTCCTCTCCTTGGGGTCACTGTGCCTCTGTTGCTATGGCAACACCTTTGTCAAGTTCATCAGGTGAACTCCCAGAAACTTCATGGGAGAGAAAAGTGTCCTCAGGGAGGGGATAAAAGAGCAGGTAGCAAGGGGAGTCCTGACCAGAGTTTCCTCTGACCGTAGCATTCCCACTCCAGGTTATGGTGAAGGAACTTTAAGGAAGTCTCTTCCCAGACTTCCTAGCAGGTGATGGAGCTGATATCCTTGTGCTTTTGGCTTTCTTTTCAACCTGTCTCACATACTTCCTCTCTGGATCTTAGTCCAAGAGATGGGAGGATATGTATCTTAGCACCTGCTCCTTTTGCCTTTATTTTTTCCTTATTCTCCAGATCCATACATATGGAAAGGGTGAGCTTTTCCCTTTATTTCTCCTTTGTTCTTACTATTCCCCTGAATCATACCTTCCTAATTTGGGGGATGGCATTCTGCTTTTCTCCTGTCTTTATGGTTAAAATGTGGGAGAATGCAAGGAGAGAGAAACGATGACCATAATTTGGGTGGTATTTCTAAAAGAAAATTTTAATGTTTGTTTATTTTTGAGAGAGACAGAGAAAGAGTGCGGGCAGGGGAGGGACAGAAAGAGAAGGAGACACAGGATACAAAGCAGGCTCCAGGCTCTGAGCTGTCAGCACAGAGCCTGATGTGGGGCTCAAACTCAAGAAACGTGAGATCATGACCTGAGCCCAAGTCAAATGCTTAACAGACTGAGTCACCTAGGAACCCCTCAGGTGGTATTTCTGAATGATTGAACTTTCATGTGAGCAAATGCTTATTAGTCATTTCTTACTAGTAACTCACAGAGTTAATAAAGAAAGTTGATGGTTTATCTGTCCCTGTTACTGTGGTTTTTGTTTGTTTTTTAATATTTTGAAATAAGATCCTATTTCAGATTTCCAGTGTATGCTGGAATTCCTTGCTATTCAAAGCGAGGTCCATGACCAGCAGCATTGCCAGTTGCCAACAATTGTTAAGAATGCAGAATCTCAGGCCACACCCTAGAATTATTGAATCAGGATCATCATTCAACAAACTCCTCACTTGCACATTAAAGTCTGAGAATCAGTGTTCTGGGCCACCATAGCCTTTCTGAAGCTTTTGGTCATATCACCTATACCCAAGATCAGCATTCAGCTAAACATTAATTCTACATGTCAGTCTGTGACAATCCTTGCCCTTGGATGCTTATGGTCTTAACCAGTAATATTTATAATGATGGTAAAGTAATTAAAATAAAATAGACAATTCTAGATTCAGTCTCCATCACCAGACCCACCTTAAGTTGTTTTTTTTTTTTTTGACAGATTAAGATTAAATTGTAAGTTATGAAAAGTGGGTGTTCATTTTCTTGAAAACCAGTCATTTAACGTACAGAGACAGGAACAAGATAGTAATAAGATACTCACTTGATAGATAAATCCAGATTCATACTTGAGCCTGCTGCTTCATTGGTACTGATAGGGTTTTGCTCAGTTACAGTTTGGCAAGGATGTGATTTCTTTTAAAGAGATGATTTTTGGAGAAAGGACAAAGTCATAGTTTTTCATCCTGCACTTTCATTTTCTGATCACAGTGTTTTAGAAGAATCTGGGCTTTACTTATGCACCAGGCTTTCAATAGAGAATCACATTAATCCTTTTAAGCTCCTTATTCTAATGATTTATTTTGTTGAAAACCATAGTGATCCTCCTTTGAATTTTAATGATTGCTGGCTATTCAAAGATTCATTGTTTTGACTTCCTGTCCTTACCTTTGTTTCCTACATGTCTGTGGGGAACACCTGTCTAATACTGGATCTGCCCCTGGTTCTCACTGGCTTACCAGAGTCACTCAAGCCTATCTCTCAGTGTTAAGCTGAAATGCTGGCTACTCATCCATGACAATAAATGTAGCATATATGTTTGCAGAGATAGGCAGGTAGACAGCAGAGGGACAAATAAATGATTGAGTCATTTCCCAGTGAAAATGATATTTAAGATATGGTAAGAAATTGTGATCATAATAGAGAAATTAGTCAAATTAGTATTCTTAATCATGGATGATTTTAGGATGTGATACCTATGAAAACCTAGTAGATGATAAAGAGATTTGAATTTTGAGGGTGCTATTCTGACCCCAAATTCTGGGCCATGTAACTTTCACAAGACACTGACCCTCCGTTCCTCACACTGTTAATATGGCAATGCTGTCCTTCAAGGACATAGAAGTAGTCATTTTGTTCAAGTGCTGCAAATCCTCAAAAAGGGTTTGCAGATGGAAAGAGTGATGAAGTGTCGCTGGTATGAGCATCAGAATTGCATGTTATGTTTTCAAAATCTAAGAAATGCTATGTCACAGGCTTGAGTTTCTATTTTGCCCACTGTGTAACCACACAGAGAATTTTTCTCTTCTCTTTTTACAGGTATCACCTAGGAACATCATGGGTTTTCAAGAATATATTATTCTAATATGAGATTTTAACAACTACACTGTATTTATGCATAATACATTTTGTGCCTTATCTTCAGGCTTCTGGACTTTGATTCAGAATATCAGGAGCTCTGGGATTGGCTGATTGACATGGAGTCCCTCGTGATGGACAGCCACGACCTGATGATGTCAGAGGAGCAGCAGCGGCATCTTTACAAGGTTAGAGCTACCCCTCTTGCCTTTACCTTGCTGTGGAAGATCTGATTAGCCTGACAAGTCTCTCTCTCTCAGGATATCTTTGCGTTCATTGTATGTATCATGGTGTCTATTAGAATTCCCTTCCCTGTCCCCAAACTCATTTCCATCCCTTGTGTGCTGACAGGCTGCACCGACATCATAATTGCAAGAAAGTTCCCTTTATCACATTCTATTTGGTGTAATTCTATAGAAGGACAAAGATTTATCTCCAAGATGAATAGCAATAAATGAAACTGCATTAATAAATAGACTGAAACAAAATGAAGGATAAATGGACTGGTAACATTTAACAAAATGTGTTTTCATTGGAGCACTCAGGTGGATTCTATCCACCCCTCAGATCTTTGCAGAGAAAAAAGAAATTTGCCTTCAGTTTGGCTTGCTACTTTCAGGGTAGAGGGCTCATTCAATTTAATGTTTATTAGTGATACATAGAGCAGACGTTGTCATATTAAGTCAATACATTTTCGTGTGATTTAAGAAAACTGGCTTGGAACTTATATATTGATTGCAGGCAATCCATCTAATAACTATCTATATTGTTTTTCCGTGTCTGCTAATTCACCTTTAGCCTAGTATGTTTTACCAATTCTACTTAAATAGTCTTAGAAGTTCTTATAAAACATCTATGTGATTTTGACTGAAAAAAAATGGTTGCAAGATTCACAGTGTCTGAAAAAGCTGTTGGGGAGGGTTAGAGGGACTTTCTACTGAAATATCAGATTGCAGTAAATCTTCCTTATTTAGGCAATTTTTATTGGAGTAATTCTGACAGTTGTCATCCTTGAATTGCTTTGAGCATATGGCATATTTCAAAGAGCAGATTGTGAATCATAAAAAATAAAATTAATAACTAACCACAGAATCAGCAACAGTATAATGACAAGAAACAACTACCCTCTAGCTTTAAAAAATTTCTTATAGAATAAGAAGTACATTCAAGGTCAAATAAAAGTTGTCTTCTTTCTTCCTCATTATTTATCATTTTGAGTTCCTTTCCTTAATATATTAACTTTTACCTTCTCTAAAGAGAGATCTTTATTTATACTTTTCAAGGGTCTGGTTGACTTTAATTAGTGTCCCCTGAGAATCGTCTTGGTTAAGAGAAGATATAAGCTCCCCAGGGAGTCAGCACATGGTGATATTTTATTCCTTAAAGAATTGTGTTCCGACATTAATCGAGTTTGTTGACTATTAGCTATTTCCTGTATGGATAGCTGTCCACATTAACAACAAAGCTATCCAATATATCTTCTGAGCATAATATATTGTTAGAGTTACAGTCTTCACCTAATGTAAACAAAGCTAGGTGATTTCACATTTCATGTCAGGATCAAGAATTATGTATGAAAAATGCCTATTAATCTTTATTAATTTATTGATACAAAAATATTAGTTTTATTCCTAATACTTAAGCATTAAAAATCGAGCCAACCAGGAAAAAATAATACAAAAGTTAACTAATCATAAGCCATTATCTCAGATTTTATTGCACTCTTGATGCCAAATAACATTTCTTTTCTTCTTGATGCATTTTGTATTTTGCACATAAACGACTATTTTTTTTTCAGAAACAGTGCTATTCTTTGTCAAAATCACATCCATATAATTTACATCACAATTAATAGGAAATCAGTCTTCTTTTTCTTGTGGTTTCCTTGTAAGTGCTCTGCCTAAGAATTCCCATTCTGGCATATTCAAAGCTATTATTCCACCCACTCAGTACTTCTGGATTATAGTGTTTTCCCAAACATTTTCCATACCAGGGTTCTTCGTTTGTGACTCATGTCCTGTTATCATCTTTCTGCTTAGAGGTGTTCAACATAGCTAACTAAGTTCATGAGACTAGCACTAACTTTGCATTTGGCTTATAAGCAAAATTAAAGGTTGAATTACACACCAAAGGCGAATGCTACAAGTGTGCAGAGTCTTTCTTTATACAAACCCCCACATTATTCCAGAGTTTTAGAAACCTCCAAAGCAATCCTGAGGATATTGGCTAAGGAGTCATTTAGAACTTGGGATGGCTCCTGAATTAGAAAAATTGATGGAGGAAAATTAATTTCAGGTCTTTGTCTAGAATCCTCAGGGATTCTTAGGTTAGGTCAACATTTTCAATGTCCCATTCGTCTGTTCTAATGCGCTTTTTCAGAAATCAACTCAACTGATGACTTGGGGGAGGGAGGTTTGAAGTCTATTGATCATAGAGACCCCTGAGTAATAGGGCTTTTCAGTTGGTCCCCAGGCCTTCCTAGGCTTTCAATACCATTTGAGACTTTAATCTTTAAATTTGTTGGCCCTGAAAGATATCAATGCTTTCTCAGCATTTTTCATCAAGGGCACCACTGACATTTGGGACAAAACAATTTTCTGTTGGTGAAGGGGACTACCCTGTCCACTATAGAGCATTTACTATTCACATTCCCTAGTCATTGTGACAATTCAACAGGATGCCCAACCACATGTCACAGCATTCCCAATCCATCTCAACCTATGTACATCATCTTCATTTCTTAAAATGCTTCTGTAACACCCAAGAAAAATTCCTTGCTTTTGTATTTTGTACATTGTGAAGTAAAACACCTTATATAGCTGATGTTGAACCAATAGTTGTTGAGTGAAAAAATTAAGGATGAATGCTTGCTTCAGCAGCACATATACTAAAAAATTAAGAATGAGAATGAAGTTTGTGATCTCTGGTATTAATGTAAAGAATGAAGGGGAAACGTTTAAGAGAGACCTTCAGCTGAGCAACGGTAAAATCCCAGGAACTGGAGACCAGGACAGAATCATTATTCCTGTTATCATAGAATTCAAAAGTTTTTCTGTCCTCTCTCTGGGGGCATCTCTATATTTCATCACTCAACTCTTTTCCTGGAGTAGATAGTCATGCCCAGATCCTGGTTCATTACATGCATTATACAGTCCTAAGTTGATCCCCAAAGTCCACATTTGGATATGTTGTGTTAGAGAAAGTATAATAAGTTGGTAGTCAATGAGAGTGAAGATTTTTTAGCATTTTCAACATCAAGTACTACATGCCTGACTTTACCAATTTATTGTATATTCTGGTCTTCGATAGAAAGTCATCTGACCTTTACTCCTAGATAGGGAGGTACCAATAAATACCTTAGACTATTCATTCAGCAGACCTCCCAAGTTGGGTGCCTATTGTGGTATATTGGTTACCCTAAACCAGCAAGATACCAAAGGGATTTATTAAAGGAAAGGAATTAGACTTAATAGGCAAAGAATACATTGACACAACCTGACATAATTTAGAAACTTAACATTACAATGGGCTACAAAGTGGATTTTCTGTTTAAACCATTTCTTGTTATTTTCAGATTGTTAGAAATTGAAGACCATTTTTTTTTCTAAATTTTCAACCGCAGGGTCTTAAGAGCAACCTGTATCTTCCTTATATATTCTTTCCTTGTATAACCACTTCCTTAAAAATACTTTCTTACTTGTTTTGAGATAGTAAGCCATACTGCCAATATCTTTCCCTCTCCCTTCTTTGTCCAGCCCACTGACCCAACCTCTGAATGGGGACCTTCTATAGCTATTTTCTAATAAACACTGGCAGTATTGTCAGCCTGGAAAACAGAAACGTAGTTCTTTCTCGTTTTTTCTTCCTCAATGTGAGAATCACCTCCAAGGAGAATTTGCTCCCCCTCTCTCACGTTCTTTTTCTTCATTCCTTCTACCTTCCTAAGTAGGACAATTTAATTTGTCAAAAGTAACCACCGTGATTTTGAAAGTTCAGCTCCTATTTGGACTGGAGTTACGTAGCCAGAATTCATAATCACTGGGAGCTGTCACTCTGCTGGTCTGCATGTGCATTAACTATTAATGGAGAAATATTTAAAACCCACTTGCAAAGGAAAAGCTCCATTTTTTCATTTCTACAGATCAAAGGTGGCATTATTCTTGGGCTCAGGGAAGCTTAAGACACCTCCTCCCCCATCCTATGAATTTTATAGACTGAGTGACCTAGAAGTATCTCCACAATCAACGAGGCTGGAACTCAGGCTGCCGCTGTTGCCGTTCTGCCCTCTGCAGCAGACACAGTTGACTCTGCAGGGCTGGGAGGGTGTGCCCTGGCCAGGGCTCCTTACTGTTGCCACAAAGCACTGCCCATTCTCTGCCAAGTGCAAAGCACAGATGACAGAGCCCTTCGTGATCCTGGATTGGTGTGGAGTTCTAGAGTCCAAAGGTTAATTTCAAGGGCCAAATTCAAAAGTTGCAGTCTGGTGATTACTACTATTATACTTGAACAAGAGCTGTTTTCAGATAGTATTCAGATAGTATGAAGCTCACCAAAAACAGCACATTTATGGATTTACTCCTTGAGAATGGTCTAGCTGCTCCTCATCAATAAAATATTAGATTATATCATTTCCAAGGGGTTAAAATAGCCCTTAGAGCTTAAAGATTGTATAAATTAGTACGCATTTCAACTAAGACCTTTATGCTTTCAAGGAATTCATACTGAAGATTTTACATTTAATTTTAAGGGTTAGTTGCTCTCATATAGTTCTGCTTTTATGGCAAAAATGCAAATGACCTCTATCTTTCTCTGTTGGTATAAGTGTTACACAATTATGTCCTATGTGCAAAAGGAAAAGGCCCGTTCACTTTGCATAATACAATGCTCACTAAAGAGGCTAATTACATTTTTACTCTGCTCTGGATTTGAGGTTGCTTATAAGAATTCACAGGAAATTTTTTAAAATGTTTTTAACACTGAAATACAAATCAGAACTGGGGAAAATATACATAGACTAGAGTCCCTTACTCTGAGAAGAGTTAATATGTAGGCATATAGACTGTATGGTCCTACACACTTAATAAAGATCCCAAAACTCCACTCTGGGTTTCCTGGTAGTGAAAGCGAAGAGGGAAATATGCTCAATCGCAAAATTTACATCTTCCATGAGAAAAAAAATCACACTTCATTTGAAGACATTAAGTTTATTTTGATACTTAAATATGAATACATTTTCTCTTAGGATTTTTTTTAATATGTAAGGGATTAGAATGGCATGGTAGTGAAATATCTAACCACCATATTTCTTACAAGTAAGTTTCTAAACATAATACTTCTGTGAATTAATTAATTATTTTTCTCTAACTCTGTTGCCAGGTAATGTTTACAGACTTTGATCACAGCTCTCACCCGAAGGTGGCACTCCTCTTGATGATAGTTTGGCCAGGTGGAATTAATAAGAGAGGACATCAATATTATATATTTGAAGAGAAGAGGATATTAGGAAAGTGAGAGGGAAATATAAGCATTGAAGAGAAAGAAACACAGTTGAAATTAGTTAATCTACAGTTTACCAAACAAAAATGAATAATTTAAAACAATTAAATAGAAAAGAGTAAGTTTAAATCATGGGTGGGTGAATGAATAGATAAGAAAATGCTAAAAAAAAACAAATACGAGCAAATAAAAAGAGCTAAACACTGAAAGGATTGTTTTAGGAAAAAAACAGATAAGAAAAAGGGATAAATTTTAAAGGAGAAAATGTCACTTTTAGAGAATTTGGGTCTGTATTAAAAGGCAAGCATTATGACTTTTAAAAGAAAAAACTTCTGGGGAATAAGAAACAGCATAAAAAAAGAAAAATGGGACATAGCTGGCTTGCTATTTTATAACTATTGATGCCAAAATGATGTTGTCATAGCTATGAACCAATCAGAGAAAAGATTAATCACGCTATCTCTATATTTTATAAATTCACAAATTTCAACCCTCTCTAATAGTTCTCTTTTATTTTGTTCTGGACCAGGTCTAAATAATTTCATATGTGGCCTGATACCTTTAAGACTGAACTTGAGCTTCTAAAAATATGTTAGGATGGTTCATAGTCTAGGTCATAGGAGGTAGGCTTAAAATAGAAGAAAATCCATTACCTTAAAAAAAAAATTTTTTTTTGCATGTTGGTGTTTGGGTATAAAAGAAGTGTGTCAAAAAATTAAATTCTGTTAATTAGGATTTAGTTTGGAATTTCAGTACCAAAATGAAGCAAATTACTAGTTATTGAAGCAGACAAGGTAAAAATGTAGCAGATATATCAGGCACAAGAATCTAATGATAATTTTTTACCTCTTTCTCAGTAGATTAATTGTAGAGCTTAATTGTATGTTAGATTAAAACTCCATTAAGATAAGAAGAATATGCTTAAAATCATTATAATATTTCAAATAACATTATCTAGTCATTTTAAGAGTGATCAGAATAGGAAAATCTAGGCTACCTCCACTGCTATGTAGAAATGGATTTGTTGTTCCATTTTTATTAAAGTTAAAAAGTCCTTAGATTAACTGCCATATTAATGTGAGCGTTGATGAATCAGTGTTTGCTATGAAGACTTAAATATGCATATATTTTTCTTTTCTTTCCTTTTTTGAGAGAGGATAAAACTCATCCTGAACATGTTCAGAGGAAAAAGTGGATGGATGAGGTTTCTGAACAATATAGGAAACACTGTTTTTGCTGGAGCTTACAATTCCTGTTTGAATCACTTTTTTAAGAGGAAAAAAAAAAGAAGGATGTTAAGAGAATAGTATGCCAAGAAATAGTTGGCTGTGTGTGCATAGGGGCAAGCGAGGAAAGGCCGCCAGCAGTCTTTGTCTCTGGTGGGTGAGCTACTGTCCGGAAGGTGCGTTGGCTCTCTGGGCTGCCTCTGCTGTATTGTGCTGCTCCCTCTCTCCCTGGCCTGGCCTGCTCTGGCCTAGAGTGGATCAAACAAGCCGTGGGGAAAGTTCCCCTCATTTGCATCACTTCTAGACAGCCCTGTCGTACTCTTTGCTGACAGGAAATCACTGTCTTTGTCACCTTTTCTCAGGGCCCTCCTTTTGGCAGAGATGGGCCATGTGACCACGCTTAATCACAACAACAGGGCTGGCTCAGGACTCAATGACATGTTTTCCTCAGCACTTCAATAAATGGGGTAGAGGAGTCAGGAGGAAATGACTACATTAATTTTAAAGTGAAAAGATAATTAACACTTGAAGGACTAATGCTACAACCTATGGAATTATTATTCAAATTGAAGTTAATTTATCAAAAACTTGTGAAAACTATCTCCCCTAATGCAACTGTTTAAAAAAAATAAACCTTGAATAGTAAGAGTTGGGCGTGTTGGAGGGAGAGTGGGAAGAAGGCGGGGAGAGAGGGGCTTTGGATGGAGAGGGAGAGAGAAAAGGGGGGAGAGAAAGAGGGAAATCATAGCAGGCATTAGCTGTGTTTGAAAAAGCAACTTAAATGGGCTAACACTTCAACATTTGGGACTGAAGGCTGGAGCATGTAAAACGCTTACTTAGATGATATGAATAGGACACTGGCAAACAAAAGCAGCAGTGTGCTCCTAGAAAACTGTGCTTCAAGGAGTTTCCTTGGCAACAGAAATGCAGTTCCAAAAGTAGACAGAACTTTCCTCAGAAAACATACTATTAATAACAACCTTCCGGAACAACTTGGAACAATTTGACGACTTGGCAATAATAATGCCAAGTGTTCTGCAAATTAATCTAACACATAACAGTTATGTTTCCCTTGCCCGTAATTCTGCTGGACCCTACCAAGAGCTAACTCCTTGCTTTTCAGTGGCAAAATGTGAAAAATATTTCTAAATGTTGTCATGGAAAAAGAAAACCAAAAGGAGTGCTGGTGGCCAACGGTGTCCAGTGATTGTGTTTAGCCTTTTGGAACCTACAATTGAATTTAATGAGATGAGTTTATTCCAATTAGAGCTACTACGTTTAGTATCTCATCCCAACAAAGATGCTTCCGTGAACAAAACTTGTTAAAGGGTTAACAGCCTGAGAATTGCTGTGATGTGAAGCACACATCTTGAGGCCATTGGTTATATAAATGTAACACTTCACTAAATACGTGCTGGGTGTTATTTTTAAAAGCATCATCATTTCTTGTCAGCCCAGAGAATAAACTAATCTTGGATCTACTTGGCCAATGGGAATCATTTGAATTCTCCTGAAGGCGATACGTTTGCCAGCCATGAAAGGTGTAGTGTTCCCCTCCTCTGACCTTTCCTGAATCCTTGGATCTAAAGGTTAAAAGTAATCAATATCTCATTGCGCAGCTTGGTTTCAGGGTAATAAGTAATAACCATCATGTTAAAATCCAAATGATTACAGATAGCACTTAAATGAGTTGACCTGTTTTGGGAGCTTTTATTAATTGCAATTATCAGGATAATCATTAGAGTTTGCTAATAAAATTTGGATTAAATTGCAAAAATTTCAGCCTTTAACTTTTGAAAAACGACTCTTAATTAGATGTGAATGTGCAGTGTTCCCTCCTGTGTTAAGCTGAGAGATTTGGCTTCAACCCCACATATTTGTAGATTTCTTTCTGGTTTTTTATAAAATAAATTAGAGGAACATTTAAACTCCTCATAAGAAAGGGTGTTTGTTAGGTTCACTGCCACCTTTGGCTCCAGAACTGCTCCATACTATGTGTATGTTTCAGTTAAGTGACTGCATGGAAATGTCCCTCACCTACTTTTTTGCATTTCCTATTTTTAAATTATGTATCTTCAATGGTTATAATCATATGTAGGCTAATCTGGCTTGTAGCTAGAAAAAAAAATGTATGATGTATGATTACACTTTACATGATATGAGCTGGGAATTATTTATTTGTTTTTTTTTAAAAAAGGACTACCAAAGTTTAATGATGAAAACCAAGTATTATCATTGTCAAAGTGGTCTTGATATAAAAATAATAAATGTTAGGTTTAATGTTCCATGCATTTACATCAGTAAGGCACTGGTTGTCATCTATAACTGCCTATATTGGGAAGGCATTGGTTTTCGTAACCATATCATAATGACGACACTAAATCATGTAACTTACAGTGTAAGTTATACCATAACCAAGTGTATAAGATATGCTACTGAACCCAAATATTATGTCTGTATGATTATTCTAAGTTTTTATAATTTATTAGAATTTCATGCATGTATTCTCAAAACAGGAAGGTGGGGATAGAAGGGAACCTAGATGATATTTTAGTTATTTCAAAAAAGGTCCTGGTGCTGTCTTCCGCAACACATATACTAAAATTGGAACAATACAAAGGAAATTAGCATGGCCCCTGCACGAGGATGACACACAAATTCATGAAGCATTCCGTATTAAAAAAAAAAAAAAAGTCCTGGTACCTGTTCAGAATAGTCTGGAGAACCCTGGATGGGAAAAGCTTAACCATAGTACTTACACAGATAAACTCATTAACTTGCTTTTTTCTTCTCCTAATCTCGCTACCATGTCTAACCTTAGAAAGAGGTAGATTTGTGGTTGAGGAACATCATATTTGGAGTATTAAGATTGTCCAAAACCAACTATTTCCTTTACTAAATTTCCATCCTGCCTTAAATCCCAGCCTTAAGATTCATTTCTTTGGGGACGCCTGGGTGGCTCAGTCGGTTAAGTGTCTGACTCTTGATATTGGCTCAGATCACAATTTCACGATTCATGGGATTGAGCCCTGCATGGGGCTCTGTGCTAACAGCACAGGGCCGACTTGGGATTCTCTCTCTCCCTCTCTCTCTCTGCCCCTCCTCTACTTGCTCTCTCTCAAAATAAACATTAAAATTTTTTAAATTCATTTCTTTGAGGTAAAAAAGAGTGCACTTTACTGGATGCAGGTATTCCATGGGGGTAGGAGAATAATACTGAATTAAATGTCAATTTTAACATTTTGTTTAAATGGAAGGGCACTAGGAGGGGAAGATAGAAGGGGTAGAGAGAAGAAATCTAGGAAGGGGACCAAGGATAGATGTTATTTATTCCACCATTTGATAAAAAGGGAAGTACATTCGTGTGTGTGTGTGTGTGTGTGCGCACGCGTGTGTGTGTGTGTGTGTGTGTGTGTGTGTGTGTGTGTGCGTGTTATGAGATAGGAGTAGGATGGAGGGAGAAAAAAAACTAAATTGGTCAAATCTTACTATTTGACTATGTTAGTGCCCCCTGTGCACATTCTTATTTAATGCTCACAATGATCCTGAATTATTTTTCCCTACTTCATGCATCTGAGCCTGAAACACAGAGAGGTTAAGTGACTAGCCTAAAAGACAACTTGTGCCTCAGGTTAGACTAGGGTTTGCTGAAATTACAAACAACCCCCAAGTCTCAAATGTTTACGGTTATGAAGATTTACTTCTCACAGGATCAGTCATCCTCTTAAATATTCCTTCAATGTGGCAAAGAGAAAAGAGAGTTCTGGAGGGTCTCACTCTTGCCATTAAACCTTTACCTGGAAGAGACACAGTTCACTTCCTTTCAAAATCATGACCAGAAGTAATCACACGGCCTCACCCAACTCCAAAGTGGATGGGGAAATGCATCTCTACTCTAAGCCTGAAAGGCAGAAAGCAAGAAATTGTTGTTGGGCTGTATCAATAACTATCACAAGAAATAAGTCACTTTGAACCCAGTCTGGGTGGCTCTAATACCCACAATCTTTCCTTCACGTGCTCCTTGCCTGCTCGCTATTGTCCCATATTTTCTTCTCCACAAGAGGAAAAATTCTTGCAAATGCATTTTCCTCCCTCCACATGAGCTTTTTGTGCCTAGATAAGAAAGAAGGTCCTACATATTAAATGGAACATCAGCAGAGAAAGCATGATGGACTTGAGTTTGCTCTTTAGCCAATCATCAGGCTATTCTGTGAAACTCCCCAAACTTTCTTAAGCACCTTAGCACCCTGGGAAAGTGTTACCATTTTGAGTCTCACGGGAACCTCCCATGTTTTGTCAGACTCAGGAAAGCTAAGGCTGAAAATATTTATGTTTTTGGGTGAGATGCACTAAAGGCAGCATTGCCCTAGGAAGGTTCAACCTCATGGATCCTGTTATTGCCAAAGGGAGTTACTGAAGAAGGGTCCCCATGGAGAGATACTCTAGAGGAATATCATTTGCGGAAAAGCCATTTTCCAGTCCTGTCAAGGAGGCAATTTTAGTTCTCAGAAACAAGGGCATTCCCAAGCATATTTTTAATAATGTTGGCATTTGCAGAGCTCATACATTCTTAAACTAGGCACTTCTGTGACACTCTGTACCTAATGAGGCACACTGGGGTAAGCTAAGAAGGAAGTGGTGCTCCTGCTGAACCTTCATTCATTTACATAAGACACAAAACATAAACATACACTCACATATATACACACCCATATTTTCTTGTACTGAAGCCAAGAAAGAGTCAAGCAGGCTAATACCTTTGGGGTTGTATAATTTTTATTCTAAATATTTTTAGACCACAGATCTCCAGCTTTTCTCCAGAAGGACATCTATACATCCCAGTAACTCATCTGAACACGCTATTTCAGCCTCTTTCTAAGTAATTGATTCTATATGCTCACTGACATTTGCTTAAAGAAAATGTGTGACTTGTGATATTTCCCTTGTCATCTCATTTTATCCATTAAAAATAGGAAGTTTTGTTTTTGAAAAGTAGGAAGTTTGTGGGAGAGGTATAACACACACGTGGTTATGCACACACATTTATGTGTGTTTACAGATATACACATGCATCTACAAAGTATTAACTCATTTATTTAAAAAAAAATCTTTCATCAGGATTGAATCTGGATGAAACCAGATTCCTTGGACCAGATATGCTTGTTGTCCCAAGACATTTAAATCATGCATGTGTAAATAACTATATAAACTTCCTTCATATATGCCAAGTTTCAGTTTGGAGCTCATTTCTAGGTTATAAATCTGGGCATATTGGATTTTGCTACCTTAATTAGAATAGTTTACTCCTTCAGTATTCATAGGTGCATCCCTAAAAGAGCCCTCCTTGAGAATAATTTAGCCATGAGTACTTTGTTATAACTAAGTGCATATTTTTAGTGATGATAGATTTGGACTATGTGGACCAAATTTGAGAATGAATGATTATAATTTTTGTTAGACTCCACACTCCAGGATGGCAAGGTTCATGTCTGTGTTGTTTATTGCCATATCTCCACTGCCTAGTGCAATACCTGGCACATAATAGAAACCCAATAAATATAAGTTGAGAAACACTTCTCAAATAGGTGTATTTAATAATCTATTAATTAAATTCTATCAATCAGAACTATGCTATCATTTCATTACTTTTGCAAGAGAACAACCCTATTGTCATGCTCTGGTAATGAAACATCATGGCATCCTCTTATATTGTATAAAAAAAAGAAAAACAAAAAATCTCTCTCATTTAAAAACCAAAGTGCATTAAGTGTAGTTCTTAATACTCAGAATACTTGAATTTGACCAGATTGGTATCAGGGAGAAAGACAGGGTGGTAAGGAAAGAAAGAGGGAGGGAGGAAGGGAAGGATAATGATGCCCATGTCTGAGACAAATGGTACAAAAATGTACAACTAATCACCATAATTCTGTAGCTAGTCTACAACCTCTCAAACTGTAATATTTGTTGATGTATTTTATTTATGTAGACATTATAATTACTTATTTCATATAACGATAACATGTATCATGCAAATATAAAACCTAAAAATAGAACAATAGATACAGGTGAACATGCACAGCCATTAGAAATGGTAGGAATATCAGCACATTTTTTTATTCTACCATGGTTAATGGGAGAGTTTATTGACATATTTGTTGTAGAAAATTGGCTTCAGAGGGGTACGTATATCTAGCAAAGTTGTCGTGAAGGAAGTGAGAAAAACAATAAGAGATTTGGACTTTAGCTCATCATGATGAGGGTGGATGGATGGAACCTAAAAGACTGATTCATCTTTCCAAAGCTACAGCTAACTAACTCAGAATATGCAACTTAAAAAATCCACTGCTGTAATGTCAGAAGGCTGAAATGTAATGTTGAAATTTTCTCCCACTCTTTCATTTAAAAAAAAGTTTCACACTTCATAATTTTAAAAATAATCCTCATATATGGTCATTTATATTTTTTACTTAGCCATTAATTATAAGATTTATTGATTTTAAGCAATTAAGAAAAAGCTAAAAGATGTACTATTTATAATTGGAATTTGAGAAAGATTTGTGATGAATTTACTTCTTGCTCCTATTTATGTCCACCTTGACATCCTTCCCACTGAACTTTGTCCTTCCTCCTCAGCTTTCTTCAGCTGAGACATGTTGAGATTTGAAAATAAGTGTGAAGAGCATTCCTCTCTGTGTGATTTTTCTCTTCTTCCTCAGTCTCTTCTGCCTGTTGATGCTGAAGATCCATTCTGTGAATCACTGGATTTCTTACAAGCCATGAACAAAAATCCTCATGTTCATTAAAACTTAAGCTAATTGAATTCTTGTTCTACAACATGGGAATATAGCAAAATAACTCAAATTTGGCTAGCATTTTATAATCCATGTTTTGATGATAGTTTAAGAGGCTCTGTCCGTCCAAGTTTGGGTTAGAAAAAGAAATGAAGTATGGAAACACTGTCAGAAGCCTTTTCTGTTTACAAAAAGATCCAGGGATACCATGAGTAATGCCAGAAATCTCATGTGAAAGCCAGCTCTTGTGGGATTTTTTTTGAGCTCACCAAGTTCAGGAAATAGACAGTTCCAGAAAGCTGATTGGAGTTCAAAGATTTTTTTAAAAAATTAACTGAAGTGAATAATTGTGTTCTCTGTCCATTGGCCAACACTGCTGCTCAGATCTGTGCTCTGCTGGGGGCGTACGTCTCCCTGGGGCTAGGTAATATTGGGCACTTGATAAATACTTTCTGATTTAAATTGCCTGCGTAATGAGTGTTTTCTTCTGAATCTTCCAAAGTGAATCTCTTAGAGGTTTTGCACAGTTATTTATTTCCATGGGAAGTAAGGATGTTACCTGGAGTTTCAGGACTGCAAGTGACCTCATAAGGACCTTCATTTCATTTCATCTTTTCCAAGGATTGTTTTTCCTCCATCCCAGATAGGAGAGAATTTGTCCTCCATTAAAGATCTTTCCAGAGGGAATTCCACAGCCGCCCATTAAAATGTTTAACAACTCTCTCTGCCCTTAAAGTCTTCTTATATCTAGTGTAAATCCCTTCTGTTGTTAGGTTTAATTGTCAAATCGGCCAGAATCCATGGTCTGTAATTAAACCTCTTCTTTCTGTTTTCTATACGGTCACATTTCTCAAGCTTTTGCAGGTTTCTTTTCAAGTTAAAAAATCTTTTAGAAGTCCTTTATATCAGCTTTGTCTATACTCCATCTAACTGAAACCACTTCTGCCCTCTTTCGTAGGAGAAAATATGCTAATATTCAGACAGTACTGGTAAATCCATATATTTGAGGGGCTTTAACAAGCTCCACGGATTTCTCCATCAGGTCTTTCAACTCTCTCTTATTAACAGTTAATAAAATACTTCATGGATGGTTTGGAAGAGGAATATGGCCTGTCTGAGATGGTATGACTTACAGTGTATACCTAAAGAAAAAGGAGTTTGAAAAGGAAAAGAAAATGATATAAAAGTGGGCTAAAAAATCCTCTTCCCATTTAGGGACAGAGCTGCTGCTTCTCCCAGTGGATGTGTAATATATTATTTATGTAAGAGAGAGCATCATGCTTTTGGCTCACATTCCATTTGGAGCACATACAGTATGACAGTTTCCTTGGCTTATTGTTGTATATATGGCTATCTATTTTTAATACATTGCTTTTGTCTTTTTTTCATGCTTGCTTACATCTGTTGTTATGAAAACTGACATAAAGTTTTTAAACATAAAAGAAGTGATGGAGAAAGAGATGGTAAGAGACAAACAACATTTCAAAGGAATGCAAGATGGAGAAACAGGAGCAAAGTCTCCATGGAGAGAACCCAAAGCAGCCTCTGCAGGATAAATGGGAGGGAGGGTCAGAACATATTTCTGTAGTCACAGAGAAAAAATGGTCATGAGGCTACAGAAAGCATTTCTAAGTTAGAAGGAGCATAGTACATTTTCCACCAAAGTGTTTAGACTTTTTAAGCTGTAGTTTTCAAACCTGTGAAATGGGGATAGGGATAGCACCCACTTTGAAAGGTTGTCAGGGTTCAATGAGTAATGTATGTAAGGGGTTCATCCTTGTGCTTGGTAAATAGCTTAATACATAAGTAATACAGAATCAGGGGCTAACAAACTATAGTCTGAAGGTCAAATCCAGCCCCCAGCCTGTTTTTTAAATAAAGTTTTATTGGAACATAGCCAGGTGCATTCATTTATATATCACCTGTGACTCTTTTTATAGTTCGATAAGAGAGTTGAATAGTTTCAACAGTGACCATATGTCCAGCATGCCTAAACTATCTGACTCTTTGCAAAAAAATTTTACCAGTCCCTGGTATAAATAACTATTATGTCAACTCTTTGGTAATATACATTATTCTACAGACTTGAATGATTTTCCAATTCAAATTTTCTATCTGTTGTATCGCAATAATACCTGTTGAATATCGTTCTTTTGCCCAAGGTTCTAGTTTTCCTTTTGTAACAACCCAAAGTCGGCCTGTTTTCCTTACTTTTCAATGTAGCATTAAATGGTTAATTGGTTCATTTCACCACCAGGTGGCCTCCTACGCTCTATTGTGCTTGTGGGACCCAAAGGAAAGCAGAAAATGGATCTAATGCACTTCTTTTAACTTTGGCTGTGATGCTGCTCTTATTAGCACTTCTCTGGTGACTCCACTGCTCTGAAATCGCTCTATATTTATATTTGGCCCCGAAACATAAATTCACATTGACCTTTTTAGAAGATGAATTATAGATCAGAGTTAGAAAGAGTTAAAAAGTAAAAACAAAATAAAAATATATAAATGCATACTCACACATACATCAAAGTGATTTTTTAAAAAAAGAAGTTTGGCTATCGCTATAAGAGGTTTACCATGACTCAGTATTATTCTCATATGTGTACTGGCAGAGTTAACTAATCCCGAAGCTTCCACAGGAAAGACAAAAGCCACTGCCACTCAGATCTCCATATGTTAATTTCTCTTGAAGAGCATAGGTGGACTTCACCTCAGTGCCCCAGTTTTATTAAGTTATTTTATTTTCTAGATTCTTATTTTGAGTTTTATTTTATCTTATTTTTGAGCTTTACTAAAGACCAGTGCTTGGCGAGAAAGATTAGAAAGCTGTGTGATAAAGTGCTAGAGAAGGAGGCTGGATTCTCCTTGGGCAAAGACTCTTCTCCCCGCAGGTTTCATTTTCTTCATCTGTTGTAAAACCAGAAGGATGGATTGGGAGCCTCTGAGGCCCATTCCAACTTCAGTATTCTCTCATTGGTGAAAAATCAATGATTGATACAATTAGTAATTGATTTGATAGGAACAATCTGGCAAAACCAGAATTTTAGGAACTCAGTTTCAAACGGTAAGGAAACAAACCCATGGGTAAATATAATTTTTTGGAAAACTACCATAAAAAGTGTATAGTTTCTAAATGTCAAATTATTTTGGTTCATTTCATATGGTGTTCATAAATGCATACTTTATGAGACTTCTAGACCTTTCCTTTACATTTTACTTTCGTTCAGTGGTAGATAACTATTCAGTTGGATTCTCAACAGTGTCTTAAATCTGTCATGGAAGTTTAGCTTTCTCTTTGATGTCTTATTTTCTACACATTTAAATTTTCCTACCTTTTTCTTTGGACACAATGATCAAATCCTCAGATTTCTTTACAGCAGAAAATAGATATATTCACTTATATTTCCATTGAAAATGGGTCATTTTATATGGTACAGATAACCTGTTCTTACTTTCTGCCTGAGTTGGGATACGCACATCACTGGTTTGTATTTGAATTGTCACATTGGATGTCATGGCAAATACTGCTAAAGGCATTTAGCTGTCTATGAGGAAAGGACCAGAATTGTCCCTAGGGCATTTTGGTAAAGAACAGGCTCACGTTTGAATTCAGAGTTACCCAGGGAGACATTGTGACAGGCAATCTCTCTAATTCCGAATTCCCTACTGGGACTACTTCTCTGGAGAGCTATCTGGTTAAAGGCAGATTCATACTTGCTTGGGGAAAAATTGATTACAAGGTTTTTCCCACTTTGCAAACTGCACTAATTAGTATCAAGCTCAACTAATAATATATGAAATTTGCATTACTTTCTGTTTGCATAAGCACAAACATTTCCTACTTTCTTTTTTTCTCATGTATTTTTAAATATATGTTCATATGTCACATGTTGATGTCTGATGCATATTAGGAATGAATGGTCTAATACTTCACCTTTACTTTAAAAGTAGGGAAAAGTAGAAAATGATGCTGTCCAGTCTGTTGGGGATTATTATATGCTATGAAAAAACAAAATAAAAAGAAGATTATCCTTTTTCTTAAGTAATTTATAATCCATTTGGAAAAGCAAAACCAAAAAACACAAAAGAATAGTAAAGATAACAAATATGTGTGGTACCAAAAAATAAGTGCTAGCCTTCTTAGAACATCTTCATAGAAGAAATGATATTTGAATTGGGACTTGCTGGATGGAATGTAAATAGGTGGAATGGATATAGGTGCATTGCAGGAGAATGGGATGTGGGGGAGGAAAACCTTCAGAGGTAGGGGTTGGTTTGGTGTGACACCTAACAAGGACTTTACCAAAATCAGGAAGATACACTGGAGAAGAGTAGGAAATGAGCAACACATCATAATGGCTTTTGTCCATGTGTTCAATTAAAGTCAACAAAAGGCAAGAGACTTTTCTATTGAATTTTGAATCCTAGATTCAGTGTTTTCTTTAGTGAAGGGAGGTTATATACATAAATATACAAACTAATGGCATAAAGGAGATGAGAAAAGTTATGCAAAAGGTCATATTTTCTTAGCAGGCAACATTGGATCAAGTTTGAACAAACACTTATATATAGTGCTTTTTATGTAACAGAGCTGTTCTAAGATCTTTGTGTATATGCATGCATTCAAACCTCACAGCAAGCTTGTGAAAGAAGTATCGGTAGTATCCCCAGATGAGCAACTAAGGCACAGGGAATTGCACAGTTAGCAAGCAACGCAAACAAATTTTGCTGTCCAGTCTGTTGGGGATTATTATATGCTATGAAAAAACAAAATAAAAGGAAGATTATCCTTTTCCTTAAGTAATTTATAATCCATTTGGAAATGCAAAACCAAAAATGGGCAATCTAATTCCAGGCATATATTTTATTTTTATTTATTTGTTTGTTTGTTTGTTTGTTTATTTATTTATTTATTTATTTATTTATTTATTTTTGTCAAACTCTTTGAATCTCACTGATTCACAAATTAATATATGTGGCATGGGTCCTTGTCTATTACCATGTTTATAGGACCTAGTGATCAAATGGTTATGTGTATGTAGGTTTTGACAAGTAGTTTTACTAGGTAATATCAACATATTCCCTCCTCCTTCCATTAATGGTAGAGAAAAATAGTAACACTTTGTTGATATATTTTCTAAAAGAAGGAAACTATATATACATAGTTAATAAATATGTATTATAATAAATATATATATAATATATGTTATATATAAATATTATTTACCTTTTCAGTGACTCCATTCCTGTGTGACCTATTTTATTCTCTAATGTGAACAGCAGTTACAATACATTATTCCTAAGACATATAACAAAAACAAATGGGAAATATGCAGTCTTACCTTGCAAATGGGTAACAGATGAGAATGTCATACTACAAACATATTAAAATCAAAGACTTTGTTTTAAAATAGTACATTATACATAGAAAACTGAAATTTCGTACAAACAAGATCTATTTATATCTTAAAATGTCTATGGTGGATAAGTGGTAAGTATATCATTGTCCCTGTTTTACAGATGGGATGACCAAGGAAATATGAAATAAAGTCCCTCACTATAGCAAGCCACCATAAAGCAAAGGCAGAAGTAACAGTCACAAAGAAAGTGGTGCCCAGTCCAGGGGCTCCCTATTGATATGCTTAGAGAAAATCCAACGAAATCACAAATGTTAGGACCTATTTCTTCTTGAAAAGTTATCCAGCATTATGGCTGCCCTAAATGGCCACATTCTAGTACTTCTGCTTTTTTTTTTTTTGTTTAGATCTCCACTTGCTAGATTTTTGCAGCCCCTATGCAAAATTTTAAGTCATCATTATCATATTCTTTCATCTGATTATTTCAGAGGAACCATTCACCGAAAACCTTCTCTCTAGCTGTGATTTCTTTCCCCTTCTGCAACATTCTCTATTTTTATTAGTTTTTATGCTTTATTCTCTCTGGACTGTTACTGTTTCCCCATCTGGAAAAACCTTTGTAATTTCCCCTATTTACTTATTACTTTCTCTCCATCCATCTGTGCATTTCTTTCATTTTGTTCTCTAAATCTTTACTCCCTCCTCTTTCTCACTTTTATCACTCTTGTGATTGGATACACACACACACACACACACACACACACATACACACACACACACACATTGTGTTTCTTTTTGATGGATCTGTTCCAATAAACTTCCTTGAATGTTTATGGCAGACTCCCTCACATAGCTGGAAAAATGCTGAAAAGCAAGTATCATAACCAAGGTTTGTTTATTCTTTGTAGTCTTAGTTTATGCTAAGAAATTTTCACCTGTACCTTAGAGCTTCTTTAAATTATGAGCCATCATTCATTCTTCTGAACAGCTATGACTATCAGTGAGAGCCTATCTGCCCTTTTAGCCTCAACTTCATGCTACTAAAAATTTGTGGAGGTTTGGAAGATGAAATTATACCAAATGAATCTGGCCATAGAAGCTGCAAGGGTGGAGTTCTTAAGTGTGTTTTGACTACCCAGAAGTCACTTTATTTTTTTGTTTGTTTGTTGTGTGTGTGTTTAATTTATTTATTTAAATTAAATTCAATGAATATACAGTGTAGTATTGGTTTCAGGAGTAAAACCCAGTGATTCATCCCTTACTGAAGACCCCACTAAAAGGGAGAATTACAGGTCAATATCCCTGATGAACCTGGTTCCAGTCACTTTGAATGGCATTCTTGACCTTATTGACTTTGTACCCCCAGGACCTACTAATTTCTTCACAACTCTGGAGGATATCTAAAGATGTGTTTTCAAGAATAACAGCATAGCCTAGCAAATTAAGCTAAATTCCTTCTGAAAGTTCTGTTCTGGATTTTAGAGATATCTTACTGACCTTGGGCAAGTCACTTAGCTTCTGTGTATCAACTTCTAATCTGTAAGACCGAAGTGATATCACTTACTTTCCCCATGGGCTTGCCATAGGAGAACAAAAAAAGAAAACAATCCATTGAAATGACAAACTTTCTGATGCTGAAGCAACAAACAGTGCTTAAAGCTTAAAGCCTGAAGCCTCTAGTTTATTTCCTTAAGATCTCTCTGTAGAAAATATGGACATGTACCCCAAAGAAACCAATCAAAGAGGCTACAACAGAAAGATTTTTAAGTCTATAGCAGACTGGTGTTGGAACTGGAAATTGGACCCAGCCTCTTGCATCGTGGTCAAATATTATTGCTATGAGAAAACTGTGAATTCCCAAAAGGTGTCCTTAAATATTGAAAAGGTTTCTGTCACCTTCCTCTTTTCCCTGATACTTTTTATGGAAGCTTTTCTTATGTTAACCATTCCTGGCCATGGGAAACAATTAACTTTGTTCACAGTTTCTGTCTAAAAATTGAGAGTAATACTTCTATATTGGAAGTACTGATCAAGTAAGTTTTTCACTGAGCATGATGTTCATTTTATTATTATTATTATTATTGAGAGAGACAGAGACATTGTGAGCAGGGGAGGGGCAGAAAGAGAGGGAGAGAGAGAATCCCAAACAGGCTCCGCACCATCAGCACAGAGCCTGATGTGGGGCTCGAAGTCACGAACTGTGAAATCATGACCTGAGCTAAAACCAAGAGTCGGATGTTTAACCAACTGAGCCATCCAGGTGTGCCTAATGTTCAAAGATAAATGGAGGCAATCACATGCTTCTCATTTCTGTGTACTAATACTATACCTGACATATATTTCAACAGATGATATGGGCTCCCTTGGCCTTTTTGTGGGGAGAAATTCAAATGAATAAAATGTTTTCCAACTACCTTCTACATCTAACCCATAATGCTAAAAGTTACAGTGGATAAAGGGTGATCAACACATGATCCATGATGTTACACACTCCACTGTTGGAATTTATAATGTAATTCTGTAACTACATTCATCCTCATCTGCTGTGAAGGTACTAGAGTACCCTCAAAAAAGTGGCCTAAGGCATCAAATATTTTACAGTTCAGGGATTTGGGTGGTCACCAAGAAAAACTCCATGGCATTTGGGTCTGTTAAGATTATAGATGTAAAAAGTCATAAGTGCTCTAAAAAGAAAAAGCCTCGATGTGAATACATAAAGGTGCGATGGCATTTCCATTGTGTTTTGAGAGCAGTAACTCTGGAAATGTTTTGATTGGCTTTGTCTTAAAACGTACAAACATAGTGAGTTGTGGATATGTTTCTCAGAGCTAGTGGCCATAGTCCCTGGGGAACGCCCATTTGCACTAACCTTGACAAGATAGTTTTTTATAATGGCAATATGGGGGAAAGTGCTTTCAGCCTTCATTTGGGCCACTGATTCTCATGGATTTCCAAAGTCACCATGTTCTGAGGCAATATCTTTTTGATAAACTACTATGGCTACAGTATTCTACCTCTCATTTTTCTTGTCATCCTCAAAGAGAAAGCAAGCATTCTCTTAGAAGAAGCATTATCAACAGCATTAACATGAGAAATATATGGTCTCTTCCTTATGAAATTAATTTGGCATTATTTTTGAGGTGCGCAATATCTTGGCAACTGCTTTGGTTTAAAACTCTGTGATTTGGGAAAAGCACGTTTCAGAATGTTTAATTCAGCAATACAAAAGGCACTAATGAAATATGCATGTATGAATTTTATATCATATTAGTTCCCTCTTTCTTGAAATCTGAATAAAAGCCAAACATCTGGATTACGTTTGAAAAGCCTGAATTTCCAATTTTCAGAGAGATTCAATCTATTTTGACATTGCACACTTAGCCTTAACATTTACAGTGTGCTATTAACATTACTTGCAATTGTAAAAAAAAAAAAGTCCAGATTTAAACAAACTCGGTGCCTCCTAATACTAAAAATATATCTATATTTGAAATGGCTGCCGCTGCACAACCATATACGTCCATGGTGTTTAGGCTTCATCAGCATTTCTATTATAAATACTTGCATTGAACAGGCCTATAATTCAGCTATAGAGATATGGGGGTAAGCTTTGATATATAAATTCTCCTATGGTTATATATTAAAACAACAAACAGCATTTCATGCGTCATTTCATTTGAGAAACTATCCATTGACTCAATGTTTTCTAAAGATCTCAAATATTCAAGGTACTCCGTGATTGGTCAAACAAAGTATAGTCCTCATCCTTTGAGAGTTTATTCTTCAAATATAAGACAAACAATAAGATTGCTGTTTTTTTTAATAGATATTTGAGTATATTTTGACAGGTAGACTAAAGGCAAGTATATATTTATGGTCCTAATTCAGGGAAGTTAAGTGTGGATATCAGTGCTTTATCTCATTTCATTATCATAGTTTACTTAAGACATAGCTGGTCAATCAAGCTTTAAGGGGTAAGGTAAGAAGTTCTATGTCTACCCAAGAGATTAAAGAAGACAGAAGAAGGTGACCTTGTGTTTGAAGTTTGCATAATAGTAAGCCTTCAGTGGACTGTGCTTTACTACATTCAAATTTTTACTGGATTTCTAGCATATAGTAGATTTCTAGCATGTCTCATTCTTCTGTGACATGTGGAGAACAGCTCAAGTCAGATGTCCCTTTTCTCTTCTTATTTTGCCTTATTAAAAAAATCCATTAAATTTTACAGTAGTTCCCAATTAAGCAAAAATAGATGTATTTCAAGGCATTTGTTTAGGTTAGAAGATGGAAAGCAAAAGAAATAATACTTTTAAATTGGAAACTTTTTAAAAGGAGAAAACTGAATTTCATTACATTAATTGCCGCTCCTCATGTCTTTTTTCTTCCTACATTGCGTACTCTAACAGATATTACATAATTGCATAACTATTCTTACTATGTGCTGACATGACATTACGACAGCCCTGATATGGTGCATCATAATGAAACCGTAATTAGAACAGTCATGATGTATTATGGCAATGATCCACATCGTCACTGAAGTGCATTGGAATGCACAGAAAACCCATTGAGATGTGCAGATTTTCAACATAATATAGCACAACCATGAAGTTTCATAGCATGGAGGAGAAATTGCCATTATGCCCACATTGCTGGCAGCAAGAGTATATAATGCATTTCTTCAATATGTTAGAGAAAGTTCTGCATTGATGGAAGAAAATTTTTGAGACTGGTATTTGTGAAGTTTTTGTCTTAAAAAAATCTACAAGAAAGACCTTGTTGAAATATGGACTTAACTGCATATATTCTATAGAAGTTTCCTATAAAATATTTAGGTTTCGTTTAATACCTCAAATTCAATGATTGAAGTATTTTTCCTGAAGTAGGACAGATTGAGGATGATTTGAGGATTTTCATTTAATCTTGTCTTTTCTTCTCATTTTTTGTGCCCTATCTTGAGCTTAGATTGTATGGCTCACGTTTTATGTGGTTGTAGCTTTGCTCCCTTATTGTTCTCCTGGGTTTCTCTACATGAGAATCTTATATGTGAGTCTTGTTCAGTAAATGATGGCTTCTTCTTAACTTGGTGTGTTTTGATCTTGGCATTCTTTCTATACATAATAATATGATTGTTACGGCTTATTTGGCAGATGTGAGCCCAAAGAAACTCAACTTTTTAAAGTAGAGAACTTTCAATTTTATTTTCTAGGCCAATCCTCATTTAATGCCCTATTGTCTCATAAAATTTCCCAACCAGATAGACTTTGGTCTCTGTTTGAATACCTGTGGTAAGTGGAAACTCACTGTTGCCCAGGCTTCATTTCTACTTACTCTTTAGCCTCTGAGCCCATTCCTGATCTCTGAGATCAGATGAAAGAAATGAATATTTTCTATTGAAAGCCCTCTAAATTTTCCAAGTCTGCTAACATGTCCTTCCCACTCTTCTGTCATCTTCAATTCTTCCTTACTCCTTGGCTGAATATCTTCAGCTCCTTCAACAGCCTGCTCCTTGGAGAAGTGTTGAATATTCTGCCTTCCTTGAATGTTCTCCTTTGGACATTTTATACATTGTCTAAATCTCCCTTGGAAAATGGAACCCAACCAGAACCAGGACTGCAGGTTTGGGCTTAGTAAATCATAGTCGAGCTGATTTGTTACTTTTCTTGTTTATAACCCTGTGATTGTTTCAGTCCAGCTCCAAATCATATTTCCTTTTTTATATTTACCTTCCACTATCCGTTGACTCATTGAACCTAATGACAATGAAGCCTATTAACTTCTATTGTGTGTACAATTTTTGTATTTTTTTTTTATCAGGGAGAGATTATGAACTCAGACTTGACATTGATCTTATCTCCTACTTAGATTTAATCTACTATGCCAGCATATTGTGTTCCCTTTAGAGTATAGTATCGTCATAAATAGACACTGTGAAGCAGTTGCCTACGCATTCAGATCCAATTCAAAGATATAGTTTGGCCTGTAGGTGTTAAAAACTTTTAATTCAACATATAAAAGTTAGGAGATTTCACATAAAAATATATATTTCTATCTGCTTTTAAATACATATACCTGTCCATATAGAAGCCATATTGAAGCCATATTCTCACATGTGAACAGTTGGCAAAGCTGACTAGCGGCTGCCCCTTTTAGAGGAAACTTGTATTCTCCTATCCTCCATAATCCACACTACTTCTTCCTATTGCCCCTTCACTGGGATCAAATGTTAGTAATCATCACATTTTTGCATTGTTTTTCCTTTAGTAGAGAAAACACTTCTCTTTTTCCAAGACACTGGCAGTAGTTAGAATATGAAAGAAAATGACTTAGCTCAGCTCAACTACTTTAGTTAGTTGCCAGTTAGTAGGCTATTGGAGCTGGCCAGTACTGTCTCAAGAGAGCTGATTGTTAAATATTCAGGAGTTTTGCTAGCAGTAGCAAATTTTGGTAGTTTGAAATCTGCCATGGTGGGAGTATACACAACCAGGGAAATCAGCAAGCACCATAAATCAGGGCTTCCCCCACACCCCCAGAGAGCTGGGTTACTAGTATACCACCACCTGTAGGTATTTGAATTTCTGATCTCTGACATAAGATATTTATTATTATTTATTGGTCACTGAGATTAGTGTAATCAGCCAATCAAATTAACATGCCATATACGTATTTTACTCATATGTGTCATTAATAAAAAAATATTGAATAAGATGACCAAAAAACAACTTGTGGTATAACCTATCCATTAAACAGTGATCATTGCATATGGTTGTTCAACAGGTTCTCAGGAAAACTCCTTGTACTTCTGTGCTTCTAAATGATTGCATCCTTCTGCTCCCTTTATGCTTATGAAAATCTAATAGAAGCACATACACCTGATACAGGAATTCACATCCTTGCTGTAGGGATTTAAGTCATTAGATTTTGGGTGTATGTTCTTAGCAATCTAATTATGTTTAAAATCTGGTTAGTAGTGTAGTAAATAACTGGTATTGCTACAAAATTGCATTGAGAAGGTAATAGGATTGAATTTCTACACAAGTTGACAGTCAATTAAAATTTCCATATATCCAATGAGTTAGCCAGTTCTTGGCCGGGGAGCTAGAACAAATGCCTTCCTCCTAAGCCGATCACTTCAAAACAGGCAAAATTTTATAATACAGTCAAATCAAGACTCAATGCCTCAACTAAAATGTGAGTTTGGCTTATCAAATACAGATCAAAAGCAAGAGATAGACTAGAGAGCACCCACAATATTTCTTCCTTAAATTCCTCTATTTTTTATTGTCACTGGAGGAAAAATAACACATTAAAACCTCCTTACTGAATTACTGTCCTAAACCAATAGATCCATGGGGCTTGTTCAGCTAAAAACCACAACAGACTTTGTAATGCAGTGATGTAATCTTGGCTTTGTGTCATTTATATTCAACCTAAAAAAAACAATTTTCTTGAATAGACAGGCTGACAACAATATTGTTCGGTGTGGGTTTTTATTTGGATTCTTTCCAAATGGTTCACATGCCTTCACAGTAACACATCATGCTTGCTTACGTTTTTTGCCTGAATTCCAAAGTTTGCCCCTTTTACTAGCTTTCTATTTTTCTTTTAAGGTCTCAGTTATGTTTGTAAAACTAACCAGCTCCACCACAAAATTAGGATGTATCTTGCAGAGTGCATTCATTTTACTTTTTGCATATTTTTCCTGAGGTCATGTCAAGGTTAGTTTGAATTCCATCCTACATTAAGACTTCTTTCACAGCTATTTAGCTCGGCAGCCTACTCCCCGCTGGGGTCTGCCCCTTGGGCACGTCAAAGCTTCAGACCTGACAAATCACACACAGATGAAGCTGTACAGTTTTTTAAACAGTTTCATCAGTAACTTTTCTTTATCTTTTTCACTATCCTCCTTCATACTGAGATTTTTTTTTCCCTCTGAATTACCATTTAAGGAATCTTAAATTCTATGTGGAACAGTTTGTTTTCCATCAGAATTACAAACTGGCAATATCATTTATTTTCTAGTAAATCATACTAATAGCCTCCTAGTCACCAAGACTACAGACTGAAAGACGTGTAGACCATTTCTGACTAGTATAAGTGTAATTCCACTATTAAAATCTATTTGTAGCAGGAAGCTTAGTTTTAGATCGGTGGCTACATCTACCCGAATCAGGAAAAAAAAAAGTCAACCATAAAAATGCATCGAGTTTATGACATATTATGGGTTGAGCCTGGAAATGTTTCTCAAATGGTTAGTAATATGCCCTTATCAGTATTTTAGCAAACTGTAAAACTAATGGTGCAACTCCATTTCCTGTTTAATTGATGAAGTTAAAATGCTTGGTTGCTAATGAGTGTATTAGCAAACAATGTCCCCTCTACAGGCTTAAGTAGATCAGGATTTTTTTTTTTTTAAAGCAGCTTACAGTCCTTATTTTTATATAATGAAAAAAGTTGGCTGCCACAGAATTGCTAGATCAACTGAAGAAATGGTGTAATTATTGTTGTGTAGTCACTTTGGCAGTGTCAAACGGCCAGATTATAGTTTTCTAGTTCTCACACTAGAAAATAGTTATTTTCTTTTACAAACCATAGGCTTTTCATTACATTTTCATTCAGGACAAACAATACCTGAAGATCTTAACTGCAGACTAAGCAGAAAACTTAGAAGTGCGAAGAAAAAATAATATCTGAATGATTCTCCTCTCCTCAGTCCTCTTTTACAGTTAGCTCAGTATAAAAGTACCCAGCAAAGGGGTCTATAAAGGTTGCTTGGTTGAAACTAATTAAAGACAGGTCTAAATAGAAAAAGAAAAGAAAAAGGGATCAAAGGAATTACATTAGGTGTCAGGACGCTGTTTGGGGAGATTTATTTAGAATTTTGTAATTCTATTACAGGAAAAAGCTAAATTCTAAAAATGCCCATTTTTGCCCTAATTCCATATTTGCGTTATTTTTGCAATAAGATACGTGTCAACAGGCAAACATCTTGAAGAAATCATTTCGGCGTTGGCGCATTAACACATTATGGTGAAAAGAGAGGCTTGTGCTTTTCACGCAGCGCATTTCAGTCTTCAATTAATGTGAAAGCACTACAATGCCTATGCAACTTCTCTTGCCTAGTGGTGCACCATTTATCATTGCAGTTTTACATTGACCTTGACACCCACTTCATTAGAATAAAGATTGTCTACCATTTAGGTTACATTGTTCCTCTGCACAGAGACCCCATGCAAATTTCTGTTCAGATAGAAGAGCTGCGAGGCTGTCAGAGGTCATCTGCATTAAATGATTGCAGCTATTTTCCAACTGCTTCTTTTCATTCTACTCAATTCAGGCTAGGAGGATCAATCAAGTCCTCTGCCTGAAACAGTGGGACTGCTGGGAATATAACTGTTTTTGGTAGTAGTAGATATGCCCTAAACAGTATTAAATATTTAATATAAACTCATTAAAGGCCATGCAAAGGCTTCAGAAAGATATCAGATTTATAGAGAAATGTAAGGGACTAGAGAACCTTTAAAAGATAAATAGAAGGAGAATCAATTTTATAATTTTAGAGAGTAAGATTACAATAGTTCTTAAACTTAGTAAATCTTTTCAATGGAGACTTTTTTCTCACCCTTGACGTGGGCAGGGAAGGGAGAAGACAGGCAGGCTTGGTGTTCTTAGGCAGTATTTTACAGGAAATCAGAATGAAAAGTTTTCAGTTCTTGGTGTTTTTAGTTTTGTTCTATAACAATGAATACCGTTCTGGGTATTTATTTTCAAAGGCTTAGGTATTTGTTATGTAAAAGAAATGATTGGAGAAATAAGTTGCCAGGTTTCCTACTTAAGTTTTCTGAGTGATATAATTGGAATTAAATTATTAATGGGAGATACTTTAAAAAAGATTGTTTTATGATCTTCTATTAGGGAATTTGCAATTCATTTTAATATTTGTAGTTTGATTTATATTAAAGATAATGCAATCTATGTCCAATTAACAATACATGGCCAATGTAATGTGATTTCCAGATCATGCAAATGGAATAAGCTAGAAGAGGGGGTAAAACTCAATTCTTAACCTCAGATGTAATTTGCTGTGCGAGTTCTGGCAATTTTAAATGACATTGCACTTTTTAATTTTTCCAAAGGCTCAGCAGCAAATTTATCCCAATCAAGAAAGCCTATTATTAATTTACAAGGACAATTGTAGGAGTCTTTATAATTTCTCTGTGCAATTATTCGCCATAAATTGCTAATGGTAAAATACAAAGAGTTTGTAAGAAATAACGACTCTTATTTGTCGTGGGCTCGAGCCGCCTTCTTCATTCTCGAACATCTTCCCCAAGTGTTGGTGAAATTGGCTCCATGTGAAACATCACATGCGTCATGAGATGCTGGACACTGGTGTTCTGGAAAAGGGGGCAACACCAGAGGTGCTGCAGAGACGACACTGGCCTCTAGCAGATTCCAGCATGCGGGGGCATGTACAGCTGAGCTGTGGACCCTGGACTTTCATATAAAAAGACTCTTTGTTCACCACTGAATGGCATTAGGCATGGACTTGCTGAGGGGCCACCATGAAGTCTCGCATGAGGAGGGCAAACACTAGCCAGAAAACACAATGCGGGAGTCATAGACAGACACATCTCTGCATTTTTGTGCAAAAATGCCTATTTTCCACATATAGTTTTGCTGGTAGTTTGGTGTTTTGGTGTGTTCCTACCATAGGCTTTCTTGTTAAAAGACTAAAATACATTCCCCCTCCCCCCACTGTATTTTCTCTATCTGTTGTGTGTTTACAGGAAAGGAGATTATGCTGGATATACAGGTGTTTGTGGTATTACTTGGCACTTGGAAAGATATTAAAATTTGTTATTCTAATGACTAGATCATTTTCCTTGTTTAAAGTTTAACTCTTCCTAATATAAAGTCACATCAAGCCCAGTTAAAATATGGTATAGGATGTAAATACTTAAACCCCGAAGACACAGAATCAGACAGCCCTGTTCTAATAATCAAGAAAATTCTTTGGTTTAATTCTTGTGCTTCTCGTAGCCAAAACTTCACTCTCTGCTCAGCAATGTCTGGTCTCTTTTCAGCATAACCAACAGAAGCACCATACAAAAGTCTTACAATGGATGTCTTAATCTCTCTGTGTGCTTTTAGAGCATTATTTTGAATTCCATCATGCTGCCTTTTTTCTTTCCTCTTCTGAAGTTTTATTACAACAGCAGAATTCCCAGGGAGCTTTGGGGGCAAGGTTCACATAATATAGCCCTGAAGTTTTGCTTAGGTGGAATCCATCCCCCAATCCTGGCCATCTTTTGATGATCTTTCTATTTCAAAAAGATTCACTGGGTAGAATCTTATAGCATTAGCTGTATGTAGTTTATTTTCTATTTTTTTATTTACTAGACAGTGAGTATCTACAACCCTTTCATGATGCTTTCTTTCTCTGACCTCACCGTGACAAGGCATCTTGTTCTTTAACATTGAGGGAGGCAGAAAAATGCTGGAGTTTCTCAATGTGTGCCTTCTATACCAGTTTCAAAATGGCTTATTCTTCTGGTTTCCATGGTGACAATTAACACTGTTTCAAGGCATTGTTCCAGTCTCCATTTAGGCAGAATTTTTGGTGTGATTTTTAACAAAAAAAAAAAAAAAGATTTTAGGAGGGAAAAGAGCCTTTAGCATAACTGTCAAAAAAGTTATCTCAATCAAGTCTTTATGCATTTCTAATTATATTTACTTCAGAAATCCCTATTTTTACTGGCTTTGTTTTATAATTCAATTTTAGCGTTTGTACTTTTAAAAAGAAAGGACTGAGTGAGAATTTCTGAAAACTTCCTTAATTTTTAGTGACAACAGCAAGCTAACATTGGTGGTTATTTTTAACTCCGGTTTTAAAGTTTTCTTCGTATACCTTCTGTACACCTAGGAGTGGCATTTAGGATAGAAGTGGCCTGCGTTTTTAATTTAGATCATTCACGTATCTATTAGGAGGCTTCATTAGTCAAAATTGAATTGGCCAAGCAAATACACTTAATAATGTAAATATGCCCTTTCAATAGAGTATATTTTATTTTTGACTAGACAGAGAGGCCCACAGCAGGTGCTGTGGGGAAATTAAATACTGGATGCTTATTTACCTTAGCACTCAAGAAAAGCCATCTGACTTTAACTTCGTTAATCTCATTTTTGGCTATTGAAGAGTAGTCTCTATCATAATATCCCAGGCTATAGGACACAATGGGGCAGCCTCTGCTCACTTACTGCTGTGGGTGAAATGAATATGAAGATTAAATTATCTTCTCACCACAGGATAAAGTAGCCCTACTCGATAGGATGACTGATAGAGCAGGCCGTTGATTCTCCCCGTCTGATGCTTCTGAAAAGATGTTGGAGAGAGAAGAGCAAAATGTCCTGAGCATCAACAAAAACAACGTTTGCATTATTATATACGTATACTGCTTGAGGTCTGAAATCATATCAGATTCAACCTTCAGAGTGCCTCAAAAATAAGAACAAATATTTTTGCCTTAAATTACATGACATTCTAGTATCTTTCAGGTACATACCAACACACCTAATAATTGGCTGGATTATCTTAGCTTTTATAGTTTGAAGGCATTGTCCATCAATCACATCTTTAATCAAGCTCTTTATACAGTAGGTTATGTGGGGACAAGACCAGGGAGAGTACATAAAGACAAGTTTTTTTTAATGTAATAACCGTTTATTACAGGTTGCTGTGACTACTTGTACCGCATTTCATAGAGAAAATTATTTTATTATGTCTAAAATTAAATTAATTGCTTTTTATATTTTTATTATTATAAGACTATTACTTTTATGGGCCAAATCTAAACTGTTCTCTTTCTTGACTGATCTGCTATGTGGGAGCCATTAAAAGTTGGGATAAAGAGAGGGGATGAGATTGTCACAAGTGACAGTGATAACTGGTTGAGGCTGCTCCCAGGTGGCACAGCTGGAGGACTCCCTCTGTCAGGGCACGTGGCAAAAGCAAAAGATTTGAATAGGACTCGTCTGCCTGCCCGAAATGCTGGTTTCCCCAATATTATGTCAAAGAAGTCTTACCAAATTAATTATGTAAATCTTTGTCGGCAGCATCATCTTTAGATGGGAATCTGATTACATAAAGCAGATTGCCCTCTCCTCAATCATCACTCTGATAAATAAAACACTATCTGGGTTTCTGGAATACTTGTTGAGTGTTTGGTCCAGAAAACTCGAGTGGCCAGTGTGTTTTTTAAGTATTGGAGTAACATGATCCTGGTAATTGCCTGCCATTAGAAAATGCAATCAGAATCTCCCACCTATCACAGGTCAAATTCTGGAAGAGTTCTCAAACAACCCTTGATTTTTTTCGTTATGCATATTCATGTAATTTTGGATACTTTGACACCCTGATCAACATTCATTAATACTATGAAATGCTTTAAACCACCTCATTTAAAACATTTTGTTCTGTGATCCACAAATGACTAACATTTGGAGAAGTTTACATAATACAAATGATGTGCATGCTTAGCGTAAATGAAAGATTAAAATAAGAAACTAAAAGTATGCAAACATATGCACGTAAATGCTGAGGATCTATTATCCAAAACAAGGATTTCACACCTTCTTTTCCTTTAAGCTGCTTCCAATCGTATTTTAGTTTGGGATCATATACAATATCATGGTTTAAAGGTGAATAACATGCTTGGGCAGGTTTTGAACTTGCTGATTTGCTGATTTGCCCAGACAAAAGCTTTTCTTATTAGATCTGTTAAGGTGCTCCTCTTAGCTTGGTTAGAGCAATGGAGCAGTACTACCAAGAACCTTAGTGCCCCAACTTTTATGGCTCAAAGAAAAAAAATGGGGATTGCCATTATACTTTGACAATGTGCTGAAGTTGTAAAATATGTGTAGTATTTTAACTAGAATCTAGTTTTCAACTCAGAGGTGTTTTTTGTGTGTAGTACCTTTTAAAAATATAGCCACAGTCATTTATAGCTATTCATAATACAAGACTTTCTAACTATGAAGTTATCCAAATAGAGTTATTTGAAGAGAGTCACTATAGTAACTGCCATATTAAATGACACTTACATTATCTCTAGCAAAACATCTTTTAGCAGAGACTCACTTGGCAGTTTGTTACAATACAATGTATATTGGGGGAGAGGGGACTGTAATCAATTGTGATGTTTGGGGACATTTTACAATAATCAATAAAGAAACATAGATTTGTAACCATTTCAAAGCTCTGCTTTTTTCTCTATATAAGTACCTCTTCTTCAAGCCCATGCAATTTTTAAGTAAAAGAAAATGGGGAAAAAAGGGTTAACTGAGAACTCTGGAGACTTACAGAATAAGGAGGAAGTTTACACAATCTTTAGGGAACATTTTATTTGTACCACCCTGTACCACGAGTCCTTTGTGGGGCAGACATGAGAGATGGGCAGCGCTCTGGAGCCAAATGTTGACCCAAATTAACTGTAACAGTAAATTTTCCTAGACCAGGTATTTTCCTACTTGGAATATTCTAAATTAAAGACCCAATGTGTGTGTAAACTTTACTTTAATGTGACATAAATTTTAGTCAACTAAATGGAATACCTTGGATGTTTATGTATGTGTGAGTAATATATACTTTAACTGTTTTCAGCAATATTGCTCAACGACTCAAGGTACTTAGGTTTAGCCTTCCCATAAATTTTATTGGAAACAAAAACTTTTAACCCTCATGAGCGTCACTAACTCTGTGCTCAAAGATTTGCAGAGAACACCTGTCTCCCTAATGATAGCTTTCCTTCTCTCTTCTCATTTTAGAGATACAGTGTGGAAATGTCCATCAGGGACCTGAAAAAGACGGAGCTGCTTAGTAAGGTTGAAGCTTTGAAGAAAGGTGGCGTTTTACTACCAAATGATCTCCTTGAAAAAGTGGATTCAATTAATGAAAAATGGGAACTGCTTGGGGTATTTGCATTTTTATTACTGTTTGTAGGTTATGTGTACATTTTTTGTGTAGTGAAGTACTCTATCTGTCTGATTTCTAATTTGAAGCACAAATATCTCTCTCTTTCAATTCACTACCTACATTTCAAACAAGCTATTTATGCTATTATGAGGAAAAAACACTGCTTTTCCTTTTCTGTGGGATTTTTTTTTACACTGAGCTTGTCTCCTCTCAGATTTTAATAATTTTGGTTCTTTAATACATACAAAAGTAAGTAAAATATGCCATGTATTATGGGTATGCACCAAGTGAACTATAATACAGTATATCTGATATACACTGACTGTCATGCTTGAATGAATGTTAATAGAATTTACTCTGAAGGTACATGTTAGAGACATCCACTGTGTAACTATTTACTGTACCCTTCAGATGAAAAGGGGAGTTGTCACTACAGCTTTCAAGTGACACTAAAGCCACCAAAACAAAGATGCAAATCTGACCCAAATCTGAATTGCAGAATGAAATCGGCCTCTGTTTTGTGCCTCAATTTCCAGCTCACTTTTAACAAAAGCCAAAAAAAAAAAAGTTTCATGTAATTCATTTCACGCAATGATGGGCTGGGTCTCAGCCAAAGCCTGAGATGCAAGAATCTGGCAAAAAGGCAATATAGAGATTCTGTTACCCAGAGACCTGGATGGCACTGTGCACGAGACAGTACTGTCCTTTTGTTGGAAGACAGCTGAGAGAGAGAGAGGTTAGACTGTATTTTTTCATCAACTTCTCTCCTAAATTGCCTTCACTTCAAATCAAGGGTAAGCTAAATTTGTCAATTACTTAAATGATTAATTATAACAGCAAAGTATGGGTGGTGTCAGTTATGGAGCATAATTTTGCATGCCTTCCATTTCCTGCCTCTTTTTTTTTAATTTTAAAGAAATAATACTCCAAAAATATTTTGAATAAAAAGCTCTCCGTGTACCTTGATGACTTGGAGGATTGCCAGTGTTCAGTTTATGCCATACTTAATCTAGGTGATTAAAAAAACTGCAAGTTTAAATCCTTGCTTTCTCATCTAAATTCACTAGGCTCTACACTTGTGCAAAGTAACTTAAAACATGGAAAGTTTTTACTCTGACCTACTGTTACATTACTTTTTAATAGTAATTAATGGCTTCCACCTTATAATATGATGATTTAGGTTGGAACCTACTAACTTGTACAGAATTCATTGATCTCCTGCAGGAGAAATGTGGTTAGCGTACGACATTTTTAAAGGGTTGTTTTACTAAAGAGATGAGAACAGCAACTTTATGTGTTTGATAGAAAGAGCTGTAGTTTAATATATCTGTTTCTAATTTGATAAATAACTAAACACAATCTTTTTTGAAAATTGTTTGATGGCACGTATATTGCTTCCTCAACAAAAATTTTAAATCAACATAATATTAAAGAAACAGAATATTTAGCTATCCTTCATGAGTCAGATACCCGAAAAAACGGTTGCCATTTTGACAAAAATACCATTTGAATACAATATGCAGAGTTTTGTCATGATTTAGGGGGAGAGAAGGGCGGGGGGAAGATTTTTAACCAAACCTGTGCTGCAGTAACACCACCAGGCATACCGCTTTAATTGGCATGATTACATTTTAATTGGCATGAAAAAAATTTAAAGACAAGGATTTTAACTTCTAACAATAGTAAAATAGAGGGATATGGTTTTTAATATTACTTTCATCTAAGGTGAACAGTGTGGAATGGAAATACATTAGAATGAAATGTCAGTGGTGCGTACAGTTTAATCTGTGAAATTTTGTCCCCTGTGCTGCATATTACTCTGTCTCAATTGCATATTAAACAACCCTATCAAGGCAGGCATTGGCATCTGCTGTGCTGACACAAATTGTGAATTAAATGAAATTGATGTCCTCTGTCGTATATTTATGAAGACGGACCATTCTCTGAAGTATTCTGTTTATGAAGAATTTATGATTGCAAACTGTTCCAGAACAAAAAAGTGGCAATAAATTCTTTTTTGTGACCCTACCCTCCAAGGGCATTGATTTCACCTCCTGCTGCTACTTTTGTTACAGCATAAAAACAATAGCTAAATCTGGATTCCACTGAGGGTCTTCAAATTATCAATATTTGCACCATGAAAATACAAGGGTGTTGCCAAGAAAGGCTATTTTTCTGTTATGATCTCCTAAAGATACTATTTACAGAACACCACACGGCAAGTGAATGTTTGTTGACTTAATTTTATTTGTGTTTTAAGCTTAGTTTTGTAGGTTTAATTCATCATTATAGATTAACTCCTACTGATTCTCCAGAGTGTTTTCCATTAAAAAAAAAAAAAAAAGCCCTCCCAACTGCACATTCATGCCATAGTGGTTAATCTAAGAAGGCTTCTAGCATAGTGGATTGGGGCTTATTTTGACACATATATAAGAAAATCTAGCAACCAGAAATGCAAAGTGGTTAAGTGTGGGGTTGAACAATTTCCAAGTCAGGTAAAATGTGCCAACAGCACCGAGGAGGCTACCCCTTCTGAACAGCCCTCAGTCATATATGGTTTGGGGAATTATACTTTATGAAACAAAACAAAACAAAACAAAAGGAATTTAATTCTCCATGCATAATCTACTCCTGGCCTCTTTAGTATATTGATTAAACTCAGACTTCTATCTCCTGAAAATGTTATGCAGACACTAGTTTACTGTAAACTCCCATCATGAGAATTCAAATGAATTTTCATCAGTGTCCATGGTGAACTTTTCCTTCCTGTTAAAGGAAATTATAAGTGAATGAGGTCTTCTTAAGCCTCTGGTGGTGGTCAGAACAACACACATGGCTCAAGAATTCGAAAATCCTAAATGGAACAATGAGCTAATCTGAACTGAATGTCAGTTGTGAAGTAGCAGGTGCAGCCGGACACCTTCCAGGTGGCTCTTGTTACCAGCCAAACTGTGATATGTTTTTGGTACCTGAGCTAATCTATGTTTTTGTTTTTTTTTGTTGTTGTTGTTGGTGTGTTTTTGTTTTTGTTTTTGTTTTTAATCCGATGCCTTAGAAAACCCTAGGACAGAAGATCCAGGACACAATGGCAGGGCACAGTGGGTCTGGTCCACGTGACCTGCTCTCTCCCGAAAGCGGAAGCCTGGTAAGGCAGCTGGAGGTCAGGATCAAAGAACTGAAAGGGTGGCTAAGAGATACAGAGCTTTTCATCTTCAATTCCTGTCTGAGACAAGAAAAGGAAGGAACAATGAATGCTGAGAAACAACTGCAATACTTTAAGGTAATAAAAAAACAATCCAAGTTGATAAAAAGCTTTCTTTATGGGAGGGATGAAATATTTATCAAGTACATAAAGTATTATACCCATGTATCTATGTATCACTGTGCACTCAAATGTTTCCTTGAATTTATAGACACCCTCCACGTTTCTTGTACGCCAACGTCTGTGTGTGTATAAAGATGAACATTAAGCATATCAAATACACATTGTATGGGGGGGGAGTCTCTGCTGCTTGTGTGTTTTGTGCAGTGCCTGTGGAGGGAGGGCTTTGATAAATTAAAAGCAGACCAGCAAACACTAAAGATTCCTGAGGACTTTGAAAGGCAGACCTAAATGTTCCATAAATAATGTGGCTAAAAATACTTCCATGAAGTGATATGATAAAAGCACATGATTTAATTGAATACCATTAATGCTAACAAAAAGAAACATAATTTTTACATGTGAGAGTATCAATTATTTATGGAGGGAAGAAATAAAGTAAGAGGTTCCTACATTACAGGCATATTCCACCATAGAAAAATGCCAACCTTAGCAACACAGCTATGTGTGTGTTCACTGGACGTCCACGAAAAAGCATGTACTTCATTTGTGACCATGGTTTATGCACCATCTATTCAAAAGCAGTTTAAAATTCAAATATTTTCTTGTATTGCCTATGGTAGTCTATTCCCTTTGAATCTTCCTGTAAGTGCAGTGATTATTTAGGCTCTGGCTGTTATCAGTCTGAGGCTCTGGGGTTACAGGATATGAACTTGGTGCCAAGAAACCTTCTGGCATAAATAGTCTCAAAGAGGAGAAAGGAGAAAACCAAGAAGGAGAGAACTTCTTAGGACCAAGGAATTGTCCCTTTTCGATGCTTTCCAGGACCAGGTTTTATTCACTCCCAGCCCCTCCCCCCACTGCCATCCCCTTGCAGCCCTGCAATCTTCCAACTGTCTATCGTAGAATTGAGTCACATGATGGCTCCCTTTCCGTCTGCCACATAAGCAGGCTCATGTTGCTTACTTGCATAGCCTTAGAGGAGGAGCTGTCAAAGGTAAGGCCACAATACTTCCCAATAAACTGTCTGCATTACACACCTACAAATTGCTTTGGTTGAAAACCTTCTCTTCTGCCGCTGAACTGACAAGACCAAACTGGAAATGAAATGAAAGCCTCTTTCCAAGGCAAATAGGTTTTACTCTCTAAACTCTAATGTCCAGAAGATTTGTTATTTCATCTCTACTTGTCTTGCCCTAACCCCCATCGCAGGGAGATGGAGCCTTCTGGTATTTCCCTGTGTTACTTGAACATAGCATGCACCTTATAAAGCATCCTGGTCATTAGTAGGCTGGATGCTGTGAAATATATTTTTTCTCCACAGTGTCTATGTCACAGCATTAATGAACCAGTTAATGACCCCAGCCAGCTGTGTGACCTTGGTCATGTTCCTTATGTTATCCCTTGGTGCCTCAATTTCTTCATCTAAAATATGGGATGCTGATAGTCTTTATCTCACACAGTTATGAGTTTATATGTATAAATTATTACTTCTGCTTTTTGTGTAATGGTACATTTAAAGGCCAGGAATCTCTTAATATTATAAACCCAAAAATGTTATACAATAATTGGAAATAAAAACAGGAAGTTTGTTATTACAATTATTTATATACCTACACCATATCTTATAGGTATTTATAAACAACTCCCCCTCCCATGTTTGTTGTTATTATTATAAATGTAAGAGTGAGCTGTTCTGCATTCATTTTGCTGACGCTTCCAAAAGACATTAGCTTTATGCTTTAGCTTTGTATAGTGTCATGATTTTCAGCTATCCTAGTAACAAATTTAAGAGAGTTTAAGAAACAAAGGAGAAACAGTGAGAGAGAACAATCTCTAGACTTCCAGATCAGTAGATAATTCCTAGGTATCCTAGTCATTTGCTAATACTTTGTAGCCACTAGGGAAATATTCACTACATCTGAATCACTATTTACCATGTGCATTTTAGTGCCTGAAAATAATCCTAGGATTTTTATTTCAAAAGTGCCAGAGACTATCATATGCTCTTTGCTGTTTTATTTGTTTTCCTCAAAGATTGTTTTTTCTTAGGGCATTTTTATATTTTCAGTGTCGCTGGTCATCAAACTAATTGCTTTTGTACCCCATTCTTACATATTTAGCTGGTTTTAAAGTAGGTATAGACGTTTTTCTATCCTGCCCCTCCCACAAAAGGTAAGACTTTGATGATAATGTTCATCTCTCTATCTGATTTTCTAGCCCTATTCCATCCCCTGCCCTCCTCACCTTAGATAATCATGAACCCCATATTCTTTGTGCCCTTGCTTTCCTTTGATAGGAAAGAATATTTTTTTATTTTATTTGTTTTTAACTTTATTAAAAGGTAATCATGCTGTGTATTATCTTTTAGGACTTCTTTTTTCATTTAATATTGTAATGACAGGATTCATTCATGTCATTGAGTATGGCTATAATTCATTTATTTTGATATTTGTATGATGTTCCATTGTGAATATATACCTGTATCTAATTTAATGCTAATAGCAGCCTGTGAAGTTGGTATAGCATCTTGATTTTGCAGGTATGGAAATGGCCAGTTGAAGGTTAAGTTTTGTATGTCTAAGGCCAGAATGAGTGGTGGAATTAGGGTTTTTTTTCTTTTGTTTTCTAAACAAATTTTAAGTTTTTTATTTATTTTAAGAGAGAGAGAGAGCAAGCAGGGGAGGGGCAGAAAGAGGGGGAAAAGGAGAGAATCCCAAGCAAGCTCTGCACTATCAGCATCGAGTCCTACGTGGGGCTTAATTAAACTCAGGAACCATGAGATCATGACCTGAGCAGAAACCAAGAGTCAGATGCTTAACCAGCTGAGCCACCCAGACACCCCTAGAATTAGGTTTAAATCTAGGGCTGTCTGACTCTAAAGTCTATTCTCTGAACTACTATGCAAAATTGATATTTATTGATATTTACTGAATTCCCTTCAATGCTGGATGACTCAGAGAGAAGAACAGAACAGAACTAAATGTCACTATTGCTTTGCGGTTGGTTTATCAGTCACAATCTTCAGCAACTGGGCCAGAATAGCAAATAGTTTTGGCTATTGAAGATCTTGGGAGGTGAAAGTATTTGTGTTTTTATTTTACAGTTTTATACTATATCAGTGTAGACCTTTATTTTTGTCATGTGTCACTTTTTAAATTGAAACTTTCAAAATTTTTGAGATTATGGAGTCTTGATAATTCTCTATAACCTGAAACTTGAGTCCCTTCTAAAGTTTTGACCTTGAGGAATTTGATCAGATGAGCTAAGTGGATCTAGCATGATGGCACTTCTTTTTTGTTTTTTTAAGAAAGCTTTATGCCTGTCTGTTGGAGTAAATGTCTTTCCTAGCCAGAATTTTAAATATTTCTGAGCTGTTTACTCTTTAGTGCTTAGTGTATGATTAATCAAGTGTTCTGTATATTATCACGTTCATTGGAAGAATCAAACCAAATGTTTGTAATATAATAATAATGTAACATAATGTTTATAACCTGTCAAAATCATAATTGATAATAAGCATATGCAGAATAAAAACTTTTTACTTACCACAAATCCAAAGAACAGATACCCTCTGCCTTTTTACGTGATAAAATTTCTCAGATAGGAGTTATTAAAGAATCTTTATGTGTGGAACTCTTTGCCACAATTTGCCTCTTCTTGTGGGTTCCCAAATGTCTACTGCTGTCATTGGTCACATGGAAGACAGGATTTATCCACAGGATATAGCTTTATGATTCTCCATTCTCTATAATCTCAGGCTTTTAATGGAACAAATTCCTTTATATGACACCCAGAGTAATGATAGATAAGCCACAGTGCACTACCCAGGAGAACGGGTAGGAGGGTGCTGCATATGAAAAGGAAAACCTGTCCCTTTGTAGACAGAACTGTTTCCTTCTTTGAGTTTGGTCTGGGATGAGAGAAAGGATCAGGATCTTAAGTTTTCAGAAAAAGGGAAAAAGCAATTGTGGAATGTATTCTTTTTCTTTAAGGCAGTAAGTGTGATAAATGTGGGGTTAGACACAAGGTGAAATTCTACCTAAGAAAGAAAGAGTCAAAGCCCAGCATGGGGAGATACATGAAGATGTGAACCTGAGACCCTTGGGACAGAAATGCAAAATTGTCAAGGAGTGAACACACCATTACAATAAAATGTGGAAGGCACGTCAGAGATTTCATGAGGTCAGCTGGCGAAGGGTCCCTTAGAGCTGTTTGCATGCAGTTTTAATGCCATTGGCTGGAAAGCACTACTTTTTAATGATGGCCCTTCAAAGAGAAAATAATTACCTAATCATATGTTTATTGTATTCCATAACTAAATTCATTATTCTAAAGACTCAAATTGGGGAGAAATTATTCATTACCAGCCAGAGGAGGCTGCAGCACTGGACTGGGCCCAGAATCAGCCTGGGAAGGACAAGTTTAGAGTTGCCAAGAGGCTCTGTCACCAAGAAGGTGAATGAATGAGTGGAATAGATTTGGTAAGCTTGGCAATGATTAATGGCCCAAATTTGCTTAGCAATTTAAGTTTGACCAAGCACTTTTATGCAAGCTATTATACTTAAACCTTAGACTAATTACTAATTATGTAAGTTGAAAATTGTGGTCACTTCCTTAAGGATGTTTTTATTTATTTTTATGAATGAAGAACTTGAGATGTGGAAAGTCAACATGACTTGTTTGAATCCACATAGCAACAAGGAGCAGAGACAGAGCAACAGCCATGGTCTTTGGGTTCAAATTCCAGTATTCTCCCTGTCACTCACTGATCCTTCAAAATGAACATTGAAACCTTGTTTTACTCTAAATCAAGGGTTGGCAAACATTTTCTCCAAAGGCCAGATAATATAATCTCTGTCACAGTTACTCAACTCTGCTGCGGTAGTGTAAAAGCAGCCACCAATAATATGTCAATGAATTAGTATAGTGTGTTCAATAGAACTAAGTTACAAAACTATTTACAAAAGTGGACAGTGGGTCAGGTTTGGCCATCAGGCCTTAGTTTCCTGACCGTGCTCTAGATTACAAAAATTATCACAAGCATGGCAATGGTACCATCTGCATCTCCTTTGAGGAAAGGAGGCCATGTGGGAATTGCAGTAGAAGGAGACAAAATGTTCTTTAATAATTTTAGCGATGACACGATGACAACTGGTACTTATCACCTGCTCATAGGATGTAAGTCACAGTTTCGAAATGTCTTACCTGCATTTGCCTATTTAATCCTTATCACCATCCTGAGGCAGGTAGTTTTTTATTCTGTATTTATAGATGAGAAAGCCAAGGCAGGGAAAATTGAGGTAATTTACTTAAGGTCATTCAGGTAGTAAGTGTTAGAGCCAATAGTCAGACCTAGTAAGTTTATTCCAGAATCTGCCACTAGTTTGTAAACTCAATAGTCCCTAGGTCAAAGATCTACAAAACACACATCAACTGGTAGCCTGCTCTCACCCCATGTCTGAATACTTGACAGCCAGCTGAAGGAATCAGCAAATCAATGTTTGAAATCTTAGAAATTAAAATTTTCAGGGTACAGTCTTTAAAAGGATTTCAAATTAACTATTAAATGTGCAGCATTACTAAGTAATTACTCCGAAAAGGGATATCACTAATGTACTTTAAAAAAGAGAGAGATAAAGAAAAGAGCTAAACACAGTTCTCATGCTTTAAGAAACATTTTCTCAAATCTCACTGTAATTTCCAGAAGTAAAAATTGGACCAATCTGGCCAAGACATTTAGAGGGAATTTCCCATGTCCACTGTAACCAATCTCAATGGCAGCATAAATAATCACACTGGTTGTGTCCCCCCAAACCCACATTTTTAAGACTAGGTTGAAAGACAGAAGAAAATATTTTGGAAGTTTTGTAATATGTGAAAGGAAGCCATGGTTCCTACAGGTTCAGGATCATCCCTGCTGCTGTGTCCTGGAGCCATTACAAACTTTGTAATGATGTTGTTGGCAAAGCTGCAAAGAATTACAGTGATTCAATCTGGCTGTGACAAAAGCATGCAAATGCTTTCAAAATCAACAGACATCAGACAGGATTTAATCTTTTCTATATGTCTTAGATACAATTTTTTAAAAAGCTATTATATTAACCATGTTAGGTTCATCAAAAGAAAATACTGAATTCAGCTTTTATCAGATATTTTGTCCCACCACATATAAGAAATCCATCATCTAACACTTTGGAAGTAATTTTAAGTAACTGGATACAATCCAGAACTATCTTTTAAAAAATTTGGCTGGGTTAAGGTTTGAATTCAAAGAGAGATTTAAATAAATGTTATACACACTACCATTTGGGTTTGGTGGGAAGATCCACAGGAAATTTTTATTGGCAGTCTTAGTGCAGCCTTCTAAAGTGAAAAAAAAAAAAGAAGAAGAAAAGAAAAGAAAGAAAAAAAGAAAGAAACAACAAAGACCTAATTCTTTCTGAGCACACCTTTCACTAGAAGGAGATACTGACTGATTGCCATGAAGGGGAATGAGTTGAGGATACAAAGATATAGCCGTGTACTTATTTCAAAGGTGTCATTCGTATTATTGGTATCAGGTAAACCAGATTCATGGAAATTAAAGGCTGCAATGCTAATCTAGGAAGATGAGAGGGAGATCTCACCCATCTTTACTTTATTGCTGCTTAGAAAATCAGAAATACATTTAGGCTCTGAAACCACTGTGATTAAAGTTTCCATTCTTAAGTCTTAATTGATTTCTTAACATTATTTCAATGTTATTTTTATTGTTAACACACTCAATTTGGGTAGAAAATGGGGAACAGAATTGTAAACTTGTCTCCATGCTCTCCACTTATCTAAGTGTAGGATGGGAGCAGTGAATCTGTTCCACATTAGGGAAGAAGCTTACACAGGTGAGTTCAAGATGCTTGGGTTTATCATGACTCTAACTATTACTTTTTTTTTTCCCCAACGTTTATTTATTTTTGGGACAGAGAGAGACAGAGCATGAACGGGGGAGGGGCAGAGAGAGAGGGAGACACAGAATCGGAAACAGGCTCCAGGCTCTGAGCCATCAGCCCAGAGCCTGACGTGGGGCTCGAACTCATGGACCGCGAGATCGTGACCTGGCTGAAGTCGGACGCTTAACTGACTGCGCCACCCAGGCGCCCCTTTGCTTCTTATTTCTAATCCCTGATCTTAAAGCCCCTTAGGTTTCTCATCTTACAAATAGGGATAGTAATAGCACTTAGCTCATAGAGTGGTTATAAGATACTATATATGAAAGTTGCTTGCAACTAGAGCCTGCATAGTAAGAACTCAATATATATTAGCATTATAATTACTATAGCATAAACTGGTCTTTTTAAAAAAATATTTATTGTTAATACAGCAAAGTAAATAGATAAGTAGTAAACATAAAGAAAAGTCCATGGGGTTTCAGTTACTTGAGGTAAGTTGTATGCTCAATAGGAAGTGAATTATCTATCTTATTGTTTGGTCATTGACCTATAATCATCTAGGTAAAACCACAAGAGGATTGTTTTCCTCTAAAGGCTAGCAAAAAAGGAGGCAATCAGTACACCTTCCAAGTTTCCCCTCTCACTTGGGAAAAGGACAGCTCTTTGGGGATGCAATAGACCAGATCCCAGATTATCAAAGGTGGATCTCCACATCAGGCTACTTTTCGGCTTTCGAGCAAAATGGCAAAACAGCTGCTTAGAGTCCCTTTTCTTCCCCATTTTCTGTCTCCCTGACCTTCCTTTGTAAACACTCTTTTTATATCTTCATCATATTTCTCCTGGTTTACTGCTCTACACACACAATTAGAACTCCACTTAAGGAGATAAACAAAATTTATTTTTTTAGTGTTAATATTGAGTTGTGAATCCTCTTCTGTAACATTAGTACCACATCATTCTTTTACAGTTTACCAATTAATGGTAGTTATAGAGTACCCTTACTAGGTCATGTTTGTTGGCAACATTATGACCTAGGATTTCCAGCTGTGTGATCTCAGTAAATAATTTCTTTTTGCCTGATATTATTTATTTGTAAATTTAGGCTTTTTGTTTGAAAGGCTTCCCCTCACCTCTAGCATTCTGTGACTGTGTCGTAGCCATCTTTTTCCCTGGATGAATCTATTCAATTATAGATGTCATTTAATTCCTCTAAACAACACTTTCCATTTGGCATAAAACTTCTGGTATACAGACAATTCTGTATTCCAGGAGTCATATTTACTTCGTTGAGAATGATGCTTCAGAAGGACAAGGGCATCTTTTGAACCAAAGTTTGTTGCCTTTGGCACCACAGTAGCCAACTTTGTCTTTATATCCATTTCCTTTCTAACATTATAATATCTTTATAATTTGAATAGACATGTGGGTCTAAAATGGGAAAGAAAAGGTTTTCCTAGTTATAAATTTCAATCAGAAAGGTGGCACAGGTCGCATGAATATATATGTTTTTGTTGTTTTATACATCATCAGGACTCGGTTGATTTAAAAGTGCAAAGAATTATACAAATGGCTGGTACAGTGATGGCAAGCAAATGTACAGGTCTGTGAGAAACAGAATACAGAACACTCTTGGTTAAAATTAATGACCAGGTTGAAGAGATGCGGGATTTGAATGTAACAGAACTAACCAGAGACCCTACAATCAGAGGCATTGCCTTATTCCTTTCTCATCTATTAGGTGCCTTGAAGTCCTTCACAATATGTCTAAAGTCTTCATATATCTTTGCCTGTCATTTGGGTATCAAATTTTTAGCATGTTGTTTTAGGTGAATTTTTTAAATAAATTGCATTCTAATCAAATCTGAAAGTCTCTATCTTTTAATAAAAAAGTAAGCCCTTTCACATATAGTTCTTTTTTTAATTTGAGAGAGAGAGAGAGGGCACATGTTTGAGCAGGGAAGGGGCAGAAGAAAAAGAGAGAGAGAGAGAGAGAGAGAGAGAGAGAGAGAGAGAGAGAGAGAGAAAGAGAGAATTTTAAGCAGACTCCATGCTCAGTGTAGAGCCCGACATGGGGCTTGATCCCACAACCTTGGGATCATGACCTGAGCCAAAATCAAGAGTCAGAAGCTCAACTGATTGAGCCACCCAGGCAGCCCACATTTAGTTTCTTGATTAAGATTGCTGATCTTTTAACTCATCATGTTCCTTCATTTATTCATCCAATAAATATTTCTTGGACACCTACCATGTGGCAGGCCCTGGGCTGAGTGTTAGCAATGCATGAAGCTTACACAGTGGTCTTGTCTAAATATTTTGCTATAAGGCATGTTGTTTTCTTCATTGTTATCCTAGTGAATTGGAATTTTTTTAAAAAGATATCCCGGGGCGCCTGGGTGGCGCAGTCGGTTAAGCGTCCGACTTCAGCCGGGTCACGATCTCACAGTCCGTGAGTTCGAGCCCCGCGTCAGGCTCTGGGCTGACGGCTCAGAGCCTGGAGCCTGTTTCCGATTCTGTGTCTCCCTCTCTCTCTGCCCCTCCCCCGTTCATGCTCTGTCTCTCTCTGTCCCAAAAATAAATAAAAAACGTGGAAAAAAACTAAAAAAAAAAAAAGATATCCCTTATATCCAAGAACAAGAATGAATCTACCTTTTATTGATGCCACTTTTTTTAACATTTATTTATTTTTGAGACAGAGAGAGACAGAACATGAACAGGGGAGGGTCAGAGAAAGAGGGAGGCACAGAATCTGAAACAGGCTCCAGGCTCTGAGCTGTCAGCACAGAGCCTGACGCGGGGCTCGAACCCACGGACCGTGAGATCATGACCTGAGCCGAAGTCGGACACCCAACCGACTGAGCCACCCAGGCGCCCCTATTGAGGCCACTTTTAAAATGATAAATTGACTTTTCTGCATCCTCTACCCTACTTCTCCATTTTTGTTGGTATCATCTTGGATGCAGTTATTACCTAATGTTATTATTATTTTACTAACACAATGACATTCTTTCTCATACTTGCAATAATTGTTTTATGTTTGCATTATATTTTGTAAGAATATGAAACATGACTCAGAATTAATTCTTTATAATACTCATTTCGTTGCTCAACATCAGTTTTTTTTAATACCACGGTTTTCCATTTAAAAAAATTATTCTTAGTACTATTAGATTATCTTCTAATAATTTTTACAGGAAAAGTGCATTCTTAGTATATGCTCCAAACCTTGTGTGTCAGAAAATATATTTTACTTGACCTCACAAATAAACAATAGCTTGGCCAACTGTAAAATTTTGTCATGGAGAATATAACCTTTGACCATCAAAACTGCTAATGATTCTTTTGGCATTTACAGTCATAAAGAAGAAGGCTGATTTTTGTTGCTCCATAGTAACCTTGTTTTTCACTTATCTATGGCTGGGTGTTGGTCCCTTTGTATTTCTTTTGCTGGGAACCTGGTGAGTCTTAATTGATTTTTGACAACTGAAATTTTGCTTTAGATCAGAGAGTTTTGCCTACCATGTGATTATCACAAGTTCTCCATATGTTTAGTTTAGTTCCCTCTTTCTAGAGGTCCCATTCTGTGTATATTGAGTCCCCCAGATCTTTCCTTCACTTAAAGAAACCTATTTTTATTTCTACTTTTTAATACAGGGACTTTTGGTGGAATTCTCAAGGTTTTCTGTTTTTGCAGTACCTAATTTTGTAGTTTTTACTGCAATTTTTAATTCAACAAAAGTTCTTTTCATCTTTGTACAATCTTTCCTGTTCTTGATTTGTTTCATTTGCAGAAGTGCCTACTTCAGTGCCATGGATGCAATATCTTTGTGCATATTTTTGAGAATTAGATTAAAATTTTCTAAGGTTTTCTTTTTTCTTGTACTAATTCTATTTCAAAAGGAGTCTATTAGTCTGTTGCTTTGAGTGCTCAAACTGGGCCCTCCTTTTAACTACAATGTCTATTAATCTATGTGTTGATTTTTCTATGTCTCTTTGTTCTTAAGGAGAGAGTTTTGTTTGCCAGGACTGAGTGTTAAGGTAGGTCTTCTGAGAGAATCTGTAAGTGGCTTCCTCTACAAATATTTCAGGCCCTGACAAAAAGGAAATGGAAAATGTAGATTCCCTTGAGTTTTATGAAAATTCAAGAATGAGAAAATATAGACCATATACAAGACCATATAGACCAATTGTCCATTGATACTGAAACATGGGGTACCTATATAACTAATATCAGGTGAAATTTAAAGCAAGCTAAGGAGTCAATACTTTTCTCATTCATCAGGGGCATCTTCAGTGTCCCAGAGCAGCAGAGTGGTCTTGCAGAGTTGTGTGTCCATCAGTGTTCAGAGAGAAAGCCCCATTAGAAGGTAACTATGCTGTAACTTAGGTGATACGTTCTGGGGACTTGAACTAGTACAATTATAGTGGAAGATAGGAGGCTGGATTTAAGAGAGTCCTCCTGTTAGAGATGACAGGATTTAGAAACTGCTAATGCTGGTAGGGGTGAGGAAGTAGGAGAAAGCCTTCTCAGGACTCACTCCCACTAAGAGCTCCTCTTTTCCTGGAATGCAATTGCCTCTGCCTTCACAGTCCCCTTTAAATAAGGAAGAAAATCTTCAAGAAAAGGCATTGGAAGTAATAGAACACATGTAAGGATGGAGAGGCTCTGGTACCTAAAAAGAGAAGCCAGTTCAAGATTATTTGGAGTTAACATAATGTGCTCTGGAAGTAAATGGGGCATTCCTGGGGAGGGACAAGGAAGTTCCTAGAGTGAGTGACTCTAAATTGACATCTGAAGTGAAGGAGGGGGAGTGTGAACAGAATAACAAGTGCATGTGCATGGAGCTCTGGAGATAAGAGACTTCTGTGTTGTTTTGTGTAATTATTTAAATGTTATTCTTTTGTGTATAGGTATGAATCTATGTGTCTAGGGGCACCTGGGTGGCTCAGTCTGTTGAGCGTCTGACTCCGGTTCAGGTCATGATCTCACAGTTTGTGAGTTTGAGCCCTGCGTGGGGCTCTGTGCTGACAGCTCAGAGCCTGGAGCCTGTTTCCGATCCTGTGTCTCCCTCTCTCTCTGCCCTTCCCCTGCTTGTGCTCTGTCTCTCTTTCTTTCTCAAAAGTAAATAAACATTAAAAAAATTTATGAATCTATGTGTCTTATCAACAAACTAGAGTGTAAACCTTTTTTAAATTAAGCTTTTTTTAAAAAGCAGTATGAGGTTCACAGCAAAATTGAGGGAAAGTTACAGAGATTTCCCATATACTCCCTGTCCCTACTCATACAGAGCCTCCCCCATTATCAACATGGAACCAGAAAAATGGTACATTTGTTACAGTTGATGAACTTACAATGACATATCATGATCACTCCAAGTTCATAGTTTGTATTACAGTTAATGCTATACATTCTGTGGGTTTAGACAACTGTATAATGATATGTATCCATCATTGTGGTTTATTATACCAAGTATTTTCACTGCACTACAGATCTTCTGTGCTCTGCCTATTTATTCCTAGCCCCCTTCCCCTGCCCCAACCCCTGGAAATCACTAATTTTTTTTTTTAAGTTTTTTTTTTTTTTTTTTTTTGAGACAGAGAGAGACAGAGCATGAGCAGGGGAGGGGCAGAGAGAGAGAGGGAGACACAGAAACTGAAGCAAGCTCCAGGCTCTGAGCTGTCAGCACAGAGCCTGACACGGGGCTTGAACTCACAGACTGTAAGATCATGACCTGAGCTGAAGTCGGATGCTTAACCGACTGAGCCACCCAGGAGCCCCATCACTGATTTGTTTTACTCTGCATAGTTTTGCCTTTCCCAGAATGTTGTATGGTCGGAATCATACAGTGTGTAGCCCTTTTAAATTGACTTCTTTCACTTAGCAATATGCATGTAAGATTCTCCCATGGTCTTTTCATGGCTTGGTAGCTCATTTCTTTTTAATACTTAATAATATCCCATTGTCTGATTATAACATAATTTATTAATTCATTCACCTACTGAAGGACATCTTGGTTGCTACCAAGTTTGGGCCATTATGAATAAAGCTACTATAAATATCCATATGCAGATTCTTGTGTGGAAATAAGTTTTCAACTCCTTCAGGTAAATACCAAGGAGCACGATTGCCTACTTGTAAGAGTATGTTTAGTTTTGTAAGAAACTACCAAAGTTTCTTCCATAGTGCTAGTATCATTTTTCATTCCCACCAGCATTGAATAAGAGTTCTTTTTCCACATCCCCTTCAGCATTTTGTGGTGTTAGTGTTTTGAATTTTGGCCACTCTAATAGGGGTGTGTTGATATTTCATTGTTGTTTTAAGAGTATAAACTTTTTAAAAGTAGGAACCATCTTAAAGTATTTGTTTTGCATACCCTTCATAGTACCATAGGCAATGTACTTTAGAGTCACTAGATACTTAAGAAGTACTTAGCAGATTGCAGATCATCATGATGGGACCTGAGATCATTTAGCTAGCTTAACCTTCTTATTCTGAAGAAGAAAAAAACCAAGTCTCTGATAAATTAAATAACTACCCAACCAGAGCCAGATGTCAGCCCACATCTCCTGAATCCTAATCCAGGCCATAGTCCAATAATACCAAACCAATGATTTCATGTGAATTAATACTGATGTCTTTGCAATTTTCACAACTCAATTTTTTCTCTATAAAATAGAGATAATAAGTCTGTGTTATTTGATGATTGGAAATTTTAAAAAATGATCATTACAACAGACATTGTGATTGACAAGAAATGTAGAAATGCTTGTTAATACTATGAAGTCCTATTTTAAATAGTGTTAAAGATACATATGACAATAAACCAAGACTCCTCTGGTATTGGAATTCAGAGACTTACCATCTTGACCTGCAACAGCTTCTCATTTCCAGGGGCTTTGCTCTGGAAGTTCAACTCAGTGTACAGTTTGCTATCATTTTTCACCTTCTGTTTATGTTGCACCTCCATATGAGGAGCTTAAAGAGCTTTAGAGACATTAGCTCATTAATCCTCCCCAAACCTCTCTAAGATAGGACGGAGGCATAAATCATTATTCCCATCTGGAAAAAAAATAGCCTAAGTTATCTCTCTTAATTTCACTGATGCTCTAAACTGTTGATTAAATCCTAACTTATACCCTTACATTCAGAATATTGCATTCTCTTCCCCAAGGATATTTTTCTTTCTTTTTGAATTTAATGTCATGAGGATAAGTGTAAAAATAGATCAATGGGTCTGGTGTTAGAAGTTCTTTGAAAAGTACAGGATAGGTGGTAAACCAGGTTCTTCCTTCCCCTCAAGCTCTCCTCCTTTTCTCAAAATGTCCTTCTTTATTACCCTTCAGTCATGACAGGAGAAATGACTTTTAAGAATTAGAAAGATGTTTCAAGACCCATTCATTCCTTTATCTGTCAGCCAAGATTACCACCAAGAGAGCCAATGGATATCCATTCAACCATGCCATCCTAATTCTCAGTAAAACACTGGTGAAATGGACTTCAAAACTTCACAAACGTAACAATGGAAGTTAAAATTTTCAATCTTGTGTGCTTTGCTTAGGCATGTGGTTCTCACTATAAAGATATTTGAAGTTAGACTTTGAATATGTTAGAACATGAACAGAATACATGAGCAGAATCTGAGGCCAAGCAAGGTTGATTCATACAAGTGATTGCAACAAAGCACTTGCCCAATTAGTTTCCTACAGTTCAGGACAGTGAAAGGAAAAATAAATAAAAATGAAAGACGAAATGAAATTAGTATTCTTTCACTCCTACAAGTTCACCAGAGCAGATGAGAGTCAACTTGCAACTGAGTTGAGAAATATTCAAAGTTGTATTTTATTATTTTTTATGTCTGTCTTAGATAGACTGATATTTTTCCTGCCTCATAACAGAACAAGATTATGTCATAATCTGATGCCAGAAGATGTTAAATGCTAAAGGATCATTGCATTTTAGAGAAAGAATATGGAGGGCACATAAAAGTTATATGATTTACTTGAGATAATACAACTACTTATTGCCAAACTAGGCAAAGACTCTAAGTTGTGTTTTTTTCCCCTCAGTCCAAGTTGCTTCTCAGATGTTTAGTTAGAACACCTTCATGCCCTGATGACATATATCCTGCCTTGCTGCCAAAATACTAGATGAGGTGAATGAGGGCACTGCCCCCCAATATACTCATTCATGTTTTGGGGAGCAAGCAGGAGAGAGATGTGGTATCTCTTCTCAGAAGAAATGAAAACATCATCCTTCTAAAAGGAAAACTAACTTTATTCAGGAAAATGCTCTCAAAAAATTCTCCTGGACCTCTGCTTTATTTTAGCTATGGGAGTGTTTAAAGAATGAAGTTCTTATTACATTTCCTTTTCACATGGTTCTGGAATATTGCTTTGAGCTAAATAATCATTATAGCAATTTACCAGTTGGCTAATATTGAGTCAGCATCTCTCTACTACCTAATATAATGGTTGAAGAGTGTGTTGCTGTTATATATTAGTTAAACTTCTAAACGACCCTGAGAGTGTGGTTAGTGTTACTGCACATCTGGGAATACTGAAAACTGGCGAGAAGGAGTCAAGTTGCCCTGGGCTTCCACCACAAAAGCAAAGGAAAAGAGCTAAGAAGCAATTTCCTAGTTATCCAAACTCACAGGAAAATGTCCTATTTAGATGCCATAAAAATAAAATCAGAAATATGAAGTTTGTAGAGCTGTCTATACCTCAGTCTCTTCCAGGTCAGGGAGGAATAAATGAATAAACAGAAGGATCTTTCTAGTGTTGACTTTTTGTCCCTAGTATCATTTTCCTCCTTTTTAGTGTTGTTATTCCCCAAAGCCTAACTCTCTTCCTGCATTCTTATTGTGTCCCACGTGTTCTTGAATTCATTTATTTCCCATCTGCAGGATTCTGGAATAACAGTAATACTTCCCTAAAATACCAATTCCTAGCTGTTCTACTTCCAGTAACACTCTGAGCTTTGTGACAAGTGCCAAGAGTGGCTTCATAGGAAATAAACTATGTTACTCAGAGATAAATTTGGGAAAATAGGGTCTGATAGAGGAGAGAAGGAGTCAAATGTATGAATGAGAGAGCTAGAAAATACCATGCAGCAGAGCTGAGCAAGTCATGAAACCAGTTAGTTCAGTAATCTGTCCTCTCCTGCCTGTTCCACACTATCCCTGGGAATTCCTCCCAGGTTATCCTTGCTCCTGTGTTTTCTCACTTCCTTCTTTCTCCTTGCTTTTCCTTGCTATTTCATTCTTCAAGTGTGGTCTTTATGATGATCCTTCTTTTGTAGATTTGGCCTAATGGATGTATTGTGCTGTACCTTGTCACATAGAATTATTTTCTTCCTTTCCTCAAGACCAACTTGAATATTCCTTTGACCTGGCTAGTGAATACCCAACATCCATTAAAAACGAAGATGAGTTCAGGTACCTGGGATCAACAGAGAATCTAGAGGAAGAAAATCACCTTTATCCATTCCCCAGAATTACTTTGAAATGATTCCCATGGAATCTAACAAGAGATAAAAAGCACAGTGGGTGTTGTAAATAGATTTCAAAATATAATAATGTAGAACTAAATGGCAATTAATACCTTATCTGCTTATGAAAAGAGTGATTGTGGAATTTTAAGAAAAGGTATTTTGTAGTATAATGGCTAAGTTGCATTTATATCCAGCACCCTTTCCCCCTTTTTGCTAAAAGTTACCTTTCTATAATTGCAGACTAGTTTAGCATCTTAACAATAATGGACATGTTTTTAAAAGATTATTGCCAAAAGTGCATTCTTTATTCCAGAGAGACTCTGTAATAGATACCAGCATTTTAGTAATGATACAAGCAATCTGTAAGCTATTATAGTTTTCTTTAGAGTAACTTAATCTTCATATTGTTTTGTATGTCTGGAATTTTAATAGTGTTTTTAATTTACAAAAGGAAGTATATAACATATTACTAATTACATGTGAATATGAACTAAGCACACGACCACTGAGCTTGATTCTTAAAAACAAACATATTTAAAAGTACTTAACCTAATGTAGGGAAAGTCACAAAAAAATTAAAGAATACCACACAGGGATAGCAACAGTTTTTATGGAATAACAAAGCAAGGTCTGCAATTCTAAAATGGTTATTATATTTTGGTCCACAGCTAACAAAATAGCCAACAGAAATAGAAATCTCCTTTCCAAATATAATTAATGTTTTTCAACACATGAAAAGTACAAACAATTAAATGAATGTTTATAACAAACTGATTAGCTTTTATCTTGATGACACCATTCATCCAAGAATTTATAGTATTAACCAATAGTCCTGGTGGCCCTAAGTGATCCAATCTAGTATCCAAGTGAGAGGATACTAGATTGCAAGAAAAAGTAAAAGCTTTTTCTAGGTCAAAGGTCAAATTAAGTAGGCCATGAAAGTTAAGGTAACTTGACTTTGGACCTCACTCATTTGCTGCCTCGATGAACAGAGAGGAGATGACTTTTCTTAAAAATGGAAGCACTCACTGGAAATATTTTGATTTTAAATGGTTATAAGAAATCATTTGGTGTTAGAATCTAGACTTATATTGTCATGTACAATTTTGAAACTATTTTGGCACACATCCCAGACCATCTTCAAGGAGCTGATAGAGATGTGCTTAGTAAACCAATTCAGGGGTCTTTAATGCTATTTTTAAAATCCAGCTTTTACATTAAATAAACCCGTGTGTTATTTTGAAAGAAGTTATAATCTACTTAAAACTGTCATTCTGTGTTTCTAACTTGCAATTAGGTGATATTTCCAAAATGTCAGACCTAGATTCTGCTTCTACCATCACCATAATAAAATGTGACAGCCAAGATATTATATCAATACCTTTTCCATAATTAGCAATAAGGATCCTGCCAAGGGTTAACTAGAAAAGTTTCATAAACGTTTTTCTACAAATGGTTCTGAAGGCAGTATTATGCTTTTGAAATCTGCTAATGTAGCAAAGACTCATGACAACCAGGAGACAAATCTATGAGCAAAACTGTTTGGAGAGAATAGTTTTGTAGTGTATGATGTATGTTATGTAAATGAGCTTATTAGGACTCTCATCTATTTTATTATTGGTGACCAATTTAATAGAGGCATTTAAAAAACAATATTTCTGCCTGACTCCTAGAAATGAAGAAGATACATTGATATAATTGAGAGCAAATGATTGCATGTCGTGCCATTTAATCGTGTCATTTTTCAATTGCTATTTTTTGCACTTCACTGCATGCTTATAGAATATTTAGCTTCAATATAGATTAAGTCCCAGGGTTCGCAACTGAGCTGAGTTCCTATATTGGCTGACGCTGTCTTTTAAGTTTGGAATCAGTTAAAATATGCAGACGTCATTTGCCCACATTTCCTTTAAAATATGCAATTCATCATTCATACCTCACTTGAGGTATTTTAGTTTTTTTTTGCTGTTTTGAAGAATTACCCCTTTACAATTTCTGGATGGAAATTCTTAATTGCAACACTATACACTAGATACAGTTGAGGTAAGCACATAATTGGCTCAAGAATGGTGCTCTCAAGACCAAAAGATCTGCTGACCTTTGCTGGGAACTCTGATAATCATTTGCCTAATAAATGTTTCTTACTTTTGTTCAATCTCTTTTTGATTATGTATTTAATTTACATTTTTCTCAGAAATAAGATTATCCTCCACTGTCTGCTAGAATATGAGGGTCTTGAGGGTAGAAAATTTGTTTTGTTCACTGACACATCTCAAACACTCAGAACAGTGCCCATTACAATAGGTGCTCAATAAATATTTGCTCAGTAAATTAATTTGTGTTTTTTCCATCTCTGCTCTCACAACCACGCTAGAATTAAGAAGAATTAAGAATAGCAGAGTACTATTTTTTCTAAAGATTTTCATTTATTTTTTTTCATTTATTTTTTTAATGTTTATTTTATTTTTGAGAGAGAAGGGGAGGAGGGACAGAGAGAGAGGGAGACACAGAATCTAAAGCAGGCTCCAGGCTTTGAGCTGTCAACACATAGCCCGACGCGAGGCTTGAACTCAGGAACTGTGAGATCATGACCTGAACAGAAGTTGGACACTTAACCAACTGAGCCACCCAAAGCCCCAAATGATTTTCATTTTTAAGTAATCTCTACACTCAACATGGGGCTTGAATTTACAACCCCAAGATCAAGAGACTTATGCTTTACCAACTGAGTCAGTCAGGCACCCCATAGATTACTAATTTTTAACTTAGGTCTAGAAACGGGTATAAGAGACACCTATGAAAACTATACTGAAGTACATTGTTGGCTCTCTTATCAACAATAACTTTATGGTTGTGGCCACTTCTGGTTGGAAATAAGGGACAGGAACAGTCTTAAAATGGAAAGATTTTATAAGCCTCTTCAGGTCTTTTAGAAAGGAAATGTAGCATAGTGTTTTTATGAATTAGCTCAGGATTCAAGTTGCATGGGGTAACATCCTGCCTTTGCTGCTTATTAGCCGTGTTATCTTTGGTCAGTTACTTAACCTCCTTGTGTCTCCATTTCCTCATTTGTAAAATAGGTACATGACAATAATATATATTTCATAGTGCTGTTGTGAGGATTAAATGAGCCAATACATATAAAATACCTAAAGAATGCATAGCAGAAAGAAATACACAAATAATGTTTGTCATTAATGTATGAGATTAGTGAAAACTAAAAAAATACTAAGAATAGTGCTCTAGCAATTTAATAATATTCAATGATTGTTGGCTATTATTTTGCAATCAAGTAAATCCTTGATTAAATATTTGAGGAGAACATAACATTTAAAAGACTTCTTATAGGTTCATATACATATAGTTAACTTAGAATGACCGTTGGTAAAATACATGAAGTACATCTGATATGTCACTTTTCTCATTTTCATATGGACACCAACAACACAATGGATTATAGTTTCATAAGATGTGTGATCGTGCGTGAAACTCACCACTGCAGTAATTAGACTTTAACATTCTTTAATTTCTACATTTTCTTCAACTCCTTTAACAGATCCTTGCTCTTCTATATATACTTTTCTGTTTATGTTTTATGATATTTCTAGAAGTAGGACAGCTATATTAAAAACAGCACTGTATTATTTTTATCATATAGCAGAATGTCTTATCTGTTGACTGAGATTTATAGGTTTGCAGTTATGACTCTATCCCAGGGAATTGTATAGCCATTACTTTAAAAAAAATAAATGAAAGCTCTAAGTTTGCCTTTATTTAAGTGTATTAATATGTGTTTGAACTCACTGTTGCAGAACTGTGATGTCTGAATGGTATTAGTAATATCATAAGATCTCTTGTCATGACACACCCTAAATGTATGTGTGGCAAATTCTCTGATTCTACTACCAGTTATGTGGCTAATAATATATACCTGGCCTTACCAAGAGATTAAAAAAAATAGCTTTATTGTGATATAATTCACATACCATAAAATCTAATTTCAGAATGTTTTCACCAGTCCCCAAAGAAATCCCTTAACCATTAGCAGTCATTCCTTATCCCCCACTGACTGCAACCCAAGGAAACCACTAATATACATAGTATGCGTTTGTCTGTTCCAGACATTTTATATAAGTGGAATCATACAATTATGTGGCCTTTTAGTGTCTGGCTTCTTCACTTAGCATAATTTTTCAAGGTTCATTTATGTTGTGGTATGTATCAGTACTTTATTCCTCTTTTTTTTTTTAATGTAAGCTCTATGCCCAACACAGGGCTTGAATTCATAACCCCAAGATTAAGAATCACAGGCTCTACCAACTGAGTCAGCTAGGTGCCCCTTTTGTTCCTTTTTATGGTCAAATAATATTCCATTGTATGAATAAAAAATACTACATTTTTTGGATGCATTCTAACAATTTTATTTTATTGTATTTCATATTTTTTTAATTTTATTTTTTATTTTTTATTGTTTAAAATTTACATCCAAATTAGTTAGTGCAACAATGATTTCAGGAGTAGATTCCTTAGTGCCCCTTACCCATTTAGCCCATCTACCCTCCCACAACTCCTTTAGTAACCCTCTGTTTATTCTCCATATTTATGAGTCTCTTCTGTTTTGTCCCCCTCCCTGCTTTTATATTATTTTTGTTTCCCTTCCCTTATGTTCATCTGTTTTGTCTCTTAAAGTCCTCATATGAGTGAAGTCATATGATTTTTGTCTTTCTCTGACTAATTTCACTTAGCATAATACCCTCCAGTTCTATTCACGTAGTTGCAAATGGCAAGATTTCATTCTTTTTGATTGCCAAGTAATACTCCATTGTGTGTATATGTGTGTGTGTGTGTGTGTGTGTGTGTGTGTGTGTG